>NC_084852.1:17972672-19186668 GCF_951802175.1 Populus nigra
AAATACTAAATAGAGGGTTTGCCTTGTATGATTTGATAAAAAAAAATTTATTGTCAACTAAACAGAAATCTTTTGATTTTTTTAAAATAAATATTTTTTTTATTTTTTAAAATTTATTTTTAATTTCATCCTATAAAAACTATTTTTAAAAAATAATTTTATTAATATGAATATCAAAACAATCTAACCACAACGTCAGTCAGCCCCTTAAATTTAAATATGAAAGTTAAAACTGATCAAGTTATTTATCATCCTAACTAATATCTTCATCTTCTAATAATATTTTTTATTATTATTATTATTAATATGAATATTCAAATCAATTTACATATATTTTTACTAATTCTCTAATAATGTTTTTTTAATTTGCTTTCCTGCTGGTTTGATGTGTATATTTTATCTTCGTTTATTTGGGGGTTGTGTAAAGAATTTTTTTTTTTTTTTTTTTTTTTTTTTTTGTGTGTGTGATATGGAGGGGTGAAGTGTACTTTGTGTATGTGATGGCAAAAAAGAGGGAACATCCTGTTACGTTCAACTCTAGTCTGGCCGGCACATGGTGCTGTTGTGTATTTGTTTCTCATGTCTAGTCTTAAGCATCATCTATTATTTAAAAAAAAAAACACCCTCAATTTAGTAACCACTTAATCTAAAACTTTATCTATATGAGTTAGGTTTTATTTTAAAATAATTTATTAATTAATTTTAATTAAATTTAGAACAATATGGTTGACTTGACCGACATGAATAAAACTTTAGCTTTGAGAGTTTTTATTTTATTTTTATCATATTTTATTTAAAAAAAAACAAAACGATGTGCATTTTTGTGGTTGGCAACCATGATCTCGAGGGGTTAACTTTTTTTAGTTTTTTTTTTAATTTCAATTATTAGCCATGCATTAAAATAATATTAAGTGAATAACAACATCAGTTATTTTTAGACCTCAGCACACAAACTTTTATCTAAAATGTAACTCTAGTTCTTGATCACAAGAAAGGGGGGCATAGAAGTATAATATAAATTTGATTTTTTATATAAAGACATATAAAAATAGTTTTATATTTAGATAACGGCCCAGTCATTGAAGTTAATTGATTTTCTAGCTCAAAATACACAGTTCAATCCTGATGATGATGAAGTTGAATCTTTATTCTCCCTTAATAATGAAATTACTCTTGACACCATAGCTGTTGTTACCTATGAAAACTCTGATGATGAGATCTATGAACTTTACCAAGCCCAACCTAATATTTCTCTTTCACATCCAATACACTTAGCCCCTCTTACCCTTCTTATTAATATCAAGATAAAATAAAAATAATAATTTAAAATAAAAAATATATATATTTTTAATATTTTAGAACACACAAACAAAGATCGTGAAACCTAATTTATGGGCGCCCGAGAATGATGTGTCCATCAGGCAGTGCGTTGAGAGGAGTGGATAAGGAAGGGGCAAAGGCAGCCCTAGGAGGACAACAAAATAAGGTGGTCCATTTTTGGACCCTACCCATATAAGAAGCAGTGGTGGTTGCCATTCAATTATTACTATTACTTTGAAGCTAAAAAAATCATGCGAGTGTATAGCAGCAGGACAAGCTGACAATGAAGTTTCAGACAAAAAAAAAAGTCATCTACCTTTCTAGTTATGGTCATAGCACGCAGCTGTGGTGTTGCTTCTACTTGTTGGAAAGAACCCGTTTCTTTACTTTCTTTCTGCTTTAAATGCACACAGCCTGCTGCAGGGCTTACAGGGACATTACAACAGCACTACTTCACTTGTCATCGTTGTTGCTTTTATTAGTATAAATGGGGAAATTAGCATATAATAAAATACATACAAATAGCGAAATGACATAGAAATTAAAAAAAAAAAATAGACAATTTTAGAATGTCATCACTTAGAATGCGACATTTAATTAAAGTTATTGTTCAAAATTACTAGAATTTGACTAAATGTCACGATATCTATTATAATTTTATCATAGTTCTCCCGTGACATTTTCTTTTATCTGTCTCTATCCAAGCCCTTCCCTTCAACTCACGGCGAGCAACTCCTCACCACCAACAACACAAAAACTCCCATCCTCCAGCTGACAGCCAACAACTCCTCCCCTCTTGACCGTGGTCGATGGTAATAGCCACCATGTACGACAATAACAGAACCAACTCCACATTCAACCAAACCTGATCTGGCCAACCAGCTCCACCATGCACGAACAAAGAGCAGTCATCACCTGTGACAGGCTCTTGTCTTTAATGTCAGGCAAGGAAATAGTTGCTGCTAATGTATGGCAGCATTATAGGCCTGTGAAACTGTTGTCCATCTAAGAAAAACCTAGGATTTTTTTTTGTAACTGCATGTCTTTAATACAATTTTTTTAAAAAAAAAAAAACTAAAAGTATCAATGTTTTTGTGTCTAGAAACATTGTGAATTCAGACAGGATATTAATTATTTTATCCTTTACTATACTTAACTATTTTGTCATGCCCTGCACGTGTTTACGCGTCATTATCCCCTATACAATTTTAAAGGCATGTGGGGAGTATTCTAATGACCAAAAACTATCGATTGCCATCTCATCCGACAAGTAAAATGGTAGCGCAGCTATTAAAGTGGTGTGTTTGACCGGGCTAGCGGTGGTTTGACAATGATGAATTTTTTCCTCATTTTTTTTTTCTTTTTTGTACCTTGGTATTAATGTCGAGTATTTAATAATTCAGTTGTGTTCTCCAGTTTGTATTTATTTTAAATTTGATCTTTATTTTTTTAATTTTTATTTGTTTTGATTTTTAATTCTTCTTGAAGTTTTGTTTTTCGAATTCATCCCTCATCATTTAATTTCATTTAATTTTTTTATCTAATCTAGTCCTTATTCTTTTTATTACTATTTTTCAATCTTTTGCATTTATTTATTTATTTTGTCCTTTAGAATTTTATTTTATTTTATTTTGTTTCTAATTTTAGTCCTTATTTTTTTATTGCTTTTTTTTTCTATCCTTATCTTCATTTATTTTGTTTTTCAATTTAATCTCTAAATAGTTTATTTCAATTATTTCTTGTGCAAGATCTAGTCCTCATTGTTTTCATTTTATTTTTTAATTTTAATATTTTATGATTGAGATTTTTGATACGATCCAGGCAAGGTCAAATTCGGATTTTGATGTAAAATGTACAACTATCCAATTTTACGACAACAGTCATAATTCACAATCCGACCATTGAATCTAACTGAAATTTTGCATGGAGTCTCTGACATGTGCTCTTACCTTGGGTTAAAATTTCAGGTCAATCGGAGTTCGGGAAGGTATCGAAATACAAGTTAACAGAGGCTGTATGAATTTTATTATTTATTTCATTTTGACTTGTGGACTTCCTATTTGACTAAGATTCTTTTCCTAAAAGGATATGACAACTTATTTTAGAAACCTTCTAGATCTACAAAGATCTTTAATAGGCTGCAACATAATTTTCAAGTGTGGCAAGAATTCATAAATGTTTCAGAATCCTTTTCTTATAAGGATTCCTTATTCATCCTAGCTACAACAAGGAAAGAAGACTTCAAAATTAATTCTACATTTAGATCAGATTTCCTAGTCTATTTGGGACTTCTTAATGGTGACAAATATGATTTTTATCATATTTAGGATAATACTTTTTGGATTATTTTTATTTTTATTATTTTCTTCTTAGTATTTGGGTTATTGTTACTTATTTGAGTCAAGTGTAAATAGGCCTCATATAAGTCCACCTAATAGGGGTCCATTAGAGTTTATTTAAGTATAGAATTAGTATAAATTAATGCATAACCAGACATGTAAGTTAGACAATTCAGATTAATAAAACTTTTTATTTGCCGCACTTTATGTGTGTGTTGGTGAGATAATCTCCCTTTCATGGTTCTCTAAAGAACTGAAAACGACTTATCAAAGAACAACTAGTTTCGTGGCATCATCCTTATACTTCTCGTTCATGAATCAATATTCGTTGGGTGGGGGTTTTCCGTTTCCAATAGTGTTGATGCCTAGGTATAAGTTATCTTTGTGTCACACTCTTATCAAACCTGATTTACTTGGGTTTCCGGGAATTGGTGTCTTTGCGTGTGGGTCGCGTGACCACGTGATCACAAGGTTCATATCCGTTTTGCTTTGTAATTTCTTTGTGTTTGCCTTTTACAGGGTAATCTTAGTCATATGACCCGGTCCACCAATTTCAATGATTAACCTAGTTTAAATTTGGTCTTTTTTAAAATTCTTTTTAATTTTTTTTTAATTTTCATCATTTGACATTGACTTATTGGGCCTTAAACTTCGTGATTTTTTCTACTTGTTTTATAAGGTTGTCCTTGTCTCATATATCAAATCATAAGTTAGTTGAGTTAACCTGGTCTAACTCGGTTTTTTTTTAAATTGATTTTTTTTAATTTTATCATTTGTCATTGAATTATTGACCATTGTGATTTTTTCTACTTTCATTTAGGTGGGGTTATCCCTGATGCGGGGTGGCTAAGATAACACGTGTTGACTTTTTTTTTTAGTTTTTTTATTTAACCTTTATCTTTTTTTCAGGGTTTTTTTTTTAAAAAAATAGTCTTAAAATTCCAATCTCATATTTCATTTGACGAGTTTGTAAAGTTAACCTGACGTGACTCGAGTCTTTTTCTTTGATGTATCTTTTTTTAATTGATTTTTTTTTACTTTCATCTTTTGACATTTAGTTATTGGGTCTTAAGCTTTGTGATATTTTTTGTTTTTTGGTTTTTTTACAGGGTTGTTCTTATCTCATATCTCGAGTCACGTGTTGATCAAGTTAACCTGAATTGACTTTATCATTATCTAGACATCTTTATTTATTTTATAAAAAAATTAACCCGGCTTATGGCATAACACGGGTCACCTCTCTAGTTATCACTAGAGTTTAAATGGGTGTGTGTCACCTTTTATGGATCTCTATGTATGTATGTATGTGTTTTGAAAAGTCTGAAACCTGAGCTTTGATGGGATCTTTTTATTGTTACATCCATTATAATACTCTCGAAGAATTCATGGTCTGGACAACTATTATTTTTCACAACATGTCGCGCTTCTAAAATACAACATGTTAAGCTATTATGTTTTTGAAATGCGATAACTATCTTGTTGCATTTGAAAATAGTGACATTCAGTAAATGTCGTATTTTAAAAGTGTGACAAAACAACTAATATCCTGGTGATGATCCTTGAGAAATGCCTTGGATTTTCTTATAAAGTTGAAAAGCCTAGGATTTCATGTTACTGAAAAAGTTGAATCAATGCCATAGTTAAATGAAACCAAGCAAAAGAAAAGAGATTTTTTTACCTGAATTGTTTCATAAACTAAGCTAATATGGTGTCCTGGTGATGATCCCTGAGAAATGCCTCTGATTTTCTTTTTCTTGTTCCAGATAATATTGCGGGTTCAAGTTTAATATAAAGACATATGTAGCAATTTCCCTATATATTATGCATAAATTGTTTAAAACTATTAAGAAATACATTAATCTATGGTTTAATAATGAAAAAAAAATAACTCCAAGTATTCATAACTTTATCAAGTTGTATAACAACAAAATTTCTAAATTTGAAGAAAAAAAAGTTGTCATTGATGTAAGAAAAAAGAGTGAAAAGCTTATTGCAAAAAAAAGTAAATGGTAAATGAAGGTCATTGAATCTAATTATATTTGATTTTCTACAACTTGAAATTGAACACAACATTTATGCTTGTTCTCCAAACAAAATGATAATTGATACTTGTATTTTATTTAAATCACTTAGAAAATAATCATGCTATATAGTCTTGTATGTTTTGTGCATGTATCAATTAATCCCAAATTTAGCTGAATAATCATTTAAAATCTTAACCTTGGTATGTAGGGAAAGTGTATAGTCAAAGAATTGTCAATGAGAAGTGATATGTTTATCAACACTAACATTAAGGATACATTGAAATTTCCATTATAATGTAAAAAAAAAAAATACTCAAGTGTCCAAGTGTATCACATGTCATAGTTGCTTATTGAATTACCCTTTAACTTAATTATATTATATGTATCCATCAAAATAATCAAGGATTAAGCTCAAAGATAAAGAATCATAGTTTAGTCAATAATCCAACTACTAAGTATGCTTAATAATCAATTTTAGACCAGAACTATGTTTTTAGCATTGTTATTAAACTCAACTCAACTTGATAGATCTGTTAGGACTCGGCTAACCCACTTCTGGCTTAGGATAGATCTAAGAAACAATCACTATATAATTGACCCAGTCAACTTGGTCAAAACCCAGTGTCTTTAAAAAATAAAAATTAAAACGACATCATTTTAAAGTGTCAAATCATCGTTCTAGAATTCTTAAAGGGCATCTCAACCTTTTTATATATTTTTGTATTGTAGAATTACTTGGATACCCTTAAAAAAAACTTATATAACCGAATTTATTAAATTATGGTTCACTTGTTTTTTTTCTTTTTTTATTGATTTTTTTTTGCTTTTGACCTTCAATATTTAGTTCATTATAATTAAGCTTCTTAATTTATTTCGATATAGATTTCATGGTTGTTTCACAATCTCATACCTCACATCACGAGTTTTGTAAGGTAACTATGGTTAGTATGAGTCAATCAAATGTGCTACCATCTCAATATTTTTCCTAAAAAAAATGTCATCCAATCTACTATCATTTAAGTATTTAAAAGTGTTTTGGCTAGTATAAATTCAAAATTTTGATTTCCTAATATTTTTACATTTTTTTTAAGGTTGAAAAAAAAGATCTGACCTGCGTCATAACAAGGAAAAAAAACATTAGTTAAGCTATATTATTGGATTAGTATGGAGGATATATATAGACCACTCACACTTGAGAAAGATATTTATTTTTTTTATTAACACAATATGTTGGGTTAGTTTATAAACTAAACTTGGTGTCTGCGCTTCGTCGCGAGGCCAAATTAATTTTTTTCATAAAAAATAATGTTCAGCTACTACAAGTATGTTTTAATAAAGGAAAACAAATATCTGACTCAGGTCATAGACCCATATAGGTTGAATAAGCTAGTTTTAATTCAATTAAAAAAAATAGTAGATGGATCAAATTCAAAAAGAAAAGTGATTAGGATAACTTGAGGAATTTGTTTTTCAAAAGAAGACAAATGATGTACCTCAATTCACAAACTATTAAACATGGAAGAACAAAATGAGGCAAGAAAATAACATAAAAAACTAGTTCTGGTTAACCTGAGTTAGCATGATAATCATGTAACCCTGGTAATCAACGTTAAGTCAACCCAGGATATTCCGCCACACTCACAAACTAGATAATGATACTGGGATAACCCGATAAAAAAAAATAAAGAGAATGATAAAGCTTTTTTTTAAAAAAAAATCATGTTAACTTTTTAAATCCATGACCCTGATCATTAGACCTGAAGTATCATATTTGAAAAAACTATGAAATCCAATTCCCAATCAATCAAATATTGAAAGATAAAATTGAAAAAAGTATTTGAATTATATAAAAGGATTTAAAAATTAACAATTAAAAAAATAAGGATCAAAATTCAAATACAAAAAAAAAATTATATTTGATGGAATGGTGAAATTGAAAGGGAAAATTAATTTAGCAAAAGGACCAAAAGAATGAAAATCAAAATTGATATAAAGAATAAAAACAAATTCAATATTGAAGTGTGAGATTGAAAAGAATCATAACTTTTCCAAAAGGGCCAAGGAAAAAAAAAGAAATCAAAACAATGAGGACCATATTTGAAAATATAATGCCATCAATTTGGATTGAAGGATGAAATTAGAAATAAAGAAAATTTTTACAAAAGAGTTAAGGATAAAAATTAGAATTCAAAAGAATAAAGATGAAATTGAAAAACATAATATTTGTAAATTTGGATAGAATGATGAAATCGAAAACAAATAAAACTTCTACAAAAAAGTGAAGAACATAAATTAGAAATCAAAAGAATAAAAATTGAAGTTAAAATATTAAACAAAAAAGGTCAAGCTGTAATTTTCTAAGGAAAAGAGAAAAAAAAAGCTCGCCGACGATAAAATAAACCATCAAAGCCAACACGCATTGCTCTAAATGGAAAAGAACATGGTGACTCTTCTAATGACATGACGAAAGGGCATTTTTGAACACTAGGAGGCGTTGTACGTACCATTCAAATTACGCTAGTGCCTCCCACACGCCTCTCGATACAGTACATGTGCGCCCAAGTATTTTTAGCCAAATATGGAATTGCTTTAAGCTGATTTGGTAATTATAAAAATATTATTGTGAAAAGCCAAAAAACCCTTTAACTCTATTTTTTAAATTTTTTATTTTAAAAGTATTTTCAACGTTTCACCATATGTTTTAGTTGTTTATTTTTTTTTATATTCAAAGAAATATCAAACTACCTCTCAATTGACATATTGACATTATAATAACGAAAAAATCATCGTTAAAATATAAAAATTCTCCTTGATGCTAGGTTTATTTTTTTTTTTGCTTTCAAGAGTATTTTAGTTGTTTTATTTTACAATTAAGATGAGAAAATATTTATTTATCCCTATTTTATTTAATAATAACAAATGAATTATAAAAAAAATATTTCAATGCCCTTAAAAATAAAACCAGTGTTAAATTTTATGGGTAAAAAATAAAAAAACGCCACTTGTTTCACCAAACAATATTTTTGAGGATGTAACTATACTGTTTTTCAAAGGAATTTCAGCTTCTTTTAATGGAGCACATGAATTTCTTTGCTACTAACTCTGATCAAAATACTAGTTTTGAAAGCCTCCATGTCTAGATCAGCATCTAATTAAATCAGAATAATTTATTCTTTCGAAGTTTGGAAAAGATCTTGTTGAGGTTATATGTTCCAAAGAAAGATAGAAGGTGTTCAAATCATAAGCACACATGATAAAATATTAGCCATATGATTCATCAAGATGAGATCATATATTAGGATTCCCGAGAAAATCAGATTACTAGGAAATTATTAGGAAGGTGTTTTATTTATTTTATTTATTTTTATTTTCCCTTGATCTTTGTGATATAATCTAGTTCCAGAAGGTCATGATTTATTTTATTATTATTATTTTTGGCACTGGTCGGAGTCCAGGAACAACACAGTTGCTTCGTTGATTGCACTCACAGTCTAGGGAACAACATGACTATTCAAATAATTATTTTTACTTGTTGTAATTATTTTTTAAAATATTTTTTTATATTAAAATATATTAAAATAATTTTTTTATTTTAAAAAATTATTTTCAAAATCATCACATCAAAAAATTTAAAATATAAAAAAAATTAAATTTTTTAAAAACACGATTTTCACCAATTCCCAAACAATATAACTAGCATTCTAAATATGATTCTTCAATACTTGTAAAAAAAATTAAATTATATATATATATATATATATATATATATATATATATATATTGTGTGTTGATTAATGAAAAGACTCCAAAAATCTATTCTCATTTTAAAAGATAATAATTGTTGTGTATTATCTTTTCATTTAGTAGGGAAATCTCTAATATTTGAATTGAATTTAATTTAAAAGTTTTAATGAAATTTTATATTTGTAATGTTAAAAATTAAATTTCAAATAGAATTCAATTTCTAAGAATGATCCAAAAATAAATTAAAGACAAACTCCTCTCATTTACAATACTATAAATGATAAATTAATATTAACACTAACTTTTCTAAAATATTTATCTTTTTTTTTAAGAAATCTTTGAAAGAATAAGATGACTATGATGAAAGTAATATATAAAAAAAAATTAATTGAATTCTATATATTTCAAACATATAAATTCATTTTTTTATTAATTGAATGAACACTATAATTATATTAAATTAAACTAGAGAATTAGTTCTACACAACTTATGAAAAATTTAATAGGTGACAATTGTCTTCTAACAATGTACTTCCCTTTTATCACACTCATGTTATGCACTTGCAAATATCATGCTACATTATTTAATATATTTTTTTCTTTGATTTTAATAATAAAAATATCTTCTAATCAGTATTCTTAAATCAAATCCTAACCAAGCCACCCGCAGATAACTTAATATATTCACAATAATTCTTCAATCAATGACGAAATTGACAAGAATTTCGTTAGATAAATGTTTTTCTACTGCAAGATTGATTTATTTTTATATTGAATCAAGATATGCATTTTTCAAATAAAAAAACATTAACTAATAAAGTGTTGGTATAATAATTAAGATACGGTTATATTCCTGTAAAGATAAGAATATAGTTTTGATTCTCAAAAAACATACTTATTAGAAAGGACAGCCACAAATTCTAAACAGGACTCTCATCCTTTAACAAACTATGAGAATACTTGAATAAGAAAAAATAAAATAAAAAAAACATTAAAGTCGGTGGCATGAACCTCCTAAAGCAGGTTTATATAAAACACGTATAACAACCTTAATTTGGGTCCCAAATTTCCTACTTCGAGACCATAGAAAAGGTCTCCATATTTGGTGTTGTTCTTCAATTCTATTTTACATGTTTTCAGTAAAGAGTGGTGATATTTTTTATTTTTTTTAATCATAAAGAGCAGTGATAATTGAATGAGCATAACTTACCATTCCTTAAAAATATCATAATTGTAAAATATAATTCAATTTGATTGATTTATCCGTAAATTTTAAAGCCTGTATTTTATTTGAGTTGGAGACTTATTACGTGTTTAGATTGTAATATATGATGCTTTTTAAAAATATATTTCACTTGAAAATATATCAAAATAAATATTTTATGTTTTTTTACATCAATACATTAAAATTATTGAAAAATACTAAAAAACTATCAATTTAATATTTTTTTCATACTAAACATGCTTTTAAAACATAATTTTAACTACAAAAACAAACTTTATCTTTATAGTTGAACATGATAAAACATTGATTCTGACAAAACCCATTTAACCTAGTTGAGTTTTTTGTTTTTTTTTATAAAAACATAACCAAGTCAACAACAACCAAGAAAAAAAATAAAATATTATTGTTTTAATTAAAATAGTTTACTCGATGATACCTTTTAATGAATTAGATATGAGAGGGAAAAATAAATAATTCTCATTTGCTGTGATGCTGTGTATGAGAAAAATTACCGATAGGGAGCTACGATGCCATAGTCCAATGTCCAGTATCGAAACATAGGCTCAAAACCCCATTCAAGTACTGGATAGTTTGTCCAACATGTTTGGGCTTAGAGCCTCCGATTGGCTGTTGGGGATGAAGAAGATCTCTGAATTTTATTGGCCTCAGCTTGCAAATGAGAGGAGATTGGACTTCTTGCATGCTATCCTAGAGCCTGTTTGTTAATTTTTGTAGTTATAATTTTTTAAAATTTTTTTTTAAAAAAATATGGTTAGTTGTGATTAATTGGATTTAAATACGTGTTTGGTAAAAATTATAATTAAAGTTTATGTGTAACAAAAAATATGTATAAAGTGTGGTTGCAGTTACTTTTTAAAGTGTTTTTTTACTTGGAAATGCATCAAAATAATATTTTTTTTATTTTTTAAAAATTATTTTTGATATCAGAGCATCAAAATGATCTGAAAAAATAAAAAAGTATTTCAATTTGAAGCAAAGAAAAAATAAAAAAAATCTCAAATATTTTCAAAAGAACTTTTGAAATGAAAAAATAAATAAGATTTTACGAAACTCAGTTAAAAAAACATGTAAAAACTGTTACACAAAATCTGCATTTTAAACTCAGTTTTTTAGTGGGTCCTATAATACAAAATATAATTTAATTTATTACCAAACACCTTACTGTATTTGTTTCACCACAAAAACAAAAATTAGTGAAAAACAAATGCAACCTAACCATTAAATTCACGATAAAACATAAACTAACAGCACCGAAGTGGATTCACGCAAAATTACTCATCTTTTGCTTTTGGAAAGAAAATTACTCTAGTTTTTAGTTATAATCCAAAACTATTTCTTATCAAATTTTTAACTTAAGCTTAAAATATATTTGGTAGAAATTTCATTTTCAAAAAATTACTAAACTCACCTTGTAGCATTAGTTATTTAAATTGGGTTGATCCGATAATCTGCTTATTCGAGATCTAACTGCAATATGAGTTACTCTATCAATGACTTTTTTTTTTAGGTTTTTTTTTTCAAATAATATTGTTTAATTTTTCTTTTAAATATTTTTTTTATCCAAAATAATATTAATTTTGTTTTAGACAAAAATTAAATAAGAATTAATAGAGCCAGGTTAACCCATGGATCTGCAGATTAACCCGACTATTAATGTATGACCCAAGCCTTAGACCCTGTCATTGCCCGTGTAAATCATCAATTTGCAGACTTGTAAAAATAATCCATTCAATAGGGGTTTAAGGCATGTCTCTACAAAACCCTCATCTCACCTGAGAGACAAGACAGAAACTTCAACACAGTAACCTACCACCTGCTATCATCAACCTGATACTTTTACCATGTTCACTCGCTCTCCAACAACCAAAAAGTTATCCTCTTTCTTTCATTCACACAAAACCCACTTCTCCACTAACATTGTTGGTGAAAAACCAGTCCTTGTAAGTCCTTTTTTCCCTTTCATTTTGTCATTTTTATTGTTTTGTTCTTTGATGAGGTTTTTCTAGTGATCGTATTTTTGTTTCTATTTGGATAGGTGAGAGATTTTATACATTCTGCACTATATGATCCAAAACATGGGTACTTCTCTCAAAGATCAAGGTCCGTTGGAGTTCTTGAGAGAAGCATTAAGTTCAATCAACTTGAAGGTATTGTTGATGATTTGCGATTGAAATCTTATTTTTTGTGATTTCTGATATGGGATTCATGAAAATTTTCAAATCTTTTTTTCCGATGATAACAATTTTGCAATGAAGGTTTTTTTTTTAATTAAAAAAACTGGGTCTGGCTCCTTATGTGTGGCAATGCATAAATTCTGCTGAAACAATAAATTAATGAACAAACTAAAATCTCGGTTATGTTTCTTAGACAATGCATGTGCAGGAGGTCGTGTCGTGTCGTGATAAATGCTTGGGAGAAGTAGCTTGCTGGGTGTAGATTAGCTGCACTGCAAAGCAAAAAATGAATCTATTGGCAGGAAATTTTGGCTCATACAGAAGAGGATAGGAGTAAAATTTCTATAAATTGGATTTGTTAGGAGAGCCAAAGATCATTTTTCATAAATGAATTGGTGAAAGAAGTATCACCCAACGAAAAATTAGAATTTAAAAGCATGACGCATAAAGCTTATTGAGTTATTGGCCTTGTTACTTTCGGAGCTGTAATGATATGCTGGGTATATGCTTCATGATGCACCAGTCATGTGTTTTCGTGACTTTGACACAAGCCAAATTTTTTTGTTTGAGTAAGTTAGTGCTTTTGATTTTCAGACTTTAGCATTGATTATTCATAGTCTGAATTTGTTTTGAGTACCCTGGACTATCATACTTTTACAGAGTGGAATTTATACTTGGCTTTAATACGGCAGTGAGTAGAAATTTCAGACTGTCACTAGTTCTTTTGGTGTAATTTTGCTAAAATTTGTTTTTGAGCATCTTTGTTTGCATGTTACAGGAAGAAAAGCTTATATGAACCACTTGGATAAAATTTACAAGCGGAGTGACATCTCATGGTTTACTCCAGTAGAGCTTTTTAAGGTAATCTCCCTCCACGCCCCTCACTGCAAAATGAGAAATTCTGAATTTTTTCAATTAAGAAAATCAGGGTTCAAGCGGTTATTTCATCCTCATTTCATCCTCATAACTGACAAGAATCTGCTATTACTTTCTCATTTGGAATTAGCTAGAGTTTATGAAGGATTAAATAATGTCTCTTCGTATCTATTTTCTTGCTTTTCTTTTCTTTCATCATCCACCCTTTAATTCGAGATCTTGATTATCTGTTTTCACTAGCCTTTTAATTTGAAGATTTATCATAATGGTTATAGTAAATCTTACTTGAAAAAAATGGAAAGAAATTTTTTTTGTCTAATGACTTTCTTGTTTTCTCATGTTCTGAACCTCTCCTTCCTTCTAGCCTTGGTATGCCCATGGAATTGCTGAAGCCATAATGCGTACATCACAACTTTCTGTTCCACTACAAGTAAGCTCCATATCTCTCTCAAATTGCAGACAGTTCATTTATTTATTTATTCTGAGTTTTAATAATTGTCTTCTGTGATTTGATTTTTAAAAGCATTCTGATTTATATCATTGTCCGGTATTTGAAGAGAAAGATTAAAGGCATGGGTTGCTCGGTCTAACTGATTTTCTATCATGAATTGATCACTGCATCTGAAGTAATCTGTATGTAGATGGAACATCTAGGCCCATATTTTTCTTCTATAAACTTAATGGTCTTGAGAGAAAGATCTCAGGTTGCAATTATACAACACACAGTTATGCTGAAAGCACACCTAACCATTCCCTTCCCTCTGTCCAAACATAGTGTTAGGTTCAATAGATTTACTTGAACTTTCTTTATTCTTTAGCTTCTGGTTACAGAAAACTGATATGTTGGACATTGCCTATGCTGGGACTTTTTTCTATTCATATTAATTATTGCTCTCATGTCAGATTTTGAATTTATGAATTTGATCTGGCAATGATAGCAGAGATCCAATTGTTATCTAATTTCTGGTTTCCATTGATGCCTTGAGTTCTGCATGACAAACATATTCTCTGAAATTTGATCCTGCTGTTTTATAACGTGCACTCAGATATATGAAATTGGTGGTGGATCAGGAATTTGTGCAAAGGGCATTCTAGACTACATAATGTTGAATGCACCTGCCAGAATATACAACAACATGACTTACACGTATGTGGGTTTACCATCCCTTTGTCTATCCTGGAACGAGTAAAATTCTCATATTTTAACTTCAAGTTTATGCATGCCCGTGATATGTATCATATTTACTAGCTTTCACGGGATTGTGGATATCTTGTTCTAAGTTACATTTCATTTGGTGCAGCTCAGTGGAAATCAGTCCCTCTCTGGCTGAAATACAAAAAGAAACTGTAGGAGAAGTTCGTAGTCACTTGTCAAAGTTTAGAGTAGAATGTCGTGATGCTGCTGACAGGAGTGGATGGGGTATGATTCCTTGAATTTTTTTAACTTATTTATTATTTCTTCATTATTCCCACTGTGGGATCGGAATATGGACTGAAGATCTATACTTTAAATCCACTGGATGGGTCCAGCCCTTCTCCAGTAACCCTCTTCCCTT
Source organism: Populus nigra (assembly GCF_951802175.1). Taxonomy (NCBI): domain Eukaryota; kingdom Viridiplantae; phylum Streptophyta; class Magnoliopsida; order Malpighiales; family Salicaceae; genus Populus; species Populus nigra. The sequence continues at coordinate 17,987,952 of NC_084852.1, forward strand.
GGTAATCTTTAGTGAGACTTGGACACGCACCACACTGTCCATAATTTTTGAGCGGTTGAGGTGAACACTATGATTCACTCAAGATTGAATGATTTTATCAAGATAATGTATGGAACATGGTAACTCTGAGGACCATATAAAAATGTTCCTTTTCCCATTCTCAAAAAATAAAATTATTCTCCTCTTTTCTGCTCGGCTGTTCATTCCTGAGTCAATCAAACATCCTACTGTCAACACTGATCTCTGACTCCTTTCAACTATAAATCATTTTGCTATTTGTTTTTCCTGCATATCACTGTCTCTGGCCGAGACACTGATTTTTAGTTTGTCTTTCTAACAGGGGATATCAAGCAACAACCATGTTGGGTGATCATGCTGGAGGTATTTTTATCTTAAGTTGTTCTTTGGGTGACAAGTTGTTGCTGTTAAGCCAGTGGTGCAAGTTATTCCCCAAAATCAAGTATTTAGAGATGCATGACATTCTGCTAGTGTTTTCTAGTTCCTACCTACATGTTTTGATGGTTATGATCGCATGTTTTGACCAAATTGATGCATGGGACTGTGATAAAGAATTGAAGCAATGTCATGAGGAGCATATTGACATGCCTGTTCTTTTAAGCATGAGGTCGCATATCAAACCATTTAAATACAAGAGCAGGTAGCTGCTCATAGCATTTTTCTGATTACTAAGAAAATAAAAAATCTAATGAAGTATGTAAGATGTATACAAAGATTAGTTTGTTATTATGCTCTTAAACTATAGCTTTGGTCTTCCTTGCTTCTTCTTAACCAATATGATATAGGTAGCAAAAGATTGTTCTCTTTCCTTTTCTTCAGCTTCTTACCAAAATCTTGATGCTGATTGCAAATTATGCTATCGAAAATGAAAAGTTGTTGGTCGATGAGTCTCTGCACCTTTTGATAAATACCCTTATCCTTGGGTTTCTTATTGTCATCTTTTGTCCCAAAAAAAAAATAAAATCTATACATTATTTCTTGCAGGTTCTCGATAATCTTCCACATGATCTTGTCTATTCAGAAAATCAGGTTTTCCCATGGAAAGAAGTATGGGTTGAGAAGCAACATGATAAGTAAGCAGCAGTGTGTGATTGGTATCCCAAAATTCCTCCCTTCACATTGCATTCACTGTTTCTAGTATCGTGCAAATCTCTTTAGTAGTTAACTTTGAGCCTCTATTGATATACTTGGGATGGTATAAATGACTCGTAATTTAAAAGGGGAGGAAAGGGTTAATTAGCTATGTAGTTGGTTCATGCACCTTACTTGTGGCAAATTGCTGGGGCTTGATGAGAATCTTGCATTAAAATCCACTAGGTTGGTTAATTCTAAGAAATATAATTGTGGGAGGCTTAGAATGTTAAAAGCTTCATAACAACTACAGAAGAACTTCTTTTATATTTGTTAGCTGTGGGACAAATTACATCTGATGCTCGTGTTTTCTGCATAAGCAGGGAATCACTCTTTGAGCTGTACAAGCCACTAGAAGACCCATTAATTAAGCGTTGTGTTGAGATCGTGGAACTGGACAAAAATCAGTCCGTGTCAATAGCAAAAAGTGTTTGGTCTAAGGTCTTCCCAAAACCTCGAAGATGTTGGCTCCCAACTGGTTGCTTGGTAAGGAATCAATAACTCTACCTTCCATGTCCATGATTTAGATAAGAAAAAGAAGCTTTCTGCTATATGAAATTTACTTCCGACAATGATATTTGTTTGAACATGCAGAAACTGCTAGATGTGTTACATGAGGTATTACCAAGGATGTCCTTAATTGCTTCAGACTTTAGTTTCCTACCTGATGTGAGTATACCTGGTGAAAGGGCTCCTTTAGTTTCAACCAAGGTATGTTCTTTCTCATATAACACAGTAACTTCTTTGTATATTGTAATATTATGGTATAACGTCAATACATGGAATGTGAAATGGTCTGATGTTGGTTTTGGAATTGGAGGGGCCATTTATGCATGGTCATAGAGATGATTTACCTTGTTCATAACTTGATTTGCAGAAAGATGGCCGCAGCGTAGATTACAACAGTTATCTGGACACAAAGGTGCTCTTCCCCCCATATTTTGTCTTGTTTCATGTTTATAGGAAATGCCTTGCATGATCTCATGTATAGTGCTGGAATTTTCATAGTCACTTCACAACCAATGAATAGTCAATCATAAACTTGCTAGTCCTGGTCCATGGGACACAGCCAATGAAGGTAAGTTAACAAATAATTTTGCTATGGCTTTGTGGATCTCTTGTGCTCTAAGATACAGTTGACAACACAGTTCTAAATATAGATCACCACAAACCAAAGGTTACCTTACTACAGGACTTGGAAATCCAATTAACTCAATGGATTCCTAGAAAAGGGCTAATTTTCATACTACTTGCGGATGCTATGTTTGCCTTGCTAGATTCCTTAAAATGTAGGAAGGTTGGCTAGAAATTTCTTGTAAAAGCACTAGCCCCTCTCAGCTCATAGATACATATAGATTGCTGTGAAAAGCTGTATTCAATGGAAGTCATATGTATGGCTTGGAGGGACGTCCTTTCTATTTGATGAGTTACAAAGTCAAATCCAAGTTATGTCGCATACCACTACTTTGATTGAGTTGTCGCATATCACTACTTTGATTGAGTTGTCTCAGGGAAAAAGTGAAATTCATTCTTCCTTGGTTAATTCCCTATCCTTGATCATCATAATTCTTGCCTCATCATCTTTTAAATTTTGAAACCAATTTTTGAGGGTCCTGTCCTCCTTGTCCCAACTTTCATTGCAATGCAACCAAAGGTGTCAAGCTTATCCTATACAGTTGAAACCTCTGAAGGGAGAGCCTCAGCATAAAATTTGAAACTGTTTTATTTATTTATTCCTTTCTGAGCCTCAGCATAAAATTTGCAACTGCTTTATTTATTTATTTATTTTCACGGTAACGTTCCTTGTGACCTCGTTAGTCTTTGGCCTATGGGCTTCAGCCCAAGTGAGGGTATACTGGGTTTAGTGACTAGGATTTAGCTTTAAATGTCACCGGAAAACAATGTCATTAAGTAAACAAATAGAAAGAGGAGAATAGAGGAGAAACCTTTGATAAATTGCAATTGAAAGTGCTACAAATCAGTGAGTTTTGTAGGTGTCCAGGTGGCAATAACTCTTGGGGTGTAATACTTAACTAATCTGATGTACTGAGCTCTTGCATTTTTTATGAACACTGAGCACGTTCACAGTGACTGTTCAACAGAAAGGCATTGAATCAATGGTCATATTTGCTCTTTCCGAGGTTATTCTTGTTTTCCAAATTCCAATGTTGCTTTAGTTGAACTCTGAGAAATTCAAGGTGTTGTAGGGTGATGCTGATATTTTTTTTCCTACGGACTTTTGGCTTTTGGAACGAATGGACCATTACTGCTCTGGGTGGATGAAACCGCATGGGGATAACTCAACCAAGCAAGGCAAGAAGAGGCGAACACTAGTGGTAAGTTTATTGTTTTAGGAGTAGTGCTGTCTATTTGCAGAGACATAATATTCTTGTTTAAAAGAGGGGTCATTAAAGTGATCAACTATAAACTATATACCTACTACCTTGCAAAGCTAACTATCAATATTAAGGAAGTGCCTTACTGCATTACGTTTTAAGATTAAAATTAAACAAATACAACAGTTACCTCTATGTTGGTATGTCCATGTGCCTAATTGGATTCAATATATGTTAATAGCCCATTACTTTACAAGATGTATAGGAAGAGGTAAAAATGGATGACAATGAGATTTTTTCTGACCTGAATGATGATAAAACTGTTTAAAGCGATGTGGTATGCTAACTGCACTAGAGAACAGAATAGATGTCATATACCTTTTCTTTTCATGTCTAGCTGAAGTTTATTATATCTTGTGTAGCTCGATACATCAGCATTCATGGAAGAGTTTGGTTTGCCCTCCAAGACGAGAACCAAGGATGGATACAACCCACTTCTGGATGATTTCAAGAATACCAAATTTTATCTTAGTGTCCCAACTCATAACATAAAATAGGCAGTCTGCAAATCGAATTTCCAAAAGATGATTTATAAGGACACATCAGGTTGACGAGGACCTTGTACAGTCTTGATTGCATCATCTGAAGAGAAACAAGGTCTATAAACCAAGAGATTTGGAGGTCATTTACATAGTGATGATCTATGTGAAGCACTTTTTGCCTTGTTATGCAGTCATGTGTTTGAATTTTGCAGAGCGATTTAAAACTCAATACATTCAAACAATTGTTCTGGGATGTCTATTTCTCCAAGGAGGAAACTCCATGGTGCAACTGGGGACTGCAAGCACTTTTTGCCTTGTTATGCAGTCATATGTAGTGGAATTGTGTAGAGCCATTTAAAACTAAATACAGTCAAACAATTGTTCTGGGATGTCTATTCTCCAAGGAGGAAACTCCACGGTGCAACTGGACTCCATGTGCTGAAGCTGAGAAAGGGAGGTTTGCTGATTGGATCCAAAACACCAGAAGCTCCGATGGCAAGTAATTTGAATTTAAATTTTTTCTCCTGTTATCCCAAATTTCATACCTTTTTCCCCCCAATAAATGGCCCTAAATTATATTTGTTATTTCCATTACAATAACCACATTAGAGTTTCTGGCATGATTTCTCTTTGCTTTGTGAATCAATCTGCATGTTAGAATTTGTGGTGGCTTGTATGCTCAGACCAGAATGTCCAGTCGCAGCGTGCAGCAAACAAAGACCAAGGCTTGCTTTCCTTGTATCAAGATATATCCTCAACCTGATTGACAGAATCATGCTTTATATTCTTGCTTTGAACCTTACCTTGCTACCACTGCCTTTGCCCGCCAACCTTTTTCTTTGTTCAGAGCACAAACACTTTCCATTCCAATCACACCAACCTAATTGTCCATTGCTCTGTTGGAAGAAATAAATAATCTGCATTATAGAAATACAAGAAAGAATAGTAGCAAATAGAGAGAGACCCTATCAATTGTATAGGGTCCCCTGCTATTTTCTGTTATGCCAGTATTCATGGCACATGTTTATCAATAAAAATTTTATAAAAATATTATAATCAATTCCAAAATTTTTTTTTTAATAAAATCATTAATATGTAACGTGCATACATAATATACAAATGTAAATACAAATATATTCTAAGCTCCATTAAAGTTCATCATGATTGTAGTTTTTTAAAATATTTTTTTTTAAGATTTGTTTTTGGATACATGTGAGGCAAATATTATAAATATAAACATGAAAAATTTTTATATTTTTTCTAAACAGTTAAAGATAACATAAGAAAATAATTAAGCGTCTCTTACTCGATAGAGTTATGCATGGATTAAAACCACCTCCAGTTTGACGTGATGACCTTCCTTTTCTCTTTTTTTTTTCTCTCTTCTCCTCAAATTCAGTGCCAGCCCCTTTAAAATTTCAGATCAATTCTTTTAATTTTTTTTCCTTCATATTTGATCCCTGTCCTTTTCATTACTATTTTATTTTTATTTTGAATAAATTATAAAATTACAAATACTTTTCAATTTCATCCATTTTTATTTTTTAATCTTTCAAATCGAACCTTATTCTTTTGATTACTATATTTTTAAATTATATATTTTTTTTTAATTTCACCCCATTTTATTTTTTAATCTTTCAAATTTAGTTTTCATTTTTTTTATTGCTATTTATTTTATTTGAGATAATTTTTTATATTGTTATTTTTTTTACAATTTCATCTTTATTTGGGATCCTCATTCTTTTTATTGCTATCGCTTTTTCTTTGATAAGTTTTTTAAATTGATTTTTTTTCATGATTTCATCATTCAAAATTAAATTGATTGTGAATTAAACCCGTGTCGAGGATTTCACGGGTTGCAAGTTTTAGAGATTAAACTGAGTTTAGGAGGTTTGTCCAAGCCCCCCCCCCCCCCCCCCCTGATTTTTTTACCCTTTTTTAGAGTTTTGAGTTATTAATTTTTTTTTTTTATGGTTTGTCTTCTATGGATTAGTATTGAGTTCATGACTAGTCATAGGTTTCAAAGGTTAATGTGAATTGACTTTTTTTTTAATTGATTTATTTTAATTTTATTATTCAACATTTAATTTATTTGAAATTGATCTTCATACCATTTTTTTTGTCCTTTCTATTGAGTTACGCTAATCATGTGCTCATAGTTGTGGGATTTGCAAGTTAATTTTTTTAACTTGAGTTGTTAATGTGAGTTGACTTTTTTTTGAATTGATTTATTTTAATTTTATTATTCAACATTTAATTTATTTGAAATTGATCTTCATACCATTTTTTTTTCTTTCTATTGAGTTACGCTAATCATGTGCTCATAGTTGCGGGGTTTGCAAGTTAATTCAAGTTGATTTAGATTTTTTTCCTATTGCTATGAGGTTAGTTTCAGGTTCATAACTAGTCATCAGTTTCAAATATTAACGTGGATTGACTTTTTTTGTAGTGTTTTTAAAATTAATTTATTTTAATTTTATCATTTAATATTTGATTTATTAAAAATTGGTATTCATACTTTTCTTCTCTTTCCTTTCCTTTCTATTGAGTTATCTCGTTCCTGTGCCCATCATTGCAGGGTTTGCAGGTTAACCCGGGTTGACTCATTTTTTTCATTGCTTGTATTAAATATATTTTTTTATTTTTATCCTTTAACATTTAATTATTTGATGGTTAAACTTCATGATTTTATTCATTTTTCTTTTGAATGTGATCACCATGGTATCATGATTGGGTCAAATATTTTGTATCTTGACCCGGGTGAGCTCGGAATGAGTCTTTTTGACCTTTTTTTTTAATTATTATTATTATTTAATTTTCATCATTCAAAATTTTATTTGTTAGAGATCGAGTTTCACTTTTTTTTATGAAATTATCAATAAACTATGTAAATAACCTGACAAATATTTTATGGGTTAGTGAGATAGGGTTAGACCCAAGACAAGATATGGTCATATCAAATATAGTTGCTAAAAAAAACTATAATATTTTATTTGACTATTGGATTAGATTTAAATTTTTTCAGGAGATTCTCTAGACCTAGTTCTATTTGAGACATTTTGTCAATCCATTCGCAACATGAATTTTCTTAAATTAGGCTAGGAAGATGATGTTTGAGCTAATTTTATTATTTTTCTAGATTTCATGTTCTACTTCAAATTTTCTATTATTTTTCTTCATGTTTTAGAATCAATGATTTTATTATTTAGTAGAGTTAGATTCTATCCTGTTTAAAGAAGTTATAAACCTCATAAAAAGCTAGACTACATTAGACTTTATTTTTAGAGAATAAAACTTTGAATATAGAATTCTTGTCTGCAATTCTTTGCCTTTGTTTTGCTATTGTTCTTGTTTGTGCTTCTTCCTGCATCCCCTGCACCCTGGGACTCCTAAGCCGGGCGGTTCTCTAAAAAACCATCAAAGGATATATGAAACAAGATAGCTGCTTGCATCTAAATTATGTGAACATAGAAGCCACTAATTAAACACATTTCCATCCCTAACAACATAATTAAGGCATATTTGTTTAATTTATACAGGAACCAAGCTGGGTCGATAGATATGATTTGTGAGCTTAGAAAGCGTGCTCATGGCCAACAAGTTCCAGGCGGAATAAGACCCTAGAATATAACATTGCATCCCTTGAACAGAAACCCATTTGCATCATTTGGATTCGTTCTTCCTTGTGCTGGAATAAACCCTCCAAGTGCTTGTATAGAGCAATCCTACAAATAATGAAAGGATACGAACTGATCAAGAACAACAATATTAACTTAAGTGGCCTATGATTTAGAGACATGGAACTTGGTTAAAGTTCCCTGTATGCTGTTGAAGTAAAAGGTATACCTCAGAAATAGATTGGCCACTTACAAAGATGAAATCAACAGCACCCTGTATGCTGCAACGCTTGAAGTAATGCCTGCCTCCATCATCCAACAGTGTTTTTGTTGTATTAAACTCAATCCATCTAGAAGGTCAAGGAAGGTAGCTACCAGCTGTCACCGTCCAGCCACCAACCGCTCAGCCGCCAGCCACCAGCTGTTTGCCGCCACAACCGCCATAGCCGCCAGCCGCCTTCACACTTGAAGGTTGAATTTTCTTGTTTTGAATTCGTGTATAAATAGCAAGCTGAGCTTATGCTATTATGTGTGGAGAGATTAGAGAGAAATACTAGAAAGAAAGAGAGAGGGCGTGTATTAAGCTTTTGTGTTATTTTTTTGCTTCTGTAAGCTTTTGTTCTTGAAATAAAACTTTGTGTTTTATCCCTTCTGAGTGTTTCAAAGCTACAACCAGTGATTTCTCTCACTAATAGTGTGTTTTGCACCCCTGCAAAGCCACATTGGCAAAATGCAGTCTTGTCGCCGGTTACCATTGCAGCTACTGCTGGCACCTTGGGTTGTTATTATGTGGAAAATTATTGGAGTTCTGCAAAACGAACAAACAATATCATCAGTTACGAAAATTTAAAAGAAAATGGAAGTAGATTTCCCTGACTGACGGACAATCTGGAAATGCGTAAAAGAGAGATTCTTTTCTTTTCTTAGACAATCATGATTATGTTAAGATTATCGATCACTTACCACAAAGGTCATGCTTCTAACTACAATATAATCTGCTAAAGACATCTAAGTAGCGCTTTGTGCTGTTGAATAATGCTCATCCCAAACAATCCTAGTCCTCCTTTTTCCCTCTCCTTTGAGAATGATATACGGTTTGTTACTGTTATAAAGGATCTTAACCTTCTCCTTAGACAATACACAAAATAGTTATGTAGACTAAGAGAGAAATTACTGTTCATCCATGCATAAACAGAAGCGTGTAATTGTACACTAGAAAAGTTTCCATGGCCTGGCTGATCAACAAGGAGTGTTTTGTAAGGCAATGCCTTTCTGTTAGGATCATACTTCTTACTACCATATCTTTGGAAGTTTTCATTGGCTAATCCTAATTGAAAACTGCACAGCATGAGAGCAAAACATGAGCATGAAGACCATGGAAGAAACATCTTGATAGAGAAAAGTGATGACAAAACTTGCGTGTAAGAAAAAAAATGGTTAAACCATGAGAAAACAAAGTGTATCAAAAATAAAATTGTTTTATACATTCTTGGCTAGTCTGAAAAAAGATATCAAAGTTTTAAAGATTTTCGAGGGGAAAAGGGAAAGCCATAAGTCTGTTTATCGAATTAGAATCAACAAATGGAAAGGTACAGGAATAGTGAAAAAGATGGGGTGGCATTTCCAGGCCCCCAAAACCCAGCCCTAAAATGAAAGGGATCAGCTGACGTACACAATAGCAGTAAAGAATTCCTAGTGAAGATTTGATATCCTCAAGTAAACGATGCTTGATCTCTTGTTTGAGGGGTGATCATTTAGCAAGATCATGGATTTTCCCTAATTGGCATAATAAACGTTACTAACAAAGGAGTCAAGCAACAACTGGCCGACTTTTAAGTCCCATAAATACCCAATGATTGGCTAAGAAAGAAGAGTAATTGCCACATGAAATAGTAAGAAAATTTTGATTCATTACAGATAGCATTGCCCCTGATCAAGACTGGCCCATGTCAATGGGAGTTCCAAGCAAGGACAGTGGATACAGAGCTCCATTTAAGTTTTCATGGTAATCCCCCTTCAATGTTCCACTGGAAACATTTTCCTGGGCATCTTGTTGAGGGAGCATTGGAACTAAACTCCTTTATGACCCTGAATTCCTGCTCTTAATTATTTCTTGTTTTCCCAGTCAAACCCATTAAACAACCAAGAGCGAAACGGTCCAAAATTTTTTCAGGATATGCAAAACACCAAGGGGGATAAAGGAAGGTTCAAAATATTATATATCTAAACTGAAAAGCCAAACCATGTTTCCAATAAAACTGTTGATAAAGTTAATTCACTCGAACAGAAATTGTTAAAAAAGAAAGCAGTCTGGGATGCAAAAACAATATTCTCAGAGTTTCTCATTCACTAGCAACCTTCTCTCCAATCAATATTTGAGTGGAGCAATGATGTCTAGCTGGGGACCAAGCTTCTCCTCTGCAGTCTTCTCAGCCTTGACCCTCAGTTTTGCCAACTGCTTCTTTCTCTCATAGATCAACTGGGCTCTTTCCTTTCTCTTCATCTCAAGCTCCTGCAGGGAAGAACAGGTCAGAAAAAGGTGCCTCACAAAAAACTCGATGACCAGTGTTTATTGACAAAGGCAAATTATTGCCAGTAAAATCATGCAATACGTTGTACAATAGCTGGCATCCTTAGAAGTTAATAGCTAAATGGAAGACTCCATCAAATATCGCAGATAGAAACAACATTAGTGGCAAATTGCGATCATTGTCCAGCATATGACAATAACAGCCATCTCTGCACTGTACAATTTAAAGTACAAAGAAAACATGGGAAGGGATTCTAATTGTTAACCTAATTACAGTCTGATGAAATATTTAAATAGGTAGCATCCAACTAAGGGAGAATATGGTAAGTGGGCAGCAAAAATGAAAGAGGAAGGAATTAGGTAGCCAATTCATACCTTGATGGTATCATAGTGGTTCCATCCAACCTCAGATGAAAGCTGTCCTAACAAGCAATACTTGTGTCCAGGCTGGAGCCTCAAAACCCTGATTCATCCAAAACATAGAAAGAATAAGCATCCAGCTACATGAACCGCAAAAAACATAGTTCTCACATAAGATCTTCTAAGAAGACTCACTTGAGAGCATCAGGGATCACCATCCTCTTTGTCTTATCATATGGAGGAGGAACACCCTCAAAAACCTTCAAACGAGCAAGAGCAGCCTCTCCACGCTTGGTCTTGTGAGGAATCATCCTTCAAACCAAATAAATTTTAGATCATAGATAAAACCAAAACAGCATGGGGACACTAAAGTTGTAACTTCGACTACCAAAAACATTGCAAGATGCAAATACGAATACAACAAAAACATAAAAACAACTATCAACAATCATCTAATTCCAGAATATGGGGCACTTCCCCTATAAAGACACCTCAACGGCACAAACATCATTTCAAACGCTAAAATTCAATCGCAAAAACTTGACACTTTCTCTACCGTAATCAACTTAAAAGTTCTTATTCCTCAAACGCACATCCAAACTATTATCCACTCACAACTAAGTAACCTCTTTGTTCTCAATAAAAAAACCTTCAGCATCAAAGAGTTGTAACTGCAATAATAAACCGTAATATACTGTAAATCTTTATGGCTTCAGGACCCTCAACTGTTAAAGCTTAAAATTTTCCGTGCTTAGCAAAATAAGGATCAGCTATGTTTAAACTTTAATTATACATCTCTAAAGATGCTAACATCTCACAAATCACAACATGGGTTATCCTATAACAATCCAAATATCATCTTCTACAACTAACCAAACCAAAAAAAACCAACAAAAAAACAAACTTTCTCAACAAAACTCAAATTTTAATAAATAAAAAAACTAACCCTCTAATGGTACGCCAGAGAATCTTGGAAGGAGCCCTGAAGTGAATAGGACCATGAGAAGGCTTAGTGTTCATGCGTTTCCTCAAGAACCTTAGGTACTTCATTTTCTGCCTTACTAAACCACCAGAGATACAAATCTCTTCACACCTAACAACAACAACTTTCTGCCCATTTAGTAGCTCTTTAGCAAGTATTGATGCAAGCCTGCCTAGCATATGATGCCTTGCATCAACAACAACTCTTTTTGCACAGATCCCTGACCCAGACACCATTGTGGCTGTGTGTGTCTCTCTGCTTTCTCTGGCTGAGCGGCTCGTTTGAGGGAGGTGAGAAAAGAGAGGGCCTTTAGGGTTTTTGTGTTTGTAGGTTTGAGAGGGTTTTATATGGGGTGGTATTTTTATGGACTTTAGAGAGTTGGGCCTTAAGGTTTTGTATTTTAGGGCTGGGCTCTATATATTTAGCCAGCCCATGATAATTGATGTTATGGGCTCTATATATTTACACTCTATATATTTAGTGTTCCCCTCGTGGAACATTGTTACTTTTAAATAGTAATTTGTTATTTTTATTCCTTGATTTTTTCCATCGAGTGCATTTTATTATATTATTTTTTAATATTATATTTTTTTATTGGGTTATGTTATTTTCATGCATCACAAATTTAGCAAGTTAATTCAATTGATTTGATTTTTTTTTAATTAACTTTTTTTTTAATTTTATCCTTTAATATTGAGTTGATTGAGAATTAGACTTCATAATTTTTTTTGTTTGCTTTCTATTAGGTTACTTTGGTCTCATAATCTGAGAATAATACTTAACGGGTTAACACGATTAACTCGAGTTTTCTTTTTATTTTTCTTAATTAACTTTTTTTTAATGTTATCTTTTAATATTGGATTGATTTGGAATTATAATTCATGATTTTTTTTTATTTACTTTCTGTTGGGTTACTTCGGTCTCATAACCTATGAATAGTGCTTAACAGGTTAATCTGAGTTGACTCAAGTTGTTTTTTATGTCTTTTTTTAATCAAGTTTTTTTCTTTCTTTCCTATTTCATCATTGGGTCAATTGGGAGTTGCATTTCATAATCTGTTTTGATTTACTTTTTATAGAGATATCTTAATCTCATGATTAGAGTTGTGGATTTTTGGCATTTTAACCCCAATTAATCGAGTCATTTTTAAAATTTTCTTCTAAAATGTTATCTTGGTCATGATTATTCAACATTGGATATGGTTTTTTATTGAGTTATTCTTATCTCATGACCTGGATCGGGGGTTTGACGGATTAACCTAGTTAACATGTTGTTTTTCTTTTTTATTGACTTTTTTTCTACCAATTTCATCATTTAATTTTATATTTGATTGAAAAACAGGCCTTATGATTTGTTTTGGTTTACTTTTAATTAGGTTATATAAGCTTTATGACCTAGAAATAGTGCTTAACGGGTTAACATGAGGATCAACTAACCCTTAATGATGTCATATATATGCTATTAACTTAATTTATAACTTTTAATGATGTCAACTAAAAGTGGATCATCACCATAAAAAAGATAGGAATAATCCTGAATAGGGTTATTTGGTCATAAAACAATAATTGGAGTTGACAAAAACAAAGTTTACAGAAGTAATGAATGGAGTGGTTGGTTTGAGAACCAAAGTGGCTAGTCTTTGAGATGGGCCAAATCGTAGAGGTTTAAAAGGAAGAAGGTCTACGAGATAAGCTAATTCATATTTGAAAAAACTCTATAGCCAAAAATACAAATGAAAAGGTCAAAGATCTTGATGACAATCATTGTGGTAGGTTTTGGCCCATAAAAGCAAAGGCCTATAGGAGTTTGGCCACTTAAGCAATTCAATCATAGGAGGGTAGATAGGGAGGATGGATTTCAAGATGGTTTGAATAGAGATTTTAGCAGTATTAAGATGGAAATTATGGCTTTTCAAGGAAAAAACGACCTAGAAGTTTATTTAAAGTGGGAAAAAAGTGGAGTTAATTTTTTACTATCACCATTGCTCTATGATAAAGAAAGCAAAACTTATTATTATTTAGTTTATTGAATGTGCTATTATTTAGTGGGATCAACTTGTCTTAGAAAAAAAAGGAGTAATAGAGAAAGACCCATAGATACCAAGGATGAGGTAAAAGTAGTCATGAAAAAAAGGTTTATTCTTGATCATTATTATAGAAAACTATATCAAAGATGGCAGAGTTTGTCTCAGGGTTCTAGGAATATGAAGGATTATCACAAGGAAATGAAGATTGTAAAGATTAGAGCTAATGTTATAGAGGATAAAGAAGCTACAATTGCAAGGTTCTTGGATGGATTGAATAGAGATATAAATAATATGGTTACTTTACAACACTATATTAAGATTGAAAATATGATTCATATAGCTACCAAGATAAAGAGATTGTCAAAGAGAAAGGGCAGTATATTTCAATAAGGTAATTCAAGTTTATTTTTAGCTTATAGGCCAAATTGTAGGAGAGAAGGGGCTTTCACATTAAAGTTGAATATTGTGGGCATAAAGTTGAATCATCTAAGGCTTGGAGGAAATATTCAACCATTAAAACAAAAAAAGGTATAGTTGAGATCCCATTTAATCATAATTATGATATTAAGTGTTTAGAGAGTGGACATATAGATTCACAATGTCCAAATAAAAAGATTATGGTTATGAGGAAGCATGGTAAGATTGAATCTAAAAGTGAAAAATCCAAGGAGGATGAGATGCCACCACTTGAGGACTATAGTAATGTTAAATATCTAGTTGAAGAAAAGACTTTGGTGATTAATAGATCATTTAATGTTGAAATTAAGAAGGATGATGTAAAACAATAAAAGAAAAACATATTTTATACTAGATGCCACATAAATAATAAGGTATGTAGTATGATTATTGATGGTGGGAGTTGTGCTAATGTTGCTAGTACTACACTTGTTAAAAAAATTAAATCTAAACATTATCAAACATGAAAAGCTTTATAGACGTTAATGGTTGAATGATCATGAAGAAGTAAGAGTAACTAAGCAAGTTTTGGTTTCTTTTTCAGTTAGAAAATATAAGAATACGATTTTGTGTGATGTTATGCCTATATATGCTACTCATTTATAATTTGAGAGACCTTTTCAATTTGATACAAAAATCAATGATGATAGGCTTAAGAACATATAATCTCTAGAGAATGGTGAAAAGACATTCATACTTATACCATTATCCCCAAGACGAGTGTATAAAAACCAATTGAAATTGAAAGGAGAAAGTGAAGCCAAAGAAAATATCAAACCATATGATAATGTGATGAGGAGTGAAAATAAAGTGAGCTGAGAGAGAAAAAGGTTAGATTCAAATAAAATAAGAATTAGTGGGGATTCAGCTTAAAAAAGAGAGAAGAAAAGAAAAGAGAAAAAGGAAGGGTGAGAAAAGAAAAGTGTGGAAAATTTTAAGAAAAATGTTAATTTTTATACAAAGAGGGGTGAGATAAATAATGCTTATTTTTATGATATGCATATAATTTTACTTGTGTATAAGGAATAGCATATTTTAACATTAATGACCTTGATCATTATATTCCTATTATTTGTGTTTCTTTATTACATGATTTTAAGGATATATTTCCTTATAAAATTCCTAGTGGGTTGCCACTTATTAGGAGATTGAGCACTAAATTAATCTTGTACCTGGAGCATCTGTACCTAATCAACCAGCCTATAAAATTAATCATGATGAGATAAAGAAACTATAAATCAAGTAGAGGAGTTGATGTCAAAAGGGTGCATAAGAGAAAACATGAGTTCATGTGCAATTCTAGTGTTGTTAATACCAAAAAATAATGAGACTTGGAGAATGTATATTGATTTTCGTGTCATGAGCAATTTTACAGTAAAATATAGACATTCATTTCCCAGACTTGATGATATATTAGGTTAATTGCATGAGTTTATGTATAATTTCTAAGATTGATTTGAAAAATGAATACCATCAAATAAGAATGAAAGAGAGAAATGAATGAAAAATTACCTTTAAATCTAAATATGGCTTATATAAGTGGTTAGTTATGTTTTTTGAACTTACTAATACATCTTGTACTTTTATGAGATTAGTAAACCATGTTTTGTACAATTTTATAGTTAAGTTTATTGTGGTTTGTTTTGAAGATATTTTGATTTATAGCAAGAATTTAGAAGAGCATGTTAAAAATTTAAGAAATGTATTACTTGTCTTACAAAAAGAATGTTTATATACTAGTATAAAAATGTGTGATTTTTTAATGGAAAATATTGTATTTCTTCAATATTTATTAAAGAAAAGAGATTGTGCGTACCTAATTATTTTATGCATGAATTGTTAGTTCGTAAAGCTCATAAGGATTGATTAATAGGGCACTTTAGGGTTGCTAAGACTTTAGATATTTTGTATAAGTATTTTTATTGGTCTAAGATGAAAAGATATATGCAAAGAATTTATATTAGATGTATAACATGTAAACAAGCTAAGTTTAAAGTTTTACCTCGATATATATCTACTCCTGTACATGTGCCTAAGGAACCTAAGGTTGATATATATATATATGGATTTTGTATTAGGTTTGCCTAGCTAAAAATAGAGTAGGGTTATTTTTTTATAATTATATATAGGTTTTCTAGATGAAACAATTCATATCTTGTCATAAAATTGATGGTGTAACTAACATAGCTTATTTATTCTATAAAGAAACAATTCAGCTATATGAGGTACCTAAGAGCATTATATATGACCATGTTGTTAAATTTCTTAGCTACTTTTAAAGGTTTTGTGGGGGAAGACTAGGAAAAACATTTGTTATTTTTTACTACTTGTCATCCACAAATAGATAGTCAAACTGAAATAGTTTATAAGACTTTAACTATATTATTAGGAATTATCATTCAAAAGAATTTGAAAAATTAGGAAAATTGTTTGTCATTTATTGAATTTGCTTATAATATGAGTGTTTATTCTACTACTAATTATTCTCCTTTTGAAATTGTATATGGCTTTAATCATTTGACTCCTTTGGATTCATTTCCTTTAGCTATTGATGAAAAGGTTAGTCTTGATAGCAATAAAAAAACATAGATAGTAAAGGCTTTCCATGAGAATGTGAGGCGAAAAATATAAAAAAACAAATAAACAATATGCATTCAAAACTAATAAAGAACGAAAAAAAGTAAATGATAATGCCTATAAAATAGATCTACCAAGAGAATATGATGTTAGTGTTACTTTTAATGTTTATAATCTCTCTTTGTTTGATGTAGGTGAAGGTTCAAGGTCGAATCGTTATGAGAAGAGAGGGGATGGTGTGATCCAAACTGTACCAAATAACTTATTAAAAGTTCCAGTTAGGCCAATTATAAGATCAAAGGTAAAGAAGCTTGAAGATGCATTTAATGAGCTTATTCAAAGTATTTGGACCAAAATGAATTTGAATAAGAGTATATCTTCAATAAGTGATGATCAAACTTTAGTCAATCTAATTTATATGCAAGAGGGACCTAATCCATCTATAACATGACCTAGTTATTTTGCAATGGTAGACTAATTAATTTTGGCATTAAAGATGATTTTAGACATATTTTTCTTAATGCATAGGTTTACTCTAATTAATAAGTATAATTTTTAATCGGACTGTTATATTGGGATAAAGTTTTACCAGAAGTTTCTAAAGGTCTTGTTCTATATTGGATTAAAATTTCAAGACAATCGGATATCTGAAAGGCCTTATAATAAGGTCCAGAAACTATTGTGCGAAAATTTTATTAGTTTTATAATTGATTTAAGATTCTTCTTCCTGTTTTATTTAGAAATATTTTATTATTTTTTCATCATTGTTTAGGATATTTTACCTAGTATAAATATGATTTTTTAGCTTGTATTTAGATTTTAAAAATAATAATAAAAGGTGGATTGATTATTCAGAAATAAAACTTGTGTATAAGAGTTTGTTCTTACTCATGGTTCCTCATAAAACTAACATGAATTATCGAAGAATTAATCAAGCTTTGTGTTGTTTTTTATACTTCTCATTTGTGTCTATTCATAGGCATTGTGTGGGGGATTGGTTTTTATAGCATTGATGTCTTGATATAAGTTATCGTTGTGTTAAGCTCAATTACAAGCTTAAATTTAGCTTTCTTGAGAATGGTCAATTTGGTTATGAGTTTCTGTATTTTTATATCCACAAGGTTTGCATCAGATATCCTAATTCTTTCACTATCTCCACTTCCTTTCATGTTTGTTAATGTTTTATGACAGAAAAAAAAACATATACGAAAAGGACATAAACATATCTAGTTGTAGGGATGAAAATAAATCTATAAAAATAAATCTATCTCTAGAATAATTTTTAAGTAAATTTATGTCTTTTCAAAACTAAAAGAGTGTGTTTGATTGTATAAACAGAGATAAAAATATAAAAATAAATATATTTCTAAAATAATTTTGAAATGAGTTTAAGTTGTTACAATACAAAAAGAAAAAGGAAAATATGTATCTTTTATCCTAATTATCTCAATCTCTTCTCTATCACAAGACAATATCCAAGTTAAAAGGGATTTAAAAAACTTATATTGCCTTATCATGTGCAAACATCACCTCTCTAACATGACAGCAAGATCTTTCTCTTATATAAGAAAACACCAAATCAGCATCCATGATAAACTCACTTGACACATTACCTTCACCTTTTGAACAGGGCAAACACCAAAACCCCATGCATTAATTGCACTGGACACTATCGTATTTGACTCAAGGAGAAGCCAGAAACAGTAACCCCACAGGATAAAACGTTCTACAATATGCAGGACAAAATTGGGGTGAGCAAGCATGAATCTTCACAAACTCTCAATTAGGGGACCTACGACAATGGCAGCATCAGGGTCCAGCCTAATACTACCAAATCTTGATTTCCGACAAGTCAAACCACTGCAAGAAGATACGGGACTCGTTGACCTTCGACCTCATAATAAGTGCAAATCATTGTGGTTCAAGCATGCATCATCAACGAAATCTGTCTCCACAACCCATTTTCTCTTCTCTGCCAAACCATCTTCTGATCCATCACATATACATAAGACAAAGAGACCAGAGACACTCGGTTACCATGGTACTAGCAGCCAGCATGTGTAATTTGTTTGTTATCACGAAAAAAAAAAACAAACAAACAAAGTCAACCCAATTGTATATCTTCTGTCATTCTCAAGGATGAGACTTCGCATCAAAATTATTCATAAAGATTCTTACTTTTTACACTTTGTCGTGAGGTTTGAACTATGATGGTTAAAGAAAAGTTATCTTCTTAAAATGTTTTACTTTAAAATCGGCAAGAAACGCTATGTCACACTCTTAAAATGTTTAATTGTTATGTGGCGTAGAGGTGTCTAATAATACTAATCTATGCAACAAATTAAAAGAAAATAGGAAAAAGGAAAAAGTCTAGATCAGAAGGCTTGCATGATTAGCAAAATTAATCACCCCCACCATTAATTGTCAAAGTGCGAATACATATTCTTACAATATTGAAGATAGAAAATGTAAAGAGAATAAGAACCAAGAGACAGACAGACTGCATACACATGGGCTCGTCAGAATCACTAGTCCAAACTATCCAATACTTAGTTACTAGATCAGTAACTAGTAATTATTAACAAAAAAAAAAAGGGAAAAACAATGGGGAAAAAAAAGTTATAGCCAAAAAGGATAATCGAAAAGTAGGTATGTATCAAAATACATAGCAGCTCATCTTTTCTGTACCATTTTTGACTTGTATCAAATGCTGCTATTTGCATGGATGAAATTGAATATCTGTTGAACTGAGCTTGCTATATCTTCTGCTGTAAACCCAGAGTCACTTGCAATCTGAACCAAAGAAGAAAAATACTTTTTATTCAAGATTGATTCAGTAAAAAAAAAAAAAGGTGTTAGATGAGCAAAGGGCAGCTGATTTTATACTTTGACATTAAATGAATAGAGAACAGTTTGATCAATGGTGGTGATGTTGGTGTGGAGTATGTTAAGCTGCAAATCTTCTAGTGCTGCAATGGCCTTAATGAGCTGGCCTGGCCTTCTCCTAGACAGGATCTTGATCATGGCATCAAACCCTAAAAGCTTTACTTCAACATCAGCCAAGCAAGACTTGTTTTCAGCTGTTTCTTCACGGAGTCCGGTCTCGAAGTCCACGAGCTTCATTTGATCATTTGGTAGAGGCATAGGAGAAAAGAATGCAGGCTGAGCTGGTTGTTGGATTGCAAGAGAGGAATCATCCATCAGTCTTCGCCGTTTCTGGGATTCTAGGCACTGAAGTAGTTGCTCCAATTCTCTCACAAACTCTATGGCTCCACCAATTATTGAAGCTTGATCTCCCTGCATATCCACAAAAACCAATATCCTGTTATAGAATGTCCTTAAAAGACTAAAAATGGTTTCCAATTTGGTGGTTGTATATCAAACAAATTAAGATTTTGATAAAAAAAAAAAAATCAATTGAATTTTCATGGCATTTCTTGAATGGATCACATAAAACTTGATACCCGTTGCACATATGATCCTGGCATGAGAGACCTCAAGACTCGAAGATGCTCATTCATTTGCTTTCTTCGATTTCTTTCAACTGCAATATGAGTCATTCTTTGGCTCTCAACTTCCTCACTTGTCTTGATAGTTCTTGGCCTTTTTCTCTTGTTCTTCCCCTCTGGTATAGGGTTCTTGTTTTGAAGATCTTGATCTCCAAGAAACTGAAGTTGCACCGAGTTGTTATCCGAAATCCTAGCTTCTTCATCTTCTCCAATACCCCTCTCTTCCCCCACCATTCCTGCCCTATTCTCCCCACTACTTACTCCTGTAAACATTTCTTCAATATTTTCTCCACCTAGTTGAGGAACCCTTATAGATTGTTCCTCAATCTTATCATTCAAAACAGGAAACTTAAGGAAGTAAACCGGATCAATCCCAGTTTCTTCCTCCGATATCTTGTTTTGATTTAAGGCCAACTTAGGCCCAAAATCTGCAAATTGCATCACATCAGCAAAGCTCAATTTATCGAAAGAAGTAGAAGTGCAAAACCCGGATGACATTTGTTGTTGATGTTGTTGAGGATTATTGAGCATATAATCAATCATCCCGTTGTTGCAATCATCATCACCAGAAGTTCCACCTATCCGCTGCTTCATGAGTCCAAGGTGGTCTTGTTGTTGATGATGATGATCTAGAGAGTAATCTAGCTCAGTAAAACTTCCCTGCGAGAAGTTAAGTTCAGAGCAAAGTAACATGGTGGCGAATTGATTTATCAATAATAAAAAAAAAAAAGTACTATACTAGTGAGAGCTAAGATACCGTGTAATTCTCTTCTTTATCCATCGCTATATATACGTGTGTGAATGGCTTTAATAATAATAATAAAAAAAAAAAACCCTGAAGCTAGAAGCTCATCAATTCATGCAAGGACAAGCTGCTAGTCAAATTTCTTTAACCATTGTCCACCTGAGAAGAAAAAACATATGATTCCATCAAATTAACAGCAAGTAAATATCGTACTAGTAATAGAGACATAAACTTAAGCAGCTAGCTGTTATAACACTAGGTTTTGGTTAGAGTAGAAAAAACATGAAACAAAGTTGCATGGAAGTGATTGGAAATAGAAGTTGCCACATAATAACCTGATTGGAGAGAGACGATGAGAGAAGAAGAATAAGACAAAGGGTCAAAATTTAAGTGGGGTTATGATATTTTGAAAGGCAGAAGAGGCGTGGGGTGCCCCCATGGAAGTAGATTTTATATCAACTGAAAATTTCTTGGATTGAGGGGTGGCGAGTGTTGTCTTTACATAATGGGCCAGGATTGCCTGTAAGAGCTGGCTTTGACTTGATGAGAGGGAGAGGGAGAGGGGGAGAGAGAGAGGAGCCTTGTGGATTAATGTCCACCTTACAGTTTCACCTCCCTTTCACCTCCCATTATTTATGTGTTTCACAGGCCAACAACGCTCTTTTCATTGCTTTTTACCACCTCTTTTCATGACTCTAATTAAAGATGAAGGCTGCAGATTTGAACATTTCAACTTTCAACTCTGAAAATTAGATGATATCGTCTAGGGTATCATGGGCTTGATTTGCACTCCATTTCAATCCTCGTCACTTTCACATGTGATCCATTCATGGTATAGTAATATTTTAATGTAACACTATTAATGAAGAGAGTAGTGTCATGCATTTGTTAGCTTCCTTTTCTTTTATCTTCTAGATTACAACTCCAAGATGTGATCCTGGAAAAATTGGGTGCTAGATGTTCTTATATATATGCTAGCAATTAGCATGGTTGGATTCTCATGTATTATGAGTTGTTTGGAATTTAATTAGTGGTCATACGTACAATTATGAAATTTCATTATGTATTAATATCAACGAATATATTCTATATGAAATAAATAGATAAATATTTTTGTATAAATATATAATTGACCACGATTATTTATCCAACTATCATTTAACGTTGAAGTTTTCTTTAATTAAAAACTCAATTGTCAAATTCAATATATCATATTACCATTGGTTTGAAATAGCATATTTGCCTCTCTTCATCTTTAACAGGAAGGAACAAATTTAAGCACAATTGCATGGCATCAATTCTCATGAGGTCTAATGTTTTGTTGAGACATTACATCAAAAAAAAAAAACTAAAATGCATAAGAGATTCATTGTGGCCTAATACTCATTGCATTGTTGATTGAAATGATGAAATGATATCTTTGTCTTTCAAACAAAAAAACATGTGAACTAGTATTTTTAGGATAAAAAAGTTTTTTTTATAGGATACATTTGACCACATTATAAAATTAATGGGAGGTTAAAAGGGTTCTTTTATAATTTTTAGCATAGTAAAATAACATAAATATCTTTAAAAAATAATTTAGCTGGTTAAGAGGGGCTTTGTTGATTGGAATAGTGCAATAATATCTTTGCCCTTCAAACAAAAAACATGTGAAGTGGTCTTTGAGGGTAAAAGAGTTTTTTTTCATGAAATATATCTAACATCATGAAATTGAGGGGGGGGTGTCTCCATAATTTATAAAACAATAAAATAAAATAAATACCTTTAAAAAACACTTAGCTAGTTGAGAGAGGCTTTGGCGTGATTTTGCTTTCTTTTATTTTAAACAGTAAATTGACATTGGTGTCCTTAAAGACAAAAATTATAAGGCTAGCTTCTAGGGGCTTTTTCATTCTTTCCAATTGGTTTTATTGTTATTACGAGGTTGGTCAATGGTAATTTATTACTTTGATAAATATAGGATTTTAAAAAGAAAATTTGGCTAGCATGTGTGGATGTCTCTCACACGCTTCAGGTAGCACGTGAGCCGCCTTCAGCGGTGTCATTCGATTCACCTTGGTGTTCCCGTCATGAAGAGTTAGGGCATGTGACCAAAAAGGCTTTGATTTGATGCTACAAGCCTTTTCTTTTTCTTCTTCTTCTTTTTCTTCTTCTTCTTCTTCTTCTTCTTTGTCCCCTTCTTGATTTTCAAGCTTGCCTTTCAATTGAGTTTTTCTTCACTTTTGGTCCATTTTCTCTTAATTACTATTTCATCTATTTTGAATGATTTATGAAATTAGAATTTTTTTTTCATTTTCACTATATTGATCATTTTGGTTCATATTCTTTTGATTGTTACTTTTTTATTTAGGATGATTTTTAAATTTGATTTTGTTTGTGATTTTATCCTTCATTTTTTTCATATCAAATTTGATTTTCATTCTTTTGATTGTTTTATTTTTTGTTTAGACAAATTTTTTAAATTGATATTTTTTTTCCAATTACATACTTCAACATTAAATTTAATGGGAATTGATCTTTTTTATTGAACCTGAGTCAGGATTTTATGGGTTGCAAGTTTGGGATATTAACTCAAGTTTAGGAGATTTGTCTCGCGTTTGCTTGGTTTTTTCTTTTCTTTTTTAAGGCTCGTGTTTTTTTTCAATCTCATCCCTTAACATTTATTCAATTGTATATTAGGCTTCATTATTATTATTATTATGCTTTTTATAGTGTTTTTCACTAATTTTAATAATAACTCGGGTTATCTCGAGTCTTTTTATTTGTTTTATTTGTTAAATTTGGGTTTTTGACAATATGTTTTTGAATTAGATTAGATTAATTGATTAAATATTAATATAGATGTCAACTTCATAATAGTTTGTTTAGTTTACTTTTCGAGTCATTGCTTTGAAAGCACACGCGACCTCTTTAAGTGTTGTCATGAAGTCTTTTGTAGTGACGTTAAAATTATTGTAGTGAGCTCTTTTTGTTTGAGAAGCGGTGTCCATGATAAAGTGATGGTGATATATTGTGTCAATGCTTTTAGGCTTAGGATTTTGACCCAAAATCATTTTTGGTTCATTTAGTTTAAAAATTATACGATTTCATCTCAAACTTTATTTTATTCACATTTTAGTTATTAGGTTTGAAAGAGAGTTGTTGGATTATAACAAAGGAAAGAGAAAGAGTTGGTTGTTTGGATTCCTTGCACAAAAATAGTCAAATTTGATGTCAAAGTATTTCTCTTGACAAGAGGAGTGTCATTGAGGTATTGTTGGGCTTTCATATCACCTGAAAAGGTAGATCAGGATTGAGAGAGGTTTTTTCGATTTGATTTTGTGTTTTAAACAAAATTGAGGGTTTTTTTAGTTGGAAGATTAGTTTTTTTAAGGTTTTAGGAGTGTTTTTCATAAGTTTTTGGGTGAAGAGAGGTTGAAAATCTAATTTTACGGTAAAAAATAGCATAACTTGATTTTCTAGCCACATATGTAGTAGCCAGATTCTGAGCAACAGACAAAGCGTCGCCTGCTATTTTTTCAAAAATAAAAGATGCACGGCACATCATTCGCCCATTTTAGAAAGGATAAAAAAAATAGCTTAAGCGTGCAAGTCTGGGTGGGCAAACCCACAAGCGTATGCTTATTTTTAAAGGCGCAAGTCACATGTCAGCTTGTCTAGGTTGTTTTTTATTTAGTTTCTTACAAATTAAGTTATATATATATATAATCTTTTAAATTCTAATATTAATTAAAAATGTTTTTTTAGATGTTATTCCATTTAATTTTTACTTTGTTTTTAAATAATTGTTCTTTTTCTTACAACTCGTCACAATAAAAAATTATTTGGTTGCTTTACTGCTTTCATCGATTTTTGTTACTAAATAATTAAATAAAAAATAATTTCAGAAAAACAAACTTATTGAACTTAGTCGAATTTTCGATCTGGAACGCAGATTTGGTAGGTTAACTCAAATCGAATTGATGTATCTTCACCTTAATATTAAAAAAAAATATCATTTTAAAATTTTTTATTATGTCACATCAAGTCAATCCCCGCATGGTTTAATTTGTAAACTCATCTTAGGTAAAATCAGAAGGTTTTAAGAATATCGGTTGAGATGGGTTGAATGATATTTTCAAAGAGTTTCCCAAGATAACACTTAGTGTTGTATTATTATCATATTTTTTGATACACTCGCATCTAAATTATTAGGTTGTTATTTTCTTATAATTGAACTTGCTTTTGGAATGATGAGAGAATGTTGTTTAAGGAAAAAATATTATGGTATAAGTTTTTTTAAAAAAATCACTTTAATATCTTTTTTATCCTATTTTAAATCATCTTAAAAAAAAAATTGCATGTCTTCTAGGTGATTTTCATTTTTATTAAATAAATAATATAGAAAAATTGTTATATTCTTTTTTTAAATCAAAGATATTAATAGGAAGAGGAAGACTTTTGCTAGCAAATTATTTTGTTACGATCAAATTTAATGTCTACACTTATTTTTTAACTTCACGATTTAGTTTTTAATTACTGTTAAAGATTTTTTTTAGTGTTTTATTGACATAATCCTTGATCTATTATGTTAAACCTTTATATCAAATTTTGGGTTAATAATTAAAAAAAATTCTTAAAAATTTTTTTATGTGCAAAAAATTTACCCACCCAAAACATATAAACATCAATTTAGAGAATCCATTATGTCTCCAAACCATCTTCTGAAGACTCAGAAACGTCAATTGATGCCTACATGAAATTGAAGAATTCATAAAAAGAGCTTTAGGGTTCACATGATACAAGTGATGAGTCTTTTTCCCCCTTTTTTGATGAGCTTATTCAAGAAAAGAAAACACATTTCCAATCACGAGTTGCAAACAAAAAGTGGGCTGAACCGCTTTGAAATGTACCGAAGGAAGGTGCCAGGGTCAAATATAATTTCCACTACCATATTTGTTTTCTAGAAAGTGATTTTTGAGAAATCACTTTTCAAACTTTCATGTGTTTGTTTGTCATTAAAAAAATTGGTTAACGGAAAATACTTTTCAGTCAAAGAAAAATTTAGCTTGGTTTCCAGGAAAATATTTATATCAAATTTGATCCTCAAACTTTTGATTGGTATATATATTTTATTTTGCATATTTATTTTTCAATTTCATCTCTTAAAATTTAATTTTTATATTAACTTTGGTTCTCATTTTTATAATTGTTATTTGCTTTTCCCTTATCATTTTCTTATTGAAATTTTTTATCTATCAAATTTAATCCTTGTTATTTATTTTATTTGAAATAATTTATAAAATATTAATTATTATTATTTTAATTTTTTCATCTTTTATTTTTATTTTATTTTTTAGATTTGATTTTTATTATTTTAATTATTATTTATTTTATTTGAGATCATTTATAAAATTATATTTTTTTTCAAATTCATCCTTATTCAACTTTTTAATTTGTAAGATTTGTTTCTCGTTATTTTAATAAACTTTAAAAAATAAAACATAAACTTTAAAAAATAAAACATTATAAGTTATTTTTCAGCTCATTTTGCATGATATAACTAAACACTGGAAAGTATTTTCTAACTTATTTTTCATTACACTACCAAACATCAAAAAATAATTCATTTTTCTAAAATTTACTTTTCAAAATAAAACTACTTATTCATTTTCCAAAATAAAACTGTTCTCCAACAAACAAACAAACAGATTAGAAGAGCAAATATAATTTCCACTGAAAGCAGGAAGATGGCCCTAGTCATTTTAAACTCGTAAATAAATGGAAGAAACAGCATGATCTACAGTTTTCACTTCAAAGATTGGAGAACCACACATAAAGACACAGCAACTGGTCCTCTACGACACTTGGGACTTTGTTCAGTGTAAAGATTCTGGCAGAACAAATTCTTGTTTATTGGAAGGGGAGAATTATACATTGAAATCTTCCTCGAGCAGTCCAATTGCCACGTCCTCCTTCCCCAGCCCCTAAAAACTTGGAAATATAAATATGAAATGAAACAGTTTACAGACCGAAAATACTGAGCAAAGACCACAATAGGAGCTTAAATCTCAGGAAACCTCAAAATGCTGGCCAACTCCTGTTTCGCCATAATCATTTGGAATAGCAGAAGTGGTTGCTCAAACACACTAGGGTTCCTCCATTCACTTGGAGTGCCAGAATTTCGGAAGCTAAAGCCATGGGGAAATCACACATGCAATGACCAGAATTATGAGGTGTACTCGAAAGGCTGTGGAGGCTGGGGTTCCTCGTCAACAGCCATGGCTGATGCTGAACTTTGCTGTCCTGTGGTTGAACCACTAGCTGGTGATGCTGCAGATGATGGTGTATCTGTAAGAGAAAGCACCTCAGGTTCAGTTGGTTGCAGGTCTCTCAAGAGAACAAACCCTGAAGGTGCTGACTTCACTGGCACATATCTGCTGTCTTCCATAAATTTAATAAATTTCTCCTGGGCAGGAACAACCCTGGCTGGGTTCGTCAAAATTTCATGAGAAGGCTCAGGCTCTGCTTTCTTCTCTGGTTGTCCATCAACCTGTCAAAACACGCAAAATAATTGTCTGATGGTGATATGGCAATCTTAAGAAACTGAAGAATGCATCAGAATAACATGACAATGGACTTGTACATTTTAGCAGTCCTGTTTTTCCATACAAAGTGAAGAGGCAATTTGTAAACATCAATCATTGATATTTACCTGCATAGCATCCCCATCCTTCTCACTGGGCGCTTTTCCTTTTCCAGCACTAGTTGAAGCAGGGGAAGACTCCGCTCCAGCTGCCTTTTCAGCAGTAGATTTCTGATCTGCTTCTTTCTTGGCCCTAGCTTTGGCCTTCGCCGATGTTGACAGAACTGCAGCAGGAAGTTTCACAGCAGATGTTGTGGTAGGCACAGTGGTTGGTTTTGGATACTCAAACAGAGATGGCTTTGCATTTGATACAAACTCAAATTTTGGAACTTTCAAGTCATAGTTGAGGCCAATAAAAGCTGTGGGTGAGAATGCCAAGCTTATGAAATAGATAAGTGGATACCAGTACCAAAATTGGCTAAAAACAGCAAGGCCAACAACAGCAGTGATTTTATCATGCTTTGTCTTAGAAAGCAATCTTATAGTCACATTCCTACCACCAGCATCAAGTATTCCGGAAGCAAGGATTGCTCCCATCTTGCTCATTGTGTCTTCATGCTTATCTAGAATTATCTTTTCCAATTGCCGTCTACCATAACAGGTGCAAAGAAACGAGATCAGACTTTGTAAACGAAAAGGCAGGGTGACAACAATGTGCACTAAATGTTAGTCATTGTTAAGTAAAACAGATGGAAAATAAATCTTTATAGTGCAATACCTGAATGTTCCAACACGAGAATCACTGGCTTCATTCATCTGGACCATGACCATAGCCATTGCAATGAGAGCACCTTGACGAACAAAATCAACAACATCTGACGTCAAAGGTTCTAGCAATGATATAGCCTCACTCAAGCCAGTGCCTGCACAGGAGATGCCAACTGCAAGAGCAGCACCATATCGTACATGTGGATTATAAGACTCTGAAAGCAAGGACACAATTCGAGGAGTCTGCAGTTTCACAGTTCAGAAAAATTTAGCACAATTGAGAAGACAGCATATAAACACACATACATGTGTTTCTGTCATGAAACATAAAAGAGTGAACTACAAAGAATCAAGCAAGAGCTTGAAAACATCAACAAATGATTTTAATCTTAGACAATGTCAAGCAAGTATATTGAAAAGAGAACAGCGATAACAACTATAGGGGCTTGGAGTGCAAAAACAAAAATAAAAACACTAGTAAGAACCTACCTGCTCTGGCTCGGAGTACAAGACAAATCCAAGTGCAAGAACAGCAGTCCTCCTGACATCATCACTCACATCTGATACAGCAAAGTGCAGCAACTGGCGAATAGCCTTGTTGTTTGCTGTTCCACTGTAGGCCAATGCCAAGGCATACATGCCACCATAACGAAGTATAGGATCTTGATCACGAGTCATCTGCTCGATTAGTGTGTCTGCTTCTTCTTCTCTTCCATAAACTGTAAGGGCTATCCCCAATGCTAATCCCCTACAGCATATGGAGAATTTTATAAACAACAGAGTTAAATATAAAAGCTGATGGCTCAGCCAATATCCGAAAATGAAACCGTATTAACCTGATGATTTTCTCGTGTTGGGTATCATGCGCATATGCAAGCATCTCACTAGTTTTCTCACTTGCAGTCCCAACCATAAGCAAACCCATACTGATACCAGCAGCTTCACCAGCAACAGCGCTATCAGTATACAATGCACTTTTAATGTCATCAAAGATATCTTCGTCGGCTGTTCCAAGAGCTGCCAAACCAAGACCTAAACATGCACCATGTTGAATAACCTGCCAACAACATTCCAGTGTGAATTCCATAATTAACTAAACATCTCGATTCTGATAGAAAGCCACAAAAAAATCAGAACAGTAAGTGCACCTCCACACTGGTGCTACGTAAGCTTTCACGAAGGAATTGTTTTATGCCCTCGCCATGGTTGGCATGAATGAGTCCCAGAGCATAGAGGGCACCACCTTCTGAGTATGGACTACCTCCGCCGCCAGCACCACCTTGAGGCAAATAAGGGGCCATCAGTGACCTGCCCTGCTGCAAATGGCCTCTATGGATGACACCAAGACCTGCTGTTGCACTAAATTTGGCCCAATTTGTGGCCCTACTCAACCAATCCTGAAATGAGATAAAAGCCAAAAATGGTTGAGCATAAATTATAAATATGCACATAAATCCATGAATAGAAACATGTATAAACCAAAGGGGCAAAATGAAGAATAGATAAAACAAAGATGTGTGACTCACTAGATTTTCCCTGAGAAATGTATCCACAGTTGTTCCAGCATGCATAATTGCATTAGCATAAATAGTTGCACTGTGGCAGACACTATTTCTCATCTCAACTGATTGCTTAATTGTCTTCAGTATAAGGAGGTCCGACCTAGAAGCAAATAACAAGCATTATTAGTTATAAAGACATACATGAATCTAAAATAATGCAAAAAAAAGTTTAAGACTGTTTGAAAATTACTTATTATGACTATATAGGAATTGCAGAGTCAGCTGTATAGATGTCTCCCCAGACAAAATTCCTTTGATTTTTGTCAGCCTCTCAGCATACACTGCTTCACTTGGATCTATTTCATGCACTGTAGAAGATGAAGTTCCTTCTGTCATTTGAACATCTTCTGGAGCACTAGAATTTTCATTTTGAGATGAATCTGGAGCTGTGGATTTTGGCAGTGCTGGCTCTGAAACTTGAGACTTTGGAGGTGAAAGACGGTCTCTAACATTTAGAAGAAAAGCCTGGTGCTCATTCTCCACAAGATCAAAAGCTATTTGAAATGCCAACAAAGCTTCATCCTTATTTCCTGAGCGTAGAAGTTTTTCTAATATGCTAGCTACACCTTCAGGCTCATCCAAGAACATCAAACACTGACAAATGCTCAAATAATCAGGAGAAGGCAGCTTTTGATATACTTTAACAAGAAGCTGGAGGACCTGCAGAAAAGGGGAAAATAATAAACAGGTCATCAACTTGTATCACAAGTCTCCTTCAAGAAAAATAAATCATTCAACAACTTTTCAGATGGAATAATCATTAATAAAAACAAGAAAACAGCAATAAAATCTAGAAATCGATTACTACATCCATAACTAACCAGAGATTAGACAGCATGGCATGCAGTATGAACATGTGAACAGAGAAAATAAAGGAACAGGAGAAGGTGATGCACAAACACACACTCACAGACAGACAGAGAGTTAATTCCTGGAAAGTATCCAATATTTTACAGAAAAACAGTTGCATTGCCATTCATGATTCATGTATCAAGGCCCATAGACAAAATAAACAATATAAGCATTGCTCGATGCACAGGAAAAAGTAATGAAGATAGAGAACGCTATAAAATTCATTATGAATCCCCTCCAATCCAACCAAAGAAAATGTTATTAGCTGTAATAGTACACAAACAACAAACAAATACATACAGCAAGTTATATGCAATGTTGAACAGATTCGAGCATGATCACTTCCATGCAATAGCAATAACATAGATACTAATTGAAAAGCTAGCAAACAAACCAACCTCTTGCCGATACTCTCTACGGTTAACATATGAATGAGAAACATTAATGCAATAGGAAAGAGTTCCCTGCACATTATCACTCTTCATGATAGCTTCCTCGAGTTTATCCAATCTACGGCATTCAATTGCAATTCCCATAGCTTGTTGGTACTTTCCATCCATGATGCACCTAATGACAGAACAGTAAGATAGATAGAAGCAGAGCAAAGATACATCAAATAAAAGAATTTATGTTACTTACTTGTCCAGCAGTCTCTCCACAATTGCCTCTAACCTTGGGTCCACATCTGCTCCATCAGCATTTGATTCAGCTGCCTTAGACTTTAGGCTAGCATACTCATCTATAGCTTTAGCTGAAGATAGGAACTGAGATAAAATATAAGTAAACCAGGAAACCATTCTCAAACATCCTTAAAACACTTATCCTAAAACAATTGAAGCTTGTATAACCAAATGGTGTTGACCATTTCATGCAAGCTATGATGAATTCATATATTAATATTATCCCACCAGTTTACCTTTTAAAGGTAATTGTGGGGCACGCTAAAATTTGGTGTCTTCACAGTAATTTGACAGGTTTGTAGGAACCAAAAATAATGCAATTTTATGAGCAAGCGTACCAAGAAGCGTATGAACATAGTCAGAATCCTCTGAAACATCAAAGAGGGATCCAGCTCCAAGGGCATAAGACAGTGAGTCATTAAGTTCACCCAAATAATAGAAAACCTGAAGAAGAAACAGTAAAATCCATTTTAATACAAGACAAAGGTGGTCATTGGCCCAAGACTCAAAATTGACTTCTTTAAACAGTTACAAACAAGGGTTCACAATTCTATGGATTATGTTAACCAATCGAATTCAACCCAACTGCACATCTCATTTCTCACCCATAACATCTTATCTCTCGTGCATTAACTAAGGAGAGTTCTTCTATGAGTAGTAACTTTTTCCTATCAAGAGAACAAAAGAAAAACTTTCGCTGAAACTTTTGCTACACTAAACTAAATTATTCTCAGTCCTGATAGTACATTCACTGAAACTTTGGTACAGTGATACAACTTCTTAGAAGATGTACAGATAAGAAAGTAGACTTTGGATGGTTTGACATTGTTAACTTCTACACTCCATTCTCTACCTTTTCCCTCTTCTTTCACCATATGATACAGGGGGAGAAGGACTGATGGAGAAGGAATAAGATAAAAAAAAAAAAAGAATAGTAATTGTTTTTTAAACCTAGTAATGTGAAATATGGTGAAATGTCATACCTTAGAAACAAGCAATGCAGCAAGTTGTCTCTGATGCAGATCAAACTCATCATCTTCATACAAACTCTCTCTGGATAACAACAACGAAGGAAAGCGGAAAATTAATATCCAGAATCACATTGCAAATTAATATCCAAAATCACATTACAAGTAAAAAACAAGGGAAAGTTACTTCAGAACTCAAGTCAATACCAACAAATAACAAAATTTCAAATCCCCTCAATCTCGTAAACCCCAAATCCTAATCACCCAAGTCCCAACACTAAAACCCCATCTCCTACACGACCGACAAAAACCCTTGTTTACTCAAGAATCACTGAATTCACCAAAAGAACCCAAAAATTCAAACTTTTCAACTAAATTAACACACAAGTACTCACAAAACACATCAATTTAACTAATTTTCAACATAAAACACTCTTATTCATTCAAGATCCTATTAAAAAAAATGATCAAAATCAATTTAAAAGAAGAAGAAG
The DNA here is from genome assembly GCF_951802175.1 of Populus nigra. Classification (NCBI taxonomy): domain Eukaryota; kingdom Viridiplantae; phylum Streptophyta; class Magnoliopsida; order Malpighiales; family Salicaceae; genus Populus; species Populus nigra. The sequence goes on from NC_084852.1 coordinate 18,020,673, forward strand.
AACCATTAAACCTAACCAAACAAAACCCAAGAAAGATTAAATCTTTAAAAGAAAGACTTACATTATAGGCACACTAGTTGAGATCTCAGGCCAAAATTGATCAACTAAGTTGTTGAGATTGTAAAGTGCGTGTTGTTTTAACAAAGGATGGCTCTCATTAAGCATAGCTAACAGTCCACCAGCGGAGCTAACCATAGTTGTCGCCATTGATAGAAATTTCAGAAACACTAGCTCGTTAATCGAACTTACTTTGCGTCAATTTAATGGATTTGATTCGAATTCGAGAGCTTCAAAATTGGGGATTTTGAAACACCCTGGATTGCTAGACAGATAGAGAGGTATCAGTGAAAAAGAATAGTTGTTTGCTTTCAGGTGTTGGTTTCTTCCTTGTAGTCTTATAATTTATTTATTTTTTATTTTTAAAAAAAGTTAAATTTTTTATTTTTTATTTTAAAATAATATTTTTTATATATTTTAAATGGTTATTAAAATAAATTTTAAAAAATATTTATATTATTTTGATATTTTTTAAAATAAAAAATATTTTAAAAAATAATATATACTACAATGTCAAACAGTTTTTTATTCAACAAGTCAAGGAAAAAAAATTTTATTTTAAAATATGTATTTATATAATTTAAATTTTTTTATCAATTTTTATTTTATAAATTAGAAGATTATGAAAAATATATATAAAATAAAAGATTTTTATAACATTAGATTAATCTTTTTCTAGGTAATTTTATGAATTTCTTTAAATAACTAGTTTTATAAAATTATAGAGATATCAACCTCTTCCTTATTTTTAGTTATTTATATAAGTTATTAAACAAGATCGATGTAACATAAAGCATGTATAATACATTATATAAGTTAATTCGTGTTGATTTATATTAATAAAATAAATTAAAATAAAATTATTTTAAAAAATAAGAAAGAAAAGTTAAATTAGATTTTGAATAGGTTAAGATCATGTTTGTTTTTGTGTTTTAAAAATACTTTTAAAAAAATTAAATTTTTTATTTTTTATTTACTTCAAATTAATAATTTTTGGTATCTTCACATTATTTTGATATATTAATATTAAAAATAATTTTTAAAAATTAAAAAATTTATATTATTTTAAAGTATTTCTAAGTAAAAATTATTTTAAAATATAACTATTATTACATTCTCAAACACCTTCTTAATAAATTGAATGTCGACTTACTTGCTCAACCAATTAAACTGAATTGACTTCAAATTGTTTTATATATATATATACATAACTTAACATAGGGTAGGGTGGGCGGGTCCTAAATCAATGGTAACTTTTGATATTATGGTAGCTTTTGTAGTTGTGGTTTGAAAAAAGTTGTTTTACAAAAAGTACTTTTGATTGAGATTGGTTTGATATTTATATATGTTTGGTTAAAACTGTGGTTGAAATTAAGGTTGAATAAAAAGTAGTTTAATGTGTTTGGTTAAAACTGTGGTTGAAATTAAGGTTGAACAAAAAGTAGTTTAATGTGTTTGGTTAAAAGAATGCTTTTCAAATTGAGATTATAAGATAATTAATATATATATATATATATATAGTTTTTAATTTAAATATTGTAAATTTAACTATTGTTATTACATCATGAAATAAATAATACTTATATCAAATATTTTTTTATTGTTCCATTAAACCATCTATAATTTCATCACGTATTAAATCCATCCAACAAGAACTACAGTTTCCTTGATTTCTTAAGCGCACAACAACATCAAATAAAATATTATTAGGAATAAAATTGGGATTGCGATCAAATTTTGCAAATACTACGTCATCAAGCAATCTCCTTTTAATTTTTTGAATAAAACACAATTAATAATAAAAATAAAAATTGAATTTTTTTTAACTGAATCGGACATGGTTCAATGTATTTAACTTTGGACCAGATCCGGTCTAACCAGAACAGTAAAGAGTAAAACTCTCCACTATTTACAGGATGCGGGGAAACAGCTCTCAGCTGATTGCCGCAAACCTACTGTTTAAACAAATTTTAAATGCGTCCCGTAAATAGTAAAATGTGTTTCAATACTACCAAACATTTGCGGTTTGCTTTTAAAACAAAAGCTACAACATAAACAGGCACTAAAAATAACTTACACTATATTTATTATCCACGTCGGTATTATTTCTTTTACTTTATGTTCTAATGGCGTTATAGGATTTATCCTTTGGGGAAAAAAAACAGCACTTTTGAATTAATTTTCATCCAACAAAACTGAGTTTAATTTTCAATTAATTAGACATTTGAAAGATTTCCGGTAATCGTTGAGTTGGTTTGAATATTGTATGTTGGTATTGAGATTTATTAAACGATTGAGAAATGAATTGTGAAAAAATTGATTTTATAATAAGACTTGTTAAAATTAGAAAATAGTTTAGTTTAGAAATTGGAAAATTGGAAAGTGAGATTGTGACACCTAAAATCATTATTGTATTTAAAATAAATGATTTTTTTTATATTAACGTGGATGTCCAGGCTAGCTTACGCACACCTCAACTAATCTCACGGGCCCTGAAGTTAACGACCATGTAAGCCTCTAGTGGCTTGAGGTTTGTGAGACTCAAACTGATGATCTCTAAGGAACAAACACAGGGTCTGACCAGTTGAGCTGCACCCCTCAGGGTTACACTTGGTGATCATCATATTTATATTAACACCATAGTTTTGAAACCCCGCTTAACAGGTCGACCCTGGATCCGGTCGATTCGGGGCTAGAATTGGGCCAGGTTTAAAAAATAATAATAAAAAAAAAACCTAAGATGAGTTTAGATGTTATGTTAATTGTTGCATTTTCATCCATTTACCCCTTGTAGATTGCTAGATTTATTTATTTTTTAACATTTATTGGGGTTTTTATTGGTAATTGTCAACTCTTCCTGCAAGGTTTGCACAAACAATTCCTTTCCCCTGTTTTGCTTGTTAGAAGAAATCAATTATCAACCTTGAAAGATTTTATTAAACTGGTCAGATTTTAAGTTTGTTTTCTAGATGTTACCAGTTTAAATTTTATAAACTTTAAAACCATTAAAAATTTAAATAATTATTAATTTTAACGCTTATAAAATTAGTTGAGGTGATTATAGAATTAGTTGAACACCAACATAAATAAAAAACAGTTATCATTTGAAAAGTTAGACAAACACAAGTGTCGGTCATGGTCACAACATTCCCGCACTGTATATTTTTCCTTTCTTCAAAGAACACACATCAAATTCCTTTCCAGTTTTGCCAATTATTCAGCAATTATCATTTTCCCCTGTTTTGCATTTTTTTTTCTCACACAATGCACTGCCACTGTAATTAGTTAGATTTGTGGCTGCACTATCTAAAGGAACCTTGCAATGAAGCTGTTGGGATTAGTATAATTTTCATCAAAACTTTGTTAGCATAGGCTTTTGGATGCTCAGTTCTTTAACATTGTATCAATTTTAATCACGACTCGTGATTTTAAAAGAAAAAAAACATGTTAATTGATTGGACAACTTACACACATAGATTTATCTTCTTTGGTTTTTTTCTTTTAACAATAGAGAGATGCGATGCAAGAATCGACTAAAGCAAAAAATGTATCTATTTGAAAGTGTAATTGTGATTGTTTTATAAAATATTTTTTATACTGAAATATATTAAAATGATATTTTTTATTTTTAAAATTAGTGCATCAAAACGATTCAAAACATATAAAAAAATAAATTTTTAATAAAAAAAATAAATTTTTAGCCTTATTAACACTGTTGTTGACCATGAAGCAATTTTTGACCTGACAGACATCAAGATAACTTATCTTAGTTCTCTTTGTTGAACCTCGGGACTAATTTAACCTCCTTGATTTTGTAATTGTCCTAACAAGAGGCAAAGGATCACGAGTCCTCAGCACATTACTTCGTCGACGACAAGAAGTTCAAATATCCTTATGTTGTCCCATCACACGATTGAGGTCCTAAACAAACAACCCTAGATCCTACCTTCTAGGTTTTGAATTTCCATTTCAATGGAGTTAGTGACTCCATCAACCCGTTTTCTTTCTTTCTTTTGCAAGATCGTCGAGTCGTTGTACCAAATCTTTCTTTTAGATTTCAGTACTTGTAGACCATATCATTTGGATTGGGACACGCAAACCTAAATAAAAGATGAATGAATGATCAGATAAAAAAGTTTGGAATTAAGAGATTTATTTTTGTTTTGTAATTTTAAGCTCAAACTACATAGTTGTTTATATGATGGTCACTGGAAACTTATATGATTGTTAACTTCAGAGCCCGTGAGATTAGTCGAGGTATGCACCTCTTGTAAGAACCTGGGACAGCCAGAGTTTTACTCGCTCGTCTGAGTCTACAAAATACACTTTCTATGTTTTCTCGAATTCAAAAAAAAAAAAAGATGCATTGATAAATCTTATAATTATTTTTTGAAAAATAAGAGAGTGGTAAAAACTTTGAGGTAATGGTATTAGTATTTAAACACAACATTTCTGAATATAGTTTTTGTATATATTGTTTAGTCATGTTTTAATATATATATATATATATATATATATATATATATATATATATATATATATATATATATATTTCAAATTAATTAATCTAAATAAAAGCTAACTTAAAATATTATTAAGATGTAATGATAAAAAAAAAATTCAAGATTCAATGATTAAGAAAGATAAAGAAAATAAAATGATATGACAAGAGAGAGAAATAATAAAAAAAAAATGAGTTACCAAAAACATATTAGAACTTCTTGTTTAACACACCTTATACTCTTAGAAAAATTATAACAAAATGATTCTAACTACACCTTGACTATCAAATAAGATTATAATTAATCCTAAATAAAATCTTTAATTAATTATAATCTTTTTTAATTATTTTTTTAATATATGATAGAATTTTCTCATTAAAATCTTTTTAACAAAATTAAATACGTTGAAAACAAAGCTATGATACGTCTCTGAATAGTCATTCTCTCTTTTCTTTTCTTTTTTTCCTTCCTTTTTCTCTTTTATTAATTTGAATGAAACATAAATTTTGAAATAACTGTTTTTCACTATTCGCAGTTGCAAGTGAGCAAACAAAAGATGAGAGATGGTAGTCTGAATTACAGATGAAATATGAGAAGGCATGCCTTGAAATACCAATTAGTTCATTTGTCATGTTCGATAGCAGAGTTGTAACTAGGAGCTTAATATAGCAGAACGAAGGGCCAGTACAAGCTCAAGCACCACAATGGGAACACTACGTTTCTGAACATGGGATTTGATGATAACATAGACAACAAAGAAACAAGCTTAAATTGCTAGGATAACTACAGCCAACGAGAACGCCTTAGTAGCTCAGATAAAATACTGGTTGTTTGTGATTGGAACATGATCCAAGAATCCTAAGTTGATTTGGTGTAGAGGCGGATTCCAAAGGCCACACCCAATATAGCAAGAGGAACTAGGAACTGAAGGATCTTGATAATGAACTCGGAGGTCTTATCTTGATTGTAGTGAGGCTGCTGTGGAGTCTTGTACTTTGTTTTCTTGGGGACAGTCGAGGCATCAATATCTCCAATGCAGTATTCGGCCATCATTTCTCTGGCACTATCACTATGACCCACATCTTCAAAATCATCAGTTGCGTCCTGGCCTGCAAAACGAAGATGTGCAATATGAGTCCTCACTAGGAGTACATTATGAGCTAAAAACTTAAGAAAAAGCTTCGAATGGCCATAGTTTGGGCTATACCTGTAGAAGACAACAAAACCTCATCACCACCGGGGTGATCTTCCATGAACTTTGTGACATCATAAACCTGTTCCAACCAACAAAGATGGCTCAGAGAGAGCATAGCAGTTTTAAAACTAAGGGCCTATAAAAATGTTTATTTTTTTTAAAGATGAATCATTTGAACAGAAAAAATTAGATTCGTGTAGTCTAAGAAAGGTCTACCATTTGCTATTCCTTTCATATTTTGGACAGGGAACAATATGTTTCATACAGCATAGGGATGAACTGGGAAGAAATATGAGCAACACTAACAATCACACCCACCACCCCCTCTTGTTCATTTCACATTGACTCAGAAGTATTAAAATTCATACAAAGATTCAACTTTTGGTACATATAGCTTGCAATTATAGAAAAAAAAAATTGAGAAACAAATTGATGTTGAAAGTCTTCTCAAGCAAGATAGTCCAAAACCATGCAGGACATGGTCATTTTGGTTTTTGTCTTTTGATAGTTTCACTAGTATGTCCCCTATATTGCGTCCTAGACTGCCAAGCATGGGCGATGCATCTAATAACTCGCTAGAGGAACAATAGTTGCTGGAGTTTCAGAAATAATTCACTTCCTATTTAATTACTTGCGTGCCGAGAAATACAAAAGCATGAAAGCGAAAACCCACGATAATTATCTACCACAAACAACAACTATGCGTTGGAAAATCATAAGAACAATACATGTAGCAAGCTGAAGCATTTCATGAAAATTTTACACGACTGTGGTGTAAATGGAATTGCATTCTCTTTAGCACCATAAAAATTGTTGAGTTCTGGTAGCTAATATAGAATCCCTGCCAAACTGAATGACTTATGTCGTGATACAGCACAAACTTCCCAGCCTAACCACATGATCTGTTAGAATAAAGTAGCTACTTGCAGCCTGCCATTCTAGCCAAACCATCAAATAATCACATAATATGCAAAATTTCATAATTCTTGATATTAATTAGCCCCCTTGGTGATGCACTATCTAACCTCAAAGCAATCAATAAACAGCAATGACGATCATCAAATACAGGCACAGGATACCATATAAAATAGCAAAGAAACACTGCTTATCAAGTAGAACAAAAAAAGAGAGAGAAGTATATGAGGTCTAAACATTTCCACTCAACATATCTTAAGATACCAAGTCAAAATATCTAAACATCACGGGAAACATAACTTAATCTCATTTAAATCTCAACCGAAAACCAAGATCAAATCAATAAACTGCTCGACCAGAAGTCAACCATATCCAGAGATCTCAAATTTCCTCGCATGGTTCCGAGAGATCAAACCATAAAATCAACAAAAGAAAAAGAAAGAACAAATCTTTCAAGAAAACTCAATGAAAGATCTCACCTTGCCATTGATAATTAGCCAACAGTCCTTGGGTTTGTTGTGCACAGTCACATCTTCAAAGGTAAAAACTTTGGCATCACCACCCATCTCCTTGTTTCTCAACTTTCTCTTGATGGAAAACCACAAGGTTGAAGAAGCACAAGCCAGCGACAGGATTTGTCTGGCTTTGTAAACAGGAAGAGAGAGATAGACAGCGAATGTAAGAAGAGCATATAAAAAAAACCATTAAATAGTTAAAATAATATATTTTTTTTATTTTTATCTTTTCATTTAGCTGTTTTTTTCTTAGAGTTGCTCTAAGACTGCTTTAATAGCATGAAAAAAACCAAGAAACTAAGGAGAGTGTGAATCCCACCACCCACCAACCACCACCCACCAAAGAGGAATGTAATTATATAAATGGAGTGGATTAATGAGGGCAGTAAGGTCATTAAAACGACGAAGTTAGGTAACAATTAGTTTTTAAAATTTTTTATTTAAAAATATATTAAAATAATATTTTTTATTTTTTTAAAATTATTTTTAATATTAATACGTTAAAATAATATAAAAACACAAAAAAATAAATAAATTTAAAGTAAAAATAAAAGTATATAAATTTTATTTTTTCTAAATTATTTTTAAAATGTAAAAACAAACAGATTTTAACTAATATTATAAAATTAAATCACCAGATTAATTAGGATTTGACCGACTTAAAATATTTAGATCAAAAAATAAAAAGATTAATTAATTTAGTTAAAATCTAATTTTTAATCTATTAATTTTTTTTTGATGTATCATGTTAACCCATAACTATCGAATCTTATCTCAAAATCAATAGAGTTTTACGGTGGAAACCGGCGGAGAGTGTTGTGTATCACACCTGACACCACCCAGCAAAGAGGAATGGAAGTAAATTAATGGAGGAGATTGATGAGGGCAGCGAGGCCATTGAATGAATTGTATTTTGGGTAGGAGGAAGGCTGCATGAAACGGTGGATTTTCGGAGGCTTATTCAAAGAACAACTATTTGGTGTTTTTTATTTTTATATTTTAAAATTATTTTAAAAACATTTTAAAAATGTTTTACAATTTTTTAAATTTTTTTAAATTAATATTTTTTTATATTTTTAAATCATTCTAATGTGTTAATATCAAAAATAATTTAAAAAAATAAAAAAATTATTATTTTAATATATTTCTAAATAAAAAATATTTTAAAAAATAATTGCTACCAAACATGTTGATGTAATTTTTACAGGGCTATTGTTTTAAGGAATTGATTTTTTTTTCTTAAAGAAAGAGTTCCGTTTTAAAAAGATTACATCTTCTTTCTCTTGGTTATAATGATTATTTATTTGATCAATTCAAAAGGGGGAGACGCCGGATGAATCCAAAGACTGCTTTTGTTTGGACTTTGAACAAGATTGCGATCCGATTGATTTTCAGGCTGGCAAGCAATGCATTCAAACAAGAACTAAAAGAAGAAACTTTGTATCTGACTGGAAAATTTGGAATTTTAAACGAAACTTTGGACTTGATTAAAAAATAAAAGTCAGAATTCTATTCCCAAAGCAGCCATAACTTCTTTTTTTCCTAACATAAATTTTATTTTTTTTTTATAAAAATCAAATTAATAGATATGGTTTCTATACTGTGAAACCGTTTTCATTACAAGGTTGATATTGATATTGTTGTGTTGTGATTACTGTAATGTTGAGGTATGTTGTTCATTGTTGTGCTCTGTAGGATAAAAATGGTGTTCAGTAACTAGTTATAGTAACTAGTTATTGTATTGTGTAAGGTTGATTTGATAGATTAATAGATGTTTTAATGTGTTAATATTAAAAATAATTTTTTAAAATAAAAATATTATTTTAATATATTTTTTAATAAAAAATACTTTATTACCATACTATTCTATTCTAGCAGCATTTAAAAAGCTACGACAAGCTAAGATGGAAATTAGCAAAATGTTCAAGGCGCACATTGTTGTTTTCTTGGAGATCTACTGCACCTGCAACGGTATTAAAGTCATTAATATACATGGATGGTACGTGGAGTATATCAATGAAGTATATGAGTGAAGAAGAGTCTGAAAATGCCGCTTGAATAAACAAATAAATAAAAAGAGGAAAAAAAGCGAGCTTGATGTAAAGTATGAATAAAAAACATGCAAACAAAAAATAGTGATCTGAACGGTATAGAGTTCGAAGTGGTTCTTTCCAATGTCAACAATCTAAATTAGTCACTCGATTCTTATATAGTTTCAGCTGGTTCTTTGCAATCCCAACAATCTAAATATTCACTTGAACCTTGTTCCAATCCCAACAATGTAAACAGTTTACAGGCCCAGAAAATAGAGCCTGGCGATGTTAAGCTGAGCATATGGCAGATTATCAATCAAACAGTGAAGTTGAAAGTGTTGTAAATTTGTTGTTAGATATTATAACTTGAACATTATTTCATCAATCAACCGTAAAATAGACTAGTTTTTTGTTGAATGTTTCACTGCCCCATCTAAGCTTAGCAATTGTGAAGTGAATTTTTCACTGTTTGTGCTGTAAAAGCTATTGACTTTGTAAGATTTACATTGGTGGGCTAAGCACTGAATGTGTTGATTGCAGAGTAACATTGCAGTGAAGCTGGGAAGAGGATTGTGTGGGAATGAGGCAAGTAAACAGTGGTGGTAAAGGTATATAAAAACTTCAGAAGCAGTGCGCATAGAGGTGGAAAGTCTCAGGGAGAAGGAGCTGTAGGGACAGCTTAAAATCAATAAAATAGGAGGCCAGTTTGACTCAATTAGGAAACCAAGGAAGGAGTCGGTGACACAGCAGTTGCAGCAGGAGTGTTTATCTTTGCTTCTTTGAGAACAAAGGAAAAATATGGAATCAATAGCGGGTTATTTGTTAGCTAAGTGAGTTGGCAAGCTCTCATGGCAGCATTTTTTAAGGCATTGATACAGCGGTAAAAAGAGAGTAAACAGAAGTTAAAAGTAGCAGGAAACAGTTGGATTATCAAAGTCACATGTGACAAATGGTTATGAAGAAACAGAGCAAAGGCAGCATGCTAAATGGATATAAGTTGGTCATATGAACATAGTTCAAACAAAAAAAAAGGGAAAGACTTGTAGCCAACGGCATCACCTCAGAGGATGTTGATTAGAGTCGTTTCTTGTTAGGTTTTTTTTCTTGTGTGATGTCTTGTATTTGCGAAAGACTGCTATGCATTTTAAAAAAGATTTGATCACCATGCTTGTGCATGTGAAAGGTAAGAGGTAACGAAATATGCTGCAGGGCAACGAAATAAGAGTCCTATGAAAAAAGTAGTGCATCTGTGGTCTAAATGCGGGAGAGTGAACTGGATCCTCATTGTAACTGGATAAATGAAAAGCATGAATGTACGTGATCAGAGACTATCGGAGTTTCATCAAGCAAACCATGAGATGTGCCAAGCATCTTTGTTAACAGTTGAAGGAATTGAGAGTGACAGAGCAAAAAACGTAAAACGTAACTTAAATCTGCATAAGACAATAAATTAAATAAACCGAACAACTGAAGAAAGCTTTTAATAACTTCAATTGGGCAGTGACAGCACTTCTTTTATAGGAAACGCCTTGCCCTTAAAGTTCAAGCACTTCTGGACCAGCACGCTTATTGCATTGAGAGAACACAGGTAAGTTTGTGAGTTTCAAGAGTGAAGTCTCTATGGAAAACTAGTTATGGTCAACGCTATTACAGCATTATGAACCAGCAAGGCCTAGTGATTGCCCTTTGCATCTTAAGAAAAAAAATGTCACTTTTCAGCATCTTCTGCATTCTCCTGCCCGTACCGACGCTTAAACTTGGCAATCTGACCTAAACTTTCAGCCATTTGCCGTTTTGCTCTGAAGTGGTAGACGTTGCCAACATGGTGTATTTTTGTCATCATAGCATGCATTAATCTGCCATCTTGAGTCACATAGGATATCCATTGCATTTGAGGGTGGATTCCTTTCTTCATCTTGCACAAATCTGCATTTCAAAGAGCACCATACAGAGCTCAACATAACTCATACTGAATTTCCTTTCCAAAACTAAGGAGTTGCTCATGAAGACAATCTGATTAAGATTGAACATTATTTAATGTTCTGTAAATGGCCTCACAGACGTATGATAAAGCTTGTCGGACAAACATAAACAAAATTATAATATAATTTCTATTTTGGGCTTTTTGTATGCAATTTGCATACATTTTTCAGAAAGTGTCCCCAAATATATTTTAACATTTTCAAACTGGTCAGTTTCTTGTTTGTAATGTACGTGGTTCTAAAAATTTTTTTACTCAGCTAGTTCTTAGAACAATTCAGCAGAATTTCCACACCAGAAAATCTTAAGTGGTCTCAGCTGTGAAAAAACAAACACTCCTTTCCATTATTCTTCTACAATAAATTGAAAATTTTCCTGCCAAAGCATTAACCATGCCACACAAAAAAGTCATCATAACTTGCTTAAAGATACAATGCCAGTACAGTTAGTAAACACAAACTATAATTTATGCTTCTCTGCTATTGAAAAACGCACCCAAGGTCCCCCGCATCACACTAATAAAATCCAAAATCCTTAAAGCTGCAAACCTGAGAAAAATGTGAGCTACAGTCCAGTTTCTTGTAGATGATTAGAAATTAGAGGGCATTGGCATAGGATCATGACCATGAATGGCAAAAGGTAAGTAAATTAGATGGTAGATATGAGTAACCATTGCTTTGTCATCTACCATCATGGCTAGGAAGGTCTGGTAAGTGTATATAAAATCTCTAATCAATACTAACATAATTAATTTGAGCTCTATAATTAAACTGAGAAATATGTATATAGTGATCATGTTATTAATTTATTTTTTCCACTCCCTTTCAAGCATTTGATGAAGTAGGGCAATTAAGGACTCTGATTAAATGACACACTACTGCTATAATAAAATCCTTGTTTATAGACTGACCGGGGGGGGGGGGGGGGTGGGGGGATAATTGAGTTCAGAGCTTCAATATCATACTGGGTGGAGGTTGTTACAATAATCTGATGCCCAACACCTTCAAGTGCTTTTGTGATTTTTAATGGTTCTAATATCAGTATCATCAACTCTGGTATATTCCTTGGTAATGTACTTAGGAAATAATATACCATCTGTTCTCTTTCCCTCTTTTAAACACAAATTCACATTTGTTTCGGGCAATTAATCTTTCAAGTTATCTTTAAACACAAAACTGAAGATCTGTTTTTTAAACGGTCATCGGAGTAAAAAAGAATATTATTTTCATCAGAAGAAGATTTAAACGAGCACTAAACTTTTCTCCACAAATTCTCTTACTCTAATTCAGTTTCCATCGAGAAATGAGAAGCATGTGTTAAAGAACAGAAAAACAGACATCGACAGAGAAGAGAAATCACACCTGGTGTGACAAGATTCAAGGCCGGCTGGTTTGCTAGATCTGGAGGTTGGGTGTGGCGTGTGCAGTGAGGGAGCTAGGAAGGGGGTGGCTGGTTTACTAGATCTGAAGATGAAGATAGAAGATATACCAGCAACAGTGAAGATTAATATTTTTTGTTAGTTCTGATCTGGGTGTGGCGTTGGGGAGCCTGGGAGTCAGAGAGTGTGAGAGTTGTGAGGGCTGGGAAGGGCGGCTTGCTTGCTAGCAACGGTAGCTAGGGTTAGAAATTAGAAAGCATTTTTTTTTTATAGTGCCCTTTATTTTTTTATTTTCATCTGAACCGGTTCACTTTAGTTGGGATTTTTCGGTTCAGGCTTGTGAAATCAAACTGAATGTTTTTTTTTAATATTCTGATTAGTTTTTTTCATGGTTCCATTTTATTTTTTTTCTCGGTTTTTTTTCTCACCGCTAACCTTCACCAACTTCAGCCTGCACAAATTTGCACAGTAAAGTATGAAAGTTGCAGACATGGAAGTGAAAAGTGGAGCTCGATGAGAAGGCAAGATTCTTCCAAAATGGGCTACACCCTGCCACAACCACCACCGTTCATTCTTGCATAAAAGTTAAAATAACTAGCCGGTGATGAACAATGTTTGCCTCTATCGAAAGCCGGGTGAGAATCAAAAGATGCACTCTCACATGGATATAAAACAAAGCGAGAGTTGAAGTAAAAAAGAACAGTGTTGGTGAAAGGGGAATAGACAAGATACAAAGAGGGGAAAAGGATCGTATGCTTATTCCAGAGAGTTTTTAGAAGTTGCATCAGTACATAGGGGAGGAAAATACAGTACTAGGGGAAAAAGAAAATCTAGTAAATTTCTGTACCAGAGAGACTGACCTAATTCACTGAAGCCTAACATCTACATCTTTTTCACTTCCCCTCTCAGATGATCTGTTAGACATAGGACTTTGGTTTGTATTTTGTTGAGTAACCCCCCATAGCCCCCTGTTATGTTACAGACCATTAGTCTACACATGCTTGACAAACCTACTTTCTTTACAACTAAAAGAACAGGCGATGGAAAATGGAAATAACACCACCACCACCGTTTGAACACCACTACTAATTCCTGCTACTTCTACAATGGTAAGCACGAGATCAACCGTTAATTTGCAGGAAATGTCCTGATGGGATGCTAATGTCTTCTAACGATCCAATTTCTCCCATTCATAACGTCCATGGAGAGGCTTGTCACTAACGGGGTCAAAGTTATACCTGCCAAAAGTTGACATTTCTATCAGCTACGAGAATGAAACCTTTGCAGCAGAAACATTACATGCAAGATAGCCCAAGTCTTCAAAAAATCATTTAAAGAAGATAAAGACAGAGATGGGAGATGTATACTTCTCAGTAAATTGCCTTAGCTGCTCTTCTTCAGCCGGGCCAAAGAACTCATCCATTTCATGGGCCGTTGGGATGTGTCTTCTAGTTGAGTTATGTAACCTCCTGCTACTTTCAGTTGTGTTTGCAGGCTTAGTAGTAGAACCAGGGGTTGTTGCGTCTTCTGTGCCTCTTGTTAAATTGCAAGGAGTCGATTCCCTAGTGCTCCTGTGACAAAGAAGATAGATATGACATAGGCCCAGGGAATATGTAACCTAAGACTATGCATAATGATGCAAGTCTTGTGTCATAAAACTATCCGCACTGATAATAAATACAAAGCTTATGCAAGTAACATTAAAAAGGACATGAAGGTGTCAGCATGTAACAATTGAAAACTTGAATTTTTCCAAGCCATTAAAGACATTGCCGCTCAATTTTCCAGGCAGCTTAGGCCACGTAAATTCTGCAAAGATGACAGGAACCTCCCAATCATAGATATAACTAGTTGAAAACACTTCCAACACTTCCACAGAAAGCAACAACCCATTTTTAACTATAATTAAGCACTAAAAATCCAAGAAATAAACTTCATGAATTTTGGGAATTACAACAGAAAAATATCCAAAATGAATTCTTCTATTTCCCAAATTCAATTTTGTACCTGCAGATAATTAGTACTATAAAGAGACAATAGCTACAAGCACAAAAGGATCAAGAAAGAAGTAGAAAACCACTTTAGATATCCTATCCCCATTACATGAAGCAAATAAGACACAAACCCTGTTATTATTAGGATATTCTTTAGGCTTTGAATCAAATCAGAGTCCATGGATCAGTAGTAAATACTCAGCACAGCTAATTCAAAATAAAGTAGTTTCTGTTATAGTGTCCTCTGTCCAGACATAAACAAAAACCAAGTGTGATAACAAGACAAACATACATTAAGCATATTTATATTCAAACAAGAATCACCAAACAATAATAATATGCTTAAAAATGCAGAGGCATCTATTGTTAAAGAAACAATGGAGCAGGCTTGGCTTCTTTTGATTAAAATAATGCGAAGGCATCCATGTTTGAGGGCACAAAAAGAAGAGGACACGTGTAAAAACTATTTTGTTTTTATGCACATATAATAAAGATCAGCATAAAAACAATCAAATTGAAAAAAAAAGGCAACTGTAAAGCCTGTTCAGTGTAAGGTCCAGTAAACCATTATGCAGATATGATCACCGCATTTTTAAACAGAAACCCACCAAGTAATCAAATGCAATGAGGTAATACGAATCTCGTTTCCCACGAAGATGATTAATATTTCATTTAAAACCTCAAAACAAAGCCAGGGCAATAATTTCCTAGACAAAAATCACAGAAAGATGTGTCAAGCACTTCAAAGAGAATTAAAGAAATTGTTATCTGGTTTCAGCTTCACTGGTCCAGAGAAGCAAGAACCTAAGGTTAGGTCCAAAATTTCTCCACACAGCATTTTCTCAGAAACCAAACAGAAAGGGAAGCAAAACTCTTAAAAAGAAATTCACATTAAAACAAAAGGTGAGGCTTTAGTAAAGGATTCCACCACAATTTGTTTTTCTTTTCTAAAAAGCAAAAACTTTATCTATATGTAAAGCACAAAATCTCTTCTTTTATCTCAAGCAATTATTGGGGATGGAATGAAATAAATTAAAACTCTGTTCTTTATTGCTATGAAGTTTTTTCTAGAAATGAAGCCCAAGTACAACTAACCAAAAAGCTGCCACGATCCTCTTTAAATGCAAATTATTGTCTTCCCGAGCCACGAAAATTACAAACTAGAGCTTCGAACTAAACCAAATAGATGAAAGAAAACCCTGAAAAAGTGTCCACTGCTAGAAAAGAAAAAATAATATAAAACTTAAATCAGGAATAAAGTTAAAATGAGGCTTTAACATGTCTCTTTCCTTTCAAATTCTCAGTAATTAAAAACAGACATGGAAAAAATCATTTAAAACCCCCCAAGAAACATAAAACTATTGATTTTTTCTCCTCTTTCTCTCCATTTTCTCAGCAAACAAGCACGAATACACTAATTTCATCAAGAAACCCCCAAAAAAAAAATTTAACGGGTTTTCATTCAAAACCCCCAAGAAACATAAAATTATTGAGTTTTCTTCTCTTTCTCTCCATTTTCTCAGCAAGCAAACACGCACGTACTAATTTCATGAAGAAACCCCCAATAAAAACCCATTCTTTTTAAAATGGAAACCCACATCAATTATCGCTATTTCCTTCCATTTCCACATCAATCGAGAAACAAAACCCTAAAACTGAGAACCCAAATAACAAAAATGAAACCCAAATTTTGCCATAAACCAAAGGATTCGAAAAGGAAAGAGAAGACCCATATCAATTTTTCAATGTCCCCTAGTTTTCACGCTCCCCGCAAAAACTAAATAAAAAACCCCTAATTTAAAGAATAAAAGAGCATCTCAAACTTTGTGCAAGAAATTAAAGAGAAGGAAAGAAAACCCACCTATCTCTACCTTCAATATCCAAAACATTATCTCCAAAAGAACCCAAGTCTTTACTGTTGCTGTTATTATTCTCTTCAACTTCTCTACTGTCCACTTTACTCTCTCCCCTTTCTTTTTGTTGACCCGACCCGGAACTCGATTTCAGATTAGGGCTACGGCTTTCTTCTTCTTCTTGCTGCTGCTGCTGCTGACCCAATTTACTACTATTCTGACCACCCTGCCTATGATGCTGCCTTCTGGGAGAATCATGATGCAATGAAGGAATTGGGGGCGGTTTCTTCTCGAGACGGCGGCTGCGAAGCTGGAGGTAACCAGCAGGAGACGATGGAGGAGATGCTTTGACCCCTTGTTGTTTCTTGAGAGCTAGGGTTCTGGCTCGTGTACGGACACCGTGAGTCAAGTCCATGACGGCTACATCGCTTGTGGTTTTAGCTTTCCTCATGTACTTGCCCATTTCCTGAAACCTCTTTTTCATACATACGTAGATGGAGAAGAGAAAGAAAGAGGGAGGGAGGGAAATGAAGGAAAAGGAAAGAAGGGGGGGTTGCTTTTGGTTAAATATTTTGAGAAAGGGAGAGAAGAGGGCGAGTGGTGGGGTATTTGTAAAGGAATGGAATCGCTGTTGAGAAGAAGGTAAAGGTAGGGTTGGGGCGTGTGGGCGAGGGATGTAGGGTTCGACGATACCGTGCCTGGAAGTGTTAAAACTTAAAAGTGATTGTTTTTTTAAACAATATTTATTTAAAAATATATTAAAATAATATTTTTTATATGAAATAAATAAAAAATAAATTTTCAATTTTAGCTTTTATAAAATAAATATTTGAAAAATAATTATATATGGAATATAGTGGGGAAAGTATAAGTTATTTGAGGAATCATATATATATATATATATATATATATATATATATATATATTGAAAAATAATAAATATTATCTTAATATATTTTTAAATAATAAATATTTTAAAAAATAATCATCACTACTAAACACATATTTTATCTCATTTCTTAATTGCTACTATACCCCCCAATAGATTGTCAGAAGGGTTTTGCTCCCTTTTATATTTAAATTCTAGGGTAAAAATTATTGAGAAAACAAACTTAATTATTCACATCAAGGATATTTTTATAATTGAAAAAATATTTAATATCCTGGATGAGCATGAGAATTGAAATAGATGCATTTATTGTTGGGAAAATTACTTAAAATATATTTTTTTTACATTTTTTATATTTTGAAAAATTATATTTTATATCCTTACTGTGTGTGTGTGTGTTATTAAATTATAGAAAATTCAAATACACAAAATCAAAAAGTCATGCCCAGTTTTTGGTAGTGCCATCTTGGCTATGGTAGGGAAGATGTGCCCTCTGCTTCAACATGTTGACCTAAATGGCTTTACAGGATTACAGATGCTGGACTTCTACCATTTCTAGGGTTTTTTATTTTCATTTATCAAATTTCAGGGACTTTTTGGTTTATGAATATGGATTTTTTTATTTGAAATAAAAATTTTCATTTAAATTGGTTTTTAATGAAGATAACCATGTTCTGTGTTGACTAAATAGTTATTAGTATTGTCTATATATGATGCATAGTTTTGAAACCCGGCTCGGCAGGTCGATTCGAGACCCAGTCGATCCGGGACTGGAACCGAGTCAGGTTGAAAAAAAAATAAAAAAAATAAAAACTCGATGTGACTCGGTGACCCAGTTAACCCAACAAGACTCGGTTGCAACCCGTTGATTTTTATTTTTTTTTTACTAAAACAACATCGTTTTGATTATATATATATAAAAAAAAATTGACCTAGTCAAAATCCGAAACCGGATCTTGAACCGGCCGGATCTAAAAACTATGATATAATGAATGTTGTAGAGAAGAGGAGTTAGGTTGAAGAGTGAGAAAAAAAATTATGTTTCTTGAATCTAGGTTATTAATATATATAAATATTTTTATATTTTTATCGATTTAAGTTATTGTTGTCTCAATATGTGTAATTTTTAATGAAATATATTAACATGCTAAAAATACAAAACACAAGATGTTCTTAATATTGTTTTTCTCCATTAAAATTTATTTTTATTAATGATAGCTTGAGAGGTAAACTCTCCTACCATAGAAAATAACAATACCTAAAAGCAAGTGTGATCTAGTATATGTTTTTTGTAAGTATTTGAAGAAATATTCGGTATTTCAAGAATATTATTATATTCACTTAAATTGAGTTATATGGATTAATTAATATTTATTTTAAAACTGATACAATTTAACTTTTGCATTTACTATAGATTTATTTCTTTGTACTAAAAATAATAACCTCATAAATAAATCCATGCACCATGTAGCCTAGTATAGTGAATTTTTATATTTTATTAAATTGGAGAATTAAATTTTATTTATAATATTTTATTATCAAGACATTTTAAATAGACAAACTTTTGCACAACTACTTACACATGCCTTTGTGTTGAAAGGGTATTTTATTTTGAAAGCAAAAGGAAGTTGTTTTGCCTTTGTATCAAAGGACAACACTTCCTGCTTTTAATAAAAAAGAAAATAGTTTATTGCGAAACCTGCCATTTTCTTGAATAAAAAAGGAATTTTAAAAACTTTTACTAATATTATTTTTAACTCGTGACGCAACACAACAAGATAGAGCGAGATTCAGTTAATAAAGTCATGTTTATTTTTGTATTTTAAAATTATTTTAAAATAAATTAAATTTTTTTCTTCAAGTTAATATTTCTTGGGTGTTTTTAAATCATTTTGATGCGCTAGTGTTAAAAATAAATCTTAAAAAATTAAAAATATTATTTTGATATATTTTCAAGTGAAAAACATTTTAAAAAACAACCGTAATCACACTCTTAAACACGCTACCTAAAAAATTGTTTGTCTTGGATAAATTTAAGATTCTAATCATAAATATGAACGATTACCCAATTTAAATTTTCCCTCAATATTAAGTTAACTCAATTACTTTTAATAATCATTCATCTTTTAGGAGAAATTATTCTTTTAATTGAATGAACACAATAGTATAAAATACATTACAATTTTGGCAACATTCACGTAAAAATGAAAACCGAAAGATTAAAGATTTTAAAAACTCTTTCACCATAATGGTAAAAAATAGAATTGTAGCAATATTTGGTTTTATCATGAAATCGTTGAAATTATGTTGGCCAAAAATATTTTTTTTTTGTTTAAAAATTAGTTATTTGGAAAGTTTTCACTCGTAAAAAAATATTATTTAAAATTTTTTTATAATAAATAAAAAAATAACTAGTGTTATCCTATTAATTATTTTTTATATATATTTTTAAAAAATAGATACAAATTGAGAAGAGAAATCTTGAGTGAAAATATTTGGTGAGTTATGAGTTTTATTTTATTTTTATTTTATGTTATTCTTTAAATATCATAAAATTTATTATTAGGTTATTTTCTAGCATACTTTAAACCAATTTTAATGAGAAAACTGAACAAAATTTTATAAAAATAACAAATTATAAATTATAATTACAGAGAAATGGCCTAGCATGTTTTTATATAATAGGATAAGTGTTAGATCTTTACTTATATTTTATATTTTAAAATGAAATAATTATGTCTTTTTATATTATTTGAGTTTCTAACCGCTTATTATAATGAACTAATTTTATTTTTAAAAAATGCTCTCAAATGGATAAGCATGTGCAAGTTACTTAAAGAAACTCACTCACGGAGTTTATGTGGTGGGTGGCTGGAAAATTATGGTGGTGGTCGACAAGTTTAACGGTGATCGGTAGGTTAGAGCTTGATTTTAGATGTGAAAGTGGGAGGGAGAGGAAGGAGAAAGGTGAATTCTAAGGTCTAGGCCCTAGGGATGTAAATCGGCATATTAGTGCTTATTCCCAGTAAAATATGGAGATAAAAATAAAAATAAAAATAAAAATAAAAATAAATCATGTAATATTTTCTGATAATTTTAACTAAAAAAACATCAAGATTAAAAACGCAATTAATATAAAAAAACATAATTAATTTAATTTAGAATTTAAAAACACATTGAACAAAAAGAACATCCACAAGAATGTATTTTCTCCACGTCACTTTCCACACTTGAATATATCGCGATACGATTAAAATCCGAGATTTTGAGGACTTGCGAAGGACGGCAGTCCTTGGATGCCCTTTTAAGTGGCCAGGTGGAAAGAGCATTCTTATTTTTTTTATTGGCTCTTTTTGTATGTTTTTCTCCGTCAAAGATATAAGGCTTGAACAATCCCACTCACCCTCGTAGGAAATGGAGTCCACGCACCTTCACGCGTCTGCAATGGAATTTTTCTGCACGATATCTTTCCATGAATACAAAAAAGTCAACAGATATCTGGAACATATGCTGCTTGACTGCAGTTTCTGATCAGATGAGGCCAGATTCACAGTTAGTTTGAGCGGGAATTAAGCTGATTAAGATTGAATGATGATAGGTCAATTTATTGTCTAATTAAAATTTAATTTGATTTTTATTTTTTTTAATATAATATAGTTATTTTGATCCATCCAAATTCAATCATTTTGGATGCAAAATTAGCTTCAGTGCAATTTAAATAAGTCAGTCATACAAAAAATGGTAAGCGACATTATACTCTTTTTTTTCTTCTCAAATTCTCTTTGAATTAAATTATTAAATAATAATATTACGCATGTATTTATATAGCATCTCAGCCAACAATGGTTTTAAAAAATACAGAGTTAATTTGTGGAATGCTTTGTTTCAAAATATGTGTAATTATTTTTTCTCCGTTGTAAAAAAGGGTAAATGTGAGATATATGTATATATATTATTAATGTGAGTGTCTGGACCAGTTTGTGTGTACCTCAACTAATTTCACGAGTCTTGAAGTTAACGACAATGTAAACCTCCAATAATAATTATATTAGCAACCATAAGGCTCGAACTTAAGATTATAGGGAAAACAAACTCCTTATTCTCAAATTCTTACCACTAGAATACTTGCTAGATAGTTGAATTTGAGATATTTAAAAAAAAACAACATTGATGTGAATTTAACTCGGTCCATCAACTCTTTGTAATTTGAAATAATAATAATAATAAAAGAAGAAGAAGAAGAAGAAGAAGAGTGTTGTGATTTACATCTTCAAACTTTTATTTTGTTTTTTCTTTTTAAATGCATTAACATATTAAAGAATAATTAATTAATGTTGAAATCAAAATATTAATACATAATGGAAAGTGCAAAAGAGAATGGATGATGCAAATAAAATTAAACTGATAATGATTGTTAAAATTACAGTAAATATCTTAACGGAAAGTATATGTAATTACTGATAATGATTTGTGTATAAATCATTTTTTGTTAAGAAAATCCAATCTAATTTAGAAATTCGTGTTAGGAAAAACTAAGACCGACACATCATGTGCTTTGTAATTCACTGTAATCTTTGCTAGCAGGAAAATTAAGAAAACTATTTTTACAGTTTCTTTACTTTAATTCTCATTTCATGGAGTCTAATCAAAGATTAACACCACAAGAAAATAAATTATTGGTGTGTGCGCTTTTAAAAATATTTTTTAATTAAAAATATATTCAAATAATTTTTCTTTTAGTTTTGATATCAAGATATCAAATTTACAAAAAAATAATAATTTAATATCTTTTTAAATAAAAAATACAAGTTGAACAAGGAATGCAAACACTACTTTATATATTAAAATTTAAAAGAGAACAAGGAGCTGAAATGTCAGAGTCCTGTTAAAGCAAAGAATTCCACCAACTTATTTATGATTCCATCATCCATCTGCCACTGAAAATCCCTCTGTTGAAGAACTTTGCTCAGAGGGGGTAAATTTATTAAATTAATTGAAATATTTTGAATAAAAGTAGGATTTTTGGTGCGTGGAAATAGTTGTTCTGCATTTGCAAGATCTGGCACCTTCTCCTGTGCTAATGCCATCACACCTAGGTCATTTCACTCTTTCACCTTGATTGAATGATATGATATCACCTCATAATAACAAAAAAAAAATTGAAAAGATATCTTGTTCTTTTTTTATACAGGATATGTCATTATTTTACTGTGTAGAGAGTTTTCTTTTAATTTGCCAGTCGCTACATAATTGGTTATAGTTCATTATTATTTAAAAGGAGTGTGTTTTTTAAAGAATTCACTCTTTATCCTCTTATGTATTATTATAAATAGAGTGTGCAAGATTTTTTATATATTTTAAATTCGGTTCTTAAATTTTTTTTTGGATCATTTAATCCTAATTAAAGATTAATTAATTTTAAATTCTTATGAAAAGATGAGATTGAAAAAAGAAGAAATAGCACGGCTTAAATTTCACAAAAGATGCATTTTGATCATTGAATTTTAAAAATCACGTAAATTATACAAATTTAATATCTTCATATTTTTCCAATTTGATTTTGGTATCAAAATTTATTTTTGTTATTTTTTAGTTCCTAATTGAGAAGAAAAAAAGAGAGAGAGATTATAGAATTTTAGAGATAGAGAGAGAAAAGTGTTATTGACATCGATTCAGACAGTCAAAATAGATGATATTTGTGTCAAATTATTCCATTTAATGGGGGTAGTTCATGTTAGGGTTTTTTTAGATTTAAAGATCGTGAAAAAATAAAGCTGAAATCGGGTTGATTTAAGTTTTTGGGGCATTTTTTGAAGCTATAAATAGATTTATCACGGTTTCTACTATGTATATAAGTGTTTTTGGTTAAAAATGAGTTGAAAACGGGGATTTTGAGTAAAAAAACTTAAGCCTTGATTTTTTAGCCACCATAATGACCAAACTCTGGACAAATTAGACGACGTGTCACTAGTTTTTTTAAAAAAAATTGAGGCAAAAAAAATTAAATGTCCAATCGCGTGGGCCCTGAAAAAATAAGCTTGGAGGCTGAGCTGACTTGCTAAGCCCAACAACGCCTAGCCTTTGCTTTTTTTTAAAAAAAAAATAATGGTTCTTTCTCTAATTTATATTTATATTAGTACCCTTTCTTCTTTTTTGTTTGAAAAGCCACTTTTAAATGATGATTATTTTTTTAGTTATACATTTAAATTTGAAGAGTTTTTCTGATTTATCTATAGTTTCTTTAATCTTTTGTATGGATGAATTTTATTTTTGAAAATAAAAAAATTATTTTCAGATAATATTTCTAACATGTGCAGCCTTGCATGATTTTCTCTATTTATTTTATTCGATCAATTTAATTTGTGTTTTTATTTTTATTATTGTTTGTTTAAATAAAAAAAATTATTTTAATAAATAAATTTAGCAAACAGAACCGGATAAAATCTCTTTATTTGCGAACGAAAAAGAAAATCTATATGTCATCTCATCATATATGCTCACCTTGCATTAATGATGTAGGGTGAATTACCCTTCTATAGAAAGAAATCAGCTTAATTACCAATAACTAAAATCTTAAGAACTTAATTGAAGAAATTAATAAAACTAACTTTCATGCTCTAATACAATATTTAAAAGACATAAATAAAGGGTTTAATCAACCAGTTTTATAATTAAATTAATAAAAAATAATAATTTCTTCCTATACATCACACTTAAATCAAGATGAAGAGTCCAAAAACCATACATTTCTTGCAACTCCACCTTAAAAACAGGAAAAAAAAAAAGAAAAAAAAGTTTGAATTTATTATGAAATAATATTTTGGGTTACACAAGTTTAATTCTCTTTTCTAGAAGCATTTTTGCAAACACAATATTTCTATCTCAAAAATTCAAATTTATGACCAAAACATTTAGGTTTATTTATTTATTTATATGGTAATTAATCTGCTATTATCATACAATTTTGAAAACATATCGTTTTCCATGAGCCTGCCTCGCTTGGCCCCCCCCCCCCCCCCAGGCATAGCTATTTGCCAACTACTGAGATAGGTTAGCTAGCTATTATGTGGCAGGTTTACAGATCAATTATTTGCATTGCCATATAATAAGTATGTGAAAAAAGTAAAACCCTAAAATCTAAAGAGGATCTGATCTACTGATAGGTTAGGATCACAACGCACGCAGACACGATGTGCCAATGCCCCCATGGATTCTTTTGATTTTTGCGCTAGCAGCAAGATTTATTGACCTAGATTAAATTATAGTTTAGTCTCTACTTAATCTCTATGTTTTCATATTCATCTATAACTTAGTCATTGCATGGATTCTTTATTGCTAAACTGCATAGTCGTTTTTCTATGCCTTGCACATGTCAGCAAAACGGGGATGGCACGAAAGTCAAACGTGTAAAGGATGCCCGTTCCATCTCTCACGGGATTCCTCACCTGCCCTTCATTCGAGCCACCACTCACTCTCTTCGTTCGCTCACGCCACCGGTGGACGGTGGCAGCGCTTTAATTTGATTTCTTCAGTTGCTGCTCCCTGAGCCAAATGTTCGATAAAAAGATTTCTTTAATGGCCCAATAGGACTCTGGGCGCAATGCAAGCTATCCAGAACTCTTGGGCTCCGATTTGGGCAATAAAGTATTTTGCTTTTGGATTCTTTGTCCATGAAGTAAAGTTGCCGAGAGGCAGCCCCATTGCAAAATTCCTTCACCCTTTTGGAGGTCTCGAGGATTGTTGAAGACGATGGCATCCAAGACTTTTGGACAGGTTAGTCACTTGGGTACGTGTAAATACTAAATTGCTCAAAGCTTGAATCAAGGAAAGGACCGGTTCTTCTTTCTTATTCAGACAAGAAAAACTAAAGGAGGGTTCAAGGTCAAGGTTTTGATTTGGAAACTGTATGAGATGCCGTCAAATAAAGATGCTGGTGGCATAGATGCCAAACTCAACCCGAGACGTGACTCGGATCATTGTGTCCTACATGTAAGATTTTAATTTTGAAGAAGGTCAATTCTGCTATCCAATTTGTTTTTTATTAGACTATGATGGAATCGAGGTTTGTTACGGTGACTTGTAATGCTTTTAAGTCATGAGTTTAAATTGCAAGGGTTTGTTCTTGGGAAGAAATTGGTTTTATTTATCATTTTATGAAATTAAATTAAATTATATAACTTATGTATGTTATAATTGAAGAAATAATGAGTAATTTAATCATTATTAA
Source organism: Populus nigra (assembly GCF_951802175.1). Taxonomy (NCBI): domain Eukaryota; kingdom Viridiplantae; phylum Streptophyta; class Magnoliopsida; order Malpighiales; family Salicaceae; genus Populus; species Populus nigra. The sequence continues at coordinate 18,046,211 of NC_084852.1, forward strand.
TTATATTTTATCATTTTTTTTTGTTAAGCTGAGAGTTTTAGGAAAATCTATTTTTGTAAAATTGATAATAATTAAAGTGTATTAATTTAGGTTGAATAAATTTGAATTGAAAAAATTAGTTAATCCGAGCCAACCCGCCGATCAGTGGCCCAAGAATTGCCCTAGGTCGAATTCGGGTAGGTTTAATAACTATGTTTGGGATATTCTTGCTACTCAAGAAGTAAGAAAAAAAATTTGAAAGAGTATGCTCAAAATAAATGAAAAAAATACCAAAATAAATGTAATAAATTTTTTTTTCAAACAGTGTAAAGTATATCATTGATAACAACAAAGTCAACATCAAATCTACAAGTAGTTAAAGGCTTGTCATTCAAATGTAGAAACTGCGAGAACTATCAACTAAAATAGAAATTCCTAAGGTTCCTTTTGAATAATAAAAAAAATTCTCTAAATATAATATCCTGACAAACATTGAATCATTGATATGTTCTAAAATGATGCACATTTAAAATCATGGTAGTATGAAACTTATTATTGTGCACCTTTCAACTTCAAAGGATGCGGATATTGTAGCAAAAAATTGGCAGGGTTTACTATAAATCCAAGCCAAAAGATTTGACTACATTACTATCTTTTAGTTGGTATACGATCTTCTTAAACATGAGTTTGAGGTTGAAATATTGAACCATCTCTTACATAATTTTATATTTTTTATCGTTTATGATATCAAACATAATTTTCTAATTGACTATCTCTTTTATTTGTGCAATCAAATACCAATTCTGACAATCACTCTTTCTCAACTTATAGAAATACTTTTCCTCTTCCATGTATAATGAGATGGTAAATGTGGACAACTTTTTATTGCCCTAGCTTGTAGGCACGATTGGTGACTTGCCTTTCCATTAATGGGTTTTGAAGCATCGATAAGATTCATTCCTTCAGAACAAGCCCTAGTGAATGCGAGAAACACTTTTGCCTCACTATTAACATTGTTAAAAATGCTTAATCAATGTTTTACGTTTATTTACTTTATGCTTTCCTTGCATATATAATACATCTTTTTCTTGAATAGAAGGATTATGATTAAAGAGTGTTGAATTAATTTATATGTGATGTTTTATTATATAATAAAATTAAAATTTTGTAAGATATTTGCTTGTGCTTTATAATGCATTACATTTATATTTTTTGGAATATGTTTTATGTTTTTTTAGAGATGTGTTCATTGTCTCAATAATTCCACAAGTTTTTTGTTGTTGTTGTGATATTGGGTTTAATGTGAGCAATTATTGTCTTGAAGATTCTTGGTGTTGTTATTATTATTGTTATATGTTTAGGTTAGCTAATGGATTATAACAACTAACCCAAAAAAGTAGTGCAAATGTCGATCTAATCGCTGATGAATAACTTTATTCTGTCAGTATTTTTATCGGTAATTTCACACCCATTTCATCAAAAAGCTACAAAATGTTTGAGTATTTTTATGGAATTAGATACAAAAAAACGCTGTCAAAAATTAATTTTCAATGGACTTGCTGGATTTTTTAGTGGGAATAATTCATTGGCATTTCCATCGCAATGGATGTTGTCGATAGAAATGATGACGAAACGACAATCCCCGACGAGTAATTTGCCGCCAATAGATTTTTGTAAAAAATTCCATCAACAATTAAAATATCGATGAATTTTTTTTCTAAACGCTGCTTCGTTCATGTTTTTCAATTTTATAATAGTAAAAAAATCATTTTTTTAGATATAATTTAACTAATTATTTTGTAATTGCGATAATTATGAACAATTAAGTACAATTTCAATAAAAAAATTTCTGTTACCTTAGAGAAGAAAAAAAAATAGTTTAAGTTGTAATGAAACTATTTATATGTGATTACAAACTAATAAATATTTACACTTATTGCATTTTTAATACTATCTTATTATTTCATATTTTTGAAGGTAATATAATTACAGCGACTTGAAGTAACCATAGCAAGCCCTTGATTTAATCAACCGAGTCATTTGGGTATTAACCAAGCTAATAACGTCCATTGTGTAACTTGAAACTCAGCTCAGAGCATTTAGATTTATATATTAGAAATGGATTGGGTTTATCAACTATTATTCCTACTTTGTGATTAATAAGAATTTTATTTTTAACAAAATCTATATTTTTAAGAGAAAATGATGTATTTGTCGTAATAAAAAAAATAAAAATGACATTTAAACTAAAATGTTTTATAACCCCTTGCAATATGAAAAAAATAAAATAAAATCGAAAGCAATCTTGGCAAACCAAGCTTAGGTAACCTAATCATATAAATTTTTTTGATAAAACCAAGATCATAAAAAGCATGAAAAAAATAGAATTTAATTTTCAATTAAATAAATATTGAAGGATAAAATTAAAAAAAATATTAATTTAAAAAAACAAAAAAAAAAATTTAAAGCAACCGTATGGAAGCTAGATTAATTTTCAAAGTTTGCAACCCATAAAAGTTTAGACACCAGCTTCACCAAATTTAAATTCAAACAAATTAAATGTTGAAGATTAAATTGGATAAAAAATTTACAGTTTTGAAAATTTTGCAAAGCAAAAGAAAATATCAAAAAAAATAAGAATGAAATCTATAATGAAAAACATTTACAGAGGGTGAAGTAAAAAAAATACAACTCTAAAAATTATCTTAGACTATAAAAAACAACAATAATTATGATTGAATTTGACAAAGCAACAAATTGAATAAGAATGAAATAAAAAAAAATTTAATTCAATGAATTATTTCAAAAAAACATAACACATATAAAAGGATTGATTTGAAAAATTAGATGGTAGGACGCAAACATTAAGAAAAAAAAAGAAAAAAAAGAAAAAAAAATAATTAACGATGATAAATCGGACATCCTATGAAGCCATCCCTAAATGACATTTTTTGTATCTAGAATCAATCACATACGCCGTTACAAGATTATAGAGCGATCACGTGCCATTTTTTTTTTAATTATTAAAATACTCAAATAACCTCATCTTAACTAATTAATTATAAAAAAACCACAAACAAAATGATACAAATACCTTAAATTACTTGACATTAAAAGCGCCCCATGTCTTTTTACTGTGCAACGATATTAGAAATTATAAAAAGGTCCTCCATTTGTTGTTTGTTTTTCTATTTATTGTAAGGGTAATTTTTAATTGAAAATAGAAAACTAACTCTTAGTAGAAGTTAAAAAATTAAATTATTTTAAAGGTAGTATTATAAATTTAATGTACAATCTAAACACAAAATACACGTTGTACCCCAATCAGTTTTAAAACACTAAGATTATCCCAATTATTTTACCCTTAAATACATAATAAAGAGCTTTTTTTTTAAAAGAAAAAAAAAAGAGAGAAAACACTGCTTCCGTTCACCTCAGTGAACTTATCCAGATAAACAGTGTTTTCTCCCTTTTTTTTTTGTTTTTTTTTTAATTTAAAATTTTACCCGTATAATATAAATACAGTAGAAAGTCGACTATCTATCATCCATCCTTCACACAGCGGAAAAAAAAAGAAAAAGAAATGCAAAAATCCACAAAAACAAAACAAAACAAAATATGGAAAAGTGCTAAGCAAAGCTAACAGCGATATTGTCAAGTGTCAACACCACAAACAATCTTCTCCATATATATATATATATTAACCCTCAGCCTCCCCGACCCCTTTTCTTATACACACAAGGATCCTCTCTTCTCTCTCTGAAGTCACACGAAACGAAGACATAGAAGCAGCAGATAAGAGATGACTGAAGAAGACGAGTGGGTTCATGTAGCTTTGAACGATGACACTTTAGTGGTGGAGCTCCTTTTAAAGCTAAACCAACCAGAACAACAACCGCCACCACCGCCAGTAAGGCGACGACGTCGTCGTTTTGCGGCGGATTTGGCGAAGGAAGGAGCAGTGCTGGCTTTGAGCGTGGACTGGAGCGTGAGACAACGACGCTCTTCGTCTAAGCAAGTAATGATGACGAGGAGCAAAAAAGGTTCTGATTCGTCGTCTACTCGTGCGAGTCCTACCACTCCGCTTTCATTTAGCGGTGGCACCTCCGTCAGCGGTGGTGGTGCTGGCGACGGTTTTGATGAAGCTACTACTAGCGCTTGCCTTCCCGCTAAGTTGATTGCCACCTCGAGATCTAAGGTTTGTTTGGCTCTTTTTTTGTGTTTTCTGACCCGGTGAGTTGGACTCGGTGGCTTTTGTTCTGGTGTCATTCTTTTGTTTCTTGGACAAAATTGCCCTTTGAAAAACGTGATATTTATTCACTTTTGGTTACGGTTTAGGAAGTTTTTATAGTTTTTTTTTTCTATTTTTCATTTTGCGTCATGCGATCCATCCTTCGTGAATTTAGACGCTACAGGATCTGTCAATTCTCCGGTAAACAGCGACACCGTTTCACATCATTTTGACTGAAATACCCACCTATGACTTTCCATTTCTACTCTCTTTCTTTCCCTTTTTTCATTTTTGTTTCACCAGAAAAAAAAAGAAATGCGACTACCATTCGACGTACTGTGGTCATTTATAAAATGACGAAAATACCCTTACATTGAAGGGCATTTTTGTCCACGAGTCTGCTCCCAGAATCCCATGGTAGTTGCCGAGGTAGGGCCCCTTTAATTGGACACGGCCAAGAAGGGCAGTTTGGTCATCATTGAAAGTGGAGGCAGCAGGAGCAGCTGTTTTTTTGGGTGGCGTGTTGCCGTGGCAAAAGAGTTGTGATATTGTTAGTGGTTGTATTTACTTTATTGGAGTGATGATCTGGTGTGTGCAGCCGCAGCTTTCCACTTCCTACGGGTTCTTTTCTCACGTGAAAAACACACAGCTATATCTATTGGTGTTGAAGGGCTGTTTTGCGTTGCGGTTAATCAGCTGTTTTGCCATTTTTAATCTTTTTTTGCTTCAAATTAATTTAAAAAGGGTAAGAAATTCGTCGTCAAATAAATGTTGAAAATGAAAATGGGAAAATCCTGTGGCTGAAATGAAGGGAAGAGGGTGATGCTTTTAGGTGGAAAATTGGTTGGGGTTAAAGTAGGGACCACATTGCACCGAATTTAAAGTAGTATTTGGTGTACCGTTTATACACCTAACTCACAGCATTACTTGGAATGTTTTCTTGATACTTTTTTTTGGTAAAGAACTACTTATTATATCTTGTGTATATGTTTTTGTTAGGATAGCATTACATTTTTTTTTATCTTAAATTTCTTTTACGTTAGATATTTTTTAGACAATGTGTTGGTGTGTTGTGAGTGAGTCCATGGGGGTCTGGTTCGGCCATTAGTAATCGGGCTGCATTTTTTTGGAACCGAGGTCTAATTGCTGGATGAAGGGTTCGTGATTTATATTAGAAAAGGGTGGTATTTGATTCCACGTGCAGCATCCCATGTGACCTCTAGTAGGCTGCTGCAAAAAACCCTTGTCTTGACCACGCGGCGTTGACTGAGAAAGTTATACTAGTATTTGAAACTCCAGTCATGTTTTCAAGGAACTTTCTCTTTGTTTTCGTTTTTTCTTCTTTTTCTTAACAGGAACTATATAGGTGACACATTGACGTTGCGTATTGAATGTGAATGGCAATGGTTGATGTATGTGCATGTCTCTAGTTTTCATGACTCTCATAGTAGCCGGCATTTATTGACCATCATAAGTGTGTTTACAAGGATAGAATAGAATCTAGCACTTAGAATTTACCCATCGAGCAAAGTGCCTTGATGCAAGTGTTTCTTGTGTACGACCATAATATTCTTGAAACACGGGAAATAATTTTGCTCACACACATATATATATACACATGCTTGTGTACAGATAATTGTTGTTTTCTTTATGTATTCTCTTTTTATTTATTAAATAGCTGGCAGAAAATATTCTGTTTGTTAACTAAAGCTGTCCCATGTTGGTGCATGTATCAGGTTGCTGTTACAAGTGGAACACCAACCATCAAGAGGTCGAGAAAGAAGAAGGTAACACACACCCACACATAAACTAATGATGAGTATATTATTGGAAACATAGGCTTGATTCTGGTTCCACAATATCTAATCAGAATTCCTTAAGTTTCTTACATTGTATATAATGTGATGCATGTTGTTGTCTTTGATCAATTTCTTTATGGGTGTCTTATGAAGATCTGTTTCGTTGGTTCTATAAATTATCTCAGTCTGGCACATAGTTTTAGTGATTGAGCTAGCTTTACACCAACTTTCTTGTTCATCAATCTTTTTTTTTTATTATTTTTTTGCTAGCACTCTTAAAAAATTAAAAGGTAAGCATTCAACTGATGCAGTTGGTTCTGTATGTGACAACATTGCCTTTTCTGTCAAGGAATATGAAAATAGTTGTGCTTTGCATTTGTTGTTTGATAGATGTCGTATAATAATTTGATTGCGGTCTCATGGTGGTTTAAATTGTTTGGTTGCTGGCAGAAGTTAGTTGAGCTTAGAGAGGAGGAGATTTTGCTACTGAAGGAAAAAAGACATTTGAAAAATGTATGTTGCATCAATTTCTTAGCTCTGAAATCTTGCCTTGTTCTCCTTTGTCTTTACTTTATGAGGCATAGGATCGGTGATCATTTTAATATTTATTGTGCACTTCATTCATTGAGCAGAAATTGGAAACCATGCGTGTGAGTTTAGAGAAAGAGAGAGCCAGAAATGAAAGTTTGAAGAGAACGAAGGTGAACCTGTTATTCCTGCACGCTCATTCTCATTTTTTTTTGTTTCTTTCTTCCCCGTATCAAATTTACTTTGTTTTAGTATTTTCGTTTCTATCTCTGTTACAAATTAAAGTATATTGCTATCGCAAAATTAACACTATTTATTTATGTATGCATTTTTGTACTTGACTGTCTTAAGTTGTGTTGCCATTCATAACTGATTGAAATGCTCACTTGACAATGTCACATTCTTCTCTGTTTACTGAAACTACTGATTTCTTTTTGTCAATCCTAACATTTCTTCTTCTTCTTCTTCTTTTTATTTTTTATACTGGTCTTGTAGTTCTTACAGAAATTAAAGCTTAAATGATTAAACAGTTGTATGTATATGAATTATTACAAGAATTACTGAACCTTGCAAATAAATCTTACTCAAATTAACAAGCTTACAATATAAACTTAACATGTGATTCTGTGTTAATTAACCTTAATTTTTTCATACTTTCTGCATCCCCTGGTTATCCATGTTTGATGGTTTGTCTGGTTGTTCCTGTCCAAGGCCTCTGGCAGGGCTTATACGTGATTGCTTTTTTATTTTTATTCGTTTAGCTGTCCAGCTACAGTATGTGTGATTTTTTTCCCTCACAACGTAACCTGTTTGCTCAATTTCCTAGTGTTGAGGTGCATCCTGTAATATTTGTTTGCTATGCGGGCAATTATATAAGTGCGTTATAGTATAAACTGAGTGAGAAATAAGAGAGATATCACTTATAATTGAAATTCCTTTGATATGTTTAATTTTGTTAGTTTTTGTCCCTTTCTTCCCCCCTCCCCCCGTTTTCTGACAAGTTTACAGCATGAACTGAGGTTTGCAAAGATGTAGATAGGTAATACACCATGAAGAATGTGACGGTGATTCTGTTTTTTTCTTGCAGTTTGATTTGCTATCACAGGATAGACCAGAGATATTCACAGCTTCTGTTAAATCAGAAGATGTTATTTCAATCAAGCCTCAGGAAACAAAAGTAGCCTGTGATTCCACACATTCAGTGTTGCCACACAATGTTTCTTTCCAGTTACAGGAGGATGAAGGCAGGAAGCCTTCCTTTACGCTACCAGACCTAAATCTACCTGTTGATGGTGATTCAGGCTCAGGCATTTTGGGCTGAGAAGAATCAGTTCTATACTGGTTTTTTTCCTTTTCAAATAATACATGTTTCGGCACCTCCTAACAGCATCACATGTTGAGTTGATGTAAGTACTAGACCAATTACCTTCACCGCTACTTGATCTGTATGTGGATACTTGTTTTTATACGTGAAGGTACTGGGGGTAGTGTAGAGATCCTAATCTTTAGTTTCAGTTTACATTCTTTCTTTGAGCAGATTTCTACACTCTTCCAAATTCTTTGGGGAAAACCTCATTCCTTCCATTCTAGGAAATAGCAACAGATAAGGTGTAATTATAGTACAGGTAGTCGAATGTTTTTCTACTCGGAATTGAACTGATCTAATTAGATTTTCTTCTCCTTGTTGTTTATTTTCCCAGTATTTTGCCTGTCATAAAATTGCCATCTACTTATTTTTGGAGCTTGCACTCTGCTTTTGAATATCGGTTCCATGCATTTGGCTGCTTTGAATTTGGGTTTAAATTCTGTTTTCTACAGAGAATGTTCCAGTAGTTGTCTATCCTTTATAGTTAAATGCTTATTTACACAAAACAATAATCTTTAAAGATGATTGTAAAACCTGATTGAGATAAGGCTCGAGTTAGTGGTCGGGATCGGGATGGGTGGCCGAGGTCACGAGTTGTGTCTTTTCCTTTTAATTTTTAATGATGTATTTGCACGTGGCAAGTACCTTTAGTGCGGGAGAGAGAGAGTGATGGAGAGGTTAAAAGACCCAAAAGTGTGGGATGCTATAGTCGACACAAGTGTAATGCCTTGTTAAGACTTGCATGAAAAGCTAGAATTATTCTTCCTTGGACTGTGGCAAGAAATGCGGTGGTCAATTCAAGGGATCTAAAAATTATCGCTGCTCATGAGAGGGACGCAAGCACATAGATAAGTTTGCAGTAATTGAGGCGTTGGCAGTTTAGCCTAGCTGGTACCTAGTATAAGAGTATGATCTCTATATTTTAGCTAATTTGTAGCTAAAAATCCATTCTAGCTAGGAGCCTAAAACTGCTGATAATCTTCTTGTTAATCATAGGTTTTGTTGAACCAAAGAACATGGGATTAGACGTCAAGAACTTGTTACATAGGAGCCAAAAACTGCTGAGTTTAGAAATATATTCAGATGGGACATAAATTGAAAGCTATCAGCTCGTGCTGGAATTGGAAGAATGAGCACAAACTCAGCCCAAAGTTGAATCATGACTCTCAACAATCCACCACAACTGCACAAGGAAATCAGAAGATTTCTCAGAAAATACTGAATCAAAAACAACGACAAACATTTTGCATATGCACAGTGCATCAACCAAGACAATCAATTGATGAACAAGGAATTGGAATCAACATTGGGATGAACGAAAAAGCTTTTTATTACAAGAGTTATAGAGTTTAAGAATTATCGAATTGTCTTTACCCAGAAAAAATAAAACCCACTTGACTTCCAGAGAACCCCATCACTGTTTTTTCTTTAAACCTCTAAATTATCAAACTTTAGAAAACCATTAAACCTCTAGAATGAACGAAGTCCAATTCTGATGAAAGAAAGCAAAACACCAAACAATGCCAAAAAAACGAGGAGCAAAAAGCAAAGATCTAAAAAACCAAAAGAAAGCAACAAGCTTTAAGATGCCATACCCAAGGTTGTTAAAATCGCGATTTTAACACGGCACGGAAAGCTGCACACAAATTCGGATCGTAAAAACGGATCGTAAAATCGTAAAATCGTAAGGAATTTTAAAATACATTAAAAAAAATTCATGCTTCAAATAAAAATTCATACATAGTTCAAGCACCTTAAAAAACATGTTTCAAATAAAAATTCATATATATTTCAAGCCTTCAAATAAAAATTCATACATAGTTCAAACATATTAAAATACATGGTTCAAATAAAAGTCATACATAATTTAAAATAACTTTTCATTAACTAATAATTAACAAACTTAAAACAAACAATCTGCTGGTGTGTCATGTAAACTAAAACCAGCTTCATTCCCTTCATCTTCTTTATCATTCCTCAAGCATTCATCAATATCATTAGCATCAAAATGATTATTAGTATCACTACTAGTACCAACACCAATATTATGAACATTAGTGCTACTACTAGTACCAACACCAATATTATCAATTTGAATATCCAAATCATCTTCAATACCATGACTCTCCATTTCAATATCATTAGTAATTTCTTCTTCATCACTTTCATCTTCATCACCATTTTGTCTTCGTGTTGCACTGTCAATAGCACCAAGCAAATCAAAGTTTGGATGTTTTTCTCCCTCGGTTATCCAATCATCATCAGATGAAAGATCATCTTCTATACCAAAATCATCAGCTTGCTTTTTGACTTGGTTATCATTCAATATCAGATTGCACATTACAAATACCAAGTCATTCATTTTTTTTTGGTGTAAACGATTTCTTCGTTTTGTATGAACCTAAATAAACAATTCAAATTTATAAGATTTTTATCAAATATTTCAATATTTAAAATAAAAAACAAAAAAAAATTACCATTTCAAATGCATTCCAATTACGCTCACATCCAGATGAAGTACAAGTCAAGCTTAGAACTCGGATTGCAAATCTTTGTAATTCTGGACATTCATCCCCATAAGAATCCAACCATTGAGCTGGAGTTTTTTTATCTCTTGCTGTCTTGGCAGCGTCAATGCCAAACAACCCTTTTGCATCCTTGAATGATTCAAGTTGTAAGTCAATTTTGCACCTTTCATTTGCATTAGGCACCATCCTTTCTAAGCATTGATATAATTCAATTTTAATGTTGGCATTAACCTTAAAATTGAGATTATAATGATAATGGGGATTCAAATAATAAGCTGCTGCATGTAAAGGTCTATGGAGTTGAAGTTCCCATCTTGCATCAACAATATTCCATATAGGTATATAACTATATATAAAAAAAACAATAAAAATATCATTACAATATAGGAATATCTCAATTGAAAAACATTCATATTAATAGATGACAACATTTGAAATAAAAATTAGCAAGATATATACCTTTTTTTCACAGAACCAAAATTCACTTGTATCTTCTCTTTTGCTTCATCCATTGCTTTATATATAAAACCCATAGCTGGTTTCTCATCTGAATCAACTAATCGAAGCACTTTAATTAGAGGATTTGCTGTTTTAATACATATAGTGACATCATGCCAAAACCTGCTATCCAAAACACAATTTTGAATTCGTTTCCCTTCTTCTATTCTTGCAAACCTACATGAACTCCACTGGTTGGAAGTAAACATAGTCATCAGCTGCATTTTATGATCATTCAAACATCCTAGAGTCAAATATGCAGTAGCAAACAGAGTGGCAGCAGGCCTAATCAAATCCCTTCCTTTCGTAAAGTGCCTTAGCATGGAAATAAGAATGGTTCTTAAATAAATATATGAGGTGATTCTCCTCCCCTTAGCAATAGTTACTTGATGAACCTCTAACTTCTTCTCAAAATCTTCTAATATCAAGTCAATACAATGGGCAGCACATGGTGTCCAAAACAAACTCTTTCTTTTTTCCATTAATAATTGTCCTGCTACCTTATAATTTGCAGCATTATCGATGACTACTTGGACAACATTTTCCTCCCCAATCCTCTCCACAATGGCATCTAATATCTCAAATACCTTATCAGCAGTCTTGGACATATTAGAAGTATCCACCGATGACAAAAAAACTGTCCCTTTAGGACTATTAACCAAAAAGTTACAAATATAACGTCTTTTTTTATCTGTCCATCCATCAGACATTATTGAACAACCTGTTTTTTTCCATTCTAGCTTGTACTCCTCAAGCAATTTCATTGTTTGATCCACTTCTTGCTTCAAATACTTCTCTCTAATATCATAGTAGGATGGAGGCTTGAAACCTGGCCCATGCTTTGCAACCATTTCAAGTGCCTTAATAAACTCAGGGTTTTTTACACAATTAAATGGAATTGCACTAGTGTAGAAAAACCTAGCAATTTGTCGACATGCTTCTTCTCTAATATCCTTTTTAGCAATTGATTTAAAGTTGTTTATGTACTTCCACTCCCACTAGCTACTCTCTTTCCTTTGTCCTTGGAGCTAATTTCTTTTATTTCATCATCATCATCATCATTTCCACTATATTGAAGGGCCTTTCTTTTCTTTTCAGCTGTCTTTAGATTTTTCACTAAAACACCCAAAATCATCTGCTTAACATTTTCTGGCACTTGCTGACATGGCTCAACATCCTTACGAGTGCAAGCCAAATGCTGTTTGAAACAAAATATACCTCCACTAATAATTTTTTGACAATACTTGCACAAAACTTTTCTAGAATTTTTATCAACATCTATACCATGCTGCCATCCCACATCAAACTTATTACCAGAAGTATTTTTTCTAGATGCCATAAGTTTAACAATTTAAAGATCAACTCAATCAACCCTGTAATCAATCCAAACATTTTATGATTATAATTAATTTTAATATTAAACATCCAGCTATAAAAAAAAACTAATACTGCATTCAGAAACTAATACTGAATTCATAAACATTTTAGATACTAAACATCCAGCTATCAAAAAAGAATTACCATAATACTGAATTCAAAAACTAATTAAAATCAGTAAACTAGTTAACAATTTCTTAAAATAAAACACTGAATCCAAAACACAAAATGACAGAATATAACTTATGACTTACGTTTTTCTTCTCCAAATAATTTATTTGTTGCTCACAAACTTTGTAGTGTTTTCCTCTCTGTCCCGTAAGCTCTGAAAAATAAACAAACCATTTTCAAAATCAGAACCCAGTTTTCTCTCAAACCATTCACAATCACAGACTCACGGACTTTGTTTTCAAAATCCAAACAGTAGCATCAGCAGCATTCAATAAAATTCATTCATCACAAATTCACAATTCACAACTTAGCAGCAACAACATTCAATAGACAGACTGACAGAGTCCATTCATCACAATTCACAACTCAGCATCCAAATCCAGTGCAAGAAAAAATAGAGTCACACACACGCACAATTAAATTTGAATCTAAAATTCGAAGCAAACTCTCAACAATAGACAAAATGACAGAGTCACAGAAACTTTGAATCAAAATATTAATCTTTAACATCATTAAACTGTAAAGAAACGGACATGGTAAGAAACTAAGAAGCTTACCTCTATTCTGAGCAGTTACCACCGAGGCTGAGCAGATGCAGCTCAATATTGCAGTCAAAGTTGGAGCCTGCGAATCCAATCAAACTAATATTAACATCACTACATCAGAGTAAGAAACGAAGAAACGGAAAAAAAGCACCCCTGGCATTGGAAAAAGAAGCACCCACGAATAGGGAAAAAGAACCAGTGGCTGTGGTGAAGACTAACTTGGTGAAGACTGGAGAGACGCCGTTGTTGTTGTGTGGACTCTGGTTCTCACGGTGGCTGCTGAAATGGACGACGTCGGTCGTCGATTATGGAAAAATAAAAAAGATCAGGGGCGACTGGCGAGGGCTGTTGTGGAGGTGGACGGTGGTTGATTGTTGGTTGAGAGAAAGAGATTAAGAGACCGAGAGTCCGAGACACCGAGTCACTGAGGAATCCTCAGTGAGGATTTCGAATTTTGGATTTTCAATTTAGGGATTTCTGAACTTGAACAATGAATGTGAAAAGAAGAGAGAAGACTGATTGATTCGGTGAAGAGAGATTAATGAATTGCATTTGATCTGGTATAGCCAATAGGCGGTCGACACATGGCTCCTGAATTGTATTTAATTTCCTGCGGGCAAACTCGTTGAATCGGCAGTGAAATCGCAATTTTAAACGATTTCACCCAATTTTAACGATTTTAACCGATTTTGACCTAATTTTACCCGATTCCGAGTTTCGTAAACGATTTAGCACGTAAAGCCTATATCAACTCGTAAAAACGTACGATTTTACGAGTTGAATCGTGATTTTAACAACCTTGCTAGGCACCATAATACTTCCTCTGCCTTCTTTTTCCCGCAAACAACGTTGCCCAATCTTCTCTCACGCGCCACCAGCCATCAACAACTGAGGAGTGCTACAGTTGTTTATTTTGCTATAAAAGCTAGCCAAGTAGATTTTTTTTTTTAAGCTCCCGCTAGCTATTATAGCTAAGAATTTGGTTTAGCAACGTGGATGTGGATGCTCTTTAAATTATATGTGAGATGAACATAGAAAGTCATTAATCATATTCATGCTCTTTAAAATAAAAAATAATTAATATCTTTTTATTATTTAAATTATATGTGAGATGAACATTTTGTTATTTTATGTTGTTGATTGCTTCAAATTACGTTAATGAATGTACTTTTAAAAATATTTTTTTTATTATAGTAAAAATAAAAAAAAACATATACTTTAAAAAATAATAAAAATCTAAACTATTTATACTAATTATTTAACTTTATGTTTTTTATTGAATCTTTTTCATAGCTCGATAGAAAATTTGATAAGCCAATCTTTATTTAACCGAATGTCAACTAATTAATTATGATAAATTGGATCGGATTTTGTAACTTTTTCAACTGCAATACCTCGATGTGACATGAGCATGCAAGCGATTCTTAAGAATCAAATTTTCTTTTATAAGAGCTAATAAAATCATTTATTTAGGTTTTTTGACAATAATTTTATTGGGTAAATCTCGAAAGATATGAAAGACCTCCCTCCAAGACATAATGTTAGCTTGAGTAACACAAACATTGATGAGAATCCAATACCTCGAAAACCTAAGGGTTTCTTCGCAAGGTTCGTCCATAAAGGGTGAGTCAAGGATCTTGTTACAACTTCACTCCAGTCACTAGCCCTACCTTCGGCATCCCTCCTTGTAGTTAAGGTTATGACTTCAGTCATGGCCAACTCCCGTAGCGTGGCAGCAATGTGTACAAGGGCCATGGATGAATTCACCACCATATGGCTGACCATCGATTACTAGTGATTTTAGCTTCATGTAGGCGAGTTGCAACCTGTAATCCAAACTAAAAACGAGTTTTTGGAGTTAGATTATCCTTATGGGATCATGACTCTTTGTCTTAGCCATTGTAGCATGAATGTCGCTAAGGTATAAGGGGCATGATGACCCTCCTTTCTCGAAAGGGAAAACATGAAATTTTTTCGTTTTTTTTTGCAGGGCCAGGGATTGAATCTAGCCAAAAGAAGAATATTTGTTGATAAATAACTCACTTCTTGGTTTTCAACCACCTCAATTACTATAAACACCTCTTATCAGTGCCAATGAGATCAAATTATACTTTTCTTATGTATCAACATTATTTTCTCTTCTATCAAAACCTTCGAGTTCGATCAAGAGCGGCCCCCATCTAAGTTATCCCGTAATCTACGTGTAATATTAAGACATTAAGTAATACTCTAAAAGGCGTGGGGAAAGCATTGTAGCTTTGCTCACGCCTTTTAATGTAATTGTACTTATTATTATTATTATTATTATTATTATTATTATTATTATTATTATTATAATAATAACATATATATATATTGTTTTTAATTTTTTTGTTTTTTTTCTTTTTTATGCCTTTATTGGTTATTTTTTTGCTTTTTTCTTTGTGTTTTTTTAAATGAATTTTTTTGTTTAATTTAGTTTGTTAATAATAATTTTTTTATTTAGTTATCAGACTTTCATGACACGAATTCCAAGTTTGACGAGTTAACCCAAAATTTTATTTTTTTTGCTTTTTTTCTTTTTAATTAATTTTTTTTCATTTAGTTTAGTTTGTTAATGTTAAATTTCTTTTTATTTAATTACCAGACTTTCATGACACGTATCCCAAGCTTGACAGGTTAACTCGTTAATTTTTTTATATATATATTTAGTTATCAAACTTTCATGACACGAATCTAAGGTTTGACGGGTTAACTAGGTTTGAAGGGTTAACCCAGTTAATTCAGATTTTTTTCCTTTTTCTTCATTAGTTTTTTTTTCTTCCTGTTGGTTTTTTTTCTTTGTTTTTTTAATTAATCTATTTAATTATCACACTTTTATGACACGACCTTGCAGCCAAACCCACATCCAAGGCTCTTAGGTCCAGTGTTGCAACTAGACTCACTTAAACTTGAGTCATGAAAGTTTAATATTATTATTAAAATTATAAATATTACTCTTGGGTCAAGCGTTGCAGCTAGACCAAAGGCTCTTGGGTATATCTTTGTAGAAGGACATAATACTCTTAGATTTTAGTCTTTTTTGATATCTTTTATGCAAGAAAAAAAAATAACCCGTGGTGTATGCCTTTGTTTTGTTTTTTTTCCTTTTCCTTTCTAAGTCTTTTATTGTGGACTGCACAGTGCAGTCCACGGTGAAAAAGCTGATGCTTTTAGTTTTTTTTTGTAATTTTTTTTAATTTAGTTTCTTAATATTAAATTTTTTCTGTTTAATTATCAGACTTTCATGACACGGATCCCAGGTTTGACGGGTTAACCAAGTTGATTCAGATTTTTTTTCTTCATTAGTTTTTTTTTCTTCCTATAGGTTTTTTTTTTCTCTTTGCCTTTTTCTTTTAATTAATCTTTTTCTTTTATTTAGTTCATTAATATTAATTTTTTTCTATGTAGTTATCATACTTTCATGATACGAATCTCAGATTTGACGGGTTAACCCAGTTAATTCAGATTGTTTTTCTTTTTCCTCATTAGTTTCGTTCTTCCAATTTCATCTTTTAATATTGTATGCAGTCTACAGTAAAAAAGCTAATGCCTTTAGCTTTTTTTTTTTTTACTTTTTATGCCTTTCACTGTGGACTGCACAGTACAGTCCATGGTAAAAAGGCTAATGCCTTCTTTTTTTTTCTTTTTAATTAACTTTTTTTATTTTGTTTGTTGATATTAAATTTTTTTCTATTTAGTTATCAAACTTTCATGCCTAATATATGGCCTACAAAGATGATCAATTCCATATGTATTTGGACCTGCATTGATTCCAAACCCAAAGGTGATAGGTCTGGAAACTTGCCAAACAAATATGTACTTAGATTCAACGCGTAGATGAACCCATAGATGTTGAATTTGGGATCTCTCTAGAACCATATGTATTTGAGCTTAGCGCATAGCTAAACCCACCAAGTATATTGGATCTAGCACATCTCTAGACCTATATGCATTTGGATTCGGTGCGTGGCTGAACTTAAAGGTGTTGGATCTAGCTTCTTGACAGACCTATATGCACATGGGCTTAACATGGAGTTGAACCCAAAAGTGTTAGGTCTGATATCTTGTCAAACCCATATTTATTTGGGTCTAGCGCAGTTGAACCCAAAGGTGCTTGGTCTGACATCTTACCAAACCTACATGTATTTGGGCTCAGTATGTAGCTGAACACAAGGATGTTGGGCTTGACATCTCTTCAGACCCACATGTATTTGGGCTCAACATGTAGTTGAATCCAAGGATATTGGATTTGACATTTCAACAGACTTATATGTACTTGGACTCAGCGTGTAGCTAAACTTAAGAGTGTTGGGTTTAATATCTTATCAAACCCACATGTATTTAGGCTTAATGCGTCATTGAACCTAAGAATATTGAGTCTAGCTTCTTGCTAAAATCACATGTACTTCGACTCAGTATGTAGCTAACATCTCATCAAACCCATATATATTTGGACTTAGCGTAGGTTAAATCCAAGGATGTTGGACCTGGAAGCAAGTTATATCCTTGTCATTTGAGCTTGATATTCTATCAAGTTTAGGTATATTAGATCATTACCTGACTTATACCATTGTAAATATGTACTTATGCATATCAAAGGCCTATTACTCAAGATGACAATTCAACCATCTTAACCTTTTTTTTTTCCTTGCAAGAAGACAGGCGCAATGGGCCATGTCAAGGAGAAGGCTTCTATTCTTACTGAAAGTTAGGCCACAGAAATACTCCCATTACAAACTCTCGTTTGTAAGCAAGTCATTGTGTACAGGCCTGTCAAGCTGCCATTCAGGCATGGTATAGTATTCTTTCATGGTGTATTTGGGGTAGTGATAAGAAGCATTTGAAAGAAATTTGCACCATTCCTTTTCTTCTTATATTATCCTCTCTAACTAATTTCTCTTACACAATATCCTTAACTTTCTAACTAGTTTGGGTTGGAGTTTTCTAATTCTTGATTTGTGGGAGATAGTTTCTTATTATATAGACGGACTCATGGGTGTCGATTGTTATGGCTGGCTCCATTTGCATGTCAGGTGTCATGCGAATCGGTTGGTTTAACTTCTCATGATGTGCATTATAGTTGTTTCTCTAGAGCTATAGAGTGTGTGCCGTGCAGTGACATTGGGCAGAAGGAAGGAGAGGGCAAACAAAATTTGCAGAACTTTATATTACGAATTTAAGATGATGACCCTCTTAGTTACCAGAGATTTGGCCATGATGGTATGAAGTTGGAAATCTAGTGGTGTCTAATTTGTAGAATTCAAACTACAAATCAAGGATCGAGAAGTAAACGTTTTATGAATTTTTTTAATTTTTTTTTATCATAATTACATTTTTTTTCTCCTAAGATTTCAATTAAGATAGATAAAAGCCACCAAAACTTCATATCATATGATAATGCCACTTAATTCTTAGTACATGTACGTGATGCAAAATGAATTTTACTTCGCATCATTTCAAAACTTTTGGTTAAAAACTAATTAACCAAATGCATCATCTTAGCTTGTAGAACAAACCTAGTTATATTAACGAAGTGGTTTTCTAAGCGAGCCCTAATAAACGGCTCAAGAACTTTGTTTTCCTTTGGTGGAAGAATCAGGCCACAGAAAGGCTTGCATTACAAACTTTCTCTTGTAGTTCAAGTTACCATGAGTAGATAAGCCATAGGAAGCCAGGAGAAGGTCAATCTTCGATTCAGGCATGTCTTCATAATCCTCCTTGGTGTATTTTGGGTAGTGGAGTGGCATCTGAAAGCTGCTACCGGTGTCCTCTTCTCTAATCATCTTTGGGAGCAAACTACGAGTACTGGTACTGGGTTCCTTGTTTTTTCTATTCTCCTCTTGCACTTTGAGGCAGCCACAGTTTTCCTTGTGGGTTCCTTCAGGAAAAAGAAGAGTAAGACCAGAGACGTAGCGCCCGCGCCCCATGTTTTCTATTAGCCAGCATCCAAAAAATACCCTTGATTCCACAAGAAGAGAGATCTAGTATTGATTGCAGCCTGTGTTTTAAAGAGGAATGTTTCCTCCTAGCATCAGGAATGCTAAACGGGAAATAAAGACCGACATATATAGAGACAATTATGGAAATACAAGCAGTAACCCTAGTTTTTAAATTGGAAATATCTATTATGGAAATATTTGTAGTAACCATAGTTTTTAAATAGGAAATACAATGCTTTGCTTTATATCACGTTTTATGTCCAATCAGTTTCCTCTTTTTTTCTTATCGGCAAAATTTTTCCTGTTCAACGGAAAGTTTTTTTTTTTTTTTTTTAATTTTCTCTATCTCGACATTCTTTCTGCTTTTAAGAAGGAGGAATATTGGCATTTTTGGATTCAACGTGTTGGAAATGGGGCTGTAATATGCATTTTTTTTTTCTAGAACCAAATCAAAGAGTGAACGTATCTCATGCTTGCTTTTGCTCGGAAAATTTTGAGCTGTAGCAACTATGAGTTATTTTTGTTAGAAATTTATTTAATTAATATGATTTAAATAAATTATATATGAATGAGAAATTAATTTAATTTTTTTTTTATTTTTCTACTCAAATAAATCTTAATTTTTTTATATTTAATTATTGATTTATGTTGACTAATCAAAAATCGATAATTGTGAGAATTAATTATTATTGGCTCTTCAATCTTTTATGTTCTAAAATTCACTATAAAAATAAGAGGGTGAAGAAAAAGTTTCTAACTTGAATGTTTTTCAAAATTTTAGATGCTTTTTCTCACCTTATTTGTGGTGTTTTTCTTCATCTTTTTATGTTTTGATTTTCCTTCCAAAAATCTAAAAATTTAGTTCACTTTGTTGAGAAATAATTGAGTTCTTTTATTTTAGTTCAAAGACCTTAATTTGAAAGTGCATCTAAACCAAGATGATGTTGTTAGAATCTTGGAAGTCATGCTATAAAAATCTTGATTGCACAAGTGAGGAGCAATAAAATTTTAAGGATAAAGAATTTATTTTTGACAATAATAAAAGATTCATTATTTTAAAGTGTTTTAACAAAATAAATACCCTTCTTATTTTAATTTAAACATATTTAATTTTATTATAGTTTTGTTTAGTTAATTTGGTTTCAATTTTGATTTTTGATTTTAAAAATAAAAAATAAAAAAGAAACGAATGGAGAAATCAAACTAGAAAACCAAGAAATCAAATTAAACCAAGCAAACTCTTTTTTGTCTAAGAAAATCAAAATTTTAATAAAAATAGCCCCAACTTTTTGAACTTCTTCGGTTGTAACAAAAGTTAAAACCAAACCGATCACTTTGGTTATTTGATTTGATACAGTTTAAAAATTTGAAAAGTAATTTTTTTATCCGAACCAAACCATTTGAACCGATATTCACGTCTGTTAGCAACAACCCCAACCAACTAAGGGCAAGCACCTACTCCTAGCAAAATGAAAAGATGGTCGAAAAAGATGGTCCTCCTCACCTCTTCGGCAGACAAGTTGCAGCAGCGGTGTGAACCCGGCAGCAATGGAGGCCGACGACTCACAAGTCCTAGTTAATCCTATCACGGAAATATAAAAAGAAAAAACGGCGGAAGTAAAAAATAAAAAGGAACACACACACACATGAGGAACCAAATTCACAACACCAAGCTCACTTTCTTATTATGAAGATATCAAATGTAAGGGAAGCAGCTAGCCAGAAAGATAACAAGGGCATAACAAAAGCCTATTACTCAACATGACAATTCATAACTCTTGTTTTTTCCTTGCAAGAAGAGAAGCGCAAAGAGCTACGTCAAGGAGAAGGCTTCTGTCCTTGCTGAAAGTTAGGCCACAGAAATGCTCCCATTGCAAACTCTCTTTTGTAAGCCAAGTCGTTGTGTACAGGTAGCCCATAATCAGCAAGGAGCCTGTCAAGCTGCCATTCAGGCATGGTTTGGTAATCTTTCATGGAGTATTTGGGGTAGTGAAGGGGCATTTGAAAGCAATTAGCATCATTCTTTTTCTTGCTGTCCATCTTCTCTAACTAGTTTCTCTTACACACACAATCTCTATAACCTTGTAACGAGTCTACGTTGGAGTTTTCTAATTCTTGATTTGTGGAGTCAGTTTCATATTATATAGACGGACTCACGGGTGTCATGAGTTGTCAAGGCTGGCTCTATCCGCATGATAGGTGTCATGAGAATGGGTTAGTTTAACTTCTCATGAGGTGCATTACTTGTTTTTCTGGAACCATAGGGCGTGTGTGCCAGTGCAGAGGCAATGGACGGACGGAAGGAAAGGGCTAAAAAACTTCGCAGAACTTTATATTACAAATTTAGGAAGATGGCCCTCTTAGTTACCAGAGATTGGGCCCCCACTTTTCTTTTCTTTTTTGACTTCATGTGATTTAAGCGTGTTGGAGATTATGTTGCATCATACTGACTGTCGTAATTATTTTTATCCAAATTAAATTAAAAAAACTAGGTGGAACTCAGTAGTAGTAATACTAATAATAATAAATATTTTTAATTTTTATGAATTTTTTAATTTATCATAAATATTTTTTTTAATTAGGTCAGGAAAGTCGATATAGTCTTGATGTATGAAAGATGATCTAGATTAAAAACAATAAAAACTTTATGCACCCGTAAACATTCAATAATTCATGACAAAGCTTCATCATTAACCTCTCCTCCTCCCCTCTCTTTTTTAATTAATCTTTTATCCCTTTTTTTCAAAACAGTTTAGCCAGTTTTGTAAAGGAAATCACAAAATTAAAGATCATGAAATCAGCTGAATTTATGGGATTCGGAAGGTGGGTTTTTCTTTGAGTGGATTTTAGGATTTGAATTTATTACTTTTTTAATAAAAATCTTCCTCTTCAACCTGTCTCCTTGGGATAACAAGGGATTTGATGTAACAACCAAGCACACCATAAAATATTTTCACATCGACATTGAACAAATAAAAAAAAATCGAAGAACAAAGAGGAAGTGGAAGAAAATAATTCAATCCTTGTAGTTTAGCAAATTCATTAATTAGTATTTATGTTTTCGCAAGCTAAATATTTATAAATCCATTTATGATTTAGATCTCGACAATTTTTTTTAGATTTTTCTCTTAAAGAAAAAGAGATGTAAGTAAAATAGAAAAGAAGTTTTTTGAAAAGAAAAATTATTAAATTGAGAAAGATCTCCATTGGATTAAAAAAAGTTATTTCTTATATTACGTGGATTAATCGATTAATATTAATAAAAACTGGAATTAAGTTATAATTAAATACTTGACACGTATGTGTTCGTTAGACTTGGAGGAACTTCTAGGTGGCTGACTCCCTCTGAATTTTGAGCTTAAACTAGGTTGTAAAATGGTGCCAGTCTGCCAAACAGTGCAGTGCAGTGCAGTGCAGTGGTATCTATGCAACAGCTTGAAAAGCCGGAAAAGAAGAAAATAAAGCCATTCTGCAATCCAGTTTTCACTGATTCTACACTCCATGCTTTGGCCTCCGGCAGCTGCTCTGCTCACATGGGGGTCTTTAAAGCATATTAATTAGTAAAACCCCTTTGTCCTTTCCTCAAGAATGTGCCGGTGATATGGCTGAATGCCACCTTCATTTTTGTATGATATATATATATATATATATATATATATATATATATATATATATATAATAAAAACCAATTTTGATAAGTGCCCTATTATGAATTAAGGGGAAAAAAGAATGGAAGGGAAAAATTGTAAATGTAAAACTCATTGTACCCTTAAACAATGATGTTAACTTCGGTTCAAATTAATGAGATAATTTAAAAATGTTAATAATTCAAGATTTAATTAATAAATTGATTCAATCAAATTTGATTAAAACAATTTTTAAAAAACAAATAATAAAGACAATTTGTTTAGGTTAGGATTCAAATCTTGTTACCCTTTCCATAACAAAAAAAAAAAACCTAATTCAACACACTATAATTACAATTGTAATATAATTTATTTAATGTTATCTATGCAGTTAAAAGCAAGTGGAAAAAATATTGAAACCACACTTGTAACTAAATGTCCGTGAGTCTTGTGATAGTTTTTACAATTACGGTTTAAAAATAACTTAAAAAAATATTTTTATTTATAATTTAAAAAAAAATAAAAAATATATATATTTGATTAAAACTGTTGTTAGTGAATTTTTATATATAAAATAAATAAATAAATAAAATTATTTTAATTTCTACAAAATCAAGGTTTGAAACACAATTATATATGGATACCATTAAAAAAACACAAATTATTTAACTTATCAAACAATTGTTTCTTTATGTTTGAAAAAATATGGAAGCTACTCTAATACCTAATAATCTCTAAGTAGTTCGAAACAATGGTGTTTTTTCTCTTCATATACCTTATTATATCATCCTTAAAAAAAAATTAATTAACGTGTTGCATGGACTTCAAGTTTCTAATAAACCGAGTGCTATCTAATTAACCTGATACTAGATACTATAATAGTGTCCAATCATGAATAACCTTATAAAAAAATAAATAGAAAAAATAACTCAAGTTCCAAGTTAATCTATTAAACATGCGATTTTAATTATAAAATTATGATAATTCTATAAAAATTAAATCAAAATAAATAATGAAATCTAATTTTCAATAAACTTATTATATAATGATGAAATTTTAAAAAAAAAATCAATCTAAAAAAAATACACAATAAAATAACTTAAATCCTACCCGAGTTTATCTAGAAAACACATAACCTCAGTCATAAGATCAAAATAATCTCATAGAAAGTAAATCAAAATAAATCATAAAGTCTAATTTCTAATCAACCCAACGTTGAAGGATGAAATTGAAAAATATCAATTACAAATAAAAAAACTTGAGTCAACTAGGTTAACCTGTCCAACCTGAAACTCAGGTCATGTAACAAAGCTAACCACTTATAAAGCAAGCCAAAATAAATCATGAAACTTAATTTCTAATAAATCAAATGTTGAAGTATGAAATTTGAGAAAGAAACATATATTGAGAAAGGAAAAAAAACCAGGTTAACCTGTCAAACCCAAAACTTTTGAAATATATAGTATTTTATGAGGTGATGCACAATAAAAGCACCACCTCTTTCACCCTTATTATTTTTTTATTAGCTAGTGATACATGTAAATACATTATTTTAATTCTAGCTTATGTAACAAGATGCTGAAAACACATTTCAAAGAAATAAAAAAAATCAACGACTCGAGTTATAGCTCTAACCAAGTCTAATAAATTGATTTTATTTCAATTAGACTATTGAAAAATAGACAATGATAATAAATGGATGAAATTAAAAAAAAAACATAACAGGTTGGAAATAAATATTTGGAAGTACATAATTGGATAAAAAATTGGCTCGAGTAAACCCAAGATAGCGTGATAAACATGTAACCTGAGTAATAACAAGCAAGCCTTTCCTCGTTGCCCCTATCATAAAATTAAGATAATTAGATAGAAAAGAAATTAAAGAAAAGTACGAAGCAGTTTTTTTGTTAATATCGAATGATGAAATTGAAAAAAAAAAATAAAAAAAAGATATTAACCATGTTAACTTTTCAAACCTGTGACCTGAACTATTAAACTAAAAGCATCATATATGGAAAAACCGTGAAACCCAATTCCAAGAACATAAAACATTGAAGAATGAAATTGAAAATAAAATTATACAAATGAATCCAAAAAAATAACAATTAGAAGAATGATGATTGAAAAATAAAAATAAGAAATAAATTAAAGCGTAATTATATATCTTTGATTGAAGGGAGATATTGAAAATAAAAATATCTTTAATAAAAGAAAAAAAAATCAAAAGAATGAGAACTAAATTGAAAAAAAAATAATATACTATAAATTTAAATTGAGGGATGAAATTAAAAAACCAATAAAAATTACACAAAAGAGTTTAGAAAAAAAACCAGAAATCAAAAGAATGAAGGCTAAAGTGAAAAAAAAAACAACTCATGACAAATTGAGATTAAATGATGAAATTAAAGAAAAAAAATCAAAACTCTAAAAAAAGGGACAAGGAAAAAAATTAAAAACAAAAAAAACATTGATCAAATCTAATGACAAAAGAAATTGAGGAGCAGACTTGAAAATCCAAATAACCAAGCATGAAAACCGAGGAGGAGAGAGAGAAAGAAAAAAAAAAGGGTTATCGACGCTAAACTAGAGATCCTTTCAGTATACGTGCCAATTAGGGATGGAGGAGCCACTGGGAGGATTCAGATGTCGTTTCAGAAGCTATCATTTAGCTTTTGAACGATGTTGCACGCACCATTTGAAGACCGTGACCACCCTTCATGCACTGACATGCGCAATACACGTGATGTCAATTTTTTTTTTATATTTATTAAATACTAAAATTTAATTATGCACTTAATCTCATCAAAGAATAACACAAAAAAAGGTTGAAATGACATAAACAATCCTTGACTAATGCCAAAGTTTCTTTGACCTCGAGGGCATTTTAGTAACTGGAATATTTTTAAAAATCTATTAAATACTAAAGTAAAAATATGCCTCTAATCTGACCTAACAATAAAAAAAATTAGGGTTAAAATAAAAATAATAGCCCTTGACCAAAGTTAAGGTTCCTGTGACCCCATGGGCATCCTAGTAATGACATTATTCAGTTAACGGCGAAAAGAAAAAAAATACCCTTAAACATCTGACATAAAATTTTGGTGGCATGGGTTTGTGCGTACTTTTACTATTAAAAAACTAATAAAAAACCCTTCTACCCTCGTCATGGAATGAGGGGTAAATATATATTTTTACCATTACAATCCACAGTGCACATGTTTAGAGTTATAGTAATGTTCTACCCTCAACCTCATCATGAACGAGGGGCAAATTTGCACTTTTACCATTACAATCTACAGTGCAAATGTTTAGAGTTATAGTAATATGCACCGTGGATTTTACCCTTTTCATTTGAGCGTGTTTGATGTGTTTTGATTATGTTTTAAAGTATTTTTATTTGAAAATATATTAAAATAATATATATTTTTTATTTTTTAAAAATTATTTTTGACATCAGCGTATCAAAATGATCTAAAAACATTAAAAAAATATTAATTTAAAATAAAAAAAATAAAAATAAATAAATTTTTTAAAATACAAAAACAAACAGTTTCTAGTATATTTGCTATGGAGGTCTTGAAATTAAAGAGGAGGAAGAGATGTAGAGATGAAAAATGACTTGTTCTTTGTACAATTAAGATAGAAACGTTTTTAGCTGTACAAATAAAATTAAAAATAAAAGTTTTAATATGTGTAATGAATCATCTTTAGCAAATTTTTGTTCCTCTGTAAAGAATGAACAAAAGGGATAGAGATAAAGACAAAACCAAGTTATTTATTTTTCTTTATAAATGTCTCTTTAAATATTTCATGGTTTTTTTTATTAATTTTATAACATGTTTTATCATACACATATATCAATAATTTAATTTAAGAATGTAATTTTATTAAAAATTTGTTTTTCTTTTTGTTTCATCAAATTAATATGGTGAAATAAATTGCTCAAAATAAGCTATAAATTATTTTATACAATTTAAAATTTTGTAACAATTAAAAAAACAATGAATTAGAGTAAATAAGTTTTTAATGAGTTAAATAATTAATTAATGAAAGAATGATTTTTATCAAAAAGTATACGATTTTTCTTTATGAGTAAGTTTTTTAATGTTATAAAAACAATGGATTTCATTATTAAAAAGTTGATATAATAATTAAAACATAAAAAATGAAAAATGATCATATTTTTAAAGAAATTGAATTTAATGATGAAGAGTTGAGTATTAATTGATAACAAAAATATTCATTTATGATGAAATTACTATTTTATATTTTTTTGAACTATGATAGATATTAAATTTGTATTGATACAAATATTTTATTTTATATATAATTGATTTAACTATTTTTTATTATTAAACATATTTGATTTAATGACTTAGTCAATCATAATTTATTTATATTATCTTTTTAGCAATAAATTATCTTTTTATCGCGATGACAAATTCTTTTCTAACATGATTTCGATAAGTGAAGAAATTATCATTTTAAATTAGTTTTAAGAAATAATACTCCATAGAAACTAAAGTGAAAATAATCATCTTTGTTTATTGTTCCAAATGTTGCATGTTCGATGATAATATATATAAGGATAAAACATAATTTTATGTAATTTGTTAATATTGTTTCTGATGAGGCTAAAAAATTCTCAGTAAAAAGATTGGGGGTGTTTTTCATGTGCTGTAAATACATACAAGAAAAACCTCTAATGTAGCCATATGGAGCATAGCCTAGGCATAACTGCTAGCTTAGTCGCTGGCATGTCGTTGGTATAGCCTTAGACATAGTCGCTGGTATAATTGTCGTTGCATCGATGTTTCACCAGCCATGAAAAAAGCTTTTGAAAAACTAGAATGAACTGGCTTTTTGCTCGGTTCATACAGATCACGGCAACTAATGAGGTTCGACCACTTTTCAAAGAAGAAATTCATCTTTTATAGTGACAATTAGTTTCATTCAATGATGTGGTTTGATAATGGTAATTTTGAACATTTATCTTATCTGAAAAAGTAAATCATACTTAGTTTATGAGGTGATATAGATTGATTTTTGTGGTATTTAATAGGTTTTTGGGGTGAAAATAGGTTGAAAACCTAATTTTTCAACCTAGAAAACCTCTTATCTAGTTTTTATCATCACAGTGGTAGTGAGATTTTGAGCTAGTGCCTAGTAGCCAATGTATCATCTATTTTTTTTTCAATAAGAGATGGTTGTCTGCTTCTTATAAAAGTAAACAAAAAAAAAATAGTATTACCCTAGTGCACAGGCTTGCCTCTAGCCTATGTGGCTAAGCTTTTTTTTTTTTTTTACGGCTCAAACGCATTGGGCCACAAGGCCTGTGTGCCTGGCCTGATCTTATTATTATTTTTGTTTTTTTCTTTTAGTTTCATTGTTTTGTTTAGTTTTTATTGTTTTTTTTTAAATTTAACATTTAATATTTGATTGATTTTGAATTAGTTTTTATATTTTATTATGATATAATTAAAATAAAAAAAATATGATTAAACCATGTAGAGTCAATGATCG
Organism: Populus nigra; assembly: GCF_951802175.1. Lineage (NCBI taxonomy): Eukaryota > Viridiplantae > Streptophyta > Magnoliopsida > Malpighiales > Salicaceae > Populus > Populus nigra. The sequence continues at coordinate 18,074,342 of NC_084852.1, forward strand.
GAGTCACATGTTTAGCGGGTTGACCTGGATCAATCTAATATATTCATTTTTAAATATTTAAAAAAAATTATTTTAAGATATTTTTTTAAAATCAAATCATAATTTTACTGATCATTTAAATTATTTTTGGTTATACGAGCTTGGATTTTTATTTTAATTATTATTATTTTCTAAATCTATTAAGTTAATTCTATCACATTGGTAGTTTTAATGTTGAAATCTAGACTAAATAAAAAGTTGACTTAAAAGTGTTTTAGTTTGATAATGAAAATGTCAAAAGAAATTTCCCCACAGAGAACATTTTTTCTTATGTTACAATTTTTTTTTGTGTCTAACTTGGCCGGTCATCTAAGAATGTCCGAGAATTACCTGCCGAAACACTTTAATAATCATGTTTGAGAGTAGTTAATTCGCCGGAACCTTGTGTTTTAGGAGACGTGGGTTCCATATAGAATGTCGGCATGCAATGAGCTTCGAATTAATATCCGAGTTCCCATAATAATCATCTTCATCATCATCGTCATCAGTAATGAGTTCCAGCTATGCTCGGAGTAAATAAAAAAAAGTCTTAAGCAACTAGAGGGGAAGGTTCAACACGTCTGATTTGAGAACAAATCAGAAGGACATCAGTTTCTTTTCCTTTCCCTTCAATCTTTCAACACTTGCACTCACTCACTGTATATCTGCAATACTGTTTGTGTTCTGTCAATGAAGTAGTGCCAGATAGACACAGAGAAAGAAAGATATCTTCATGACTCTCAGTGTCTAATCCTAATGAATTGCCATCATTACTTACCCAGCTGGTACCTAACTGTATGTGAGCTTATCTCCCCCTCTAGCTTCCCCCACCTTCCATGGGCGGCTTAGAGGTCCCCTTTCTACACTAGCTAGCTACCAGATGAGCTGCTGTGCGCTATTTAGTTTAGACTTTGACATTTTACTTGTACATTAATTGATACTACAGCTACTTATCTATTCACCACACTTGCGAGTTTTGAAGCAAATATCTCTAGTCTACACATGAGCAAAACATGATAGACCAAGAAGGAACATGCACTACTTGAAATTATTACTTTAATATTTTAAATTTGCATGCATTGCTTGTTTGGCCTTAAAGTAGCTTTTGTTGTTGTTGTTGTTGTTGTTGTTGTTGTTTGAAAAAAAAAAAAGAAATTTTATGGATAAATTAGGCAATTACATAATTTTTGTTTTTTTTTTATGAAATAGCATATTTTGAGGATATTGCGATTCAGAAACACGACATTTCAATAACATCTCGGTTTAAAACCGCGATATTTGATTAAATTTTGCATTTAAGAATCACAACTTTTGATTAGATGTTATGATTCTAAACCGTGATATCTTCAAAGAGACCGCTTTAAGAAATGACTAGACATTTGATAAAACGGTTGGACAATAGCCAAAATAGTCTGACTATTTTGGCTACCATTTAGTTTTAGGTTATTTTAATTTTTTAAGCCTAAAAACGTTTATAAAATCATAATTTTTGTTAATCTGAAATTTTATATGCTTTATGATTTTACAGAGTTAATTTTTTTTTAGTTTTATCAAAATTTAAATAGAGTTTTCTCCATATAGAAACTACACCTAAAGTTTTGTCTCACTTAAAAAAACTTACAAAAAACCACAATAACAATAAAGTCTAACTAAACTCAACATATTCTCGTATTCATAATCACAAGTAGCCTTAGGAATGCACAAAAAAAAAACATATACATGAAAAATGAATAAAAACTAATTCAATAATACAATATTCAAGTAATTCCAAAATATAAAAAGATAACTCATTTATCTATCTATCTACATCTACATTCTCTACTGGATGATCCGAGCATATCGGTGGCACGACATCATCAAAAGTTAACATCTCTTCAAAGGTTTTGAGTCTAGTGCGACAAACATTTAACCACTGAGACGCTATGGTGTGAACTTTGCTTTCTTCATCAGTACTATGAAGATAAGATGTGGCCTTTCGACCCTGCCGTAACAAAAAACCAACCTAATATTAATAAAATATTAATGTTAAATTAAAAGATAAATACATAAAACTCAACGGTTAACATATATTAATAAAAAAAAAACTTTATTACTTACGTGATGTTAAATCTATTGGGCATGTTGCTTGTATTGCATATATCCAGGTGGAGGAACCTGCTTGTGATCCGCAATAATGACCATTTGTGTTTATACTCATGTATGAAAAAATATACTCCTCGTTAGTAATCACATGATGCATCTCAGTAAATATCTCATTCCTCTATGCATCCCACTATGATGCATAAGTATTTTGCCAACCTAACCAATCGTAATCATTATTCTTACCCCCACGAGTAATGACATGCAAAGCATCACAAATATAAATATCGACTTGAATGTGTTGTCTGTAACTGAATTGTCGTATTATCTGATCCGGACAATGTAGCTCGACTATCTCAAAACATATTAGCAGGACCACTATTGTTCATATATCTATCCCGCTAATGTAGCCAGTTGGAGCAACGACTAATCTTTCTTCCGATTAAGGCGTCCACATGACTTATAGATTATAAGTTAAATAAATATCAAACAACAATAATATGGTATAGTTAATTATTTTATTTAACAAATAGTTTTAAAAATAGCATGCTGCATATCAAGCTCACTTCGATAAAATACAAGCACACATGCTGGATTATTTTTAAGAACTTGTCCAACACATTACCTAACATTAAAAACATGTCAGTTTAATTGCATTTTTCAAACTTTCAAGAACACGATATAAATGTACATAATTGCAAAAATAACATCGCAATACTTACATCCTAGTGGGAGATGAAATGTAACCCTTATAGTTTGGACTGTCATATTCGACAATCTCAATATACAGGGCCTACCCACATAGAGTTGTTCCTACGACCATAATTTTTACTAAATAAAAATGTTTTGTTAATTTTGTTGTGCATTAAACATTCAAATCTAAATAGTTATTTAGCTTATTTTTTTCAATTCATACTTGTAAAAGTAGAAAACATCCCCTGACCAGTTTAGTCTTTTTCACGCGTATAAGATATAGATGTCTGTACAAGGATGTCAATACAACAGATCCTTAACTATATGTGAGGATAACATCAAAATTTTCTAAGAGCGTCAGATAAAGCAAAGGAACATATCTCCCTATAAGGTCAATGAATAATAAATTGCCAATTGAAGAAGTATATATGCTCTAGCATATTTACAAACAAATTAAAATCATCATAATAATTAACGCAATCATATCAAATAATCAATACATTTCAATCATAATTGATTTTGTATCTTCGTAAGACCTTCTCGTCACCATCATTTGGTGTTGTCGAAAATATTTCCTCAATTTACTTAAGACATGTTACTCTTCTTTTAATTTAGAATTAAATGGTGCTAATTCAAATGATTGCTCGCATAAACCATCTTTGATGCCTGCATGTCTATCTGATATTATATATACATAAGTTTTACCACTAGTAATGTATCTTTGTAAGCAAAGAAAAAGTCATCTTCAATTGTCATTTTTTCTTCATCAATAATTGCAAAAGCTAACAAGAATATCCTATTATTTACATCAAAATCAATTATAATCAATAACTTCTCATTATATCACTTATATAAATGTGTTTTATCAATACTGATAAATGATCTATAATATTTGAAATCTTAAATACAAGGTCTAAATGACCAAAAAACCATTATACTATCAAGATTTTCTATGTGAGTCCAATCAACAATTATTTCAAGATTTGATTTCTTTATTGCCACCAACAATCTAGGCAATTTTTCAAAAGATTCTTCATGTGAACCAAAAAGATATTTAATCACCTTCTGTCTTACAACCTATACTTTGCATATGATATTTTATACTTGTAATACAATTTTATTTCATCCCGTATACTTGTAACTTTTATTGAAAGATTATTCATTACAAGGATTGATATAACAGTACTAGTAATAAAATTTGCATCAAGTTGATGGTGGTTTTTTTGGACAAAAATCAAAATACATGTGTGTGACCCTTTAACTTTGCTATCTCAAATAAATATGTATTATTTATCTTTTGCAGCAAATCATCCGAAACTATTTCTACCTCTACCAACTAAATTTGAAGGACCAACAAAAGTTGAGACACACACAGATTTTGATTAACTACTCACATACAATATTATCATGTTCAAACCACTTTGAATAAAAGAATCAATCATTTTCTTAAAACTATCATCATACGCAATCGGTACAGGATAAGATTGTTGTTTATCAATTTGATATTTTCCAGTTATTTTAACATCAATATCAATATAATTCCACTCAAGTCCATGCCAAATAGTTTCTTTTATTTATACATATGACATGTTTAAATTACCAGTTAACAACAAACTACTCCTATTATTGTATGTGATACAATTGTTCACTTCCAGAATAATAATGTCAGTGTAATAACATAACATAAATATGTTATTGGATATTAAAAAAAAAATTGGATTCTAGTGAATTTAATGTAATTTTGCCTAAAATGCATTACCTCAATTTTAAATGGCAAAATTCAATCAAATTTTCAAAATTTAATGTTAAAGCAAACTTAACCAAAAATTGAACATGATTCATGATATATTATCAATTGATATTTTCATGCTCAATTATATTGAATCAAACTCAAATTAATATAATTCAAAGAAAATACTATATTCGTCAAACTTATCAACAATTCAATGAAACATATAAGCCATATTTATGCTATGAATACATATGCGTATTTAACTATATTATTAGTCAATTATAATAATATATCATTTTTAATTTGACAACCTAAAATAAATTAAACATAACACATAATTAATTGAAATAATTAATTAATAATTAACTTCAACTTAGCCAAACCAAATAAAAATAATTAATAGTAATATATTATATTTACCTTGGCTATAAAACTACAATAAAGGTTGATATTTACCTTGGTTAAAAAACAAAGGTTGAGGTGGTAAAACGGTAACAGCAAAGAAAAGTGCGACAAAATTAAACTATAATATTTTGCGCCAAATCTTGTTTTATTCCCTCAATTTTTTTAGTTTGCTATGCTAATTTAATTTAAAAAAACCCAAAATTTTTAGTAGAATAGAGAGATTTAACCAAAAAATCAAATATTTGATAAGAAAAAAAAAACACATTTCAAATCACAACCTTATGTGTTAAAATTGTGATAACATTTGACTAGGTTTGAAAAAATAGATTTTAACAAAATTATAAATTTTTATTTTTTTTATAATTAAATCTTTTTTAAAAAAACTTTTTAAGTGAAACTCATACAAAAATATAATATTAATTAATTAACCAGTTCCTTCTAAAATTATAATAAAAACTTAATTAAAAAAGTAGTATCGAAAAATAACCTAACATATATAGAGACTAGCTGTACTAGATGCAAGGTCTCTTAGACTCTACTTGATCATTTAATGGCTTATACTTCTCCGTTTACTTCAAGGCAAGCTATGGAAATTGAAAACTTAACTTGAATCTTTTGAATATGTACCGCACACTACGTCTTAAACCAGTGAATTTTGTAATATTTTCCCTCATCTACAAGCAAAAAATTGCAAGTTTTGCACAGTACTCCACCATGCAAGCATTGGAAGACTCAAAAAAACATCAAGCCATTTCAGTGAGAGAGATAGAGAGAGGGAGAGAGAGAGACATGATTTACTAAATAGCACTGTCAGTTTCTATATTCATCGTCTTCTTGACACTCATGGGCAACAATCATCTTCTAAGAAAGTGCCTTAACTAGCCAGCTATAGCTATTACCAGCCCTTCTTGCACACGCAACAACATCAGCTCATGAACATGAAACTACCTGGATACAACGGTAAATCCAAAATAATATAAATAGGCACCATAATATACACCAAAAACATATATCATACTTGATACCACTAAGTACTGAAAAACACTAAACCACCATAGATGGAGGAGCACTAGCAGCACTCTTGTTGCCATCATGATGGCCGCCAAACCCTGTCGCCAACTTCAAATCCAGCTCCACATTGCCGCCGCCACTAGTTCCTTTCCCCTCAAAATTACTAAACAAATGTGCCACGGAAGTAACAACTGCACACTTTCTACCACCATTACCAATCAATTTGTTGTTAGAATTATTAGTCCTCCTCTTCACTTCTGCATTGTTTAAACTTGAACTTGAGCATGCATTTGGGGGAGAAGGAGAAGAAGATATGGGAGGCAAGACAGGAGGAATTTCAAAGTTAGTTCTTGCTTTTGCACCTCTAAGTCTTCTAGCAGCAGCGTCATATGCACGCGCTGCCTCCTCCGCGGTGTCGAATGTTCCAAGCCAGTGGCGGCACCGCCCTATACGGTCTCTTATCTCAGCTGACCACCTCCCCCATGGCCTCTTTCTAACCCCTCTATAAGTCCTTTGCACTGGAACCCCATTATTCGCACAGTTTTTCTTAGCCCCCCTTTCGTGTTTTCTTTCTTTTGACCCGATACGCTTAGAAATCGAAGCAAAATCCGATGTTTCTGAATTCTTGGTATTGGTCGTGCCAAAAAGGACTTCTTGGCCAACAACAGCACCAATTCCATCAAGAACAGGTGGTGTTTCGGGTGGTTTCTTGATAAAACCGGGGAGGGAAACAATAGCCGAAATATCAGTCGAAACAGGAAAGTAAGCTGAGGGGTCGTAGTTATTAGAGGTAAATGGTGATGAAAATGAATTTTGGGGTTGTAAAAGAGATCCACAAAATGATGAATTTTCAGTTAGGAGCCTAAACATTTCCGATAAATGATATGTTTCGGGTTTAGGGAAGAACGGGATGGGGAGTAATTGTTGGTTATTCATGGTGGAGTAAAACAAGTCTCACGGTTAAGGAGCCTGGGAGGGGTTTATATAAACGAGGCAAAAATAAAATAATTATTTATTGAAGAGATTGCATATTAAAAAAATTAAATTATTAAATTATTAACTATTGTTTATTTATTTATTTAAGGATTTATAGAGATACGCTTGTCAAATTTGATGGACCGTAATCCGTCATATTTACAGGCTTGCCCTTCCTTGGCAGGAGGGATATCCTCATTTGAGGCCATGTTTGTTTCCCGTAATTTATTTTCCGGGAAATCACTTTCCAAACTTTCCTGTGTTTGTTTGCCATTAGAAAAGTTGGTCAACGGAAAACATTTTTCGATCAACGGAAAACACTTTCTGGTCAACGAAAACACTTTTCGGTCAACGGAAAACACCTTCCAGTCAAAGAAAAATTTGGTTTGATTTATAGGAAAGTGTTTTCCCTTTTGGCTGTGTTTGTTTTCCGGAAAGTGGTTTCCGGGAAACCACTTTCCAAACTTTCTTGTGTTTGTTTGCTATTGGAAAAGTTGGTCAACGGAAAACACTTTCCAGTCAAAGGAAAATTTGGCTTGGTTTTCAGGAAAGTGTTTTCCTGAAATATTTGGGCGGAAAACACTTTCCGGAAGTTGTGAAAAATTTAGAAATGTCATTATTTGCTAATTATATCAAATTTGATCCTCAAACTTTTGATTGCTATATATAATTTGTTTTGAATATTTATTTTTCAATTTCATCTCTTAAAATTTAATTTTTATATTAATTTTGGTCCTTATTTTTATAATTGCTATTTGCTTTTTTCTTATCATTTTTTTATTGAAATTTTTTATCTATCAAATTTGGTCCTCATTCTTTTGATTTTTACTTATTTTATTTGAAATAATTTATGAAATGTTAATTATTATTATTTTAATTTCTTCACCTTTCATTTTTTTTAATTTTTTAGATTTGATCTCTATTATTTTGATTATTATTTATTTTATTTGAGATAATTTATGAAATTATATTTTTTTTCAATTTCATTCTCATTCAACTTTTTAATTTGTAAGAATTGTTCCTCATTATTTTAATAAACTTGAAAAAATAAAACATTAATAAGTTATTTTCCAGCTCATTTTCCATAACATAACCAAACACTGGAAAGTGTTTTTCAACTTATTTTCCATTACACTACCAAACATCGGAAAATACTTTACCGGAATTCACTTTCCCGGAATTCACTTTCCTCGGAATTCACTTTCCAAAAGGAAACTACTTTCCTACAAACAAACGGGGCCTCAGTCATTTCAAATGTCAGAAATAACCCTATAGTTTGTTTGGAGGTCTCTGTTTTATAGATACATTTGCGGGGGTAAATCATAGTTATAAAATTAAAGACATGGTAAGATTCGGGTGTGGAGGTTATTTATCAATAATTTAATTCAATTTTTTTATATTAAAATGATATATTTTTATTTTTAAAAAAATAATAAAAAAATATTATTTTAATAAAAATATCAGTTCAAAATAAAACTCAAATATAATTAGCTTCTGAATTAATGAGCCATCAAATTGTTCTGTTAAGCTAAACCATGTTTTGTAATCATGGTATAAATATTATACGGTATTCTGCTGATTTCAGCTATAACTATGCATTTATGCTAGTTTAATATTGTGTTTGAAAGTATATATTAATATAATATATTTAAGCATAATATTGATATAGTATATCAAAACTATATATTATATAAAATATATTTAAAAAATCATCAATTTTAATTCCCTTTAGACTAAAAAAAATACATGATGATTTCTTTTGAATAAGGGTGATTATTTTTTATTCGATTCATTTTTTACCTATAAAAACAACAAAATCAAAAATTTATAAAATATAAAAAATAAAACTAAAACCAGTTTAAACCGACCGGTTTTGGTTTGGTATGGTTCGGTTATTATATATTAAAAATTAAAACTTAACTGATCGGTTTCAGTTCGGTTCGGTTATTTTATATTAAAAACAAAAAACTATATTGTTTTTTGAGTTTTCTTTAGACTTTCTAATGGGATTGGTTTCGGTTAGGTTTTTCGGTTCGATTTATTTTTAACTCAATCGGTTCGGTTCAGTTGAGTTTTTCAGTTTTAAGCTTATGAAATCGAGATCATACTAAACCGGATATTTTTTTAAATATTTTAATCAATTAATCAGTTTTTTCATGATTTAATTTTTTCAATTATTTTTTTATTAATTTTCTCAATTTAATAAGTTTATCAATTTTTTTCTGACCCCTACTTTAAAAATCACTCACTCTACACCGAATTGTGAAAGAAAAAGAGGGGGAGGACATAATCGTAAGTAGAAGAAAAACAGTACAGGTTTGCACAGAACCTGATGATTTGATGGGTGGTATCAAGGGACGTGGTGGATGCATAGTATCGAGGTAGCTGGGTAGGGTGTATTCATTAATAGCCGTTGGATTACGTAAATCTTTTTTTAGCGTCACGTTGTCGTCAATGACAAGATTGTTTGACTCCAATTAGTGCTTCAGCTTTTCCATAGATACACACACACACACACGATTGACGCAAAATCCACAAACCTAATTGCTTGGTTGTGGAGCCGAAGGACACCAAAGTAACCAAGAAGAGAGCATGTAAAAAACCAGGAAGAAAGGAGGATTTCCTGTACGATTTAGTCATGGGAATGGTTCATTGGCGTATGATGACATACGAATGGTCTTGATCATGTCAATCACTACTTCTTCTAGGTGGATTACGTTAGAGGCTCTCAAATTTTGCTTTGATTTTTTTTTTTTTGGGTGGGGAAAATATCTTGATTAGACTGTAATCTCTTGGGGTCGTGCAAAAGAAATTCAATGGAGGGTTTGGAAGATCTTCTTCAAAATGGGAAGATCTCTAGGGTTAGACAATGATGGTTAATGTAAATCTTAGCAATCAATACTCTGATCACTTTATTATTGTTTATATAAAAAGAAAAGTGAAGCAGGTGCCCCTCCCCCCTCTTTTTCTTTTTCTTTTTTTTTAATCTTATTCTTAATGTCAATTTCTATATATAATTTAAAATTAAACCTAGACAAACAAGATATTTTTTTTATTATGTTAATTTTATTCTTAAATTTTTATTACTAGTTAGCCAGATTATTTTTAAAAAGCCAAGTTATTTGTATCATGTCAAAAAAACTCTTATATAATTTAATTTTAAATTCAAGTTAGGTAGATAATTAAGTTGGAAGGTTGTCTTGTTAATTTTATTATTTTTTCTTAATTTTATCTTTGATTTTTTTACTCATTAATCAGGTTATTTTTGGACTAGTTCACGCTGAAACAATTCTTTAACAGTTTAATTTTAAATCCAAGCAAGGTAAAAAGTTAGGTCTCGAATTGCTTGTTGGATTAGATTTAATAATAATATTAAATAATTTCTCACCACCTAAATGTTTTTTTATTATATTAAAAAAATGATTTGGCCCGAAAGAAATATGTATACTAGTAGATCACTAAAAGTGGTTTTGCAGTGTGAGCATCCAAAATGGGACTGAAATAAAACACAAAGCCTTGTTTTTATCTATTATAGATTTTAATTATTAAAATATTTATGTCTTTACACATAATTGTAGTTATTATTAAAAAAAATTAATTTTGACTTTAACATTAGACGGTAAAGATCCTTTCAGATAAAATAATGGTGTGATATGATTATGATATTTTTTTTATTGGATAATACAGAAGTAGCCTGCTGCCCGCGCCACAGCCACAGCCACAGCCACAGCCACAGCCACAGCCACAGGGTTTCAAAATGTCGTGTGTGTTCAGTGTCTTTGTAGGTACTACTACTACTACTAATATAAGCATAACAAAACTTGTGTTTTTTTTTTTCGCAAGAAATACTAGGCAAAGTCAGTAAAAGTAGAATTTTAGTTTATAAGATCATGATTACAGAAGTACTGGGATAAATATATATAATTGTTAAAGAAAGAGGAGTAGAGTAACTATGAGATATGTAGATGAAGAAGTCAGGTTTTACTTTTGTTTTTCAAAGGTTAGTTTTATAAATTTTAGACTTACTAGGAATTTTTATGTTTATTAATTTTATGATTTGTGAGATTAGTCAAGATACAAGCTGGCCGAATATTCAAATTAATAAAAAGAGAAAAAAAAAGAAGCAGAGTAGATCGACAATATAAACACAATTTATTGTAAGTGTGTTTGGAATTGTGGTAGCAGCTGTTATAATTGTGGTTTAATAAAAAACTGTTTCACAAAAATTATTTTTAGTTGGGGTTGGTTTGGAAAAATATATATTTGGTTAAAAGTATGGTTGAAATTGAGGTTAAACAAAAAGTAATTTAATATATTTAGTTATGAATGACTTTTAAATTGAGATTATATATATATATATATTACATCATGAAATAAATAATATTTTATATAAAATATTTTTTTTTCCATTAAACCATGTAGAATTCCATTACATACAAAATTTATCCGATAAGAACTACAGTTTCCATGAGTTTTTGAGCGTACAATAAAATCAAGTAAAATATTATCATGAATAAAATTGAGATTACAGTGTAAATAAATTTAATTCACTCTAAACTAGGTTTTTTTTCACTATAAAGCATGCCTGAGCTTAGAAAATTAATTGTTAAGGAAGTAAATACAGATTAAAGGTGACTTTTTTAGCAGCCAAAAGAAAGTCCATTGTGTAGATTTACAAAGTAATTTATGCAGGGAAAGGGTGACTGGTCTTAAAGAGCAGAATGAAGGTAATTAGCAACAGTACTTGTAGAAAGTAAAGAACGTTTGAGGCAAGGATTCAAGCATAGTAAAAAAGGAGTGAAACAACAGTACTGGGAAGAAGACATGAAAGAAAAATAACTCTGCAATAGAAGCTAGAAAAAAGTTGTCTCTTTTAATGCACAGAAGGATTTCGGTGATTAATGTCTCTTTTAATATGAGCTGCAGTGGAAAGATGGTGATTCATTGCAAAAAAATACGTCTCCAGTGTGTTTGCACATGTGGAAATTCAAGCACGCTTGTACGGAGAAGCAGAGTGGGGAGAAAAAAAGGACAAATTGAATAACTATGATACAAAATAAAAATAAACGACAAATTAACACATGAGTAAAAAGTTTTCATAAAATAGTATTATTTTGGATGTTATGGCTCCCAACTGCAATATTTAATTATTATTTTGATTTAAAAACACCATATTTACAGCCACAACATGTAAATTAATGTAATTGAGAAAAAAAAAATTGAAAGTTGCGAAAATAGGGTTTCAAATTGAGTGGTAAAATAAAGAAATTATTTATGAACCGTGAATATTTTTATGAAGTATTAATATTATGAGTAATTCATGGAGGATATTTTAAATATTATTTTAATATATTTTTAAATAAAAAAGATTTTAAATTAGAATTGCTGCAGACCCTCCTACATTCTTCAATCAATCCAGCAACCACACCGACAAGTCGTAGCTGCATTAAATGTTTGTACAGTGAAGAATACCTATGACATCACTATTCACACGCCACTGTAACCCATCAATTCTATACAGTTACCCTCTACTATAGGACTTCACATCATTGCTCTTCTATTTATTCAAGTGCCGAGGGCTCTCCACAATGTATAAACAGCCATGAACCTTTGCGTTTTATTCCTTCTTCTTTTTGCCGACATTGTTTTCTCTGGTTAGGTGGCCGCGCTTTGTCAACTTTTTATTTTCATAAAAAAAATATATTAAAATATTTAAAATTTAAAAATTAAATCTCACTATAACGTTAGACCCTATAATAATATTTATAAGATAAATAATAATATTTATACTATTAATTATAATAATAATAATATTTATAACACAAACAATACTATTTTTAATATTAATATTTTTAATTATAATAAAAATAACAATATTTATAATACAAATAATAATATTTAGAAACTTAGGATCCTATAACCTTGAGTTCTGATTTCAAACTCAAGAGAATTGGATCCGAGACCGGATCTAAAAAAATTAAATCTTGATGTGGGACCATAAAAATTTATTTCTACGCAAGACCCAAACCCCTTGCACTATTATAATTGTACCTCATTTTCATTTTTAATTGTCATAATGCATTATGATGACGATGATTCTTTTTATTTTGAAGAAGTGGAAAAATTATTTTGGTATGATTTATTTTATTGCATTTATAACACATTGAAAGTTCCTTGATTCAATCCTTTTTTTTTTTTTTGTAGTTTGAGAATATTTTCTTACCATGATTATTTTTTATGAAATTTTAAAAAATAAGACATTTGCTAACATTGTTCCAATCCATATTATAATGAGTTTGATGAAGAAAACTTTCCTTATATAATTTAACTTTATTGTAATATCTATTGTCATGTTAGACTTTTTTTTTTTTTTACTTATTTAGTCACAAATAAAGGTTATTGATGTTTGAGAATGTTATAGCAATTATTTTTTAAAGTGTTTTTCACTTAAAATATATCAAAACAATATTTTTTAAATTTTTTTAATATTAACATATTAAAACGATATAAAAATAAAAAAAATAAATTTAAATAAAAAAGTTAAATATTACCCTTCCTCTATTAAAAATGCAGTAACAAGAAGACTTGTTTTACCGGTGTTATAATAAACATAACCATTGTTCTCCACTATCAATCACTTTAATTCAGCCATATAAAGAGTCATCTCATCATATTAGATTATATATATATATATATATATATATATATATATATATATATATATATATACATATAAAATCTCATCATATTAGATTTCCCAACCTCATCAATATTATATACTTGTTTTTAGTTTCCACTTCCAGTCATTTCCTTCTCTTCCTAATTCTAGAAGGTTAATTAATTATATATACCAATAGTTTATAGGGTAGGATAAGTATAAATTTTGCCCTTCAAATTTCAATTTGATCCCCTGTTTATCAAACATTACCTAATCAGCTTTAATTGGGCAGTAGGGTACGTAGTTGTGCATCCCCAACCCAGCAATTGAGAAGGGGAAAAAAAATAAAACAGAGAAGAAGCAATGAGCTTGCAATGATTGGATCGAGATTTTGCTAGCTACTACAAAAAACACGTACAACCTCTTGCTCCACCAGGGAAAAGAATCACACAACATGAAGAGAGGGAATGCCTTTTCCTTTTCCAATTTTCCTTTATTAATCTCATTTATATCTTAGATCGAAAGCTATTTTTTCATTAGATAGTTGTGATTTTAACGTTCTTATGGCTTTTATGGTGGCAAAATATGTACTTGCCGGTCTCTGGTTCATTACACTCATGTAATTCATTAGATTTTCTTCCTACACATCTTCAAGGATGGAAGATCATAACTCTTTATTTTTTAGTTCAAGCATTCATTTGTGATCGAGCCCCATTTTACACTTCTCTGAAAATAACCGTGAACTTTGATTTCAAGTATTGAAATTTAACCTAAACATGATAGATATCAACTCGAACAGATATAAATAGATGAATATTTTATGTTAGAAAATAATATAAATTATATCTTGTAACCTCACGTAACAGTTTAAGTTATTGAGATGAATTGATTTTTTAACATAGTATCAAAGCTTTGATAACCAAGCGGTCATGAGTTTGAATCTCACCATCCCTATTGATTTGATAAAAAGGTAATGTGAGCCTGTGCAAGTTTCAAGTTCAAAAAACTTTTACTCGAGAAAATATGTTAGAGAATAATATAAATTATATTTTAAAACCTTACCTAACAGTTTAAGTTATTAGATTGAATTAGTTCTTTGACATTTTAAATAATTATTTTATCCATTGAATATTAGATAGGGTATAAATATTTCAAACCCGCTATAAACTTTACCTAAACCCGATGCTAATATATATATATATATATATATATATATATATATATATATATATATATATATATATATATATATATATATATATGTAAAATCCCAAGTTTGGAAAGAAACCAAATTGGAATCGAATGAACACAATGCCATGCATCCTAGCCAGCACGTGAATATTGATTTATCACAAACAAGGGACTTGGATTTTCCACTCTCATCTTCATGCAAAAAGGTATACAAAAGGAGCTGCCGCAAACAGAGAACATGGACACAACATCAGTTTACACAGGAAATAAAAAGTGGCTCGTTCCAAATATCAATTAGATTTCTCCAAATCTTGAAGTCAATCTTCTATTCTCGTGCTTTGTTTAATACTTACTCCCATGCAAAAAGCATCAAACAGAACTCTCTCTTGCACACAATCACGACTATATATTGCTGCATTGGCCGATATATTGCTAGCTTGGCTTTATTTAGGGCACATATATTTCAATATAATAGAGCAAGTTAAATATTAACATGACCTATTCTTTACATGTTACTACGGTATTTGAAGAAACATTCACCAGGAACAAAAAAGAATGTCGGTCTAAGTGACTAAAAACAGACTCTACAAGGGATATAGAGAACGAGGGAGAATGTATTCCCAAGAAAAGCTCAGTGAAGCACGCGAATGTTGGTGTTTTAGTTCTTGGGACTCAAACTTTTCTCTTTGCGAAGAGAGAAATGGACAATTTAACTTGGCATTTTGAGAAGAGAGAGCTGGGAGTGCGAAATCCCAAGAAGAATCAAGACAAAGAAAGTGTGCCATGATGATATCTTTATGATTTTTGTATCTGGCAGTGTTTATGTTTGTCCAAGTGATCTCTGCTCCCTCTCCTTCATTTGCGAGTTTCATGACTTGTGGAAAAGTGTAAAGTGCACAAAGACCACTGCATTTTTTTATGTGTGTTTTCTTTTGAGTCAATTCATGGAGCCACTTTTGAATGTTCTTCCATGGTTTTGCTCTCTTTTAGGGTTAATTATGTTTAGTATCCCTCTGTAATTAGGTTTTAATTGATTGAGTCGATCCCTCCATTACTGATATAATTAACGAGGTCTCTTTACTATATGTTATTCTAATATGAGAGACCGCTTAAATTGATGACATGTCGCATTGAAAGTGTGACACGTGTCCAATATTGATGAAAATAATAGTTTGATATATTAGAAAACCACTTTTCTTGATTATAATACAAGGAAGAAATAACAAAATATTTTTTTGGTTTTTTTATTAGTTTATGCTGAATTTGTTATTATTTTTTATAATTCTTGATTTTTTAATTAATATTTTATTTATTGAGCACAAAAAAGTATTTTTTTTAATTTCTTTGCTTTATTTTGAGAAAAATATTTATTTTTTCCTTCTTCAATGAAGAATAACATTATTGATTTATTGATGTTTAAACATGTTTGATTCTATTTGTGTATTTTTCAAAGACATGATTTTCTTAATGTATATTTTTTTTCAAAATTTTAATTATTTTTCTTTCTGAATTTTTTGGACATGTGTTGTGCTCACAATATGACACGCCATAGAATTAACTTATCACTTAAATTAAGGGACTTGGATGTTAATAAAATAAATATAGTAAAGTGACTCCACTAGTAAAGGGATCTGACCAATCAAAACCCAACAGTAGAATTGTGTTTGACATAATTAACCCTTTCATAGGAATAGTAAGTTGAAGGAAAGATGAAGGGAAAGGTAAATTGTAGAATTGTTGTCATTGTAAGGATGAATTTTTGTTATTTTAAATATACCGAAAATATATTATGTGACTATATTTCAAAATATAATTCAAGATTGAGTTCCACTCTTGCATAATTAGGAGAAATTAAAGAACTAATTAATAGGTTGCAGGGTGACATGAATTAAGCTTGTGTGGAAGTGTAGTTGTGGTTGTTTTTCAAATTATTTTTCGTGCTGAAATGCATTAAAATGATATTTTTTTATTTTTAAAAAATTATTTTTGAAATTAGTACATCAAAACGATTCAAAACATAAAAAATATTAATTTTTAATAAAAAAAATTAATTTTAAAAAAAATTAATATTTTTTGAAAAACCCAACGTTCCCAAACAAAATATGTTTTATTCGGGAAAAAAAAAGTAGAGATGAGAAAGTTCATCCACGCTAATATTAATTAATTAAAAAAAAAAGCTAAAACCCCTAGAAAAATTACCGCAGCTCCACATTAAAAAACACCGTCAACCAGAATAATATAACAATAATTTTGTCTCACTAAAAAATACCTTAACATTTACTATTAAGACGATAATAATAAAAAAAGAATAATATAACAATATTTTTCATGGTTTATTAAATGCGCAACAATAAAAATTGATTTTTTTGTTATATCATCAAGTGATCTCCTTCTAATTTTTCAAATAAAACACAATTAAAAATAAAAATAAAAATTAAATTTTTTTTAATTGGGTCGGACCTGGTAAGAACATAATTGGAATTGCAATTAAATTCCGCAAATGCTACGTTATTATGCGATATCCTTCTAATTTATGTAGTGATATTAAATAATATTAAATACTAGTTTTTCAAATAAAATATAATTTTTTAAAAAATTACTGGGTCAAACGTAATCCAATCAATAGTTAAAACATTATTAACATCAACAGTGCCTAGATAAATTAATTCAGAATTGCTTCTTACAAACCAGTGATTTTAACAAGCCCAACATACTCAGTAATTTACATTTTATTATTACCAAACATATTAATTACACAATTTATTTTAAAAGCAGCCACAGTCACATAATCAAATACCCTATAAAAGTCCATCCATGGTAGCAGCAAATGGAGAAATTTCTCATGAGTCGTTGTTTTACGATGGAATAATTTGTCAAAATGCTTCCAATGGACGCAACTTCTTTTTCCTTTTCTTTTGGCTAGATCTCTTTTGATTCCTATCCCATCCGTAGCTAGGAGAAGGAAGTGGCTCTGTTTTTGACATGACATTTATGTACCAATATTTTTTACTGTTTTCTTAGTAAACATTAAAAAAAAACTAAAATGCACTCTAAGTTCTTTATCAATAATTAAATGATAAGATTACCCTTAAAATCTAAAAAAATTAAGGTTGATTTCAAGAGTGTTTTAGCCTTTTTATTCTATTTATTTTTAGATTTGGTTAGGGATTATTTGGTAATTTAAATAATTAAATATTATTAAAAAAAATTATTAATACGTTTAATTCACGCATCAGCACGTGATAGCCTTCACGCTATTCAAGTGGTGCGTATAGAGCTATTTGGTTACCAAAATCCTCCCTCCACGGTGGTATTGAGAGTAGCAAGTTGTTCTTTTTCTAGCGATGTAACACGTGCTAATATAGAAGGTCCGATTAGGCCGTGGTGAAATTTTTTCCTTTCCTCTCTCATGCCTTTGAAATTTATGCCGGCCCTTCCAAAAACATAATTGTGTCTTCTAATTTGTAATTTTATCGATTTTGGCCATTTTTTTTAATACTACTTTCTTCCATTCAAAAACTCCATCAAAATTGAAAATTTGTACTTACTTAATTTTATTCTTAATTTCAAGGGTCCAACACTACTAACATTTTTTTTAATATATTCTACTTTCATATTGTTTTTAAAATCTTAACCCAAGGTTTACATGCAACAACAAAGAAGGTTAACCTAAAAAATAAAAAAACAAGAATAAATCCACATACACATCAACATGAACATAACAAATTCAAATTCAAATAAGAATTGAGTACTTATAGATAATTAATATTTATATTTATAATTTGCAAAATAACAAGTCGCATATTAATCACTTCCATGAAGGACAAGGCTCAGCGGCTGTTCATTTATGCTATGTTGATTAATGAATAATAAAAATAATTAATATGATATCATAAAAATATTTTGAATATAATAAAATCATGTATTAAACAATTTTATAACTCACTCATCAATATTTCAGGACAATGCTTGATGAAAATTTATTTATTGGATCTATGAATAATTAAAAAATTAATACACAGAGAAATTTCAAGGAAAAGAATATCTTAAAAATATCTAAGCTAGAAAAATGCAAAATTGTAGGGGTTTTCATTTATTGAGCTGATAAATTGCAAGATTTCTCCTGGCCTTAATTGATAGCCCATTTCTGATAAACCAAGTTAATGGTTTTTGCTCATATGGGCCCAAAAAGGGGTGATTCAGGTCCTCAATCGATTTATTTCTCGGCACCTGAACAAGTTATCGTTCTTCGTTCTGTTCAGCACATGCTGCGGTTGGTCGCCTAGGCAACCGCAGAACACAGAAGGGGAGAATGTTCTTCCATTCTCCCCTTCTTCTTCTTGGTTTGAGCTGCATGTTTTGTGGCCACGGATGCATTGGCCTTCCATTTTCAAGATGAAGGACAGTTTCCACTCTCTGTTTAGTTGACGGGGCAAGAATGTTTATTCTTCAAGCATATTACACAGTTACACAAAATGGCTACTGATCAGCCTCCCATACAATAAAATTCATCAAAGAATTTTAACGAATACTTTCGGTTTAAGATTGGTAGAGATGCTCCAAGCGATGCACGAAATACCCTTCTAGCGGTCGCTGCCCTGATTGCAGCTGTAACCTTTGAAGGAGGTGCAGATCCATCCTCTGTTATAGGAAACCTCAAATGTCTCTCCTTTTTTCATGACTTGTTATTTGCACTAGAATATATTCTCAAAGGTAATGGCAAACTAATAGAGAACAAAATAAAAAACGGAGCTCCCAGCTCTGCTCAACCACCAGGCAATTGATCTCCTATTATCAAACATCAATAAAAATCATTTCTGTCACCAGTTTATGATTATAGTCGGTTTTTTTTTTAATTCTTTCTTGCTGGCCTAATGAGATTTAGACTGAGTTTAATCAAGTCACCCAATAACCGAGTCAATGTCCTTTCATATTCAAATTGAAATCTAGCACGAATCAAGTTCTGAATTACGGGTTTAAAAACTAAAAGTTTTAGTTTATAAATGTCTCCAATGTAAATTAGGGTGTTTAAAAGTGTAGTTTTGATTATTTTTAAAAGTGTTTTTCATTTAAAAATGCATTAAAATAATATTTTTTTATTTTTAAAAATTATTTTTAACATCAGCATATCAAAATGATTTAAAAATATAAAATATTAATTTGAAGAAAAAATAAATTTAAATTTTTTTAAAAACACTTTTAAAATATAAAAACAAACAAGTTTAAATTCCATTTCATTTTTCATTTGCACATGATTTATCTATTTGGCCTGATTGTATATATGATATCTTTTTGTCAGTAACAAATCATGTTCAGGATATTGATATTCTAGTCAGTTGGAAGTAAAAAGCTTTCATTAATCTTGGACAGGATTTCATTGCGACAAAAATGATGTCATAAATTAGTATGTTATGTCAGCCACTAATTATAAACCACGTCCCTGAGGCCACTCTTCAAATATGACATTTCTAGTTGTTCACAAAAATGGATTCAACTCTTCTCAATGTAAAGGAAAAAAAATTGAATGATGAAAAAATTCATAGGTTCAGATATTGTATGGCCAACCAACAAGGAATTTATTATTTTTTATAAACTGATGAAATAATGAGAGCAGTTAAAGGTTTACAATCATGCCCAAATCATTAAAAAGACTAGCGCAAATATGTTTTCCATGGCATAGCTTCAATGTGTTAGAGAATAATATAAATTATATCCTGGGACCTCACCTAACAGCTTAAGCTTTTGGGTTGAGATGGTTCTTTGACATGGTATCAGAGCCTTGATGACCAAGTGGTCACGAGTTCGAATCTCACCATCCCTATTTATTTGATAAAAATTAAGCACAAGGTAAAGTGAGCCTGTGCAAGTTTCAAGCCCAAATGACTTTCACTTGAGGGGGTGTGTTAGAGAATAATATAAATCATATCCTGATACCTCACCTAACAGCTTAAACTTTTAGGTTGAGATGGTTCTTTGACACAATGAACAACTCGAATAAGATGTGTGTACTAAAGAGTGAAATGCTCCAAGCAAATTCAATACAGAATCAAATAAAAGATAGACCACAGGCAACATCAGCACCGCCCGAAAATGGCTGCTTCAGGTGTTTGGGCTACAGTACTGGAGGCAGGGGCAGGGGCTGCGTCACCATTACTTCTAGCCTGGTGTTTGGCAAGGCAAGGATCGGCGCACAATGTTGACAGATAAGTTCCTGGAGACATTGTTTTATTGTATGAAAAATGTTAAGAATTGCATGTGAAAAATTATAAAGAAACATGGCTATTTGATTCATTGGTGGCAGATAAAGAAGTGTAAATGGGTACCTTCTCCCAAGGCCATATTGGAGTATAGATCAACAATGTTAGGGCAAGCTTGATAGCATTCATCTGAGCAAAGTTTAGCCAAAAACTGAGGCTGAAGGAGAGTGTCCGATGAAACACCAACAGTTTCTCTATGGAGGCCACATGAACTAACACATTCATCGCTCTCAATCCATTCTTTCACGGTATCTACAAAAATCTCTGTTGTCTTGCATTGGTACTTAAACGTTCCATCTTTTTCTTCATAATTCTCTAACAAGCATCTCTGACCAGAGGTTGCAATTGAGTATGCGCAAAGATCCGCCGGCAACTGCTCACATATAAGCTCACCTAATAAATAAGAAAGAATTTAGTACTAGCATACAACATTGCTATATTTAAGGATCTATCTCACTATTTTGTTCAAATCCAGGGGTCTAACGGACATCAGAAAAAAAATATAAAATTTATACATAAAACGAGAAAGGTGAAGGATGGATTTGCCGAGAGCTCCATGAAGGAGAAGAGCGAACGCTAGGAAGATGATCAAGGCCATTTTTCAGTCTAGAAGCAAATAGAAAATGTACTTTAGCTGTAGCTTGTGTGAGACGTTAGGATACTAGGGTTTGTGTTTATATACAGAGAGAGTAGGGATCATCGAATTTTTATGCTGATTAGTTAACAAGGAAATGATTTAATTTTTGGTATCAAGAGTTATTTGGTAACATGATTAAGGCTTCATTAAGTGATGTTTTAGTGGCACTTGAAGAAAATTAAAATTAAAATTTCATATCAAAGCTTACCATTTTAGTTTTAATATTACCTAGCTAAGTTTGCTGATTTTTTGTTACAGATTGAAGGTAATATCATGCAGAATCCCTACTCTTGTGATGATTTTTCTTCAATTTCATATCACTGGGTGTCTTTCCAAATTATAAGAGCTTTGATTATGGGTGATTGAATAGGCTCTTATACTACAAATGTTTTGAGTATAGTTGTCTTTCCAAATCGGTTTATTAAGATGAACCGGATAACTTAGTGACTTGAAAATATGACAACAATGAGTTTGAGATAGTGAACACAATTAGGTTTTTAATAACCCAAGGAGATCGGATGCCACTTCGTTACACAGGTCCAGTCCCTATATAGGCCTGCATAAGCCCACTTTGGCAAGTTAATTAACAAGAGCATTTTGTTCAACTTTCAAACACAATTTTACGGAGGTGCCTCCATTTTTTTTTTCCAGCAAAGTTTTGGTGTACATGCACTTCTATTACAATTCTATGAGAGTAGAATATTAACCCACTTTCACTCTCTTTGATGGCTCGGGTTGTCAACCCGATCCCAGTGTGTTTGGGTTGAAGCAGCGTACCTGGACCCACTTTCACCTCTTGTAGGCTCGGGCTGTCACACTTGAGCCTAGCGTGTTTGGGTTCAAGTAGTGCGCTCGAACCCACTTTCACCCCTCGTGGGCTCGTGCTATCACGTCTTAGTCAAGCGTGTTTGGGTCCAGGTTGCATGCTCAGACCCACTTTCACTTCTCATAAGCTTGGGCACCTTCACTGAGCCCAACAGTCCCCAATGATTTTTTTCTAGACCCTATGCGAATCCCTCAGTATTTTATATTAATCCAATATGTATTATTTTGAGTAGAGTATAACTCAAAATATTGTAAAGGTAAAATTACACTCCAGACCCTTCTATTCATAAAAGACAAAACTCATGAGCTATAAATACACCATGAGACCTTATGAACAAATGTTCACAATCTCTTCATTCTCAATATTTTTAGCATATATATTTTTAAAGTCTATCTCTCTTAAACATCATTGCACTTTCTCTCTTTACAAAGTTACTAACGTTACCATCAGAGAGTCTTCACCTCCACCAAAAGAGATATTTTACAGGTACTAGCCATAAGACACCTTGGATTACCAAACACTAAGTATAAGTTACCAATTACCTTAGCTAGGGAGAATGGATGAGATTGCTAGGACCAAATGATTAACTGATTATTTAATCCGAGAGCCCTATTTCTAGGCTACTTGGATTTTGTAGGACATCATCAATTAACTAGCTATTATTTCATCGCACACTTATGTCACTAGCATACCATCCAACACAAATTACAGAATTTATGTACTAGCAAATTATTAATAAGGTAAGCATTGCGAATCCATGGTGCAGGGTAGAAAACCTAGAATTCAATTGTGTTTTTAACTCAATAGATGAGATTTAGTTTCTTTGCACTAAAAATAATAAGCATAAGAAAAGCTGACGAGAAGGATGACTTGATGATTAAGAAAACATATTTTCATTTTAACTATCAAACCTGAGTTTGGTTGTAAAAAGTATAAATCTCATATTAAATCATATAATCCTGATATAGATAAAATATCTTTCACTTGATTGATATATTTAGGGGGTGTTTGAGAATGCGGTAATAGTTGCTTTTCAAAGTGCTTTTCGTTTGGAAATGCATCAAAATAATATATATTTTTTTATTTTTGACATCAACATCAAAACGATCTAAAAATACTAAAAAAGATTAATTTGAAGGAAAAATATTCAAATTTTAATGAAAAATAAATTGAACCGAAACCCCAAACATACACTTAATTTTAGTGTATGAAAATAGACCAAAGATGTCCCTTACCATAAAACCAAAATAAAATAAACTAAAAGAATGAGTTCAGAAATCTACACATCTATTCAATACTCCATAGTTATTAGACCTGACTCGAAATCTAACTTGATAAAGAATCTAAGTTATTAGATTACTAGATCAACTCGTATCAATATTTTTTTATATTAAAATATGTCATTTCTATCTTTTTTATAAAAAAAATCTTTGGTTTTGGTTTAGACAGGGTTTGGCCAGGTCAATTGAATCACAATGTGAACCTATTAAGTTACCTATGTTTGACCTTGTCAATGTTAAAACCTAGTTGGA
The DNA here is from genome assembly GCF_951802175.1 of Populus nigra. Taxonomy (NCBI): domain Eukaryota; kingdom Viridiplantae; phylum Streptophyta; class Magnoliopsida; order Malpighiales; family Salicaceae; genus Populus; species Populus nigra. The sequence continues at coordinate 18,098,356 of NC_084852.1, forward strand.
GTTAAGTTTCGAATCACAAATTTATCGAGTCAATCTACTGGCCGAGTTTAATAATTATGTATTCCTTTACGCCTACTTGTTTGTTACAAGTTTTGTAACTTCTTGTTTATTGAACATGTGAGGCAATAAGGTATGGTCAGCGGACCTGATAACAACATGCTTTTTTAAAATAATTTTACTAGCTATATCTAGGTAACTTTCTTTGTATCCAAGTCTTTTATGAAGTTTACTAACTCACCACTATGTTAACACAATCAAAATACTAGCTTAGAAAACTCAATAAAGCAAAGAAACTAATTTAACATGTGATGGATCAATATTTATTATTTTTTTATCTATCTGTTTGTTTGAAACTGCTCTCTAAAGGGTTGACCATGAGAAGATTAAGACTCGTCATCATTAAGCTCAGCCAAGCGCCGAGTACAGACGCCTATGAGTTTGACGAGTTGTTAAACCCATTATTTATTGGCTCAGCCAAGTGCTAGCCCTAGTAACCTGTGAGTCTGGTGAGTTGCTAGACCTATCATTCCTAAGCTCAACTAATTATTAAGCCCAAACACTTATGATTCTAATGAGTTGCTAGACCCATCATTCCTAGACTCAACCAAACATTGAGCCCTAACATTGCCTGATGGATCAAAGATATTTTATCACGATGGAATCATAGATCAGGGATTTTTTTATCCTGATAGGACATACCAATATTTCCCTTACAAGGAAGAGAAGCACCTTAGGGCTATAAAATGAGGAAACGAAGATGATAATGTTAGGTTCAAATTTTTCTCTATGTTTTAACAATGACAATTATATCATATATAATAGAAAAACTCTTACTCAAAGGTATAATTGATTTTTCCTGAACTGATTCTAATTTAATCATCGAGATACCTCAAATAGATAAAAGATGAACTTTTATAGGTAACGATGATGATTTACCTACGCTTTCACCATGGAAGGGAAGGTCAGATTGCTCAACCTTTAACCTTATAAGATAAAATAGGACCTCATCATTGGTGCTGTTTGTAGGAAAATTATAAAAAAGCCATTGATCGCTCCTCTAGGAGCTAGGCCATTATCATTCCTAATTACCATTGGATTTGGAGCTATGAAGTTTTGAAAGATTGTCATCAGGTACCAACAAGATATCAGTTCAAACCGTGTAAGTTCAAGAGTTATTGTAAACCGGTAGCTTCATTTCCATTATCATCCTTAATTACTATAGAAATTGGAATTTTGAGGTTTTAAAAAGCCTTCAATGGCTACTAACAGAGTGTTGGTTTAATCCATGCAACTTCAGAAGCTATTGGTAACCAATAACTTCTACCAAGCTTATGGACCTCATAGGTAGATGATCCATAAGGAAAGAGGTTACATTCTCATTTCTCCAGTCATATTTTCATAATAATTGAAGGACCTTTATTTATTAAAAAATATTCCTCTTTCTAGTGCTACAAAACAATTTACCTTGGAAGAGATTGACATATTCTTTGTAGGGCAATCATACTTTCCTTTAAAGATATGATGGACTCTGCCTGGTTAAAAAGTTTTTTGTTCTTATAGGAACAATGCCCATGAGGCCTTATATAGACCAAATTAAAACCATTTAACACCACTCCCTACTAAGAGACTTCTTAACATTCCACAATAAATACACCTAAACTAAATGACATATTTCATTGTTCCAAAAAGTTAGAGCCCTTATGAATCCAGCTAAGGTTAGATCATCTATCGCCTGTAATTAGAAATGTTTCATTAAGTATTGTCATTCGACCTAGAAATGTTTTATTAAGTATGGACATTTGACCCAGAAATGCTTTATTAAATGTGGGCAATGGATCTAGAAATGTCTCATTAAGTATAATTGTTAGACCTAGAAATGCTTCATTATGTATAGGCGTTGGACCTATAAATGCTTTATTAAGTATGGATAATAGATCCAAAAAAGCTTTATTAAGTGTTGGAATTAGACCTAAATATGAAACTTTATACAGAGACTAAAACTTATGCAAATCCACAAAAGAATTAGAAAAATATGATATATATAAACGAGAATACACATATATACATAGGGGGTCTAAGGATCTAGCCTAGGCTTCTTAGTCATATACTTCCTTTGTAGAGCCAAAGTAGCCCTCACTAGGAAGACGTCTAAGAAATTCGAGACTAAGACTAGATGGAAGGCTGTACTAAAATCCACTTGCATCCCCTTGGAGAGGTTGAAAAAATATAGGTTGGATATGACCAAGAATATCTTATCTCCCATCGCCTTAGTCAAAGTTGTCGAGCCCTTGAAAAACTCTTGAAATTTCTTAGGAGAATCTCTCAAAGACTCCAACTTTACCCGGGGGAATCCCTTAAAAACTCAAGCTTTGCTTGAAGATGCTGGTTCTTTTTCTTGGTACAAATAACTCAGCTTGTGTGGCAGCAATCTCAGTTTATATATTAACTTTAGAGTCCCTAACTTGAAGAAGCTCCCTTTTCAGGGGAATTACCTTGTTATAGGAGGCCTCAAATGCTTTCTCCTAAGATCTCAATTTGAGGGAAAGATCATACATTTAGTCCTTTAGTTTGGAATAAGCCACCTTAATGCTTTGTAGTTTAGCCTCCACAACATTTTTTTTCTCCTGAAGGCAGTCAAAGGTTGCTTGATTTTCCCTATTTACAGTCATCACCCTCCTTACATAACTCTTTTTTGTTGCTCAATGCCTCCTGGAATGGGCACACATCATAATAACCTACCAAGAGATAATATTAAAAAGAAGAAATCACTTAACCAAAACTGAAAAACAAGAAGTTTTGTCCCTACATTGAAAGCTATTTGGCTAGTTAACACTAAATAACGATGAAAGTTTTCATCAGACATTGTAGAGATGTTTAATGGGATTGTAAAGGCCCTCTTCAGATTTGTCACAACCTCAAGGCCAGCATCACCAAGGCATGTTCTCCCTCTAACCATAGCCTCTATCAATTTCCCTTTCTCTTGTGTTAGAGTTGAAAAATTGAATGAATTATGGCTTAAGGCTAGATCAACAAAGATGTCCTGGAACTCTATGGTGCCAGACTTTGTGGATGTCATAGATGCCCTTTCCTTGGATGATAAGGCAGGAAGTTGAGGCAAAGGAAAGATAGCAGTAGAAGCCTCTATCGACGGGGCTTGGGGATGGTTAGTTAATGAAGTATAAACTCTTCTCCTCTTGAAGTGAGTAGCAACATTCACGATTATTACAAAGAGGGTTGAGATTTTTTCTTCTCGGGATAAGAGAAGATCATAACCCCCATCTTCCACATGGGTTATGCCCTCCAATGGTGTCTTCTTAGAGATAGAGCCCATAAGAACAATGAATTCCTTAGTAAGAAGAGAGAGTTTTCCCTTGTTTCTTCACCTCTATCTATGACACCTATCCTTCTCCTTCAACTATCAACCCTATAAAGACAAAAGAATGTTAGATTCTGAAACAAGCAAAAAAAAAAAAAAAAGACAACATGATATGATGACTCTATACTTTGCAAAACATCCTAGTAATATCACCTAACCATTTTGTCAACTTCATAGTCGGTTTTGGTTAAATCCAATATTGCACATTTTTTCTCTTTGTCTGAGCTCAAATGAGGCTTGATGTTTACCTCGTGAGGAGGAGTTTTTCAATAAAAGGAGCAGCCCTAGATTTGCTACAGTCCTTACTGACGATCGACAATTTCAATATATCTTATGATTAGCCACTTTCCCTTTAGGTTCTTGGTAGAGTTGGGTTTCTCAGTCATCGTATTCTTCATGATGTTGTTGCTCCTATTAGCAAAGGTGAAGAACTAACGCATATCGTTGCTGTCATCGATGCTGGCGACCAATTAGTAGCAACTCTTTAAGACATTTACAGTAGGCTTGAGCCCAACCATTCTATAAAAGTTTTCAAAAGCGGACATGATTGTCCACCAATTAGGATACAGCTGACTCAGACCTAACTAGTAATAGCTAAACACATCCCTCACAAATCCCTAAAGAGGGAAGGAATACCTCATCTTGTACATATAGAGAGGGGTAGTAATTTTTTTTTAAAAAACCTAGAGGGTTCTTAGGGTCAGTTTATTGATATGTTTATCAGGGAGAGACATCTAAGCAACATACTCGTCAGGTTATTAGCAAGCCATGACTTTCACGTCCACAATCTATATGTTGTTGGGGACGTCATCCTTAGAGGTTTGAGGAAACCTCCTTCTCTCTTGAGGGTCTATGGCTGGGATATGTGAGGGAATCTTATGGGACCTATATCTTTTAAGCACCTCTAGTAGGAGAAATAGATAGGTCCTTATGAGAGGATCTTCTCTCCTCTCTACCAAAGGACAACACAATATAGCATCCCCTCGAACCTTAAGGCCTAATATGATGGACCCATTTCTCCTGTCATTTTTTTCATGTTCTGAATGAAACTTGAACTCCTTCTCAAGAGTTGGAGCACTTCTCTTTCTTGAACTAGGCCTAGTGCTTTTAGACTCCATTAATTCTAGTAGAAAAAGAAAGATCATTTAAAAGGTTTTTTAGGATGATTCGTACATGTTTTTCTCAGGTAAAGAAAGACATGGATTGGAATATCTTCTATAAGAGTTGTTTTTTCTCTCTTTTTTACAAATTAGACGAAGTAAAAGTAAAGAAAAGGAAAAAGTAAGAATAACTAGGGTTATAAAGAAAAAACCCTTACATCGTCACTATCGGATGGAAATTTTTCATATCTTCACATGTCTTAAGAAGTCTACTCAAGTGCTATATTGAGTGCTAGCTATCATTTTGTTCCCCAAAATGGATTTTCTACCAAGGGCAAGAAGCCACCTGGACTTGAGGATCCCAACGGTACCAGGAAGGACGCAAACAAATCTTAAAAAAAGGTCTCACCTGTTACAGGTAGAGGCTTCTCAAATTCTTTGCATATAATACACAAAGAATTGGGGGGCTATTAATGGATCAACATTTATTGCTTTTTGTTTGTTTGTTTGAAACTGTTCTTCAAAGAGTTGACCATGAGAAAGTTAAGACCCATAATCCCTGGGCTCAGCCAAACGCTGAGTTTAGATGCTTGTAGGTTTAACAAGTTATCAGACCCATCATTCATGAGCTCAGTGCCTGATGCCTGTGGGTCTAACGAGTTACAAAACCCATCGTTCCTGGGCGTAGCCAAGTGCTGAGCCTAGACGTCATCTGATGGATCAAAGATACTTAAATATAACTAATTCCTAACGTTCCCAACATGATAATTGTTATGGTTTTTTTTAGCTAAACCCTAATGAATAATCATAAACTAATTACAATATCCATTTTACATTTTAAAACATGAAAAAGATGCAATTTTTAATATCGAGTCTATATCTTACAATGTAAATCTACAACCTGATATTATACAAAATAGTTGGAAAAACATGCAAGGGGCCATAAATATTTTAAAATGCTCTTTTGAAAATTTGAATTTTTTTTATATTATTATTAAATTTAATGGGCTGGGCTGAATCTAGCCCGGTTGGGATTGGATGACAGGCAGTTTAATAAACCTAGCCTCTGTCTTTCTCTTTTTTTTTTTGGCTGGGCTGAGCCCTTAAATCAGAGATATTTTATTTTGATGGGAATATAAATTAAAAATATTTTATTCTGATAAAATTATAAATTATATATATTTTATTCTGATAGAACATGCCAACCTTTCTCCTCCAATAAAGAGAAGTTATTGGGAGCTATAGAATAAGGAAACAAAAATAATTCTACCAGGTTTAAATTCTTTTTGCTTTAATAATGATAATTTTATTTTAATAAAATAACCTTTATTAAAAGAATAGTTGATTTTTTTGTAAATTGATTCTAATTTAATTATTAAAATGTCTCTAAATAAATAAATAATTTTTTTTACAAATATTTTATAATAACGATGATAATTTACCTATGCTTATTTCATAAAAAGATGGGTCAAATAAAATTAATGATTTTATCCCGAGGTGTTCAAGCTCACGGGAAAAAACAGACCCCATCGACATGTTATTAATTTGTTATTTTTGGTTTTGGTACAGGTTGGAAATGAACTAAAAGGAAAGTTTAACAAGCTGTTTACAATTATTTCCAAACAATTCTAATTAATCAACCTTGGGGACCCCATATGGAACCTTCATGGTTCGTAGGGTTCTCTCAAACCTTATCACTAATGATCTTTAGCATTATTCCGTAAGTCAACGAAAAACTCAAGTCCATGTCCAAAATGATCTAATAAGTAAGATTTTTGTTTCCAAACAAAGGGCTTAACTAGGCTTGTGTCCTTCTTCTGAAACCTCCTCTTTTGATGTTTTTTCCCTGACAGATTTCTCACTTTACTGAAATCTTGATAAAGAATATATGGGAAACTGTTGCTCGATCTCCATATCATGCGATAAATTACTCTCTGGTTGCTTGGATTTCACTTTCAGAAAAGCTGTCTACATATCCAAGCTTGAAGAAAATGTCAATGGTTTGAAGATTGCAGTGGAAGGACTAACAGATCTACATAATGATGTGATGAGAAGAGTGAAAGTTGACGAGGAGCAACAATTGAAGCGGCTAGACCAAGTACAAAGGTGGATTTCAAGGGCAGAAGCTGCTATAGATAGAGCTAATGAATTGCTAAGAGAAGATTCTCAAGAAATTGAAAGACTGTGTCTTAGAGGTTACTGTTCCAAGAACTACAAGTCAAGCTACAGGTTTGCCAAAGAAGTGGATAAGATGCTACGGGATGTGGCTGATTTAAAGGCCAGCGGAGATTTCAAAGTGGTGGCTGAGAAGGTTCCAGCAGCTTCAAGAGTTGCAAGGCCCAGTGAACCAACAGTGGGGTTGGAGTCAACATTCAATCAGGTGTGGACCTGCCTGAGAGAAGAAAAACAGGTGGGAATTGTAGGGTTATATGGAATGGGGGGTGTCGGAAAAACTACCCTCTTGACTCAAATCAACAACGAGTCTCTCAAGACACTCGATTATTTTGATATTGTGATATGGGTAGTGGTGTCAAAAGATTTGAAACTTAACACTGTTCAAGAAAGCATAGGGAGAAATATAGGTTGTTCTGATGATTTGTGGAAGAATAAAAGCCTTGACGAAAAAGCTGTGGACATATTTAATGCCTTACGCCATAAAAGGTTTGTGATGTTGTTGGATGATATCTGGGAGAGGGTTGATTTAAAAAAACTTGGAGTTCCTGTTCCTGATATGAAGAACGGTTCCAAGGTAGTTTTCACAACTCGTTCCGAAGAAATTTGCGGCCTGATGGATGCTCACAAAACTGTGAAGGTAGATTGCTTGGCATGGGACGATGCTTGGGATTTGTTTCAGAAAAAAGTAGGAGATCAAACTCTTTGTGTTCATCCTGATATTCCTAAACTCGCAAGAAATGTTGCCAGAGAATGTGGAGGTTTGCCCCTTGCGCTCATCACTATTGGTCGGGCTATGGCTTGCAAGAAAACACCTCAAGAATGGCGTCATGCTATCCAGGTCTTAAGTAAATCAGCTTCAGAATTTTCAGGCATGGGAGATGAGGTATTCCCTCTGTTGAAGTTTAGTTATGATAATCTATCCAAACAAAAAATAAGAAATTGTTTTCTGTACTGTAGTCTCTTTCCAGAGGACTTTCTGATAAATAAAAATGATCTGATAGATTATTGGATTGGTGAGGGAATTTTAGATGGAAATGATGGCAGGGAAGTGGTAGAGAATTGGGGGTATCACGTTATCGGTTGTCTTCTCCATGCATGTTTATTGGAAGATAAAGATGATTGTGTGAGAATGCATGATGTGATTCGCGATATGGCGTTGTGGATAGCATCTGATATTGAAAGGGATCAACAAAATTTTTTCGTGCAAACTGGAGCTCAATCAAGTAAGGCTCCGGAGGTTGGAAAATGGGAAGGTGGCAGAAAGGTTTCGTTTATGGCAAATCATATAGAACATCTTTCAGAAACACCAAACTGCTCCAATCTTCAAACTTTGTTTCTTGGTAGTATTCATTTGAAAAAAATCTCCAGAGGTTTCTTCCAATTTATGCCTAAACTAACAGTTCTAGACTTGTCAAATAACATTTCCTTACTCGGATTGCCTGGGAATGTTTGGAAGTTGGTTTCGTTACAGTATCTGAATCTTTCACGGACAGGCATAAAGGAGTTGCCAACAGAGTTGAATGAATTGGTAAAGTTGAGATATTTGAACCTGGAGTATACGCATTCGCTCTATCTACTACCACACGGAGTGATATCTGGCTTCCCGATGATGTGTATATTAAGAATGTTCCGTTGTGGTTCTTCTGAACAGGCAGCTGAAGACTGTATTCTTTCAAGAGATGAATCCTTGGTAGAAGAACTGCAGTGCTTGAAAGAACTGAATATGCTGACTGTCACCATAAGAAGTGCTGCTGCTCTTGAGCGATTGTCAAGCTTCCAAGGGATGCAGAGTTCTACTCGAGTTCTACACCTCGAGCTTTTCCATGATTCAAAGCTAGTTAATTTTTCATCATTAGCAAATATGAAAAATCTGGATACTCTGCACATTTGTCATTGTGGGAGTTTGGAAGAGTTGCAGATTGACTGGGAAGGGGAGCTACAAAAGATGCAAGCTATCAACAACCTTGCCCAAGTGGCCACAACCGAGAGACCCTTCCACAGCCTCTCCAGTGTATATGTAGAAAATTGCTTGAAATTGAGTAACTTGACATGGCTTATACTTGCTCAAAACCTTACATTTCTTAGGGTATCAAACTGCCCTAAACTGGTAGAGGTAGCAAGTGTTGAGAAACTGCCTGAGGTTCCTGAGTTGGTGGAAAATCTAAACCCATTTGCAAAACTCAAAGCTGTCGAATTATTATCCTTGCCAAATCTAAAAAGCTTCTATTGGAATGCCCTGCCACTACCATCAGTGAAGGATGTCCGAGTTGTTGACTGCCCGTTTCTGGATAAGCGGCCTCTAGATACTAGCAGAGCCAGTCAGTAAAATGCCTACATAGGGAGAAAAAACTGGTAGAAAGAGCTGCTGAGATGGCAGAATGAAGCTACAAAAACAATGATTTTCTTCATCGCTACTTCATATTGCACAGAATCGCAAATTTGTTTTAGTTCGTAATAATTCTTTTCTGCCTTCCTTCTTTATCTCCCCATTTTTTTCTCTTGTTCCTAGTTTGTAATCCAGTCTTATCCACTTGTATTTCATTGAATTCTGATTATTGTTTGTTTGAGTGTTTGATAGTATCTTCTTTGTGTTCAAAGCCTGGTGTTGACAACATCCTCGCTCACTGAGTTCATGTCCAGATCCTTCAACACTGCTGAGGAAAACAAATTAAGCGAAACCGGAAGCCACTTATGTTTTTGAAACTGCAGGTCCTTGAATAACAATGGAGACAGATGCGCTGCATTATGGATGTGCATATATAGGAAAAAGTTTGTCAGACATTTCATTTGTTTAGGAATGCCCTTCCGACCAGTTCTGCAAACTAGTTCTATCAATTCCAAAACATGTATGCTTAGAGTAAAGGTTCTCAAACTTTCAAGTGATAAAAATCTCAAAATGAAAGTAAATCGAAGTTTCAAAATGTTATTTCATAATAAATCCACAAGGATCATGCTACTATTCCACAAATTGGTGGTCCATTACAGGATTACATATTTTACAATCACAGCCAAATAATCCACTGCTAGGAGTAACAATCATACAACAACAGATCCTGAAAACAGGATTTTGATCTAATTGTAAATGATCACCACTTACAAAATGCATTGAAGATTGCATAAATTTCATGCGTACTCCTTTTCTTTTTGAGTCCAATACAAGTTCAATACATCCAGGACAAGTCTTGCCGGAATGATTCATATCTTGCAGCTCCTTGAACGCCCCTTTCAGAAATTTGAGGGCAATCTTCAACAGCTAAGAATTCCAATTTGTATCTCCTAATAAGAGGGCCCAATCCATCACCAGTAACTCCCTAATATTTTTTTAATCATAATACGCAAACAAGGAAACTGGCTCCCAAGCTGTAGAGGGCATCGCTAATCTAATTTCTTGACATCTGACAAGCTCTCGGGTTCCAAGATTTTGAGCTGAACAATGAACTTCCATCCCAACGCCATTGAAGGAATACACATGGTCTAAAGCGAGTTCCTGAATTGGGCACATCTGAATTAAATTGAGGATTCCATTTTGTGTAAATGAAGATAAGAGACCAGACAGGTTCAAGCACTGAACAGTTCTGAGCCAGGACTCTCATCTGTTTAATCTTAGTGAACTGTTCATCAGAAGTGGCAGAGAGAAATCTGAAGGAACTCGGAGAGAAATTGCGCGAAGATTACTTGTGTTTTTCGCTAAGCATATAGTATCTCAACCTCTGACTCCAACACACATGTCCAAATGAATCTTCTCCAGGTTCTTGCGCTTCCCCAACACACAAGCAAGCCCTTTCCCAGGGCTGATGATGTAATTCACCAGGTTAAGCTCCAACATGAACTCGCATGGATCCATTGCTTTTTCCATCGTTCAACAGCTAGCCTATCATAAAACCTCACACCTGTTCTTACCATCCACCTCAAACTGCAACCATTCAAGTCTTCACCAGCTAGAACCTAATCAAAAGAAACAGGGTGTAAATACTTTTAAATACAAAATATTTCTCTTATTTTTTTTTGTTTTATCAAGTCAATGGAGTTTTCGATCTTAAAAATTAATGAACAACAATAAATACACCAATCATATATATATATATATATATATATATATATATATATATATATATATATATGGAAAAAAAAATAAAAAAATAAAAAATTATTGGTCAAATCAAGATGAATTATTTTTACCGGGTTAATTTTGAATCACAATCATTATTATTTTAAAAAATTCGTTTGGTGTGTTGTTCTGCATAATGTTTTTAAAATAATTTTCCTTCATGAGCAACAATTATTATTTTTTCATCATTTTCGGCTATACTTCATTACATTATCAAAAAAAAAGTAAAAATAAACATTGTCATCATCCAAGGTATCAATCACATTCTTGACTAATGATGCAATAAGGGATACTAAAATTAGTAGAAGGACCACATTAGAAACAATTCATGGAATTATTAACAAAATATTAAAAGGTGTGGCTAAATTATTATAGACACACTAGTATTTTGTTTTTTTTTTTTCAATTCACCCTTCAACTTTCAACAATCAACCTTTTATTTATTTATTTTTTAATTTTTACTTAAATATTAAGTTGTTTTAGAAATTGTACTTCATAATTAATTAAATATTAAAAGGTATAGCTAAATCATCATAGCAACAATCACAAAACATTATTCATTAGAATAATATTTTGTTTTTTCTTTTAATTTTACCTTTCAACAACTCAATCTTTTTTTTTTGCATTTTTTCCTTCAATATTATTTTGGGAACTATATTCATAGTTTTTTCAATTTTCTTTCTTTTGGGCTATATATCAGTCTCAAAGATTTAATATTTTTTTTTTGATTTCAACATTCATTATTAGATCAGTTTTAAGTGGGACTTTATAATTTTTTTTTATTTGTTTCTACAAATTTACCTTACTTTGATGACATAGATTGCGAGTTTAGTAAGTTAACTTGAGTTGACTTAAATAATATTTTTTGCTTATTTTTTCTAAATGATTTTTTTTCTAATTTCATCTTTCAACATTGAGTTGGTTGGAAATTTGGTTGTCATATTTTGTTTTGCTTTCTATAGGGTTATCCTAATTTTATGACCCGAATCACGAGTTTGACATTGAATTTATTTTTCCTTTTTTAGTTTAATATTTTTTTAATTAGGCTTCATAATTTTTTTATTTGATTTCTATGGAGTTATCTTGGTTTCATATATTTAATTTTTTTTATTGATTTTAACCTTCAACATTGAATCTATTAGAAATAGAGCTTCGAAGTCTTTTTTATTTTATTTTTATAAAGTTATCCTAGTCTCATAATCCAAGTTATAGGTTTAACAGGTTAACCCGAGTTGATTAGAGTTGTTTTTTAATCCTTTTTATAATCAATTGTTTTTTTCAATTTTGTCATTCAACATTAAATTGATTGAAATTTGAGTTTCATATTTTTTTTTTACTTAAATGCTATAGGGTTATCCCAATCTCATTATTCATGTTGTGAGTTTGACAAGTTAATCCGAGTTGACTCGATTAATTTTTTTATTCTCTTTTTATTTTTTAATTTTATCCTTTAACATTGGCTGATTAAGAAGTGACTTTCATAAATTATTTTAATTTGCTTTTTATAGGATTATCACAATCTCATGACCCGAGTCACAGATTTGATCAGGTTAACCTGAATCGATTCAATATGCCATTGTATTAATATTTCAAAAACAAATATCATCCAATAAATCTTCATATTAATATTTAAACAAAAAGATATCATCCAATTGTAATTTGAGTTAATGATTAAAAAATTATTAGAAATCACCTGCAATTCTGACCAATGATCTAATATATCACTAACCCAATTGGTTAATATATAATTTGTTTTTAAATTTTTTGTGAGTAGCATTAAAATTAGTGCAATTTTTTTTTTCCGAATTGTTGGGAAGAGTCTTTTCCAATTATATCTGTTTACTAACTTTTTTATGGTCACTTGACCATTGAAACAAAAGACAAAGGATTTCAAGTTTTCGATCCTGTTAGTGCAAAATAAATAAAAAAATAAAAATCTTAGGTACAATCTCGGAAATTTTTTTTCTTTGTAGATTGCTAGGACTGAAAGCCAAGAATTCAATAATCATACATAATTATATATTCTGATTTTCATACATATATCAAGAAACATGATGTCAAAATGTTTCAGCTTTACAGCATCCCGGGATTGGTTCTACCGCTACTCATTCGCCAAGGCCGGTCTTCGTGCCCACTCCGCTAATCTTGGAGATGGCACCATTATGCATTGTTGGGTACCAAGAATCATCAAATCATCGAAACCCAGTCTTCTGCTTCTCCATGGCTTTGGAGCCAATGCAATGTGGCAATATGTTCAGCATCTCCATATCTTCACATCACGTTTCAATGTCTACGTTCCGGACCTTCTTTTCTTCGGTGAGTCCTACACATCCAGGCCTGAAAGAACCGAGTCTTTCCAGGCTCAATGCGTTATGAGGCTAATGGAGGCCAATGGGGTGCATAGAATGAACCTTGTTGGGATCAGTTATGGAGGATTTGTGGGGTATAGCATGGCTGCACAGTTTCAAGAGAGAATAGAAAAAGTTGTGTTGTGTTGTGCTGGGGTTTGCTTGGAAGAAAAGGATATGGACAATGGTTTGTTTGCTGTTCCAAATTTGGATGAAGCAGCCAGCATTTTGTTGCCACAGACAGCAGAGAAATTGAGGGAGTTGATGCGGTTTTCGTTTGTCAAACCTGCCATGGGCATACCGTCTTTCTTTCTCACAGATTTTATTGATGCAAGTCCTTCTAACTTCTGTGAATTATTATATTTAATGGATTTTTTCGTAGGTTAGGCCCAATACGCAAAAAAAAATTACCCTTCGATACATTGATGATAATCTTTCGGTTTACAGTCTGCAATGTTTCTTCTCTGACAGGTTATGTGTACAGATTATGTTAAGGAGAAGAGGGAATTGATCCAAGCCATACTTCATGGTCGAAACCTTTCTGTTCTACCAAAGATCACTCAGGTTCCTTACCATTCTTGACCTATCTAGTTCAAATCCTTGATTTTGTGCCAATTTATAGCCTCCGACACTTTACAACATAGGAGGCAATGGTGCTAAAGGATGTGTTAATGAATCTTTAAAACAGTTTCTTTTCTTCTTCTTTTTTTTCCTGCAAAGCAGCCAACGTTAATAATATGGGGAGAGAAAGACCAAATCTTCCCTGTGGAATTGGGGCACAGATTGAAAAGGTTAGAACAAAACTCTTTGATGATTTTGGCATTTTAATTTCTGAAAATTTGAGTCTTTTTTTCCTGTAATCAACTATTTCCTAACAGTTTAAATTCTTGAACTGCTCTTTTACAGGCATGTGGGAGAAAGTTCTCAGTTAGTGATCATTAAGAATGCAGGACATGCAGTTAATTTAGAGAAGGCCAAGGAATTTGCTAAGCACTTAAAATCATTCCTCATTGATTCAGCCGCATTTCCATCTCCATCTCCAGGATCCTTGACAGATTTCATCCTTGAAAAGAATCAAGGATGAGCATTTGCTTAAAACAGGATGATTGAAAATACGTAACAAGAAGCTATTATACTTTGCAAAAATGGTCAAGGCTTGGCCAAGGATTATGGAGGCTCTGAATTCAAGACCTATTTTTGAATAGCTTATGCTTTTCTAGTTCTTGTGGGCTATCAGTTGTGGAATCTTTATTTGAAAAAACATGGTGGATCTTTTTTTTTTTTTTAGTTTAACATGAATATTCGAATCAGCATTTATAAAACATGATGGATCTTAGTTAATCAAATCTTATTGTGATTCACATGGCTAGTTTTAAGCATGTCTCTTTCCTTGTAAAAAGAAAATCAAAGGAAGCTGTCACATACTGTTTCAGTAGGCTGAGGATGATATTGGAGTAGAAATTACTGATATTTGTTTCTTAAATGTAATCATCAAGAGTGAATGTACTTCGAGGAATATTGAAGACTTTTCCATCAAGGAAAATTCTATCACCAATTCTTTCTTCTTCTTCTTTAGAAAACACCTTATTAGTTTACATTTATTAAACTACGTATAATTTTGTGAAGGAAAAAAATAGTTGACAAAATTGAAAAATAGAAGTAAATTGAATATTATAATTGAGTTTAGAATTTTGCAAACAGATTTTAAAAACATAAAATAAGGAATAGTGGTAGAAATACGTAGAAGAAAAGATGAAAATTAGGATAATTAATGAAAATACTTGACAAAAAAAGTTTTAGAAAACAAAAATTAACAATGATACCAAACCAGTCCATAGTTGACCTATAAAAACATTTCGTCCATCCAATTCATGAGAAAGCCTGCCACATCTATGTTTAAGTAGCTGGGCCAGTTCTATAAGAGAAAAGCAAAATACAAGCAAGTTTAGCCAAAGCTCTATTCTTTGTTTGACTGGCCAGACTAGCTATTCTAAACAAAAACTGAACTCAACCTGTTCACACTACGGATTTTGGCTCCACAGCTAATATTAAATCTGAAGCTCGATTCTTTGTTGATCTGTAACCGCTAATATTAAATCTGGTCTGGCTGCCAAAGTGAACTGAAGACCCGACCGATTCTTCTTTTAATTTTGTATGAAAAAAAATTAGTATAGAATTGACTTGGTTCATGTAATGGATGAATTTGTGATGCAATTAAAAATCTATTTGACTTCTTTTTTTTCAAATTAATGTTGTTTTGAACCCATCCATTCTATAATCAAGATTATATACCAAATCAATCTCAAATTAAATTTAATAACTATATTTATTATAACTTGAGTTGACATGCTTCACCTAATATTCTAGAAGGAATAATTGTTAAACTCAAATTGAGATATGATATAATGAAATTCTTGGACTAGTAGTTATAACTCTATGATTTGATTGAATTGATAATTCAGCATGCAATTGTTATTATAGTAATTTTGATTATGAATCCTACCCAATCCAAAGTATGAATCATTAAATTTTCATATTAATCAATTGAATAACATCAAAGAACAAAGTTGGCGACTATATAAGATTTTATGAGTGTTTATGGATATAGTTGGAAGAAGTTCGGGCTCATAATTATATTATGTCCAATATCTGATATTTTACAAATTTTATACTCGATTCATTCAAATTTTTTTTATCTAAATGAGTTGAATATATTGAGTTAATCTAAATCTTTTATAGATATTACAGTTATCTACAAGTTAAGCTTATATTGCTAATTTTCATGGATTGAGCTCAATTAGAATCAAGATTTGAATTTAATAAATTATCCCAAACATGTTATAAGTTGTGATTATTAATAAGAACTTATCATATGTATAGTGTAATTATCATGTGAAGTCTTTTTTCACACATACAACCATTATTATTTCATACAATTATATTGTTCTTCTAATCTCTAACTTGGTATTAGAGTAGACTTGATATTTCTCTTCATCATGGACTCTGCAAGCACCCAAAATATGGACTCTCACATGGCTGCATCAATTCTCTCTTCTACTGCAACAATCCTTCCTTCTGCTAGTGTATCGGCTGTTGCTGCTATTTTTTCTTCTGGTAACGAATCACTCTCTTTTGACTTTCATTCTTCTACTACAGCCATCAACAACACCTCGATTATTGCCTTCCCACACATCTACTCTATTACAATGGTTTCTTCATCTGATTTCACAGCAGCAGCCAGACCCTCTTACAAGATTGTTCCTCTATCAAACACTCAACAAGTAATTTCTTTAAAATTATCAAACATAAATTTCTTATACTAGAGGATGCAGATGAAACCTTACTTGTAAGGCCAAGGTGTGTACTCCTATGTTGATGGCTCTTTCCCATGCCCCTTGCGTATGTACCATTTGATGATATGGCTTTATCCAATCTTAATCCGTCATATCTGTCATGGAAGCAGTAAGATTAATTGATTATGAGTGTTATTCTGTCGTCTCTGTCTATTATAGTGTTGTATCTTGTCGTTAATTGCCATACATCCCATGGTCTGTGGACAACTCTTAAAACTTCTCTTACTTCACCCTCTAACTCACGAATCATACAACTCCATGGATCATTCCAAGACCCGACCCGAGGCAGAATGATAGCACTGTTAGTGCTTATTTGCAGCAAGCCAAGATGTTATTTGATGAGCTTGCTGTTGCTGGTAAGCCACTGTCCATGGAAGATTTTAACCTCTATATATTTCATGGATTGAGAGGAGAATTTCAGGACCTAGTAACCATCCTCTCTACTAGAGCAAAACTTATTTCATACATTGATCTTCACAACCATCCTCTCATATATGAGTTTCTACACAAGGCTTCTCTTCAACCCATTGTGACAGCCTTACTGTTGCCAACACCATCTCAGCCTCTCTCAGCCTTCCTCCCACAGCATCAATAATGATCTTCAGTTAACAATTATAAATAAAATTTTGGTCGCAAGGGTCATTTTTATGGAGGATGGAAGAATCATAATCGTGGCTATCTTAATCACGGAACTAACTAATATAACTCTTGTCAGAATATTAACAGTAATGCTTTTGGTTCTGGATAGTTTGTTGGACAAAATTTTAGGCAACAAAACAATTGTTTTGGGGGTTCCAATTAGTGGTCTAATCCGCAGAAAATAAAATGTCAACTATGTTATAGTTTTGGGCATTCATCATAGCAATGCCCTCAACTATCCACTCATAATATGTAAGCCAATGCTAATTTGGTGTATAATACTAAATCTAAGAGTATTTCTTTTACTTGATTTCCTGATACAAGTGCTAATCAGCATGTAACACCTAACATTACAAATATGGCGAGCTCAGAACCTTATGCTGGCACTGATCAACTGCATGTTGGAGATGGTAAGGACCTTGCTATCTATCATACTGCCCACTCTAAAATCCACGCACCTAAACGTATATTCACTTTATCCAACATTCTACACGTACCTCACATTAAAAAGCCTCTATTATCTGTTCAAAAGTTCTGCTTAGAAAATAATGTGTTTTCTGAATTCCATCCTTTTGTGTTTTATGTTAAGGATCTAATAACCAAGAAGATGCTTCTTTCTGGTCATAGTAGAGATGGTCTTTACATTATGTCTGAGTTCTCTGCCACCTCATTGCCTCAAGCTTTCTTGACTACATATCGATCCACTTTTGCTGATGTCTGGCACCACTAACTTAGGCATCCTAGTTCATGTATTTTAAGTTTCTTAGTGTCAAATAAAAAAGTGTCATATATGTCAAAACAATTTCATTTTGACTGTCATACTTGTCAGTTAGGAAAATCATCACATCTGTTTTAGGACCTACGGGTCACAAAACTTCGGCTCCTTTTGAATTAATTTTTAGTGATATTTGGGGACTTTCCCCCATGTTGTCCTTTTATAGTTTTTGATATTTTGTTATATTTGTTGATGCTCATACGAAGTATATTTTGTTCTTTCGTTTAGTTGCAAAATCTGATGTTTTCATTAATTTTCATCAATTTCAAACTCAAGTTAAGCGTCAGTTCTTTTTAAAAAATTAATCTATTCAAATAGAATGAGGTGGAGAGTATCATAAATTAAATATTTTTTTTAAATCTATTAGCATTCACCATCATTTGATCTACCCACATACCCATGAACATAATGACATGGTTGAACGCCGACACTGATATATTGTTGAAACTGACCTTACACTTCTGGGTCAATGTAAAGCCCATCTAAAATTCTAGCGCTATGCATTTCAAACTTCTGTTTATTTAATAAATTGTATGCCAACTTCTATTATTAATTACAAATCATCTTTTGAATGTCTTTTCCGATTAACTCCTGACTATAGTTTTCTTCGCACTTTTAGGTGTCTCTACTTCCCTTTTCTTCATCCATATAATGCTCATAAACTCGATTTTTGTTCCTCTCATTGTGTCATTCTTGGTTACAACACCTCCCACTTAGGTTATCGCTGTCTCAATTTATCTTCTCATTACATCTCTATGGCCTATCATGTTCGATTTCATGAACATATTTTCCCTCCAGAAACTTCTAAATAGAATAACTCTCCCCCACAATCAAACACCAGAACATATTTACCTCAATTATTCCTCATATTTCCTATGCCCTTTTACCATTTATCACTATTTCTTGCCTCTGTTTCCCCTGCCCAACTTGCATTACCAGCCCTATCTGCCCCTGTTTTGCATCACCTCATGAGCGCTAGCCCGCTCTCATTATCTCTACATGCATATACTTTTGTTGATCAGTGTCTAGGTGTAGTTTTAGCTCCAGCTTCTCGCCATGTTTTACTAAAATTAATAGCTTTGTAACGAACTGGTTCTATGTTGGCTCGCCCATTACTAGACGCTTCTTCTCGGCTTAGTTCATACTTGGCCACCACACCAATAGGTCTCCCTAATGTTTCTCCTCCTGCTTCGAATTTATTCATTTAAGTCTCATATTTTGGTCTTCAACAGGTCTCGAATAATGGTGCTTTGACATCTTTTTCTCTGGCTCCTCGTCAACACATTATGGTTTCTAGGCCACAAAAGGCTAAGACTGCTAACCTCAACATCACCTTTACTCCGAGGCATTAATCTTTCTTTGCCTATGAACCTTCCATCTTTTAGGAGGCAAATCGTTTATCGTCTTGTCAACACACTATACAAAAGGAAATCCAGGCTTTACATGATAATAGTAAGTGGACCCTAGTCCCTTACCAGGCCTCTATGAACTTGGTTGGAAGTTGATAGGTTTATAAGATCAAACGGTATGCCGATTATAGTGTTGAGAGATACAAAGCCCGACTAGTGTCAAGGGGGTTCACTCAACAAGAGGGGATTAACTATTTAGAGACATTTAGTACTGTAATCACACCTACCACCATCTGGTTAGTACTTATTATTGCTGTCTCTTATGGTTGGCCGATTCATCTGTTGGATGTTCACAATGCTTTCCTAAATGACATCCTTCAGGAAGAGGTATAAGTGGACCAACCGCCTAGTTCTATTCATTATGTTTTTCCTACACATGTATGTCGTCTTTATAAATCACTATATGGTCTCAAGCAAGCTCCTCGGGCCTGGTACAAATGATTAAGTACTTTCTGCTCTCTATTGGTTTCCAAGCATCTAAGGTTGACACCTCTCTTTTTATCCTCTTTTTTATGGTGCTCTTTTTTATTTACTTGTGTATGTTGATGATATTTTGTTGACTAGGAGTAACTCTAAGTTACTCCACTAATTGATTACCATACTGAGCTTAGAATTCAAGCTTCAGGATTTGGGTATTATGCATTACTTCTTAGGCATTGAGGTAAAAACCACTTTTATGGGCATTCTACTATGTCAACATAAATATGCTACTGATATCATTTGACAAGTAGGTATGCCATCTTGTAAAGTGGTTGACACTCCTTCATCCCCTTCTTCTATGTTAACCATCCTTTCAGGTGCTCCATACTCTTATTCCACTAAGTATAGATAGATTGTCGGTGCTTTGCAGTATCTTACTTTTACCAAACTTGATATCTGCTATGCTGTCAATAGGGTGTGTCAATTCATGCATGCTCCTACTAAAGACCACTAGACGGTTGTTAAACATATTTTATAGTATCTTCAGGCTACGACATCTTATAGTTTACATGTTACTTAAGGGTCATCTATGTCCCTTTATGACTTTACTGATGCAGATTAGGCTGACAATGTTGACGATAAAAAATCTACTGGTGGTTATCTGGTGTATCTAAGTAATATTAATGTTTATTGGAAATTTAGGAAGCAACGTACTATTGCTAGATCCTCTACTGAAGCCGGATACAAAGCTGTCGCTGATGGCATTACTGAAATCCTATGGCTTTGTTCGTTACTGTCAGAACTTCGTCTTCATTCTCCACCTATAACTACCTTATGGTGCGATAATTTAGGGGTAATATTTTTGTTAGTAAACCCTATCTTTTATGTTTATACTAAACATGTTGAGGTGGACTACCATTTTATTCATGATCGAGTTACCAAGAAGGAGATTCAAGTTCGGTTCATCTCTTCGAAGGATCAACTAGTTGATGTCCTTACCAAACCGCTACTATCTGCACCTGTTGCTCATTTTCGATCCAAGCTTCGAGTGGAATCTCCCTCTTCGACTTGAGAGGGCATATTACAGAGAACTTATCATATACATAGTGTAATTATCATGTGCAGTGTTTTCCACCATTACTATTGTACACAACTTTAAACATATATACACGCAAAAGATGGTTGCTACTCACACACGCAACCATTACTATTTTATACAATTATATTATTCTTCTATTCTCTAACTATAATAAACAATTTAGGCTTGGTACATTAACTAAATCAATTAATTAAAATATAAAAATCAATTGCAAAAAAAAATAATTATATGACATATTTCAACAAACTAAATTTATTATTACAAGGTACATGAGTTGAATCAGATTGACCGGGTTTAAAAAATTTAGACCCATGATATTCATTTTTCAAATTTTTTTAATCCACCATCATTTATAAATATTTATATTATCTAATTTTATTGGATTGAATAATGCAAATAATATATATTAGTCGTTTTTTTAACAACCCTAATAAATCTCATGGAACGAGTGCTTACCAATCACCACATATTCCATTCCAATGACTCAATTGTGACTTGACCATGTCCTGATTAATTGCTCCTTAGCCACACACAGCTGTAATCACTTCATCGATCTCCCACCTCTTAAGTACAAAAACAAAACCATCCGCACCCCCTATATTTATTTTCCTTGTACTCTTAACAAAAAAAAAAAAAAAACCACATAGTTTCTCTTCTTCACATAACGAGATAGAAAAACCTAAAAAGTATACTCCATCAAAACATGGGCATGATGGAAACCTCTCCCATCACCATAGCTCCTTTGCTAATAAGAAACATAGCAATCACCATATTTATCTTTGCTGATAAATCCCTCGTTACCTTAGCACAAAAATATAAACTTCTTGAACACATTCGTTATCTTCTTGTCACTTCTTTTCTCTTCTTTTTACGTTTACTTCCTTCTCTATTCCCTTCTTTAAACCCTAGTGACCAAGATCATAATAACAACAATTTTCATCAGTACCATCCTCTTAAGCCACCCAAAAGTGAAAACTACTTGCCATCATCAGGTTTTGGAGATTCAGGTATTGCTCGAGCACTTACACAGCTACTGTCAATCGTCAATGATATTCCTGTTAGCTCAAGAAAGTATGAAATAGTTAGATCATTAGCAGAGAAGCTTATAGATGATAACCATAAAGAAAACTTCGAGGCTTTACAAGAGGTCAACCGTGGGGTTTTATCTGCGGCTTTTTCAATGACTCTTAGCCAGCTTGAAGCAGCCATGATGGAAATAGGGCGTGATGGGGGTGAAACTGGCGGCTCAAGGACGGGACCAGTTAATGATCAGTTGAACCGGGTCTTAAAAGCAGTTCGGGCTGTTCGGGGTAGGAGTTGGGCCAGGTTTGGTAGAGGTAGAGAAGGGTTGGACCGGTCCGCAGAGAAGTTGGCGGCTGAGCTGCTTTGGTTGGGTCAGAAATTGGCTACTTGTAGATGTGGGGAAGAAGCTGTTTGGAGGTGGGCTTCGGCTTCAAACTTGGCTTGGCTTGCTCTCTCAGCTGAGGCTCGGCTACAGGGTTCATTGGTGAAAGTCTCAGGTAAGTTAATTCTTTCAGGACTAATTGGGCCTAAGTTGCTTAACCAGAGCTTTAATTTCCTAAACTAAATTAAACGGCTAATATTATTATTTTTCAATCAAAACATACATTCTTAGAAAAGGTTCTTTTTTAGTTTTTGATTACTTGTATTCTTGATTGGCTTGATTTTCCCTTATTTTGATTATACGCCATTGATTGCACTTCAATTAACACTCTTTGCTAGCACTTCTTTTTTGTTTATAATATAGTTGTTAAAGAGTTCGGACTGGATTACTTATTTATTGCATAAACTCACAAATCACTTGATTAATCTGATTATTGATTTTTTTCAAAATAATGATATTTTAATATCATTTTAAATTTTTTTTAGTGTTAATTAGGCTAAATTTGGACTGGATTTAACTAAGTAAATAAGATTACAGGACAACTTAGTTGGATCTACTGGTTCAAGTTAAAATCAGTTCAATTCAAAATTCAGCTTAAATCAAACTTTGTATCACTAATTTTTTAAGAATAATTTAACGATGGCAACCAAGTTTAACAATAATGATTGATATTGTTGTCCACTTTGATTATGATTATTAAAATTTCATAATATTATTTGGGAAAACTATATGAACAAACATTTCTATTTTATTTTATGGAAAAATTTTAATTAATAAGATGGTAGATGTTTTTCAATGAATTAAATTTCAATGCATAGAATTTTTATCTCAGAAAAGTTTCTCGACGGCCAATTACTGCGGCCATCCGAGTTTGACCACTATTTATACCACTGATAAAGAACAAGAAAATATTTTCTTGTGATGGGATGTGTTCGTGAGGACTGACATGCATAGAATCCTGAGATTGAAAGGGAAAACAGTCTTATGTACAATTGTTTATAAATAAATTATATAGACGAACTCTTCATTGGTCAAACAAGAAATTCTAATTAATTAATCAGTTAATAAGTACTATATATAGGATCATGTCGTGATGAGACAGGTGCAGCAGGTTTGTTCTTATGCGAGTTTTTCTGAATGTTTCTCATCCATGATTAAAGTAAGAAACCTACAGGCTCAAATAATGAACTTGTAATGAAGAATATTAAAAAAAAAAGGGGGGGGGGGGGGGGGGACAAGACTTACTAATTGCTTGCTGATTCTTCTGTGTTTAATTTGTTTAAATTTATACTATGAGTGTGTTTAACTGCATGAAATTCTTTTCAGCATTCCTGTTTAAACAAGCCAAGGAGTTGGGACTTGATGAAACTGAAGAAGGCCAAAGAGAACAAGAAAGGCAAACGATGATGAAGATGATGATGTCTTGGCTACCATTACTATGTAGAGCAAGCAATGGCACTGATGCACCAGTCCTCAGCGTGAGAGAAAGGGCTGAACTAGAGAGAATATTGGAAGAGATGATAGAGATGCTGGAACATGAAGAAGAGCAGGAGCAGGTCTTGTCTTTGTGGCTGCACCACTTCACATATAGCCCATCTTCTGACTGGCCTAACCTCCATGCCTCTTATGCTAGATGGTGCACTGCTTCTCGTAAGCTCTTAATTCTTAAATGAAATCGATAAGTAGCTAGGTTAATTATGTTTTAGATTTTCATTAGTGTAATAAAATAAACATTGTACATGCTTCAAGTTTGTAGTATTAGAAAATTTATATTTTAATTAATCAAAGTCTTTGTTTAACTATCTTTCTTCTATTGTTAATATTAATATTTTTTAGAATCAAAGCTAATTATTTAAAGCTAGAACAGCCTCCACCAACTAAAATTTTACAACCTTAATCATCTAGTAGATAGTCTAGTGATAAGAATTTGAAACTAAAAAGTTTGCTCCTCTAATGGTCTCAGGTTCAAGCTCTATGGTTGTTAATATGATAATCAATAGAGACTTATATGGTCGTTAATTTCAGGGCACATAAGATTAGTCAAAGTGCACGTAAACTTGTCTCAATACCCACATTAATAATAATAATAATAATAAAATTACAACCCTTGTTATGCCATTTAGTCGTTAAACAACCGTTAACAAAATTTGGACATTTAGTATTAGTCATTTTGTTCGTCCACACTAGTAATCTGAAGAAGCATATGATCAAAATAATGATAATAATCGAATTAATATTTTTTATAATAACATGTATTTTAAAACTAGTTTAAACATTACTCAAAACAAACTCTTTTTGTGAGAGATTTAAAAATACACTCCCGCATCTATTTGATATATTAAAAATAATATTTTTTTGTAAATGCTAATTTTAAGATTTGAATTCAAGAAATCGAACAAGAAAATAAACTTTCTCGATTATCAGATTTTTTTTATGAATCATATAAATGAAAATACATGCATCAATATAGTATACAATAATTTTGAGATGGCTCGGCTACATCTCTTTTATTTTCTGGGCTATTACCAGGTAGTGTCCTCTTTACCTTTCCATGGAGAATACTGTGCACATGAAAGGGATGTTTGTGGCTAAAACCGATGCGTACGTCTATTATTTGCATGACTTTCTGAGTCCCAAAGGATCCTTCTTGTGCATTCCATTATTTCATGCGAAGAGAAATATATAGTCTATAGTCACGATTTGAAAGGCACTCTTCCAGTTTGCATGGTCGTTGCTGGAAATTAATATTTTAATTTATTCTGAACATTTACTTTCATAGACATCAAAAACATCAAATTTATGGTTCAAATGATCGATTTCACCAAAAATTCAAGTCATGTAATTTACAGAGAGATACAGGGAATGCTCTCTAATGTCTAATGATTTACAGAGATACAGTCTCCAACAAGAAAAATGAAGTCTACAATCGAAGCTGACCAGCAATAACCGGTCTTGAAACATATGCAATTTAGAGTTCGAAAAATAAAGAAGTATAAATAAATTTAGAATGATTACATCAATTTTAATTACTCATAGCTATTAGTGCATTTTTAATGACTTTATTAATGACACATAGAATATTAGTTTAAATTAATTAATATTAAAAAATGTTATATAATTATCAATAATTCAATCATTATAGGTAGATCAGACAATTTAGATGAGCAATACGAAGTGAAATTTCGTAGATTTACATAGTTCTTAATGTAAATAATGCAAAAACATAAAAATTAAAAAACATCTGAGCTAAAACAATTAATCATATGTTTCTTGTACTATTATCTCAATTTTCATTACATTATTTACATGATAGTTAAAAATAAACCCGAGGGGAGTAAATTTGATAAAATGCTTCACAGGCGCGTGGAAATTAATTTTGTGGTTAATTTGAAAACAATATTAAATAATTCCAAACTATATTTTTATTATGGAATCCTTAGTATTAAATTTAAATTATATACCATTGTTATTTCCATCATCATAATAATAATAATCAGGTGATCATGTATATATTATTACATTATTACCAATAATAATCATGCTATCAACATATAAGGGCAAAATAATATAACCTGCATCAGTGCTCTTAATAAAAAGAGCAGAATCATGACTATTAGAAACAAATCTAAAAGATGAGATTATAACAGAAAATTTCTCAAACCAAGCACGAGGTGCTTGTTTGAGACCATATAATGCTTTTTTGAGCTTACAAACATACTCAGAGTCATGTGAAACACCAAGAGGAGGCGATATATAAACTTCTTCTTGAAGATCTCCATTGAAGAAGGCATTTTTAACATCAAGTTGTGAGATATGTCATTGACGAACCGAAGCTACAACAATAAGAGTACAAATAGTAGTTATTTTTGCAACAAGGGTAAATGTCTCCTCATAATTCATACCATACTGTTGAGAGTATCTTTTTGCAACCAACCTAGCTTTGTATTGCTCAATAGACCCATCAAAGTTAGTCTTGATCTTATACACTCAACAACAACCAACAACACTCTTACTAGGAGGTAGAAAAACCAAGTCCCAAGTATTTATCTTATGCAAAGCAGAAAGTTTATCATCCATAACTTGCTGCCAAAGAAAATCAAGAATTGCCTCTTTATAATGAATAAAAACTAAAAAAAAAGTAAATGACAAATATACAATTTAGAGATTAAACATGTTTATAAAGTGACATAAGGAATGCTCACTATATACATATGCTGGATTTGTCCATAAAACTAATTAAGTATTTTAATTTTTTTTATAATAATATATATTTTTATTTTTATTTTTATTTTGGTTTGGCATTGGCTTAAGCTGCACATAATATAAATTGATGATAGTCGCGTAGCACAAAGTTCGGGCCATGCAAGGATGAACATAAGTATTATGGCAGGCCAATATGCATTAATCAATACATTCTATAATGATCATAGTGCATTATTAAATGTGCTAAGATTCATATTTCATTTTTCAAAAATCTTTCTATATAACGATTGCCACATCACCTAATAAAAAAATATTCAAAAAATTTAAATATTCCTAGCATTATCTATTTTTTTAACCTCAAATATAACACACATCACATATGAACGTTATTAAAATTAAATTAAAAAAACTAAAAGGTTTGTTGATTCCATTGTTCATCAAGAAACAATTTAACAATTCATTATTCGTTAAAACAATAGTAACATAAGCCAAACAAAAAATAAAAATGAATTTTTTTTGTTGTAAAATTAGCACAACAAATGTACAAATTTGACAGAATAACATTGTTTCAAAAAGATTTGGTGAAATAGTACGATTTGATCATATTACGTTTCACAAATGATTTATATAATTCTCTAACACCCCTTAAAGTAAAAACTTTTTAAACTTGAAAATTGCATGGATTCATATTATCTTATATTTAATTTTATTTTTATTAGTTATAATAATGGTTGTGAGATTTAAAGTTGTGATTAACTATGATATCTTTTTAAAAAACCAATTTAACTTAAGTTTATCTTATTAAATGAAATTTAAAGATATATTTTTTATAATTTTTTCATGAAAGGCTTGTCGATGGCTTTTTTGTTGACGGGAGAGAAGGCTGGGTTTCTCACTGAGTGGTCGTGGGTTAGTAGGTTTCTAGTCGTTTAGATCCTCTTTCTTGGCTAAAAAAAAAATGGAAGCTTGAGGTTTTCTCGGGGCTGTCATCATTGTTTCATGGCATAAAGTCGATGATAAGCAGAGAGAAGCGTGCACATGAGAATTTATTTTTTACCATTTCATTTTATCTCTTCTTTTCATTCAAGTCCCTCAAACTCCTCTTCCTTCACACTTAAGCCACTATTCTTTAAATTCTCCACTACATCCTACAAATGTTTAATGGAAAATGCAACAATTTAAAAACACATATATGCATATATACACAGCTTGATGGTGTGGAACGATTTAATTTCAAATTTGTGCCGGCCAAGGATACTTGTCAGGTGATCTCCATGTTCACTCATTAAGCCGGGACGAGTTTATTAACATTGCCAAAGAACTCTCGTGAGAACGTGCAAATAACACATTATTCTTATCTCTATATTCATTAAATTAGCCTTTAATAAAGTTTTAAAATCTAATAAAATCTCAAAATACACAGAATAAACAGAGATAAATTGTTTTCTTGAGATTTTAATAATATTTATTAAGTGTTTTTGGATGAATAAGTTAGAAAATAGTTTTCTTTTACCAAAATTTTGGATCACTACTTTGGTAGTTGAAACTATGCTGGTATATGAAGCGATGTGTAGCACTACAAACAATGTGACATCTACTAATTAATAGTTTTTTTTTTTAAAAAAAAAAGTTGGAATCATTGTCCTTCCATTTTGAAAAAATAAATGCTAGCCTAGTTAAACAACTTGAACCCAGGTACCCGGGCTCTAATTGTTGAGTATTTGTTTTTACCTCGATTGAAACTTAAATTCTTTAGAATTAAATTATTAAAGAAATACTTACGATATTATTTTGTATATAATATTTGATTTTACTTTAGTTTTCATAAGATTATAGCATTCTTTTATAGTTTTAGTGAGCACTCTCTTTATCCAATTTGTCCCGGAAACAATTATAAAATCTCAAACTAACTAGTAAGTAAAAAAATATAAAAGAATTATCACATTCAATCACATAAAAGTATAAAAATACACAAACAACTTATGTTGATTGACAACTTACAACTACTCCACATGCAAGATGATCAGAAAAATTAACTATGAAAAAATAGAAGATTACAAGATATCACACAAAATTAATTTCTCACCTAAGATCCTAAAATAATCTGAAACTTACCTTTTCTTTCTTCTCTCTAGCAACCTAAAATGTAGAAAATAAAAACATTTACAAATAAATCTTAACCTTAAAAAATGATAATTTTAAGCTTTTTATATATGAACTAAATACATGGATATTTATTTTTTTCACTTAGCTTGGACTTCATAATTTAAGACAAACCCAACACAACCCTTTATTTATTTTTATTTTTTTGAAATTGTATTCGTTTTCTTTTATACATATATCTATTTTTCTTATCATATATTTAAATAAATAATGAATCATAATAATTTTGATATTTTTTTCATTAAAATATTTATTTCTTAGACAACAACTTACCATAATCATAAAAGCAAGCTTTAATAAATAAAAAAATTCCCTTCATTTAAATTTAAAGTCTTTAAAAGTTAATTATTAAAAAAAATATTATATTATTTTATTATATAACATTCTTTTTTACTCTATTTTTTATATTGTGGCATTTTTCATATGATATCAATAAGGGTGCTCTTTTATGCAACTCTTCATTTAAAAAAAAATCATCGAATCTTATTTGTTATATTTCTTACTCGTGTTTATTTCTCTTATGTATGAGTAAATATATTATGGATTAAAGTAGGCCCCCTCGCCAATGTACAAGTATTACTACCAGAAAATTGATAAATACAAATGGAAATATCGAGGGAATATTTCCGTCGGTAAATTTCTGAGGGATTTTACTGACAGAAATATTTCCTCGGTATATACCGAGGGAATTACCGTGGGAAAAAAATTAAAACAAAGCAAAAAAAAATAATGACATGTCATTTTTACTAACGGAATTACCGACGGAATTTATTCCGTCGGTGATTCCGTTGGTAAATTTGTTGGTAAATTGTGAACACTGTTCATCATGTTAATTACAAAGGGAATCACTGACAGAAAATTCCGTCGGTATTTTCCAAAGAGTAAATCACCGACGGATTTAAAAGTCGTCGATGTTATTTGGCGGTTTTCTGAAAAAATTCAATTAATTTAAAATTTTCATTTAAATATTACAGACAGAATTACCGACGGATTGAAAAATCGTCGGTAATTTTTTGGCGGATTCTGAAAATTTTTTACGAAATTGAAAATTTAAATTAAATATTACCGATGGAATTACTGACGGAATAATTAAAAAATATTAATATTTAATTATCCGTCGGTAAATCCGTCGGTAAAGTGTCCCAATAAAAAACCTGAATGCCCTTATTTCATAAGAGACAGACCCGTTTCTTATTCTTCTTCTTCTTCTTCTTCTTCTTCTTCTTTACTATATGTAAAAAACATCATTAAGGTATGTCTTCTTCTTCTTCTTCACTTTATGTAAAAAACATCATTTCTTATCTATTTCTTTCTCTTCTTTTCTCTCCTCATCTCCTTCTCTTTTCCTCCATGCTTGGGTATGTCTTCTTCTTCTTTCTTCTTTTATCCTCTTAGTTTTTTTTTTAATTAATATGCTTAATGAAATTTTTTTTCTCTCCTTAGCTTCACTTGCAACTACATTAAGGTAAGATTTTTCTTTTTTCTTCTTTTTTCATGATTTTTTTCACTATATTTGTTTTTTATTTTATTTTTAATTGTTTTTGTTCTTAATAATTGTATAAATGTTGTTGTGAGATTTTTTTTCATATGAGATCAATTTTTAGTAGATTTATTTATAGGATTTTAAAAATTTTAGCAATTGCAACTTCATTTTTTTCATATGAATTTTTTTAGTTGAATTTATTTTTTTATTTTATTTATTTGTTGCAAATTTGTTTGAATTGATTTTCTTATTCTTTTTTCCAAGCATTTTGAGTATATATTATACAGTGTTAATTTATGTTAATTTAATTATTTTATAATTTTATAAAATAAATTTTTTTTAAAATGTTTTTCAATAATTACCGACGGAAATTTCGTCGGTAAATCCCTCGGTAATTCTGTTGGTAATAAAAAAATTATTACTGACGCGTCTATTTCGTCAGTAAATCCGTCGGTAATTCTATTACCAACGGATTTACCGACGGACAAAACATTACCGACGATCATTTCCGTCGGTAATATAATTACCGATGGAATATGTGTCTTACACCGACGGAAAAATTCTATCGGTAAAACTGTTAAATCTTGTAGTGTATTGTGTTGTTGTTATACATATTTTTTTTTTAATACATTGGTGTCAAGATTATCATTTCTCAAAACTTTTTATGTTAAAAATAGCATTGTTTCATTAAACGCATTTAGCATTTTCTTAACACATAATATAATTCCATTTTTTTTTATGGTTTAAAACATGTTTTTAATGATTAATAGCATATTGGCCTGTGCTTCGCAGCGGGTTAATAATATTTTTTTTTCAAATATAAAAAATTATGAAGAATATAGAGAATATTTAATGCATTAGATCTGACGGTAACCCAACTCTATTGGGTCCTGCCGGTAGTGAGGCCCAACACTATTGGGTCATGCTACGACAGGCCCAACGCTATTGGGTCCTCCTAGACAGTAGGACTCAACTTTACTAGGAGAAAAGAAATTCAATCAACCCAACCTCATATGAGAAAAAATTATCATCGCCCAAATTTTGTATAATATAAAAAAAATCTCATCAATTTATTTTCTCTTTACTGCATGAAAAAAAAATTACTTAAATGAAAATAAAAAAAATCTAAAATGTAAATATCTGGGTCTAACTGCGAGCCGAACCAAATAGCATTGGGTCTAGCTTTCAAGCCAAACCTAGCACCTGTTGGAAGCGATTTGGATCTAGCTTGGTAACCAAACCCAACAGCTTTTAGCACAGAAAACAGAAAAGATAATGCCCCCAACATCACTTTTTGCCTAAAAAATAGCAAAAACAATACCCCCATGACGTTACAATGTCGTCCACAGTGCAAACACTCTTTGTCTACAATGTGGTCCAGAGTACAATGAGTCTATGTCCATAGTAAATGGGATGGAAAAATATACAATTCGTTACATTACCATCACTAAAAAATAGTACCTTCTTTTTAATTAATCTGTGGCAAAAATTAACCCAGTTTTTCTTTTATTCTATGTATATAGTATTTTCATTTTTTATGGAAAACTTTGTAGCCATTAATATATAAATACCTATTGTTTAATATTCCAAGGCGGTTATTTAATAAAAAAGAGACAAAGAATTGCAAGTATATGATAGTATGATTGCTATGAAACACCACTTTTTTGGTTTTTATCAATTTGCATCTCTTATGTAGCATGTGCAATCCATTACCCTAGAAGAATATAAGATGATTAATCACTATAAGGTCCATGCAAAAATGACCTAAAATAACAACAGAAAGACCCAACCTTAATTCTTATATGAATAGGCCTAAAAAAAATTGAACTTCTACCGTATAACAAAATTCCATAACATTTGTAAATAAACACATTTAATGGGAGTGTCATGAATTGAGTTTTGCTGGTAGTAGCGCCCAATGTTATTGGAAGAAAAGAAATTCAACTAACCAAACCTTAAATAAAAAAAAATTATAATCACCTAACTTTTGTACAATATAAAAAAAACTCTCATTAATTTATTTTCACTTTATCGTATGGAAAAAAATTAGATAAGAGAAAAGAAAAAACATCTAAAGAGGCAAAAAAATAAAATTGAAAATATCTCGGTCTGGCTGAAAGCCGGACCCAATAGCGTTGGGTCTAACTGCCAAGCAAGACCTAACACCTGTTGGAAGCAATTTGGGTGTCGCTGACAAGCCAGACCTAGCAGGGCTAGGGCTAGGTCTGGCTTGACAGCCAGACCCAACAGTTTTTGGAACAAAAAAAGGAAAGACAACGCCCCTAGCAACACTCTTTAACTAAAAAACAACGACGACAATGCCCCCATGGTGCTACAATGTCGTCAACAGTGCAAATACTTTATGTCCACGGTAATTATCATCTAAATTTTGTACAATATAAAAAAAAGAGTCTCATCAATTTACTTCCTCTTTATCGTATGAAAAAAAAATACATAGGAGAAAAGAAAAAAAATCTAACGAGGTAAAAAAATAAAATTGGACATATCTGTGTCTGGCTAAACTTAATAGCCTTGGGTCTGGCTGTCACGTTAGCTCTGGCTTCCAAGCCACATCCGATAGCTTTTGACAACAAAAAAAAGACAACACCCCCGACAACATTTTATGACTAAAAACAGCAAAAACAATGCCCCCATGACGTTATAGTGTTGTCCACGGTGCAAACACTCTTTGTTTATAGTGTGGTCCAGAGTGTAATGAGTCTATATCCATAATAAATAGAATGCAAAGATAAACAATCCGTTACATTGTCATCCCTAAAAAAACAATACCCTTTTTTAATTAATGTGTGGCAAAAATGAACCAAGTTTATTTTTATTCCATGTAGATAGTCTTTTCATTTTTTATGGAAATATATATATATATATATATATATATATATATGTGTGTGTGTGTGTGTGTGTGTGTGTGTGTGTGTGTGTTAATAAATAAATACCGATTGTTTAATATTCCAAGCCAATTATTTAATAAAACAAAATGATGAAGAATTGTAAGCATATGATGGTATGAATGCTATGAAACACCATCTTCTTGGTTTTTATCAATTTGCATCTCTTATGTGGCATGTGTAATCCATTTTCCTAGGCGAATAAAAGATGATTGATCACTATAAGGTCCATGCAAAAGTAGCCTAAGAATAACAGCAGAAGAACCCAACCCTAATTCTTATACGAATAGGCCTAAAAACAATTTAAACTTATACCGTATAAATAAATTCAATAACATTTGTAAATAAACGCATTTAATGAAAGTGTCAGGAATTGGGTCCTACTGGGCAACAAGCCCAACGCTATTGGGTCTTCCTAGGTAGCAGGACTCAACTTTATTGGGAGAAAAGAAATTCAACCAACCCAACCTCAAATGAAAAAAAAAATTATAATCACCCAACTTTTGTATAATATAAAAAAGTCTCATCAATTTATTTTCTCTTTACCGTATGAAAAAAATTAAATAAGAGAAAAGAAAAAATCTGAAGAGGTAACAAATAATATTGAAAATATCTGGGTCTGGCTGAAAGGCGGACCTGATAGTGGTGGGTCTGGCAACCAAGCCAGACCAAGCAATTGTTGGAAGCGATTTGGGTAGCCAGACCCAATAGGGTGGGGTCTGGCTGTCCAGCAAGACCCGATAGTGTCGCTTTTGGCTCTCATGCTAGACTCAACAGCTTTTGACCCTAAAAAAAGAAAAGACAACACCCCCAACAACACTTTTTGACTAAAAGTAGCAAAGACAACACCTCATGACGCTACAGTGTCGTTCATAGTGCAAACACTCCATATCTACAGTGTGGTCCACAGTGCAATGAGTCTATGTCCACAGTAATCATCACCCAACTTTTGTATAATATAACAAAAGTCTCATCAATTTATTTTTTCTTTACCATATGAAAAAACTATTACATAAGAGAAAAAAAAATCTAATAAGGTAAAAAAGTAAAATTCAACATATCTAGGTTTGGCTGAAAGCCGAACCCAATAGCCTTGGGTCTGGCTACAAGCCAAATCTAGAACCTGTTGAAAGCAATTTGGGTTTGGCTCTGTAACAAGACCCAATAATGTGGTAGCTAGACCCAACAATTTTTGGCACAGAAAACAGAAAAGCTAATGCCCTCCAACATCAAGTTTTGACTAAAAAGTAGCAAAGACAATGCCCCCAAGGCACTACAGTGTTGTCCACAGTGCAAATATTCTATATCTATAGTGTAGTCTACAATGTAATGAGTCTATCTCCATAATAAATGGGATGGAAAGATGTACAATTCATTACATTGTCATCTCTAAAAAACAACACTTTTTTTTAAAAAAATTAATCTATGGCAAAAAAATAACTTGTTTTTCTTTTATTCCATGTACATAGGCTTTTCATTTTTTTTGTGGAAAAATCTATAGTCGTTAATATATAAATACTGATTGTTTAAAATTCCAAGGCGATTATTTAATAAAAAAATAAACGAAGATTGCAAGCATATGATGGTATAAATGGTATGAAACACCACCTCTTTGCTTTTTTATCAATTTGCATCTCTTATACGGCATGTGCAATCCATTGGCTTGGGTGAATAAAAGATGATCGATCACTATAAGGTTCATGCAAACTTGACCTAAGAATAACAGCAGAAGGACCCAACCCTAATTCTTATGCGAATAGGCCTGAAAACAAATTAAACTTCTAATGTATAAACAAATTCCATAACTTTTCTAAATAAATGCATTTAATGAAAGTTTTATGAATTGGGTCCTGCTAGGCACCAAAGCCTAACACTGACACAACTCTATTGGGAGAAAAGAAATTCAACCAACCCAACCTCAAATGAAAAAAAAAATCATCACCCAACTTTTGTACAATATAAAAAAAGTCTCATCAATTTATTTCCTTTTTATTGTATGACAAATATTAAATAATAGAAAATAAAAAATATCTAAAGAGACAAAAAAATGAAACTGGAAATAATCTGGGTGTGGTTAAAAGTCAGACCCAATAGTATTGGGTATGGCTTCGAGGTAAACCCAATAGTGTTGGGTATGGCTCCCAAGCTAAACCCAACAACTTTTGGCACAAAAAACAAAAAAGACAATGCCTTTATCTGTATGTTTTGACAAACAACAGCAAAGACAATGCCCCAATTGCATTACAGTGTCATCCACAATGCAAACACTCTATGTCTATAGTGTAATGAGTCTATGTCTATAGTAAATAGGATGGAAAGAAATACAATCCATTACATTGTCATCCCTAAAAAACAATACTTTTTTTAAATTAATCTGTGGCAAAAATTAACCTAGTTTTTCTTTTACTCCATGTAAATAGGCTTTTCATTTTTTGTGGAAAAATCTATAGGTGTTAATATATAAATACTGATTGTTTAATATTCCAAGTCAATTATTTAATTAAAAAAATGACGAAGAATTGCAAGCATATGATGGTATGAATGATATGAAACACCATCTCTTTACTTTTTATTAATTTGCATCTCTTATGCGGCATGTGCAATTCATTGTCTTAAGTGAATAAAAAATGATCGATCACTTAAGGTTCATGTAAAAATGGCTTAAGAATAACAATAGAAGGACCCAATCCTAATTCTTATATGAATATGCCTGGAAACAAATTAAACTTCTACCATATAAACAAAATCCATAACTTTTGTAAATAAATACATTTAATGGAGACGTCATGAATTGGGTCCTACTAGCAACAGGACCCAATGTTATTGGGTTATGCTGGGCAACAAGGCCCAACACTGACCCAACTATATTGGGAGAAAAGAAATTCAACCAACTCAACCTTAAATTAAAAAAAATTATCATCACCCAACTTTTATACAATATAAAAAAAATCTTATCAATTTATTTTCTCTGTTCCGTATGAAAAATATTAAATAAAAAAAATCTAAAGAGGCAAAAAAATAAAATTAAAAATATCTGGGTCTGACTGAAAACCAGACCCAATAGCATTGAGTCTGGCTCCCAAGTCAGACTCAACAACTTTTGACACATAAAACAGAAAAGACAATGCCACTAGCAGTACTTTTTGACTAAAAAAATAGTAAAAACAACGCCTCTATTGCACTAAAATATTATTCACAGTTCAAACACTTTATATTTACAGCGTGGTTCACAATTTAATAAGTTTACATAGTATTTTTGCCGTGTTTTTTAATATGTATAATAATATATTTATTTTCCTAATGAACAAAAAATATATATATATCCTCCAGCGAAGCGTGAGCACGACGCTAGCAATACCTCATCCAACAATACTAGGGTATCTACCGAGGGGACCAATTTATGGTGAAAGATTCTCCGTCGAAAACAAGGAATTGTCTCTGATTCCTAGCTCTTTCAGTACCTATACGTCCCTTTCTCCAAATTAAATATTTGGTCTGAGCCTCTCCATTGGATGGATTGGAAAAACAATCCATGAAACAGACACATACCAGCAAGGCAATACATCCATTTAATTAAACCTTTACATATATTCCGTGACAACTCAAAAGCATTTACATTCTTTTTATGATGAACATATCTTCTGATAAGTTTGTGTCTCAACCAACATTAATCTTCTTGAAAGATCTTGAGTTCTTCTGTCTTCATCAAAATTTAATAAATTTTCTAAAATATTGGGTAAAGATTTAAAACGAGAAAAATATAAAAATATAACATATTAACTACTTAGCTAACCTCAACATATGTATTTATTTTGTTTTCTGACAGTGTGATGCAAAAATTAATTAAACAAAGAATATATTTTTTTATGGGCAA
Source organism: Populus nigra (assembly GCF_951802175.1). Taxonomy (NCBI): domain Eukaryota; kingdom Viridiplantae; phylum Streptophyta; class Magnoliopsida; order Malpighiales; family Salicaceae; genus Populus; species Populus nigra. The sequence continues at coordinate 18,135,192 of NC_084852.1, forward strand.
AAGAGGCCACAAAAATGTGAGCTTCAAATTCAAAGATTTATTTTTTCTAAATAATAATAATACTAAAGTTTGTTTTCTTAGAAGATTTATAAAATCTTAATTAGCTAGAAACTCTATGTCAACTAGAATACCAAAACAAAAATCCAAAATTATAAAAGAAAGAAACATGAAATCCAAAAATATCAAAAAATCAAAAAATAACAAGAAAAATTATCAAAATTATCAAAACTAGGAGCCTTGACAAGATTTTTTTATATCTAAAAATGCAATGGTCCAAGTAGCTACACAATGGCTATTTTAAAAAAAAATAACCTTTATAAATTCTTGTAAAAAATTAAATATGATCCACCAATCGGATTAAAAATTATAATTTTTTTGAGTTGATATTCGTTATATTTGACTTAAATATATTAATAAATATATCTGATAGAATATTTATATAATCTATCTTAAACAGGTACTTATCCATTTATAACACACTCACTGTTGAGAATAACTTGATATCGCAGGCATGAGCACACACAAAGTCTTCATTCCTATCATTCACCATACCTGTTGAGAGAGAGAGATGGCTGATAAACCTCATGCAGTGGGTGCGCACCTTTTCCAGACCAAGGCCACAAAAATCCAATGCTCAAACTAGCAAAAATCCTACTCTTCAATGGCTTTCACATCACCTTTGTTAATACTGAATATAACCACACGCTTACTCATGTCTAGAGGCACCAGCTCTCTTGATAGCTTGCCAGACTTTCAATTCGAAACTATCCACGGTGGTCTTCCACCATCAGATATGCTGATTCCACTCAAGACAACATGACTCTTTGTTACTCGACCTCCACAACCTGCTTTGACTTGGATCATGAGAGTAATGTAAATTTTAAAGAATAAAATTAAAAATAAAAAATATTTACTAAAAAAACATCAAACAAAAAAAATCAAGTTAACTAATTAACCCGCTAAATTAATGATGTATTTCATAAAAATATAACAATTTAATTAAAAATAAATTATATATTAAAAGATAAAATTAAAAAAATATTAAATAAAATATTTTAATAAAGAGTGATAGGGGGTGGTACAGTAAAATCCATGTGTTTTTGTTTTTATATTAAAATCCGCATCTCTGCCATATCTCTACTTGGTAAGAAAAGTGATTGATAACTTTGTCACCTTGCTTGGTTTTTAGCCCGTGCTTGATTAATGTAATTTGACATTAGCTGGGTGAAAGTGATAGCATTGTCGTCTTATTTGCCTGCCTGTATTCATGCTCGTAGTTATGACATGGGTGGGTCCACCCCAATACTGAAACTGGCCTCCACCTGTCGGTGTTAAATTAAATGGGTCCCGTGCTCCAATTACAGGCATTGATCTTATCTCATGCAGAGAAAAAGAGTTTGTAATTTTATACACACATAATAAATCATGGGATTTCTTACAAACAAGGAAAACATAAGAATGTACATGTAGGAATGAATGATGACACAAGCAGTGGTTTAGATACAACAAATAATCACAAATCATAATTTTGATAATTTCTATCGGCATATTCATTAATTGCTTTGTTGGTTTACAAGAGACATGGCCAAGGCCGAGTATTATTACCGACGTGAGAGAGGGCATGCAAAACACACTTGCAATTATGAGCATATAAAGCACTCCAATCCGACTATTTACTGGCTCCTTACCCTGTATAGTTGTTAGTATAGATTCGATGTTCGTTTTATATCCTGTTTTTGCTTTTTAAAAATATTTTAAAAAAATTATTTTTTTAATTTTAAAATAATATTTTTGGTGTTTTTATATTGTTTTAATATACTGATATCAAAAATAATTTTTACAAACTAAAAACATATTATTTTAATTTATTTTAAAAAATAATTATTATTACACTCTCAAATATGTTTATATATATATATATATATATATATATATATATATATATATATATTGATGTGGCTAGCTTGGTCCCTGAATGTTATAATATAAAATCCAACAACCTTGTTATAATATAAAGTTAGAACTAATAGGACAAATGACTTTAATGAATATGCAATTCAGTTTAGGCCATTAATTAATTTATTTATTTTGGCTCATTTACCCAATACGAATGTATCTACTGAGTGGATCGATTTCTGGTGAAAAGATTGCATTAAAAAAGAAGAAGGAATTGTCTATGAAAATGTATGGTTTGAGCGTCTCCCATGCATGTATTGGAAAGAAAATTAAACATGATATAAATCCATGAAACCTACGCATACCTACATTCATTTAATTGAACCTTCCATATTGTTTGATATATATATATATATAAAAAAAAAGGATTAAAAACAGATTTTAGGTGTCAACCAAAACCAAAACTAAATCTCTTCGTGAAGAATTTTGAAAGCCCATTTTCCATTTCGTCTTGTGCCTTCAGAAAAACTTAATTAATGTTAGGTAACCAAAATATAAAAAAAAATAGCATACCTCTTTAACTATATATGCGGCCAACCTCATGAGATCTACTCATTTTGTTCGGTGGCAGCGTCTTAATTCCTATCATTCACCAATCTGTTGAGAGAGAGAGAGAGAGAGAGAGAGAGAGAGAGAGAGAGAGAGATGGCTGATAAACCTCATGCTGTGTGCGTCCCTTTTCCAGCCCAAGGCCACATAAACCCAATGCTCAAACTAGCAAAAATCCTCCACTTCAATGGCTTTCACATCACCTTTGTTAATACTGAATATAACCACAGACGCTTACTCAGGTCTAGAGGCGCCAGCTCTCTTGATGGCTTGCCAGACTTTCAATTCGAAACTATCCCTGATGGTCTTCCACCATCAGATGCTGATTCCACTCAAGACATCTTGACTCTTTGTTACTCCACCTCCAAGACTTGCTTAGCCCCATTTCGTGATCTTATTGCCAAACTCAACTCTTCCAGTGTTATACCCCAGGTAACATGTATTGTCTCTGACGCTGTAATGAATTTCACTCTTGATGCAGCTGAAGAATTTGGAATTCCTGATGCACTGTTTTGGACTCCTAGCGCCTGTGGTGTTTTGGGCTACTCAAAATGTCGTTCACTTTTTGAAAGAGGCTTGACACCTGTTAAAGGTATCTGTTTAAACGAAACTCGAAAGATTGTCTTGTGAATCTTAGTAAAATGCATGGTATTTACTTCAACTTATACTACATGTTTTTTGTTTGCAGATGTGAGTTATATAACAAATGAATTCTTAGAAACAGCTATAGAATGGATTCCAGGAAAGGAAAATATCCGTTTGAGGGATCTTCCAAGTTTAGTTACAACTGCAGACGTGGACGAAATCAATTTGATTATAACACTAATAGAAAGAACTTCAAGAGCTTCTGCTGTCATTTTTAACACATTTGAATCCTTCGAACGAGATGTTTTGGATGCTCTCTCCACAATGTTTCCTCCAATTTACACTCTCGGTCCTCTTCAATTGCTTGTTGATCAGTTTCCAAACGGTAATCTGAAAAATTTTGGTTCAAATCTTTGGAAAGAAGAGCCTGGGTGCATTGAGTGGCTTGATTCAAAAGAACCAAACTCAGTGGTTTATGTAAATTTTGGTAGCATCACTGTAATAACACCACAGCAAATGATGGAATTTGCTTGGGGGCTAGCCAACAGCAATAAACCTTTTTTATGGATTATAAGGCCTGACCTAGTTGAAGGCGAATCTGCGATGTTGCCATCTGAATTTGTATCTGAAACGAAGAAGCGAGGCATGTTAGCAAACTGGTGTCCTCAAGAACTAGTCTTGAAGCATCCTTCCATTGGAGGGTTTTTAAGTCACATGGGGTGGAATTCTACAATGGATTCTATCTGTGCTGGTGTGCCACTAATTTGTTGGCCGTTTTTCGCTGATCAACAGACCAACTGTATGTTTGCTTGCACTAAATGGGGTATTGGCATGCAGATTGATAACAACGTGAAAAGAGACGAAGTGGAGAAACTTGTGAGGGAGTTAATGGAGGGAGAGAAGGGAAAGGATATGAAGAGGAAGGCAATGGAATGGAAAACCAAAGCGGAGGAAGTCACTAGGCCTGGTGGTTCCTCCTTTGAGAACTTGGAAGCATTGGTGAAAGTTCTTGCATGCAAGCAGACATGTTAGAATCCTAGTGGCAGATCTTCTTTCTTATCGTTTCTGTATTGGCAATGCACTGCATGCATTAAGCTGAATAAAATTATCTTGTGACCATAAATAAGTATTAATTTCAGTATTTTTCAAATAATGTTCCAAATGCGCACACAATCTTGACTTTTAGCAACGAAATTGGTTGCATGCTGAAAAAATTTTATTTCTTAAAATATTAGTCCTCTTGAATTTCTTGTTCATTCCCGCTGTCTCAAAATGCATCAGATCTTAGATCACTACTACTAATAATAAGACAAATAATTGGTGTTCTTATATATAAATATATGTGGTTTTGTCTTCTTGCCATTGTCGGCAGCCCTCAAGTTTTTTCCTCAAAGCTGTCTTGTACTTGTAAATAATCATGTTGTGTTGTCTTCTTGCCATTCACTCATAGGCAACAAATTAATGATGGTAATCGCCGTCTCTGCCATATCTCTTCTTGGTAAGCAAAAAAAACAAAAAAAAACGATTCATCACTTTGTCACCTTGCTTGGTTTTTGGCCCCTGCTTGATAATCGTACTGTAATTTATTATTTGCGGTGGGAAAGAGTGTATTAAAAAAAAATATTCACCAATCAAATTTCACCTTATATTATTTTTATTTTATTTTTATCTAAAAAATTAAAATAATGGTTAATATCTCTTCTATACACTACCAAGATTTCACAGTTTTACCGACGGACCAATTTCGTCGGTGTGTAATTAGAAGTTCGTCGGTAATTTTTTTACCGACGTCATCACCGACGGATTACGTCCGTTGACTTTACCTTCGTCGGTGATTCCCCCTTCCGTCGCTATATCGGTCGGAGCAACAAAAAAACCATTTGCCGATGGTTTTACAGACGAAATTTGCACGCAAAAAAAAAAGATTCTCGCTTGAAATATACCGACAGATTTTTATTCCGTCGGTGATATTGTAATTTACCGACGGACACTATCCGTCGGGAACTACGTCGGTGAGTGTATGAAATACCGACCAAATCTGTCCGTCTGTAAATTCGTTGGTACTGGTGGAAGCTACTGTTAAATGCCAACGGATGAATTCTGTCGGTAAGTCTGTCGATGAGTGTTTAAAATACTGACCGAATTCATCCGTCGGGAAAATCCTTGGTAATTGTTTTTTTCTTAATTTGTTTTTAAAAAATTATTTAGGATATATAATATAAAACTATATAAATTAATTGTAATACAAACCAATTATGCAAATAAAATTTATATTAAACATTAAAAAAAAACAAAGTTAAATAATATTCATTACAAACTGAATATGTTTCAAGAAAAATATTAAATGAAGTTTTAAAGGTAAATAATGTTGATTACAAATTAATATAAAGGCGGAGCTGGAGGAGGAGGAGGAGATCCTGGAGGAGGCTGGTGGTTATACGGCCAAAAAAGATTAGGCGCACATGTTCCACTATTTGCCATGTTCATAATCATTTCGCGAAGCTGTTCATAAGCTGATTTTTATTGTTTATGAGCCGCTTCATATTCCGCTTTTTGTTGTGCTTGAGACGCTTTGAATTGCTCAGACTCCGCTCTTTGTTCCGCTCTTTGTTCCGCTCTTTGTTGTGCATGAGACGCTTTGAGTTGTGCATGAGACGCTTTGAGTTGTGCGTACTCTGTTTTTAGGTTATCGTATTTCTCGGTGAGCTGAGCCGTGTGTTGCTGCAAGGCCACGAACTCCTTAGATTGGGAGCTTGATATTGATTGGGAGCTCCCAACGGTTGAAACACTACGGGTCAACCGCAAGTTGTCGGCCGTAGTGTTGGAGAGCCCGGAAACCCGATTTTTATCGGGTCCACTTGATGAGCCAACCTCCATCCACAAATCTGGATCGAATTCCGGATGGGTCAAAGTATCGTCCTCGTATCTCTCCCTCAACCGATTATTATAGGTCTCCTGAAAATAAAATAAAAAAGTAATCATCATATTCAATACAATAAACATAATAACTTACAAAATAAAATGGTTGAACAAACATACCACGAAATGCTGAGCACGGTTATCAACGAACTGTTGCGCCCCCTTCTGGCGGTCTTGACTCCGCACGTGCATCTCCACAAACAGCTCCATCGGGCTCGGCTCACGTCCAAGAGACGCAGCCTATAATGGAAAAAGATATATCAACAACAACTGAATTTAACGATATATTTCATTTAAATTAATCTTACCATCCGTTTCGCATGTGCAGCAAACGGAACGGAGCCGCCAGTGTGCGTTGTCACCCCGCCATGAATTGGCCGATTCCGGTTTCCAGTACCAGACTGTGAGCGTCGTGTGAACCGCTCAGACGTCACGTGCTCAAAATAGTGCGTCCATATATCTTCCGGGATGTATATCGGTTTGAAATCCCTCCAAACCGCAACATCGTTCCAGCCTTGGAAACCCCTATCCCTCGCTGGTTTTTTTGCCTTTTTTTGTGCTTCATACCAAAAATCACGCAACCTACTTCACGCAACCAAAAATTACATTTCGAAACATAAATTTTTGTCTAAAAAAAATCATGTATTGTTTTCGATCTTACTTAGTTGCCGCGTGATTTTCCCACACCCTTCTCACAACAGTGTTATGCTCACTGTCCCAGCAGAATTTGTGCTGTGTATAAATATACAAGTTTAAATAAAAACAATAATTTATTTACAATTATATTAATAATTTATTAGAAATAAGCTGAAAATTATAAATTAACACCAACCTGAAATCTGCCAAACCATGCATTGATTTGAGGCATCCATTCAGGATGCTTGGATATCTGACTCCATTGAAACAATGGAATCTCCATCGACGATTTAAACGCCAATGATATTACTCGGGCGGCTTCAATGTTTGTGAACCTGAAAATAAATGAAATAAATTCAATAGTGATTACTTCATAAATTATGTTGTAATTTAAAAAAAAAAACTAAAACCTTAACAAACTTACATTGAAAGATCGTCCTTCCACTGTGCCTCGTACTTGCGGGTAAATTGATTCCGCTGTGAAGGCACGCCGCCTCTGTGCTGTGAAGTACCGCTGGAAGAGGCAGCATCGGTTGACGGTGCAGGTGGTGTAGGTGCCTCTTCTTAAGCGGCACCTAAGGAAATATCATCCTCACTGCTAGACGAACTAGCTGCGACCGCACTTGAGCGAGCAGCTCTGGTTTTCGTTCTACGCATCTACACAATTTGATACAAATAATTATATAATTAAATTCAAATATATAAAAAAAATTCGACAGCACCTCCTCTATACCGGATACTACCCAAATCCACAAACCTGCACATATTAACAATAGCCACAACCAATTTACCCAATCTATACTAAGTATTACAACATATTCAATTACTAATCCTAAGGTAAATTCAACATTAAGAATTACAATTCAAGTAATTATTCAATAATTATGCCAATACAACAAAACAATAAATTAAAAAAAATACTCTAGAATAACAATCAAAATAAATGGAAAAAATTAAACACAAAGCATGCAATAATAGAGTAAAACTAATAATTATTCCAACATATTCAATTACTAATTCTAAGGTAAATTCAACATTAAGAATTAAAATTCAACAAATTATTCAATAATTATGCCAATACAACAAAACAATAAATTAAAAAAAAAACTCTAGAATAACAATCAAAATAAATGGAAAAAATTAAACATAAATCATGCAATAATAAAGTAAAATTAATAATTATTCCAACATATTCAATTACTAATTCTATGGTAAATTCAACATTAACAATAAATATTCAACAAATTAACTAATAATAATTATGCCAATACAACAATAAAAAATATTCAATAAATTAAAAAAAAAACTATAGACTTTAGCAATGAATTATGCAAAAAAAAACTATAGACTTTATCTACATTACAAAAAATACACCAAAACAAAAAAAAAACCAAAAAATAGCAAAAAAAAACCATTAAAGTAAAATAAAATAGAGGAAACACTAAACTTTTAAACTGATGAAGATGATGAAGAAAACTTGCTAGAGATTGGAGGTGAAAGCTTTGAAGAATGGAGAGGAAAAAAAATCAAAATCTTAAGGTAAGAAACGAAGGAGAAGAAAAAACTTAAGTTCGTCGGTGTTGCCGTCGGTGATGTGGTGGCATTTCAAGTAATTATTTTCGAACTCTCTGTGAAATGCCGACGGACTTAAAGCTGTCGGTGTGGCCGTCGATGATGTGGTGGCATTTCAAGTAATTATTTTTGAACTCTCTGTGAAATGCCGACGAACTTAAGGCCGTCAGTGTGGCTGTCGGTGATGTGGTGGCATTTCAAGTAATTATTTCGTGTTGCAAAATATATCATCCATGATCAATAATTATTTCAAGTAATTATTTCATAATTGTGGTATTTCAACTAATTATTTCAAGTAATAAATATTTTGTGTTTCAAAATATATCATCCATAATCTAAATTACATGAAAAAAAGGGTTTTACATAGGGCTTCATTTTGATAGTTAGTCAGAATTTTCTTCTTCTTCGTCATCAATTGAATTGTCATCACCTTCATCGCAATCTTCAATATGAATATCATCTTCTTCATCGATATTTGCTTGTCCGCTAGAGCTCAAAACAAAATTCAACTTCTCTGCATCAACATTAACAAGACTATCATCGAAAACATGAAAATTTAAATTTTCTTCCAATTCAATTGAAGGAGCAACTCGATATGGTTCAACCACCTCACTAACTTGAAAGACTTCATCTCGCATACTTGTGTCTTCGTTCTCATCCTGAACAACCTCGACACGACCCCAGGGTTTCGTTTTTAAAACGGACAACCAATCCACTCTTGATCGATCCTTTCTAAATGAAGAGGTGTATGTGTAATAAACTTGTTGACATTGCTTTGCGAAAACAAAGACATCGTTTATGTTGCGGAGTCTAGCTTTTGAGTTGATTTCGACTATACCATAATGTAAATCAACTCTGATTCCTCTGTCAGTCGTGTCATACCAATAACATTTGAATAAAAACACTATATTCTGCTCGTTATGCTATTGCAGTTCGACGACCTCTTCTAATCTACCATAGTAGTCAACTTCTAACTCACTACTAGTGGATCCCTTAACACAAACACCGCTGTTGTATGTCTTTCTTCCTTGCCCGTATTCTTCAGTATGGAAAACATATCCATTGACAAAATACCCGTTGTAGCACTTATATTTTCTTTCAAGCCCCAGGCTTAGTGAAGACAGTGACTTAGGTGCACTCCTTCCCATTTGATAAACCTTGTATGTAATGTACATTAATAAACAGTAAATGAACGAGAATCTCGTAATGACATGCATACGTACAGTAATTTTGCAAGTTAGAATGAGTTTGTGATAGTGTTTACATGTGTTCTGAACCACGTGGCAAACTGCTCATCTTGTAATTGAAAGATCTGGGATTCGGTCAGCTGTGAGTTATTGGAGAGTAAATATTGACGATGTTGCCTGCAAGTGATAATGAGTGTATGATATTACAATATATAATTAACAGTATATTACTAACAAAGTTTAATTAGTATAAACTTACTGAATAAAAGGTCTCAGCTCATCACAGTTAAATAGAACATAGTTGTGTGCTTGTTTGAACTCTATTTCCGACAAATATCTTCCTTTTACGGCATTTTTAGGTGTGGGTCGTCCAGTATTAGAGAATATTGACAAGTTCCCACTAGAAGGCACTTCAACGCCATCATCATGCCGTGGAACGCGATTGATTCTTGTTCTCAGATGAGGTTCGAAATAGTACGAGATAAATGTTAAGATCTCCTTAACAATATAGGCCTCACATATCGAAGCCTCAACATGCGCCTTGTTCTTAACCTTTTTCTTGAGATTAAACAAGTACCTGCATTGAAATATTAATCAAGTATTTTCAATTAAGAAAAATATATAAAATACTTTTATATATGAATTACATTGCAACTGTAATATCTAACCGTTCGAATAGGTACATCCATCTATATTGGTCCTCCAGCTTTTGCCTCGAACGGTAGATGTATAGGGAGATGCTCCATTGAGTTAAAAAATGATGGAGGGAATATCATCTCAAGTTTGCATAGTGTCTCGACGATATTCGTTTGAAGCCTCTCAATGTGATCAACATTCAACTTGCTGGAGCATATATCTCTGAAGAAATGACTGATCTCCGTGAGTGCATCCCATATTCCCTTTGGCAACAAATCATGAAAAGCTAATGGGATGAGTGTTTGCATAAACACGTGGCAGTCATGACTCTTCATTCCATACAATCTACAGTCCTCTATATTAACCAGCCTTGATATGTTCGATGCATGTCCATCTGGAAAACACAGACTTTTAAGCCATTTATAGACTAGCAGTTGTGCGTTTTTCTCTAACACGAAGCTTACTCTTGGTTTTGCGACCCGTGACTCATCATAAACCAACTCCATATTTTTACGGTTACAATATAAAGCTATATCCAATCTAGCCTTGATGTTGTCCTTTGTCTTCCCCTTCACATCCATGACGGTGTTAAAAATGTTCTCAAACATGTTCTTTTCGATGTGTATGACGTCAAGGTTATGGCAGAGCAGATTGGTCTTCCAATAAGGAAGCTCAAAAAAGATACTTTGCTTTACCCAATTATGGGTCAAACCAAAACCAGGAAACTTTTGCTTACCTGATTGAAGGCCAAACACAATGTCACCGTACTCTGAGACAACATCATGCAATTCTTCACCAAAAAGACGCGAGAATGCAACATCTTTTTCAACTCTGCCAACAAAGAAATCTTTTCTATTCTTTCTGTACCTGTGATGAAGTGGCAAGAAGCGACGATGACAGTAAAAAAAAGAAGCTTTACCTCCATTTGCTAGTGTGAATGCCTTCTTGTTTTCCATGCAGTATGGACATGCGAGTTTCCCATGCGTGCTCCGACCAGAAAGCATTCCATAAGCTGGAAAATCATTGATAGTCCACATCAATGCCGCCCTCATAAGAAAATTTTGTTTCCTCGATATATCATAAGTCAGAGCTCCAGAGGACCACAATTGCGCCAACTCATCAATCAACGATCGAAGAAAAACATCTATATTCCGCCCCGGGCTTCTTGGACCGGGTATGACAGTAGATAAAAATATGAACTCCAGCCTCATACACATTCCCGGTGGCAAGTTATAAACTGTGAGTATGACCGGCCAACAAGAATAAGGAGCAGCAAATGACCCAAATGGGTTGAATCCGTCTATACACAACCCAAGACGCACATTCCTTGATTCAGCTGAAAAGTGAGGATGAACACTGTTAAAGCGTTTCCACGCTTCGCCGTCAGAAAGATGAACCATCACTCTATCAACCGCATGGTGTGCTTGGTGCCATGTCATGTGCTCAGCAGTCCTTGGTGACATGAATAACCTCTGTAGTCTAGGTGTGATCGGGAAGTATCTAAGTTTTTTATATGCCACTAGAGTCTTTCCCCTGCCAGTTCTAGGTTTGTAACGTGAATGCCCGCATGTCATGCACTCGGTCATCTCAGTATTTTCAAGGTAGTATAATATGCAGAAGTTAGGGCACATGTCAATTTTTTGGTATCCTAAACCGAGGGGTTTCATCATGGACTTCGCAGCATAGAAGTTCCCTTTCAGCCTGTTCCCTTCAGGTAAAAAGCTTCTTACCCATTCAATAATCTTGTCATACCCGGCCTCACTCAACCCGTGATCTGACTTAATGGTGAACACTTGTGCTACGACCGATAATTTACTGTGGTTCGTGCAGCCATCCCATAATGGTTCGTCAGAATCTTTCAACAAATCAAAAAACCTAGCTGCATCTGCATTAGGTTCTTCTTCTACGATTGGACATTGACTACCATTACCTTGATTCATTCTCATTGCATCCATAACCATATTTCTATAAGGATTAGTGTTGTCATTTGCCGCTTCATGCACGTTGCTAGCACTAGAAGTAGACCCAACCATCGTTTTTTCCATTCTCCTCTCACTCTCGCTAACAAATACTTCTCCATGTGCATACCAACACTAGTAATTCTCCATAAACCCTTTGTGTAGAAGATGCATCATTACAACATCTGGATACAGATACTTTTTATTTTCACACTTCCTGCATGGACACCTAATACCGCCTCTAGTAAAATTTCTGGGAATAGATATTGTGAAATTAATAAAACCCTGAACCCCGTTACAATAATCCATCCTCCGCAATCCTTGGGGTGAATCTCGATACATCCATGAACGATCATCCATGACTTATATCGAACCTCTATAAAATTATGATGACATCATGTATTAACTAACTAAGTTAGGTAAATAAACTTGCAAAAATATTACTTTACCTCGAGATTATCCAACAAACCAATCACAACTTCTCATAAATATTAAATATTCATTATCATTTATCAACGTCCATACGAATTAAAAGATATAAATTTACAGAAATTACCACTCCACAATACCATTGATAAAACTTTAAACGAACCCATTAAGCAAGCTATTAATTATTTCAAAATAGCACATGTAATTTGGTAGTTCCATAAAGTTTTAACAATTTACAAACAAATACAATCTTACAAAATCTAAAACAAACCATAACAGGTATAAAATTATACATTCATAAACTACAAGTTTGTTTGAGAAATAACAATAAAACATGTACATCTACTAACAAAATACATATACTAAAAAAACAATAAAATTGACATTTAATTAAATGTTAAAATTTAAAAAGATAGAATTACTTACAAAAATTGATAAAATCCGTCGGTAAATCAGAACACGGATGCTGTGACCACAAAACTTCAAGAAATATAACTTGTTATGCTGATATGAGGAAGATTTTTTTTTGGGGGGGGAGGGGGGGCTGGTTGTTTGCAGATAGGGAGAGTTGGGATTAGGAAGAAGAAGGAGAAATAGGGGAGGAGAGGGTCGGCAGAGCTGACATATATTAACTTTTTCCGACGGTTTCACCGATTCGTCGGTGATTCTGATGGAAATATAGACACGTCACCGTACGGATCTTCCATTTCAAATCCCTTGGTGAGTCCGTCGGCAATTTAAACGGCGAACCAATCACGTCACTGTACGGGCACTGCACGGGCTGTCGTTTTGAATCCGTTGGTGATTCCGTCGGAAAAAAAAACCCGCCAAAACCTCCACGTCAGCGACCCGCCTTTTTTTTTAATTCAAAAACTTTTCCGTCTGTAATTCAGTCGGTAACTACCGACGGAAATTTTTCGTCGATAGTTACCGACTAAATTACAGACAGAAAATGGTCCATCGGTAGTTACCGACTGAATTATAGATGGAAAAGTGTCTGTCGGTAATTTCGACCTCAAATTACCGACAAAAATATTCTGTCGGTAAATCCGTTGGTATTTAGCGAATTTCTGGTAGTGATATATATACAAAAACTCAAATAATTCTCCACCAATAAAATAATGTTATGTAATATTGAGAAAAAACTTAATCTTTATAAATTTCTATAAATAGAGGGTTTCACCTTAGACTACAAAAATAAAAGATTTTTATATATGCAAAATTTTCTTTAAAATAAACATTTCAAGCAAGGAAGCTCTTTCAAAAACTCTCAAGCTTTTTTTTCTACGCTTGAAGTCAACAAAAAACAAAACTATATCTTGTAAGAGTTCTTCAACAATATTTTGAAGAAAAATCAATGTATTCTTCAAAACATCAAATCATCAAATCTTGCTTCGCATTATATGTCAAATTCATATTCTTACAAAGCACAAATCTTGACTTGATTTTACAAATAAATCAAGTCACCACGTATTGAATCCAATGGAAGAATCAGATGATTTTTTTAATCTTTTGTAAGAATATTTTAACTAGAGATTGTGCGCAGTTATATATCTTAGTAAAATTAAATATTTATACATGTGCTTGTTTAATTTCAGGCACTCAAAATTTTGACCAGTACAATAAATATATTAGATTGATTCGGATAAACTCGGGTTAACCTACCAATCTGCATGTCGGGTAGCTCAACATAAAGGAATTGAGATTAATCAGTCTAAGATTGCTGCCATCTTAAAAATTTTAGGGCCAAGAAATATTCACGAGTTGAAGAGTCTCTATGGAAAGTTAACATATATAAGAAGATTCATTTCTAACTTGAATAATGTAATGTTTTTGCTTAAATTAAAATTTATTCAGGTTAAAGAAGAAAATTGTTTAGACTGTTTGTTTATTTATAAGTTGGACAAAATATAATCTTTATAGACATGAAAATTATTTTATAATAAATTCAATCTAAAGCCTAGGACATGAGGCCTCAGGTGAGCAAGAACATCCATGTGACTTAAGCACAAAGTCCACTCACCTAGGGCTTTTTTTATCTGAAAGGTTTTGTGCTTTACAAGCTTAATTTTATAATTTTAATTTTTCATTATATAAATTACAAGAAAATTTTGTATTCTTTCAATGTAAGATAAAAAATTTTAAATTTCACAAAACATGCCAACTAAGAGTTATTTAAAATTAATTTTTTATTCATCCAAAATTAATTTTAATTATATTAATGTTTCCTGTAAAAGTTCTTTATTGTTATCTTTAGAAGCAATATACTCCTTTAATATATACAAACGATGTAGAGTTACTTGAATTATGAAATTTGATTATCTAACACATAATTTGAATAAATATATTGTTTAATGAATTGAAAAAAAAATTAAAAATTCATATTATTATCACTTGCTAATAAAAAAAATAAATCCATTAAAATTTTTTGATAAGAAATTTAATGACATTATTGTTTTTATAATAATATATATTAAGTCATAATTGAATTAAAGATAATTGAATTAATTTTTTAGTGAATTGAATTATTTTCATCCATAACATTGATTTTAGTTATCTATACCAAGATACTTCTTTTACGTAAACATTCTAAAATAACAAAAAAAAAAAAAAGTAATAAAATCAACTAATCATGTGGGGACCACATGCAATATTGCACGTGAAAAAAATCTAGTATCTTCTAAACTATTGAGCTTCCACCAAAAAGAAAAAAGAAAAGGATTAGTGTATTAGTTTAGTGTGATTTATAAAAATTGGTTTCATACTTCAAGTCATGATGCAGTGTTATTTTTTTCATAAATAAATTTTGAGAATATTAATATAATTTCAAAGTGTATTTATAAAAAATGACTTGAATTGATTTTTTCTGGAAAATGAAGTTGAGATTATGGTTTTCGTTAAAATTAATAAGTGAAAGCTTAGTTTTAAATAAAAAAAACTTCTGACTCAAATTTTAAAATAACTATTTTAAAATAATTAATAATTAAAAGAAAAGGATGAGTGCATTAGTTTAGAGTGTGAATATTGACATATCTGGCTCTCACTTCAATCACTTTGAAAGGTGGGGAGAACTACTTTAGTTGATTGGATGCCTACTCTACCAGCCATATTCATTCAGCACATTTGCTGGAAGAAGAAGAAATAATTCATATATATGAAAATAAAATCAACAAATGGATTTGGACGACAGAAAAAAGTGGAAGCAAGGATTGATTGAAGAGCATGATTAGCTTCTAATAAGTAACTAATTAAATAAAACAAAAGAAAAAAAAATAAGGGCTTGAAATATGCTTTATTCTAGATTGACCTAAATCACCATGATTGGTATCCACTTAAATTATATATACAATATCTATTTTTAAGACTGCTATATTCTTAACTAGATTATTTGCTCATGATATGATATATTATGGATCTGATAAAAAAAAATTAACATAATCTCTAGTTAACTTATCAATCTGCATGCCAGGTTATGAGACTATAATAACCCTTTAGAAAGCAAATAAAAACAAATTATAAAAACCTAGTTCTCAATAAACTCAATATTGAAAGATAAATTAAAAAAATCAATTAATATAAAGGACCCAAAAAATAACCTAGGTCAGCTTTAATTAATCTACTAAACTTGTGACCTAGTTCATAAAATCAAGATAACCCAATAGAAAATAAATTAAAACAAATTATAAAGTCGAATTTTCTATCAACTATATGTTAAGAGATGAAATTGAAAAAAAAATAATTTAATAAAAATACAAAAAAGTACTCGAGTTAAATTCGTAATTCAAGTTATGAGGCGAGGGATAATCTCATAGAAAATAAACAAAAACAAATCTTGAAACCTAATTTTCAATCAACCCATATTAAAGGATGGGATTAAGGGGAGAAAAGTCAAATGAAAAAGGAGAAAAAAAAATCA
This sequence comes from Populus nigra, assembly GCF_951802175.1. Classification (NCBI taxonomy): domain Eukaryota; kingdom Viridiplantae; phylum Streptophyta; class Magnoliopsida; order Malpighiales; family Salicaceae; genus Populus; species Populus nigra. The sequence continues at coordinate 18,151,535 of NC_084852.1, forward strand.
ACAAACCAATGATCCGGGTCATGAGCAGTAATTACCTCATAAAAAGTAAATTGAAAAACAATTATAAAACCTAATCCTCAATAGATATAATATTAAAATATGAAATTGAAATTAAAAAAACATAAATTGAAAAAAAAACTATAAAAAAAAAATTCTAGTAAATAGTATTTTGTGAGGAGGGATATAATAAAATCTCTACTATAAAAAGAAAAAAATATATATTCTAGTAAATAGCATTTTGTGAGGAAGGATACAATAAAATCTCCTTCTCTTTTAGTTTTTTTTTTTTTTGTTAATAATTGTGATATATTTGGTCTCTAGACAATATCATTACTTTTTTTAGAAGATAAATGTTTTGAAACTTTATAGTACTCTTCTCATCAGGATATTTTATTTATAAATTCTAAAGCTATGTTATTTATACCAAAAATTCCAAATATATATATATATATATATATATATATAAAATTATCTTACCCAATAAATAATTGATAGAGTATAAACATAAAAAAACACTCAACCCATGAATACCTATTGTTATTAAATTGATCTTCAAACAACAGCTAATATCAGCTTAACTTTGAAGTAGCTTGCATTGATTTAAACGAATTCACACCTAAATTTCTTTTTTACTTTTCTTTTTTACCATGTTATTTTTCCTAAAGATAAGAAACACGCATGGTCTAAAATTACAAAAAATAAATAAAATAAAAAATTACATCTCATGAAACCTAAATCTTGTTTTATAAAATTTAAGGAGGTCCCAGAGTATATCTTTCGATTTTGTAAGATGGCTTTTTCTTAAACAAAAATATTTCAAATCTAAAATAATAGTATATTGGTTCAAATGGATAATAACACTATCCTAGTTTTCTTGCATTGGGCTTAAAGCAGCTGTACCCAAAGGTCTAGAACTAGTTTGGGCTTTAATATTCATCTAATATGTGGGTCAGCAAATCAACCCAAAAAAGATAATGTTTTGATAAAATATATATATATATATATATATATATATATATATATATATATATATATATATATATATATATTCAAAGTACAACCTTGCCTGATCAGGCTCTAGAATGGCAATTCACTGGTTTAACCTGCCAAGCCAGAGTTTTTATAGCTAAAGATTTTTTAGATGTCACGAAATGATGTAAAAATGTTGACATTGTTAAGGCAGGCGAACTAGGTATATTCAAATGGCCATCATTTACAGTCTCTTGAGGATAACATATAACATACAGTGACTACAAGGTATATCTTACAACAACCAGCAAGTACATACAATGCATACAGACAGGGATCACACCTATTCCTCACCGCAAACATTTTCCTCAACAGAGATTCTCCTGCCAGCATCTGCTGTCACATAAAGATTGGAAATATCATGCATCTAATACAAGCCAACTTTCGAGGCCAGAGAAGATATGTAGAAGACAGAAACATAGAAGGAAGCTGAATTTGAAATACAGAATGTACCAAACACCTCATCGATAGAGTAGGTCATGTTTCAAAAAGGTTGAGTTTATAATGTTCAAAGATGCTAGCAATGCTTCTCATCATGTATTCTAGGAGATCATGCATCATAAACCATGATCTCAAATACTTTCCTGGTTCAATCCAGTGGCATTAATATTAAGACCTATCCTAAATCAGCAAAAGATTGTTCATGAGAATGATCATGCATCTTAAACGATAACTAGTGCATCTTAAACGATAACTAGCAAAAGATTGTTTTGGAGAAGTTCATATTACCCCCTAAACAGGTTAGAATCCATGAGCAAGATCATGCCTCTTAAACCAAGATCTTAAATATTGAGCTGCCCCGAGATTTTGGCCTTGCAGACCGGACACATGTAGCCAACTGAATCTGACTGCATTTCTGTATCAAAAGCCTCGTGGCTGAACTCGGCTCCACACCATACACACACAGTTGTTAGTTGTCTGTCAGCTGTGTCTACAATGACATCTGATTCAAACTGGAGTGAGGCATCATATGCTGCTTCCATCTCAGTAATATTTCCCACACCTAATGGAACCTCATGCAGAGACATAGGCTCTTGCCCTGTCCCCAAACTAAATTTTAGGTGCTCTATTTCATCCAGCTTCAGCTCGTCAAATCCTGTAACTTTGGCATGTATTTGGTCAGCTGTACCAAATTCATTTTCTCCCTGTGAAAAAAGCATAGAAAACATCAAACTAATTTACCACGGAAATTATGCTCAACCAACAATACTATCATGAAAATCTGGGTAGCTGAAAAGAGAACAGGATGCACCCATCCCCCACACTGTATCAGAGAATTAGGGACAAGTAAATTATTAAATTTCACCTCATCAATAGGTGTGATTATGTGAGAACCATAATAACCATGATCTACACTAGTGGTACTAATCCAATTTACACAACCTGCTCAACCACCCTACCAAACTTGCAATCAAGAATGCAAACTAATGTTCTTAAGACAAACCCAGTATCAATTACAAGTTCACACATCTAAACTTACAAAATTAAAATGTAAGAAGACATGATACCCTATCTATCTCAATAAACAGCAGTCCCTCAGCCCCGAAATAAAGCATTTCATCTTTTTGTGTGATCTGTCCAATCTCCTTAGTCAAAAGGATTTATGTAACTCCTAAAGACAACACAATCCATTTCACAATTGAGTAAAGCACGGTAATTAAGGCAAACTATTTCTAAATGGTCATATCTAACTGCATTTCTTATACATCATGCATAACCAAATAGTAGACATTTTGTGAAACAAAGAGAACTGTGGCTTTGCAGCCACTACATCATTGCAGATTGTTGCAAATGCAACTTTCCCAAGAGTAAAGGGTTGCAACTAAAAGAGATGCCAGGCCATGTCTACTCTTTGTATTTATTAAAAGGTCCCTCATAAGAGATAGGCCTTTCACTTTCCTTATACAATTAAGATTTAAAGCACCTAACGGAGAAGGGAGAACAACTCTTTGTAGAGAAGATGCATGGATAATGCCATGAGTGACAATAACTGTTCTCACCACTATATTTGAGGCAAGTTTCAGATAGGTGTGAGCACACTAGTATTTGCTCCTCAGAATAATCTACAAGAATAAAGCATGATACCTTGTCCACGATTGCCTCTGGTGTTGAAAAGTCATGGGGCAGTTGCAACTGTTGCTCAGGAACTCCACACTTGAGCACATTTTCTTTGAAAGAAAGTCCTCCGGTGTCTTGAATAGCATTACCATCTGCTATACTGTTATTGCTTCCAAAACCAATTTTCATCTCAACATTCACGCTTTTATCCACTTCATCAGGCTTATGTTGGCGTGGTTTGTCAGAACCAACAAAAATCATATTACTCTCAGCACCAAATATTTTCTGAGTATTCACTGAAGCAAGTGAATGGCTTTCAGAAACTGTTTCCCCTTTAATTCCAGACCTGCCAATTTCATTGGTGCCAGGTGCCAGACCATCATTTCTACTAAGACTTTCAAATGTATTATGATGTTGAGCATCAGCAGATGAAACTGTTTTAAAATCTTGAACATCACTAGCATCTTCAACCTTCTCCATCTTTTCATCAATCACCATAAAATCAACTTTCTGTTGGTGTAAATTGAGTTCCAGAGACTTGCCAGGTATGCTATCTTCCATTTGTGGTTCACTGGGAGGAGAATCAGAATTCAGTTCATGTTCAGAAACTGAAGCAGGAAGTTTTGAATCAGAAACCACATTCTGTTCATCATTAGCTCCAGAAGACGATGTTTCTCGAATGGAGTTCTGAGCTATTTCAATCAACGCATCCATTTTGGAGATTCTTGTAGGCAAGTCATCAGGGGTTGGAGGATCACTCTTTTGCAGAGCCAACTGGACAGCAGGTGATTCTTCAATCCCCCTCATATAGTTCTTCACACCAGGTGAATCTTCAATCCCCCTCACATAATTCCTCACGTGGATTCCTACATGGCCATTGTACCTGCGCCTTTCATGAAACACCTTATGGCAGAACTGGCATTCAAATTTTCCGTCTTTCACTATCACACCATCCCCAACAGAAGAACCGAGTCTATACCTCCGTGTAGTTCTTTGGTGAAATGACAAAAGATGTTCCAAATATGTGCCCTTCTCATCAAATGTCATTCTGCATTTATGGCATTCAAAAAGATCACGTATTTGAACCTCTGCCAAATTGTCAGTTTCCAGTAAGGAAACTTGCTTCTGATGCTCAATTGACTGTCTCTGATCTTCCAACCTTTCAATTGCACCTGCATGCTGTTGCATACATAGTCAACCTTTTTGAACAAGTTAAAATAGAGCAGATTATTATGCAACTATTTATAACTTACACTTACAGGAGCCCCTCCACGGTCCTGCTGAATACTGTGACCAGTATGATCCTTTGCTTGCTGTGCATCATAAGGTCCAACTAAAGATTGCAAATACGCAGATACATCCTTGCAGGATATAAATTGTTGTCCAGAAGGGCTGGAAAAATGAAACAATAAAGCATGCAATGCCCGTTCAGAGAAATGTATAACCAGGAACTGGAGTTAGAGCAATGCCTAAGCAAGCAAGTCACTATACGAAATTCATCAGGCAATTCACATTATCAGTCATTATTTTGTATGATCATTTCAAATTCAAACTTTCATCAAATCTCAAAGATTACACATGCAACACCTCCAAACAAAACCGAACAGAAAAAACCTTTCATCATCTCCCACCCCAAGATACAGAAAGCATTTCCTCTCAACAAAATAACAAAGCAGAATCTAATTTCAGTTTCATACTCATTTTCTCTTTTTCTTCATTTCCCACAAAAAAAAAAAAACACACGCACAAATCCCACGGAAAAAACAGACACAAAACAAATAAAATAGAAGCAGGCCACCTTAGATATCTGCGGCAATAAACCCAAGCGCGCCCCTCTTTCCTTTTAAGTCCAAGAATAAGCTTCCAGCCAACAGGCAAGAAATCTCCAAACTCACCTGCATCAACAATCTTCCTCTTCTTTCTCCTACTACACCATTGCCCACCCAACTCTCTAAAAAACCCCAACAACTCTTCTTCCTTCTCCATCCCTTCAGTCCTTCTCTTCAACTCATCTTTATAAGGATCATCTAAACTTGCCAACCCCACTAAATCTACAACCACCCCTTTTCTATTTACAATCTCTAACCCCATTTCCCTCTGCACAATACTCAAAGCTTTCACTTTGGGTTTTCTACCTCGTTTTCTCTTCCGTACCCCCGGCGGCATATCAAAATCTAAAACTTGTCGAGGTATTAATGAGTTAGAAATGATAGTGATGGGATGATTAAAATGATTGAAAGTATCGAATTCCACAGAGAAATCAGGTTCTTGAAACTCAGGGTGTGAAGATAAGAGATTCTTGAGGAATTTAATTATGGTGGGGTTTTCGAGGCGGTCAGGGTCATTAGGGATGGGATTGTTAGGTGGGTCAGGGTGGGTTTTGGTGAAGGGAGTGGCGGCGAGGCGATGGCGGTGGTGGTGGTGGGAAGGGCGGGCGAAGGTTTGGCGACGAGAGCCGGCGCTTTCATTGAAGTTTGTGCGGTCAATGGTAGGGGATATGGTGTTATTAGTGGTGGAAGGTTGGGTGGAGAAGGTGAGGGAGAGTTTGTGGAGTTCTGACCGGGAAAGGGTTCTCATGTCTATGTAAGGGAGGAAGTTTGGTGGGAGAGGTTGCGGTGGTTTGGTGGTGGTGGTGGTGGGTGTGGTGGTGCAAGTGGCTGTTGTAGCCATTTTGGTGGTGGCGGAGCTGAGAGTAATGACGCTACCTCTGTTTAGAAAAACGAAGGAAAAAAGTAGAAACCAGGAAGCAGCCTATCACTATATTTTGCTTTCAAAACTTCAAATTTAGTCCAAGATCTATAAACTTTATCAATTAGGCTCCAAAAGATTATACTTTTCTCAATTTTCATCTTTTGTCAATTTCTTTCAATTGTGGAAGTCTTATGTGCAAAGTTTATGTACTAAAACGTCTTTGATTAAAAACAATGATGAAAAAGTTAATTAATATTCACATTTTTTTTTGTCTAATTTGCATATTTGTGCCCTAAAACTATAGAAAAATCTGATTGAAAATAACATCTATAAGATTGGAACTCAATTGAAAATAAATATATAGAGGTTTGGGATGTTCTCTTTTATTGGTAGTTGGATATTTATAAGTTTTGTTTGGTTAGTGTATATATATAGGATAAAAATATGTTTTATTAAAAAGATATGAATAGATAAAATAAATTTCTATATTTTAAAATAAAAAATATAAGAAAACATATTTCATAAACTATGTTTTTTTTTTGTCCGAAACATTAATCAAACACTAGTTTTCTCTTACGGTTCGTTTTCTGAAAACTGGCTTCATATCAACGTTTGAAACCTGATGAATTCCAACATTTTTCAATGTACATATACATCAGCTAGAAACAACCATAGATATCAATCACTCCATATTGCTTTCTCAAAATTAACTTGAGTTTTCGAAAAAATTATAGAATGAGTTTGAATTCAATCCGATAATTTCTTGGGATTCAATTATATTTTAATCTAATTTTGGAACTTTTTTTCGGTTGATGTAATTAAGCATCTCTCTCATCATGCTGAAAGTTCAAAGGAAATTTTAAGAAAAAGTTTCAAAACAGGCAAAGATGTTGGTTGAGGTAGCAGAAAGTAGAAATCATGAATAGCCTATACTTCATTCTGAACAAAAATATTGAGAGGGGACCTTCAGAAGGCACTCCAGCAGCATATGGTCATCATCTGTGTCTTCATGTCATAAATCTCTCGTTTCAGTTTCATGGGATTGTATGTACTGCCAGAGTTTTTAATATTAAGAAGTTATTTTTTCAGAAATAAACAAGAGATTACTTATAAAGAGTGAATTTTTCCGTTGGAAGTTGTTAGGCGGGAAAAAAAAAATTACAGCGAATTTGAATACAGACAATCTGTCATCTTCTTCAAGAATCATGAACCTCTGACATTCTTAACCCGTCAGGAGAAAGTTAGAGCACCGATTCAAACACCTGTTTTGAGCAAGATAATGTGATTTACCAGTAGGATATGCTCGAACTGTCGTATCAAAGCTTGAAAAATTATGGAAGATGTGCATGCAACTGGGACATCGTACGTAACGTTTCATCTTAATTTCCATGAAGTTCTTGATCACCAACATGCACTGAAAGTGTCTGCTTGGTGTAGCTACTAGCTTCTCGTAACCAGCCTCCTCCTTCTTCTGCTTCTTCTTCGACTTTAGCTTCGCTGCTAGAGATTGAAGGCTTTCGAGTTGAATCTTTTTCTTCTTGAAAGGTTGTAAAAACGCCTGTGATTTGCTAGACAAGGGAAAGAAGAGAAAGATCTTATCCCACGATATAGAGAATTAAAGAAATAGATACGCATGTAGTTTTAATCCTAGTTTTGAATGGATTAAGACTTTAATTAGGAGCTGCTAGACAGATGGTCGCAGGCGGGCCGGTTTTTTCTTAAAGAAAAATAAAAAATAATGTTTTAGTGTTGTTAATGTGTTTTAAAGTATATAGAAAAATGTAAACAAACAAAATCAATTCTCAAGAATTAAATATTGAAAAATAAAATTAAAAAAATCAATTTAAAAAAAATCAAAAGCAAAAAAAAAATAAAATTAAAAGAATAAATATCAAATAAGATACCAAAATAAAATGAAATACAATGATGTAAAAGGCTTAGAGCGTGTTTGGCAGTGTGGTTGCGGGTGCTTTTCAAATAACTTTTCATGCCAAAATGCATGCCAACTATGTTTTTTCATTTTTTAAAAATCATTTTTGACATCAGCACATCAAAACGATCCAAAACGTACAAACCATATTAAATTTTAGCAAAAAAAAAAAACAAAAAATTTTCAAATTTTTTGGGAACGCGGCCGCAGCCGCGTTCCCAAACGGTCCCTTAGTCAATTAAAGTTAGCATGATAAATTCAAGACTCGGGTCATAAAATTGGATTATCCTCATTGAAAGAATAAAAATAAAAATAAAAAATTTTAATCTTTAATAAACTCAACATTGAAAGACGAAGTTAGAAAATAAAATCTGTATAAAAAAGGGATCAATTTTCAACCTAGGCTTGCATTTAATGTCGTGACCCAGGTCATGAAACGAGGATCACTACACTGAAAAAATCACGAAGACCAATCATCAATTAATCCAAAGATGAAGTACGAAATTAAAAAAAAATCAATTTCAAAAAAGGATCCAAAACAAAAATAAATTGAAAAAAATAAGGACCAAATTTAACATAAATAAAATGATGGGAGATAAAATTAAAAAACAAATTCAATTAAGAAAATGATATAAAAAAGAAAAGAAATAACTATCAAAAGAATAAGGATTGTATTTGATATAAAAATCAATAAAAAAAATAATTCAAAATAAATAAAGACCAATCAAAATAATGAGAACTACAATTGAAATAAAAATAAATGGAAAAGCAACTTGAATTTTAGTTGAATCAACAGGAATTCCAAGAAGATGAGAGAAAAAAAATTACACCATCACGAATCTCATCACGTGGGCAACCCTATCATCTTAATTGCCATTGAGCACTTTGAAAGACATGATGATTGAACATTTTTATCTATCATACAACATTGTATGCGCCACTCGAATGACACATGTAACATCTACTCACTGGCGCATGCCACATTTTCTTTTTATTTCTTAATAGATTGATTTACCTTTTGTTTAAATTGATTATAATGAAAATACCATGATGGAAATATCCTTCAATACCAGTTTTAATTTTTTTTCACTTTTAAGGGCAATGAAGTCATTTTACTGTGCAAAAAAAGTAAAATGACTGAAAAGTTCCTAGACCTCAACTTAAAAAAATATTTTTAAAGGTATTTAAGTTATTTTATTATACATAAAACATAGCATAAAATCTATTTATCCTTAATCAATATAATAATAACAAATATATCCTATGAAAAAGATTATTTTACCACTAATAATCAATCCAATTTTTGTGTGTGAAAGGTAAAATTGGGATTACATTGTAGCTAGTGTGCAAAAAGGTGGTCTACTTTAGTTTTTTTTTGTTTATATATATATATATATATATATATATATATATATATATATATAGAAAGGCATTGCCAATTAGAGATAGTTTTATTAAATTTAACTTATTATGTTAACTTGGTGACTTATCAATCTTATATTTAATTTAAATTAGATTTTAAATTAAATTAGGTAAAAGTTGATCAGGTACACTGGTTAAAAATAAATTTTATTTTTTAAATAAGGTTGTTTTAATTATTTTTTTTTTGAACAAAATATTAAAATGACCAATTTAATTCACTCAATCCATAACTATAAATCAAACTAGAACCAGAATAATTTTAATGACTGTGGTTTAAGGCAAGTAACGAGTCTTCCTGTGGAAAGTGAACATTCATAGAAACTGAGTCCCCAGAAATCATATGAAATTGAAATATTGATAATTACGTTAGTGAAGTTTTTAAGTCATTTATATTCCATCATGAATTGGATTAATTAAAAATTACAAAATGGGGTGAGAGAGGCTCGAACTCTCGACCTCAGGATAACTCAGATGCTATGAGACCTACGCGCTAGCCAACTGCGCCACCACCCCAAGATGTTCGTGGTTTCAGAGAAAATGTTATTGTTAAAATAAATTTAAGAAAATATAAAACTGCTTACAGGCCTCTGCTGCATGACACCACACGCTCCTTCCTTAGCCCTTGGATTCACCGTATGCTAAATCAAATCAAAACTTCAACTGGTTCTCATAAACAAGGGTTTATTTGTGCATTTAATCAACATTCAAACAGCCTACTCTACTTATTAGGCCTTTTCAGGTTGCCGCAAGATGGTTTTCACCAAGCTGGGGCAGTTTTGCACCCCTGATATGAAGAAGAACACTTGAAATGAGATTCGATTCACAACTATTCTATGTATAAGTTTCAATATTGAAACTTTTTTAGATGTTTCTCAACTTTATCTGTGTCAACAAACAATTCGAAATGCCTTAGAATTTTTCAGAACAAGTACGAGTCATAGCCATGATTCAAAGCATTTCTTCTTACACTACTTTGGAAACCCTTAATTGGAACAAAGTTTTTATTCAATTGCCTTATAGAGCAAAAGTTTATTCAATTAAAAAGTTCAAACAGCAACTCTAAAGACATACAGTTCTTCGTCAATTCAGAATTACTGTCAACCACCTTGCTTACTTGCCACTTACAATGGATAATAATGGATCCACCTTTCAAACATGTTATAACACCATCTAGGCGTGTACTGAGTAGGAGAGTAACCGGCCCCCTATATGTGCAAAAATCAATCATGTCATTAGCTTCCACTTTGCTCCTTCCCAGTTATGGCACAAGAATAATGCAGATAGCAGAAGGTTCTGTTACCTTCAGAGTCGCGAATGTCAGACGAAATCCATAATCTGTGTACTTGACTGTATACCTACATGATATATTTTGTGCTAAATTATGGCTAGAATGAACTTTTTCTAACACCAATTTTCATTTTGAAACAAAAGATATAAACCAAAGAGGAATTGAAGTACCCTGCAACTTGGCCTTCGACGAACCATGGTCGCCAATCTCTGTCTACTGTTATATTAAGAGAATTTATCCATTTTTCAGTTGATATATATGGAACAACCATGTCATGATCTCCACTGCAGAATGAGAAAAATATATGAATTGAATAGCAAGAACATTCTAAACTTGGGGTTAAGAAGATTCTGACGGAAATAATATCACAATTACGAATTGAGATGTAACCTGTAAATCAGAATTTGTAAGCCTTTTCTTGTCAGGTTTTGATAGTAATCAACAGCAGTGAAAACATTATATGTGTATAAGACATCCTGCAAGAAAGAATTGCATCTGTACCATGTTGTGACTGTTCCCTGCATAAAGCAGAGGATATTTCTATAAGCTTCGGGTTTTGAAGAATCTTATATGGTGTTGCCCTAAAAAGTAAATGATGAATACCCTTCTAACATGAAGAGCATCTCTAACTCTTTCATCATTGGCCCATGCATCAACAAGTACGTACTCAAAATTCTGCAGAGTATTATAGAAAACAAAGTTGGTTAATAACTTGGTAACGGATATGAAATCCTTAAACAAAGCAAAAGGAAGCACGGAAAGGACGAGACCTGGCACCAATAGTCTTGAATTTTAGAAGATAGAGCAGGGAAACGCTGAGAATTTGCCTTGAGAAATCTTCTACTTTGTTCCTCATTGTTCGAATTTGGGGATAATCGGGCACATTTGGGATATAAAATATTTTCTTTGTTAATTTGTGTAATGCACTGCAAATCCAAGAATCTTAAATGTGTTAACTGAAGAAATCTGAAATCAACAAGAAACTCTCAGAAGGAATCATGCAAGTATTTGGCATATGCATTTGTTTGCATGTATAATTTGAAATTTCAAAAACCTGGTTGATTTTTTCTAGATCCTCTAAACATGGTGCATTAGAGGGATCTACATCAACGTAATTCCCCTTGCAACTGTTTTTGGCTGACTGCAAAAGCAAGCAGAAATGTAAGAAATTCTTACATAGAACATGCATGCCCTTAATGGCCAAGAACACAAGACAACCATTATTAGAGAGCAGAATTCAGAAATGATAAAGTCGAACACAACCTCCAAATTTGAAAGCACTTGTTAATTGAACAACAAAGCTTTCTTTCACTTCTGATTTTGCAAACTCGTTTGTTTTAGTAGTGAGAGAAAAATGGAATCACCTCATAAAGACTCCGTGATATTAGTGCCAGACGATAAGCAAGAGGTACTCTAGAGTTATGCTCTAGGGCAGTATCAGTATGCGGTGATCCACTCACGAATCCCTGCGATTATTTCCAAGAACATTTACTCAACGCTATAAACTATAGCTACTATGACCTTACCATAATTAAGAAAAAGGAAAGCAAAAGATCCATGAATAAAGAATTCAGAAAGCTATATATTACTTTTAGATTTATGTGTGGCTGTAGTCCAGCTTCATTACCTGCAAGCTCATGAATTATAGCTCTTTCATTAGCTCAACTTTGTTCAGGGGATCGATCAATTATAGTTCACTAATTTCTTTCAAATATGTCACTGCCTTCTTGCAGTAACAGAAATATTGGGCACAGAGTATTAGAAAAGAAATTACCATCGAATATTTCCTTCGCGACAATTGGCGTGATTATACCAGCATACGTATCACTCGCGACGAAGAATGGAATTTTGGTGAATTCAGGATGATCAATCAACCACTGCTTTAGGATTTGAAAAACACTCATTGCCATTGTCTTTTTTTTGTTTGGCTTGAAGAACTTCTTCAGGTACATTAATGGAAAAAAAAAAAAACCATTATACCCACTGTTTCACTCACCTTTCTCAAAAATTGGTGCACTAGTTTTGCGGATGCTGTGTCTGTCATATGGTAACCTTCTGATCTTGTTGCGTAGGAGTAACCGGTGCCGACAGGATAATCTATAAATATTATGCTAGCTGTCTGCAAAAAAAAACATTATTCGGCACCATTCAATCATAACATGAAAAACTCTTAGCATCAATTCATCAAATTGAATGGTCTTTCAGTAGAACTAATGCAGAGAATCTTGCACCTTTGTCCATGAATAAGGGTTATACAACAGTTCTGGCAAGCCCCCAAGATAATCAGTTGTATTAAAAATTAGTGGACCTATGCAGAAACATAACAAATTAGATTAAGAAGAACTACGAACACAATGATTTGGTAAACCTATGTCTTATGTTTCATAGCAGGGTCATTAACCAAGACATGACTAAGTAGTTCTTTTGTTTGGAAAGACAATGAAAAGGATAAAGCATCAACAAGCTATCATTTGGAGAAATTCCTGTGCTTTCATGTATGATGGAAAGAGAGGAAAGACTTTACCAACTTGGAAGAAAAATCCGGTCAATGCCGAGCAGCCAGGGCCTCCAACCAAATAGACTAAAAGAGGGTCTTCTAGAGGCTTCCCTTGCGATTCAACGAATAAATAGAACAGTTCGGATTCATTCACACTTACATATCTGAACAAAGAAACCTCAACCATCAACCATCAACCAACCACAATAGGCAACTAGAATGGAGTCTCAATGCTGCTATATCACTGCGAATAATAGCTCACCCGGTTTCAAGTTTGAATGGCAGAACACCTTCGAATCCTGGCAGAGTCTCGACGATTGAGCCTGGCAGTCCATGAACAAATAGGAAAAACAAGAACTGCAAACTAAAACAAATTACTATGGATTTCCTGTAAATGAATGGCATGGTTGCCAGAACACAGTATACAAGCAGAGTAACAGTCTCTGTGTATTCCCCTTATATTTTAAGCTTTAATGATTTGTGGCTTTGACTAACCACTGATATAGCGAACCAAAGTTTGAACTCTTGTCAAAACTGGACCGTACTCTTGACTCCAACCTCCGGTCTTGCTTGAAAATATAGTTGCAGCTGCTTGGTATATCTGAAAGTCAGCTTTTTTGTATGTTTCCTTTCCAAGGATGAAGTAACTATTATATTTAAAATAAACTAGTTTTTTGGGTTTTCTGAAGAATAAAAGAACTGGTTTACCGGTTGAGAATCGTTCAACCGATTAAATCGGTAGAATTACTTGTCATGATTAGATTAGATTTTTTTTTTGTTTAGTTTAATTTCTTATTTGTTTAGGATTTTAGACCTATAAATAAGCTTGTAATAAAAAAAACATAAACATCGGTGTAGAAAAGAGAAAAGTCGTACATAAGAGAAAAACACTTAATAAAACATACCTTCCTCTCGAATTCTCTCTTGTTCTTTAGCTTTGCAATTAAGCATCACTATCCATAATTAGCTACTATACCAATTTTCTTTCAACAAGTGGTATTAGAGTTTATTCTAATTGTTTGACATAATCAATCCAAACTTCCCACTTTAATAACCTCGTTTTAGAAAGGATTACTATAAAATTTGATGTATCCATATAAAAGCTTGGCTAGGTTCCCAAGATATGTGGGAAATGGTTGAAAAAAGCTTTGAAGAGCCTGCAGAAGGAGTGATGTTGACTTCAGCCTAAAGGGAGATTGTGCAAAAGACACAAATAAATGATTAACAAGCACTCACAATTATCCATCAATGTCTAGATGATACCACTTTTGATATAGTGACTAACACAACCACCGCCAAGTAAGCAAGAAAGGTTTTGCAACAATCAGATCAAGGAGCTGATAATGTAAAAAAGGTACGCCTACAAAAGTTGCGAGGTGACTTTGAAAAGTTACATATGTTTGAATCAGAGAGTATTTCAGATTACTTTATTAGAGTATTGGCTATATACAATCAGATTAAAAGATATGGGGAGAAGATTGAAGAAACGTGTGTGGTAGATATATATAACAATTTAAGGTCTTATGAGAAAACTATAAACTCATGAAGAAAGAGTCAACAAAATTCAAGAAGACATAGATGTACAAGCACTCTTCTCAACATTCTCTCTCTCTCTCTCTCTCTCTCTCTCTCTATATATATATATATATATATAAACAAAATGACTCTGAACATACCTAATGAGGCAGAGGGCGTTGATAAGGTAGATGAAGAAGAGGAAAAGACATATTTGGAAGAGGAGGTTGAGGCAGCTTTAAGAGGTCAATCGGTCAATTATTAAAACTAATAGGTCAACTGATTCCACAAACAACAACAATAGGAGATCCAGGTTTGACAAAACAAAAATTAAATGTTATAATTGTCAAATAATAGGTCATTATGCCTAAGATTTATGGAATCTAACCATAAGAGTTAAAAAGAATGTCAATCTAGTAGTAGAAAAGGAGCAAAAAGCCACCTTATTACAAGTCTATGATGAACAAATGAAAACAAAAGAAAACCAAAAAAAATGTATGGTATCTTGGTAATGAAGCCAACAATCACATATATGGAGACGATAAGTTCATGGAGCTTGATGAATTAATTAAAGGTAATGTCAAATTTGTAGATCATTCAAAGGTTTTCATTAAAGGGAAAGGTACGATTTTGATTCAAATTAAAAATGGTAGTCATTAATTTATTGGTGATGTTTATTGTATCCCAACTATAACATGTAATATATTAAGTTTGGGACAATTATTGGAGAAAGGTTATGAAATCAAGATGAAAGATCATACTTTAACATTACGTGATACTCATGGAACTATAATTGCAAGGGTAACTATTACAAAGAACAAGATTTTTTTGCTAAACATAAAGACAAATATGTCTAAATGCCTAAAGGCATATGTGAAAGATGAGATTTGGTTTTGGCATATGAGACTTAGGTATGTAAACTTTGATAGCTTGAAAATAATAACGTAAAAGAAGATGTTAAAGGGTCTACCATCTATCAAACATCCAAATCAATTATGTAAAGGATGGTTAATGGGCAAAAAGTTCCACAAGAGCTTTCCAAATAAGTCTACAACTAGAGCAAGTTAACCTCTACAAGAGATACACAAGGATGTATATGGTCTTATTCAACCATGCTCGTTTGGTAAACAAATATGTTTTCTACTTTTTATTGATGATTATAGTAGAAAAATATGGTTATACTTCTTAAAAAAAAAGTCTAATGTATTTAATTGTTAAGAAGTTTAAGGTATTAGTTGAAAAATAAAGTAATTATTTTATAAAATCATTTAGGACAGATAGGGGGGATGAATTTTGTTCTGATGTGTTTTATGAAGATCAAGGTGTAAAAAAACTCTTAACAGTACCAAGATCCCCATAAAAAAAATAGAGTGGTGGATATAAAGAATAAAAACATCCTTAACATAGCGAGAAACATGCTTAAAACCAAGAAAATGTTAAAGGAGTTTTGGGCTGAAGCAGTAGATTGTGTTGTTTACTTGTTAAATAGACATCCTATGAGAGGCTTGAATGACATGACTCCACAAGAGGCATGGAATGGAAAAAAGCCAAGTGCTACTCATTTAGGGGTGTTTGGGACCATTAGCTATGTGTATGTAAATGATCAAATAAAAGCCAAATAATGATATTTGTGGGTTATGAATAAAAGTTCAAAGGATACAAGCTTTACAACCCTAATGAAGGAAAGATGGTGATTAGTAGGGATGCTAAATTTAGTGAAAAAGGAGAATGAGATTGGAAGGTAAATAATGGTGAGAAGTATGACTATCTATGAGTCCGTTTGTTTGCGTGGTTGCTTCTGCGTTTGAAGCAACCACAACAAAACAAACGTTTGGTAATACTCTAAAATGCATTTTATTTCTGGTGGGGCCCATTAAGTTTGCGTTTAAAACGCAGTTAAATTCAAAGTAGCTCTCAGCTGCTTTTTTCTTCCTCTGCACTGTTCATAAGTGAACAATGCTTTTTTTTTTTTGAAAAACCAAACTAGTGCAGTGAATTTATTAATTCACTCGCACGCACTGTTCACATGAACATTAATTGTTTTTTTTTAAAAAACTAGTTTAGAGTGAATTAAATTTACTCGCATTGTAATCTCAATTTTATTCCTGATAATATTTTACCTAATTTTATTGCACGCTTAAAAAATCATGAAAACTGTAATTCTTGTTGAATGAATTTTGTACGTAATGGAATTGTAGATAGTTTAATGGAACAATAAAAAATAAAAAATATTATTTATTTCATGATGTAATAGTAGTAGTTAAATATACAATATTTAAATTTAAAACCACACACACACACAGATATATATATATATATATATATATATATATATATATATATATATATATATATATATATATATATATATAACCTCAATTTAAAAGGCATTATTAATCAAACACATTAAACTATTTTTTGTTCAACCTCAATTTTAACCACAGTTTTAACCAAACATATATAAATATCAAACCAACCTCAACTAAAAATATTTTTTATAAAACAATTTTTTTTAAACCACAACCACAAAAGTTACGGAGATATAAAGATCATCAAGAGCTAGTTACACCTCCACAATCACCAATAAACTCAATTTCATCATTATCATCTTTTTCTAGTAGAAGTTCAAGTAATGACAGCCCACCAAGTCCACCAAGACAGATGAGGAATGTTAATGACTTGTATGAGATAACTAATCCAATTGATGATTGATCCAACACTATTTTATCATCTTGCCAAATGTGAACTTATAGTGTTTCAAGAAGCAATAAAGGATGAAAAATAGAGAATTGCTATGGATGAGGAGATTGCATCAATTGAGAAGAATGATATATGAAAATTGGTTTTAAAACCAAAAAGAAAAAAGTCAATAGGTGTCAAGTGGATTTATAAAAAAAAGAAAAATGCTAAAGGAGAAGTAGAGAGGTACAAGCCGAGATTGGTGGCAAAATGTTATAAAGGAATTGAAAAATATGTATTTTGTTTTTTTGACAATTTGAGGTCTTATAAGAAAACTATAAACTCATGAAGAAAGAGTCAATAAAATTCAAGAAGACATGGGTGCACAAACACTCTTCTCAAAATTCTCTACAAAAGAAAAACAAGATGGCTTTAGATATACCCAATGAGGTAGAGAACGTGGACACGGTAGATGAAGAAGAGGAAGAGGTATATTTGAAAAAGAAGGTTGAGATAGCTTTAATAGGTCAATTAGTCAACCAATTGAAACTAATCGGTCAACTGATTCCACAGACAACAACAATTTGAGACCCAGGTTTGACAAAACAAAAATTAAATGTTATAATTATCAAAGAATAGGTCATTATGCTAGATTTCTGGAATCCAATCAAAAGAGTTAAAAAGAATGTCAATCTAGTAGTATAAAAGGAGCAAGAAGCCACCTTATTACGAGTCTATGATGAACGAATGAAAAAAAAAAAAATGGTATCTTGGCAATGAAGCCAATAATCACAAGTGTGGAGATAAAGACAAGTTCATGGAGCTTGATGAATTAATTAAAGGTAATGTCACATTTGTAGATCATTCAAAGGTTTTCCATAAAGGGAAAGGTACGATTCTGATTCAAATTAAAAATAGTAGTCATCAATTTATTGGTGATGTTTATTATATCCCAACTATAAAATGTAATATATTGAGTTTGTGACAATTATTGGAGAAGGGTTATGAAATTAAGATGAAAGATCATACTTTAACATTATTTGATACTTATGGAACTATGATTACAAGGGTAACCATTACGAAGAACGAGATGTTTTTGCTAAATATAGAGACAAATGTGCCTAAATGCCTAAAAACATGTGTGAAAGATGAGACTTGACTTTGGCATATGAGACTTGGCTTTGAGATACGAGACTTGGATATGTAAACTTTGATAGCTTGAAAATGATGATGTAAAAGAAGATATTGAAGGGTATACTATCCATCAAATATCCAAATCAATTATGTAAAGGATGGTTAATGGGCAAAAAGTTCCACAAAAGCTTTTAACATCTACAACTAGAGCAAATTAACCCCTACAAGAAACACACACAAATATGTATGATCCTTTTCAACCATGCTCATTTGGTAAAAATTTGTATTTTCTACTTTTTATTGATGATTATAGTAAAAAAACATGGTTATACTTCTTAAAAGAAAAGTCTAATGTATTTAATTGTTTTAAGAAATTTAAGACATTAGTTGAAAAATAAAGTAATTATTTTATAAAATCACCTTTTCTTTTAAAATTAAAAAAAATAAAATAGAAAAGGACTAACAACTTGGCAAGAGCAAGTTGAGAAGGGTTACAGACATATGAAAGAACTAAATTGATATTTTTGACAGAATTGGAAGTCCAATTTTATCTTATTGTACCCAATATCAAAAGATAAGGTAGCTTCTAGGTCAAATTAAATAATTATTGGATGAATTTATATAAAATTAAGTCCGGGGACTTGATTAGACTATTAATAGCCCAATATGATTTAATCATGAGCCCAATTAAAGGTTTAATTAAGTTTAAGAATTAATTTGAGTCAAATTAAAAGATTTAATTAAGTGCAAGGATTTAATTGAACTTTTAATGAGTCAAATTAATTTTATTAGAGACTTTATTGGTGAGTAAATAAGTTTGGAAGCTTAATTTGAGCTTAATTGAGAAGATTGGATTTTTAGAGCACTAAATGTAATTTCTACAAAGTCAATTGGGTGAAAACATGGACAAAATTGCAAGACAAATAAAGTTTTGGGTCAATTAAGGGGAAAATCAAAGAATTTCAAAATTAAGGATCAAGTTGAAAAAGACACGGACATTTAGGGGCTTAAATTGATTGAAAGCGGGGTAAATTAAAGAATTTAAAAATTTAAAGGATAATTAAGGATGAAATTGAAGATATTCAAGAATAAAGATCATTTTACAAAAGGTATTGATTGTTGAGGGTCAAAATTGACGTGACCATGGACTTAGTCGAAAGAAAATTGAGAAAAATCAATCCAAATTAACCGAATTAAACAAAATTAGAACATGACCATTTCAAAGAAAGAACAAAACGGAGCCGTTTTGGCACCATTGTTCACTTTTTTCTTTATTTTTTCTGTGAAAAGGTTGGCCATGGCCCTACTTTGAAGAGCTATTTAATGCCTGCTTTCTCTATCAAATGAGACAAAAAAACACACCTTCTTCACCACTTGACATTATCCTTTGTGTCCAGCCCAATAATAGCTTGTTTGTCATCCTTGAAACCGCTGCCATTATTTTTAGCTTTTGGAGATACAATTTATGCTTTAAAAGGATTGTACCTTTGAAAAAAATCTACCACACCTCATAACCAAATACCCTCTAGTCATGGACCAAACGACACTTAACAGCTTGGTATGAAGGTACAATTTGTTGGCATTTTATCAATGACTAGGATTACTCATAGAGGGTTCAATGGCGGCTTCAAATGGGAGCCACTACACCTCCCTCATCTCTCATCCAAAAAAAAAGAAAAAAAAGAGAAAAAAAAGGAGAAAAATAATGAAGAAAACCCCTCTTCCAATTTTGTTTTGCCAAAAAACCAAAGAACACCAGCAACAACAAACATTATTCCAGCAGTTGCACCCCACCGTGACCTCCATTGTAAATCCTCCTTCCACCATCGACAGTAGCTTCATCTTCGTCTCAGCCACACCAGACGTCTCCTCTTCCCACGATAGCTTTTTAACAAACTTCAACTCCTCTTCTCCTCCTCACTGTGAGCTGAACTCCAAACCAAAAACACCACAAACAGAAGCCCCTCCTCCCAACAGAGAACTCCTCCTCCAGCACGATGACCTCTTCTCTCAGCCCTGCTACGATGCACCAATTCATAGCAATTTACATTTTTAGCAGGGACCTTCTCTCCTCACAGCAGCATCACGCCACCATGAATGACAACACCTCACCAACTTCAATCTCCTCTATTTGCAACTAGAGATGAGCAAAAAATAAGAAAAAAATAATTGACCGATTCATATTAAAAAAAAAATTGATTAAACAGATTAGATTTTTTAAAAAAACCAGCTAGTTAGGTTTAGTTTTGGTTTTATAAGCTTGAAACCGAAAAAACCAAACCGAACCGAATCCAAACTGAAAAAATCGAGACAAACTAAAAAAACCGAACCAAATCAAAAAAATAATTTTTATTCTAAAATAACCAAACCAAATCGAATCAAAATTGATCAATTTAAATTAATTTTAGTTTTTTTGTTAAAAAAACCAAATTAATTTTTTTTTAATAAAATTCAAACCCAACTAAAAATAATGCTACCGACGACTATAGCAACACTCCCTCCCGGCCAGGTAAGCTGCCTTCTCTCCCCTTCCTTTTAGTTACCCCCGCCCAAACTTGAAAAACGTGAATTAGAATTCACGTTTTGCAAGTTTTGTTCCACAACTTTTGGTCACTGGGCTGGGCCAGTGACCAAGTTGTGTATGCTGGATTAAACCTAGGTTGTATAGCTGGGCTAGATCAAGTTCCACTAAAACAGGAGAATTGTTGGGTTTTTGTCCACTAACCTGACTACATTGAGCTTGGGTTTGGATCTCTAGCCTACCTAGCCCAGTCTTTAGGCCGAGATGTATTTGTTAAACCTAATATCTTTTTCTTGGTTTTTAGCTTGTCGCTTATGTGTTTTTTCCATTCCAACCTTTGTAAGCTTTTTTTTTTTTAATCTTCTCTGAATGTTTATGGTGTTAGGTTTAGGAGAAAGATGTCATTACAACAACAACAACAACATCATCAACATCGTCAAGTCATAGCAAAATGGTCATATGGTATTATTAGCATCGAGTGGAAATCATCTGATTTTACGAGTGGTATATATGTACCACCTATTGCAGCTATGCTTCGCTGCCATCTTGCATTTTCTTTTCTTTTGCTTTTTTTTTTTTTTTTTTGCGATGTAAAATATTAATTTGTTGCTCAAGGACACACTTCAACATATAGTCTTGTCTGATGAAATTAATTAATGGAATGCAGTTAAATTAAATATTACTTGTTTGTTTTATTTATTGATATATTTCAAGACATGATTGAATGTTTTTTTTTTTCCTGAACGTGCATGGGTGATGTTTCATGTAATTGACACGTTAAAAAGTTGAATTATACTTGATTATATATTACACAATTCAAATTTATAAAAAAATTAGATATTTATATTTATTAAGTTTCAAATATTTATGTTAATATTTATTATCAGACTATTATTTATTATTTAATAAAAAATAATATATATATATATATATATTAATTTAAATTTAGATTAAATTTTAGAGTCGGATTTAACAATATTTATATAGAATAACTATATATAAAAAATTAACTGATCGGTATCCATAAAATAAATTCTCAGCCCTTTCTTTTAACCACTATTCAGAAAAAAAGGCGTCCAAAACATGTTCAAAGCAGTCTTTTCCTATTGGTTTATAGAAAAGAAAAGTTGAATGGATTCAGATCTCCTTCGATTCAACGTACTGAGGCAAATATTTCAAACAGCAGGACTTTTCCAAGTAAAGATCAGAACTAGATGCCAAACGTCATGCTTCAAATATTATGTAAAATCCTAATTATTACATGGAATTTTGAGAGAAGAGATTGTTGTTGAAATGACATTGAATTGAAGAAACTATTTTTTTTTATTAAAATTCTTTGTTGAGTGATATGAGATTATGTAATTTATGTTTTATCAATCACTTAATTAATTTTATAATAATTTTACATTAAATATGATAATATCTATATTATATGTTTTGGAGTTCTTTCTTTATAATATATGTTATGTCATTTAATAAGCAAAGCTTTGAAAAAATAAAATAAAACAATTAGTAGCTAACTAGATGGGTGGCCTTGTTATGCCACCGATCAACCTAAATTTTTTTTCAACAAAAAAAATAATGTTAAAGCAATGTAAGTATTTTTAAAAAAGCAAAAAAATCCAAGACTTCAATCATTTTCTCGATTATATTTAATAAGCTAAGTTCAACTAATTTAAATAAAAAAAAAATAAATTGACAATAAATAAATTGAAAAACAAATTGACAACGGAAAAAGATATTTAGGCGATGTCATTGTTTTTTTTTCAACAATTAACTATAAAAAATGAGTTGTTAATATAATACTCGATATAAGAGAAAAAAAGACCATTGGAAAGTCATCATCATTACACTGTAGACACCGCCTCATTACTAGAAAGAGCTTACCAAAACAGTATTAACATCATTGTGAAAGACTGTATGACGACACCGAAAGAAGCCACATGCATTGTTAGAACAATGACACAGAAAGTAAATCAAATAAAATATCATGAAGTGAGCATCTCATGATTATATTTAATCAATTAACTTAATGTAATAAAAAAATTCTTTAAAAAAGACTAAATTTAACAAAGAAAAACAAATAATTTTTTTTGAGATAACCTGGGTCATTTTCAAAACCAATTAAATAAATGTTAAATGATGAAACTAAAAAAAACATGAGCTTAAAAAAAAGGGACATAAAAAAGCAAACCCGAGTAAATATCCTAAACCTGGGTTAATCCCCCAAACTCACAGCCCATGAAATCCTAGATCAAGGCTCAATTAAAAAGCTTAATTCCTAACCAATTTAATGTTAAAGGATAAAATTAAAAAAAATCAATAAAAAATATGAGGATCAAATCTGATAGAAAAAAATTGAAAGAGGATGAAATCATAAGCAAAATTCAATTTTAAAAACCTTCTAAAATAAAACAAATAACAATTAAGAGAACGATGACCAAATATGATAGATGAAAAAAATTGAAGGTGGATGCAATTGAGAAAAAAAATTATATTTATATAAATTATTTCAAATAAAATAAATAGTAATAAAAAGAACATAAACTAAATCTAAAGAAAAAACAAATTGAAATATTGTTTGAAAATTTAGAGGGTTAAGCACGTAAATCAAGAAGAAAAGAGAAAATAAAGGAAAATAGGTTGTCCCCGCCAAACCACAGTCCGTTTGCCACATGCGTTGCCCAAATAGTACGAGAACTACCCAAGTGTTGAAGTGTGTATTGCAAACGTCAAACCACTTTTTATTTGTTAGTATCTATAGATTTTAAATGACCGAATTGACTATATATCAACTTGATTATAACAAAAAAAAAACTATAAAAAAACTATGAAAAAGCATGTGTGTCAGTTAAGATTTTTTTTTTTACTTGTAAGAGTATATCAGTTATTTTACTGTATTTAAAAAAATAAAAAGACAATTAAGCCCTGAAAATTAGTTTAATAATTTTTGCTTTCAAGAAATTTTTAATTATTTTATTATTTATAAAATAAGAGAATATCGATTTATCCTATATCAATTTGCTAATAACCAATTGATTCTAAAAATAAAAAACTGAATTACCCCTGGATCACAGATTTTACTGTGGAATGGCAACAGCATCTTTACATTGTTCTAAAAAATAGCAAAATGTGCTTTTGTGCACAGTAACTTTACTATATATATGCAGGCATTTCTCCCACCATAGACAATATGGTTACAATTATGAAAAAAAATTAAAACTCATTGCGTTTCTCCGTTTCAGTTATGAGAAGACACACACTCATTAACACTGTGGATTTCAGTAAGACCGTGATGTTCCTCATATTTTTTGCTGCTTTGTTTTTCTCCCTTCCACTTTCTTCCTCTCCTCTCGTGCCTGAATTTTCTGTTGACCACTGTATTTGACTAAATTCATCGCTCTCCAATTGGAAACCGACGGCACATTATCAATCAATACTTAAGATTGATTAACTCTCCTCCAATAAGAACTCCAAAGGAGTTGTTGAGACTTGAGAAAGGGAATTGTGGAGGCATTTTGACTTGTGGTCTTGTGGATTGAATTTTAGAGGAATTATCTAGTGTACTAGAAACTCAAATACTCATGACACATCTAATAATTTCTTAAAATCCTAGAGTAGAAAGCATGTGCTAGAGGAGTGCTGTTGTCTATATTCATAATCCAAGTAGGAGAAAGGGTTAATGTTTACCATATTTTTTATTATGATAAAAGTATTTTGAATCAGTTTAAGCATCATCCAAGACTAAATTCTTATTCAAATGATCTTAAAGATGCATCTTACGTTAGCCTTTTATTTCAATTTTTTTTTATTAACGTGAGTGTTTGGATTAACTTGTATAGACCTCGACTAATCCCACTGGTTCTAAAGTTAATGACAATGTAAATTTCCAATAACCATAATATTAGAAAAAACAAATATTTTAGTCCCAAGTTTTTATTATTGGACCACCTATTATATGGTTCTTTTATTTCATTTTATTCTTACACAAGGGGGATCGAGAGGTACAAGGCTCATTGCTCTTCTTACACAGATTTTAAAAGCATATGTTTATTAAAGGATAATTAAACACAGATAACAGAACATCAAAACACAGGTACAAAATCATTGTCTTAAACTAATCATGATCGAAGAAATCATTCCTAACAAGTATAGAACTAGAAATTTTAAAGGGATATATAGTGTAATTATGAATATCGACCACCATAACGTCTCTGCCTATGCTGATATGAAGTTAAGGCCTCTACAAAATCAGCCTTTCCAAAATCAGGCCATAGTGCTTTTGCAAAGAAAAGCTCACTATAGGCTGACTGCCACAGCAAAAAATTGCTAATTCTAAGTTCACCACTTGTTCTTATTAACAAATCAGGACAAGGAAATTCGCAACACTTAGTTTCTAATTCCTGTTGAACTACACTTTCATTGATGTCCTCCACTTGAATAACACCATCCTTTACCTTTTGAGCAACACTTTTGCATGCTTGTACAACATCATATGTCCCGCTATAGCTGATAGCCATGATGAAATGGAATTTTGAGTTCTCTATTGTCATCTCTTCTATGTCACATATCGTTCTCTGCAAAGACTTTGGGACCCTTGAGGTATCACCTATTATAGAGACTCGAGCACCTTCCCTGATAAAATCATCCAAACCAGACTTTAACAGATTCTCAATCATAGTCATGACGATATCAACCTCCTCCTTAGGCCTCGTCCAATTATCCATAGAAAATGCAAAAACGGTGACAACTTTAATACCCCATTGAAGGCAAAGCCTTATAAACTCTTTCAATGACCTCACGCCAGCTTCATGACCAGAAGGTGTGAGCATCCCTCGTTGCCGAGCCCACCTGGAATTTCCGTCCATGATTACAGCAACATGCCGGGGCATGGATTCTCTGCGTAATCCCTCCGGCAACTGCATAGTTTGCTCTATTCCTCCTTTCTCCTCTTCTTTGAGACCGGAGTTCGTTTTCGTTGCGGGAAGTGGAGGAAAGCCGTGTGTTTGATCATCACTGGTCTTTTGATGGCTAAGGAATTGAAAGAATTTCTGAGGAGGAAGGGTCTTGCAAACTGAGGAGCGGAGGCGCAACGAAAGCATTGTATTGAAGACTAGGTAGTAGAGATTAGCTTTGATTTTGCTATGATATTTTTTATATTTATGTTTTCTATTTGTTTGAATGTATTGGTTTTGTGTGCCGTTGCTAAAAAGGTGTTGATAAGACAACCGTTGAATGCTGACCAAGGTTTTTTAATTTGAATTTTAACTAATTTAAAAATTAGCTAGCCAATCTCGAGGAGATTAATTTTAAAATAACGTTAATTTTATTGGAAATAAATAACAATTGCCCACTTTTTTAATTCTTCTAGTCAACAACATGAAAATTAGGTATGTGTAAGAGATGGAATCTTTCAAATTGCCAACAAACAACGTATGAATAGAAAAATAATCTTGTCTAATGTTGAGATAAAATTGATAATATCAAAATGTTTGGGACTTGATTGATAATAGGATAATAACGTAAGGGTGATATAATAAATCAACTGAAGTCTTGAATCATTTTCAACTGATGTTCTAATTAAGTGGATACTCAATTAATTTCTTAAAGTTTTGGTAATTAAACACATGTGATTCCGTGCTCTAATAATGAATTGGATTTTAATTTGAATAAAAATATATATTTACCAAATTGAATCTAGTAGATTCAATAGATTCATCTAGTTAAATTTAGTTAATTTCATAAAATAATCTTATTAAACTAGATTGGGTTAATATCGAGAAAAGTTTTTAGCAAAAATAAAATGATTTTAATTTTAATAAAAAATAATTTATTGGGTTAATCTAGTTATTCACAATTCAATAATTCATTAACCTAGGTTTAATTTTAGATTAGATACGAGATAGGGCCTACTAACCATGAATAGTTTTTCTGAGCTTTTTCTTCCTTAAGAAGGTTTTAGTATACTTTTCAAGGGATAAAAAAGGGTTTATGATGTTAAGAGTTGCATGCATACGTTTATTAGCAAAATTGAGACTAGCAATTATATATTTTCAAAACATTTCATGCCATCCACGACCACCTCAAAAAATATAAAACATCCCAGGATCAGGATCTTATGTAAGAGGCATAATTGATTATATTAACAAAAAAGAATACTGATAATCATTTGTACAAGTCTTATTTTTTTACTGTATTAATTAAGTATGATAGATATATTTCTTTCCGGTGCATATATAAATTTAATTAAATAGTTTAATTTAATTTTGATCGATAAATAAGAAAGTTGTTCCAAATATATTTCTTTACAATTAAATTAAAAATATAAATTAAATAGCATAATAGCATCTATCTAGACCTTTTGGTACACGGGGTAACGGATTAATTAATGATCGTAAGGTAGGTTTGTAGAGAAAGACAGCAAAACAAAGAGTCGTATTTGGATTAAAAAATATGGAAACTATTTGTTGACGACTTAAAATTGACATGAAAATTCGAATCTTGGTGCTTGCCCAGCAATCTATCTTCTTTCTTTTCTTTTCTTTTCTTTTTATCCCGCGAAAGGTTTATTGAGTTTTTAGATAGTTAATTTTTTTTAGTTCAGTCTCCAATCTTCATTTAAAAATCTTATTGTTTTGAATTTATTATGATATAAATGCGTGCGTGTGTATCAAATCCTATATATTTATTAAAAAACAAACATGTAGGATTTTAAAAATGAGTTTGAGATTCGATACTACTTGGCACAGTATTGATGGAATAAGGAGCAAGAGTTTTTAAGTTTAAAACAGCTAGACATGATAGTTATGGAGTATGAAATATTTTTCTAGAGTCTTTCTACATTTGCCTTTATGTTGATTCCCAGTGAACATCATAAAATCAAGAGATTTAAGAAGGAATTAACCCAGGAATTGAAGAAGGGATTGATCACTTATCAATCAAAGACTCTAAGGGAATTGGTCACTCAAGCTTTAGAAGCGGTGTTGAAAGTGAACCAACAAGACATGATTGGACAGGGGCATATAGCAGCAGGAAAGAGAAAAGACTGCTATTCAGTTTTCTTGGCCACCTCTTTCAAGTCAGGGGGGGATTATCCAGAAATCATATTATTAGAGGAAATACTAGCAAATTCTTTCAAGTTGAAAGGAGTAGGAAATCGAGTGGTAGAGCCCGACAGGGGCTAGTTAGAAGGGGAAGTTCAGCAGGAACTAGTTAGAAGGGGAAGTTCAGCAGGAACTATGAGGCAAGAAACTTCAAACTATCCCCACTGTGAAGTGTGTGATCGATTCCACTTAAGAGATTGCAGGATGACCCAGGGCGTTGTTCTGTTTTTAGATAAGAGGTGCATCGCTGGAAGGAGTGCATATATGTTACTAAAAGGTTTTTCTTATATGGGGAAAAGGGGTATTATAATCGAAACTGTCCAAATAGGGGACTAGCTTAAAGTTAGCAACAATCAATAACTATGGATAGACCTGAAAGGGAACCAATATGACCTACACAATTGGGGGTCAATGCAAACAAAGGTAGGGGTAGGAGCACAAGGAACAAAACCTAAGGAAAGGTATATAATATGAACCAGGAGGCTATATGAGTTGCCTCAAATATGGTAGCAGGTATGATTACCTTGAATGCTCAACAAGTTTATGCATTGCTAAATCCAAGTGCGACTCATTCTTTTGTGGAAAAAAAAATTTATACATAAGCTAAATAAGCCAAAATGTATGTTAAGAAAAAGGGTTAATAATTAGTAGTCATTTGGGGGAAATGGCAGACATAGATGAAATATATAGGGGGTACGTGCAATGTGCAAATTCAAGGTCAAAATTTGTAAGTAGATCTATCCAAGATTTTGATATAATTTTGAGGAAGAATTGGTTGGATAAACACCATGCAAACATGGACTGATACAATAAGATTGTGACTTTTAATGTAGCAGAAGGGAAATAAATAGAATATAAAGGAGAAAGAAGGGTAATTTTAGGTTGTATTATTTCTGCAATGACTATTAAAACATTGTCAAGAAAGGGGTGTCAAGCTTATTTAGCTTATATAATAGATAGTGAGAAGCAGGGCAATGAGTTAAGGGACATTCCTATAGTAAGAGAATACTCGGATGTGTTTCCTTAGGAGTTGCTAGGATTACCTTCAAGACGAGATATATAATTTTCTATAGAGGTACTACCTGATACTATGCCCATATCTCAAGCTCCTTATAGAATGACACTAATAGAGTCAGCTGAATTAAAGGTGCAATTACAGGAGTTACTAGATAAAGGATTCATTAGGACAAAGTAATTCCTCTTGGGGAGTCCTTGTATTGTTTGTCAAAAGGAAGGATGGTACCTTCACACTTTGCATAGACTATAGACAGTTGAATAAGGTGACAATGAAGAATAAGTATTTGCTTTCTTGGATAGATAATTTATTTCATCAATTTAAACAAGCGCAAGTATTTTCTAAGATAGATTTGAGATCGAGATACCATCAACTAAGAATCAATGTGTAGGATGTATCGAAGACTATTTTTAGAACTCGATATGGGCATTATGAATTTTTAGTAATGCCTTTTAGGTTAACTAATGCCCCATCAATGTTCATGGATTTTAGGAATCAGGTGTTTAAATCCTATTTAGATAAGTATGTAGTGGTGTTTGTTGATGATATCTTGGTATATTCCAAATCTTCAATCGATCATAAGCAATATTTAAGAAATGTTTTGCAAGTGTTATGAGAAAACCAGCTGTATGCTAGAACAAACAAATGTGACTTCTGGTTAAACAAGGTAATTTTCTTGGGACATGTATTTTCAATCGAAGTCATATATGTAGATCACAGGAAAAATAAAGCTATATTAAAATGGGAGAGACCCACCAATATGACTGAGATTTGAAGTTTTCTAGAGCTAGTTGGGTATTACAGGAGAGTTTTAGAAGGCTTCTCAACTGTAGTCTCTTCAATGACCAAATTAACTCGAAAGAAAGTTAAGTTTGAATGGTCTAAGAAATGTGATAAAAGCTTTCAAGAACTCAAGAAAAGCCTAACCATTGCTCCACTACTGACATTACCTAAAAGACAAGAAGGATTTATAGTATACATTGATGCATCAAACAAAAGACTAGGATGTGTGTTAATGCAAAATAGAAAGGTAATTGCTTATGCTTCAAGGCAGTTAAAACCTCATGAAGTAAACTACTTAATGCATGATTTAGAGTTCGCAACAGTATTCTTCGCATTAAGAATATGAAGACATTACCTGTATACATCCTAAGTATAAATTTTTACAAACCATACGAGTTTGAAGTACTTGATGTCACATAAGGAATTAAATATATGACAAAGAAGGTGGAAAGAATTGATTAAGGATTATAATTATGTTAGTGATTATCACTTGGGAAAGGCAAATATTGCAGCATAAGCCCTAAGTAGAAATAACAAAGCAATGATTGGTGGAATGACAATTAACAAGGTTTGGGTTATTCCTAAGGTTGAGTTCATGAGGGTTAGGCTTTTCCCTTAGGCTTAGCCCATAGTGTGGTCTCTTCCCTTAAACTGAGCTCTAAGAATTGGGCTCTTTCCTAAGGCTAAGCCTAGGGGGGAGGGATTATTCCTATGGCATGTCCTATAGGAGTTAGACTCTTTTTCTAAGTTGATTCTATAGGGATTGAGATATTTTCAAAGCTAAACCTATGGAGACTATGCTCTTCTCTAAGGCTGAGCCCATTGAGATTAGGCCTAAGCACATTGCCTGATACCATGGGCTTTTGGGCCTTCAATGGGTTTTTTAGACTCATTAAATTTGAGTTTATCAATAGTCCCCCATGTCTTTGTGATATTTATACATAAAGACTTTGTAAAAATACCTAGTACACCAAGTTTGTCAAATTTTATTTGTATGAGAAAAGGAGTGTAAACCCCGGGTAATATACTGGAGAGTCCGTGTGTAAGGGCATACACCATGATTCAAAAATATTTTCTAAGCATGTAGAGGGGAACCATAAAGAAACCCATATTGATAAAAATTTTCTAATATATGAAGAAACCCATAGAAGAGGAGCCCATACTTACAAAAACATTTTAGGGGTAGAAGGGATATACCTATGTCAACGCTCATACTTTGAAAAAATTCTAAGGGGTGAAGTTGAAACCCAAAGAGGGTGAGGTTATACTTAGAAAATTTTCTTATAAGCTAAAGGGAACTTGAAAAGGGTAAGCCTTATACTTAGAAAAATTTTGAGTAGTTAGGGAGAATCCATGTAGACGCCTATACTTATAAACCTTTCTAAGTGGCAGAGAGGACAGACCCATGTCGACATTATACTTAGAAAAATTTCTAAGAAGCGAATGAGACAGACCCATGTCTACACCTTTATTTAGAAAACATTTCTAAGGGGGTAGGGATTGGACACATAAAAAGTTGTGTAATCGCACTATGAAGTCTTTAGATTGATCCCTTCCAAGGAGAGTTGTGTTATCGCACAATGAAGGCTTCAAATCCATCCCTTCTAAGAAGAGTTGTTGTGTCTATCACATCCTTAGAGAATTGTGCAATCGCATTAGAGTGAATAAGTCAATCCATTTCAAGGTAATTAAATTTTTTATTTAAAAATTAAAAAAATTTAAAATCCAAAAACATATTTTCAGGATACGAGGAGATAAGCCCTCGAGCTGCAATAGACCAAAATGCTAGAAGAACAACTATACTAGGATATTTTGACAAAAAAGGGATGACGAAAGACTTTAATAGAAAGAAAAATGAGGTTAAAATCCAAACTTGGTCAAAATTGAAAGAATTAATTAAGTTTAAGGACTTAATTAAAATTTTAAAAGGTTTAATTGACTTATTTAAGAAAAATTAATTTGAAAATCAACTGGGAAAAAATAAAAGAATGAATTAAGTTTAAAGACTTAATTAAACTTCTAATGAGTTTTATGGATTCAATCAAGGATTTAATTGAAAAAAAATCAAATTTGGAGGTCTAATTCAAATCAATTCGCAAAAGATTGGAAGATCTAGGAAAAAAATTGAAAAAATTAATTAAGTTTAAAGACTTAATTAAACTTCTAATGGGTTTTATGGATTCAATCAAGGATTTAATTGAAGAAAAATTAAGTTTAGAGAGCTTAGAGAGATTGCACCAAGATTGAGTTATAAATACACCATGAGAGCTTCATGAAAAAAGATTCACAATCTTCATTTTATATATATATATATATTCACTACTAGAAAACCGGAGAAAAGCAACGGAATTACCGACGGAAATAATTCCGTCTCCAAATCTGTCGATATATACCGACAGATTTATTCCTTCGATAATTCCGTTGGTATATACCGACGGTTTTGCCGACGGGGTATACAGTTCGTCTGGAAATATACAACGGCGTGGTGACGTCAGACGATTTTACCGACGAAAATTACCGAGGGATTCAAACTGAGTGACGTGGCGCTGTCACCGATGGAAGCACTGACGGAATCACCGACGAAAGTAATCCGTCGGTGATTCCGTCAGAAAAAAACCATTATATGCACCCATCTGCCGACACTCTCTTCCTTTATTTCTCCTTCTTCTTCTTTCCCATCCCACCTCTCCCCTCTCAAACTACAGCTTCCCTCCCAAACTGCAGCCAAACACCCATCCCAAACTCTCCACTATTCTCAACACGAGCACTCAAGTTTCTTATATCTTGTACGTGGTCACAATATCCGTTTCTTGTAGATTTTATCATTTTTTTGTAAGTAAATCTATCCTTTTTAGTTTTAATATTTAATTGTGAATTTTATTGTTTTAGTATATGTATTTTGTTAATGTTTGTACTTGTTTAATTGTTATTTGTCAAAGAAACTTGTAGTATGAATGTATAATTTTGTAGTTGTTATAGTTTGTTTTAGATTTTGTCAAATTATATTTGTTTGTAAATTGTTGAAATTTTGTTTGAATTACATCGAATTAAATGTATCGTTGTGATGAAATAAATAATTAATAGCTTGTTTAAGTGTCTTGTTTAATTGTTATCAATTATATTTTGAAGTTGTGATTTCTGTAAATTTATATATGTATAAATTTGTATGTATGAACGTTGATAGTTGATAATTGATAATGAATATTTAACATAAGTGTTGTTTTAGTTTGTTAGATAATGTCGGGGAAAACCAATATTTTTGTTATGTTTTATAGAGGTTCAATAGAAGTCATGGATGATCGTTCATGGATGTATCGGGACTCACCCCAAGGATTGCGGAGGATGGATTATTGTAACGGTGTCCAGGGTTTTATTAATTTCGCAACATCTATTCCGAGGAATTTTACTGATGGCGGTATTAGGTGTCCATGTAGGAAGTGTAAAAATTTAAAGTTTCTGCATCAAGATATTGTAACGATGCATCTTCTATCCAAAGGGTTCATGGAAGATTACCTGTGTTGGTATGCTCACGGAGAACTATTTGTTCCTGATGAGAGCATGGAAGAACAGGTGGTTGGGTCAACTTCTAGTGCTAGCAACATGCATGAAGTTGGAAATGAGAACAGTAATCCTTACAGGAATATGGTTATGGATGCAATGAGAATGAGTGAAGGTAATGTCAGGGAATGTCCAATCATAGAAGAAGAACCTAATGCAGATGCAACAAGGTTTTTTGATCTGTTGAGAGATTCTGACGAACCATTATGGGATGGCTGCACGAACCACAGTAAATTATCAGCCGTAGCACAGGTGTTCACCATTAAGTCAGATCACGGGTTGAGTGAGGCCGGTTATGACAAGATTATTGAATGGGCGAGAAGCATTTTACCTGAAGGGAACAGGCTGAAAGAGAACTTCTATGCTGCCAAGTCCATGATGAAACCCCTCGGTTTAGGATACCAGAAAATTGATATATGCCCTAACTTCTGCATGTTATACTACCTTGAAAATGCTGAGATGACCGAGTGCATGACATGCGGGCATTCCCGTTACAAACCTAGAACTGGTAGAGGGAAGACTCTCATGGCATATAAAAAACTTAGATACTTCCCAATCACACCTAGACTGCAGAGGTTATTTATGTCACCAAGGACTGCTGAGCACATGACATGGCACCAATCACACCATGCGGTTGATGGAGTGATGGTTCATCCTTCTGACGGTGAAGCCTGGAAACACTTTAACAGTATGCATCCTCCCTTTTCAGCTGAATCAAGGAACGTGCGTCTTGGGTTGTGTACAGACGGATTCAACCCATTCGGGTCATTTGCTGCTCCTTATTCTTGTTGGCCGATCATACTGACGGTTTATAACTTGCCACCAGGGATGTGTATGAGGCCGAAGTTCATGTTTTTATCTATGGTCATACCAGGTCCGAGCAGTCCGGGGCGGAATATAGATGTTTGTCTTCGTCCGTTGATTGATGAGTTGACGCAGTTGTGGTCCTCTAGAGCTTTGACTTATGACATCTCGAGGAAACAAAATTTTGTTATGAGAGCAGCTTTGATGTGGACTATCAATGATTTCCCAGCTTATGGAATGGTTTCTGGTTGGAGCACGCATGGAAAGCTAGCATGTCCATATTGTATGGAGAACAACAAGGCATTCACGCTAACAAACGGGGGTAAAACTTCTTTTTTTGACTGTCACTGTCGTTTCTTGCCACATAACCACAGGTATAGAAATAACAGAAAGGATTTCTTTGTTGGCAGAGTTGAAAATGATGTTGCACCCCCGCGTCTTTCCGGTGAAGAATTGTTTGATGTTGTGTTAGAGTATGGTGAAATTGTGTTTGGTCTCCAATCAGGTAAGTAGAAGTTTCCTGGTTTTGGTTTGACCCATAATTGGGTGAAGCGAAGTATATTTTAGGAGCTTCCTTATTGGAAGACCAATCTTCTCCGCCATAACCTTGACGTCATGCACATTGAAAAGAACGTGTTTGAGAACATTTTCAACACCGTCATGGATGTGAAGGGGAAGACAAAGGACAACATCAAGGCTAGATTGGATGTAGCGCTGTTCTGTAACCGTAAAAATATGGAGTTGGTTTGTGATGGGTCACGGGTCGCAAAACCAAGAGCAAGCTTCGTGCTAGAGAAAAACGCACAACTACTAGTCTACAAATGGCTTAAGAGTCTGCGTTTCCCCGATGGACATGCCTCGAACATATCAAGGTTGGTTAATACGGAGGAATGCAGATTATATGGAATGAAGAGTCATGACTGCCATGTGTTTATGCAAACACTCATCCCATTATCTTTTCGTGATTTGTTGCCAAAGGGGATATGGGATGCACTAACGGAGATTAGTCATTTCTTCAGATACATATGCTCCAGCAAGTTGAATGTTGATCACATTGAAAGGCTTGAAAAGAATATCGTCGAGACAATATGCAAACTTGAGATGATATTCCCTCCATCATTTTTTGACTCAATGGAGCATCTACCCGTACATTTATCGTTTGAGGTAAAAGTTGGAGGACCGGTCCAGTACAGATGGATGTATCCATTCGAGAGGCTAGATATTACAGTTGCTATGACATTTATAATTAAATGTTTTTATTTTTATTTTAATGTTTTTAATTGAAATTTTTTTATTAATATATATATATATATATATATATATATATATATATATATGCAGATACTTGTTCAATCTTAAAAAAAAGGTTAAGAACAAGGCGCATGTTGAGGCGTCAATATGTGAGGCGTATATTATTGAGGAGATCTCAACATTTATCTCATACTATTTCGAACCTCATTTGAGAACGAGGATAAACCGTGTTCCACGGCATAATGATGGTGGTGAAGTGCATTCAAGTGGGAACTTGTCAATATTCTCCAATCCTGGACGACCCACACCTAAAAATGCCGTGAGGGGAAGATATTTGTCTGAAATAGAGTTCAGACAAGCACACAATTATGTCATATTTAACTGTGATAAGTTTAGACCTTTTATTAAGTAAGTGGATGCTCGACTTAAACTTTGTCAAGAGTGTACTATTTATGTTTTGTGATACCATACACTCATATACTTTGGAACAACCTTGCAGGCAACATCGACGATACTTACTGTCCAATAACTCACAGCTGACCGAATCCCAGATCTTTCAATTACAAGATGAACAATTTGCCACATGGTTTAGAACACATGTAAGTCCTATCACAAACTCATTATCTCTTGCAATGTAATTAATTGTAGTCAATGTTACATAATATCCGTTTATTGATTATTGTTGTGTTTAATTTACAAGCTAGGTTTATCAAATGGGAGGTAGTGCTGCTATTTCACTGTCTTTACTATGTCTGGGCCCTGAAAGAAAAGTCAAGTGCTATAATGGATATTTTGTCAATGGATATGTCTTTCATACTGAAGAATAGGGGCATGGAAGAAAGACATACAACAGCGGTGTTTGTATTAAGGGATCGACTTCTAGTGAGTTTGAAGTTGACTACTACGGTAGATTGGAAGAGGTCATCGAATTGCAATATCATAGCGAGCAAAATAGAGTGTTTTTATTCAAATGCTATTGGTATGACACAACAACTGACAGAGGAATCAAAGTAGATCCTCACTATGGTCTCGTTGAAATCAATTCAAAAGCTAGACACCGCAACGTAAACGACGTCTTTGTTTTCGCAAAGCAATGCCAACAAGTTTATTACACATACACCCCTTCCTTTAGAAAGGACCGATCAAGAGTTGATTGGTTATTCATTTTAAAAACAAAACCCAAGGGTCGTGTCGAGGTTGTTCAGGATGAGAACGAAGACACAAGTGTGATAGATGAAGTCTTTCAAGCTAGTGAGTTGGTTGAACCATACCGAGTTGCTTCGTCGATTGACTTAGAAGAAAATTTGAATTTTCGTGTTTTCAACGATAGTCTTGTTGATGTTGACGCAGAGGAGTTGAATGTTGTTCTGAGCCCTACTAGTGGAAAAAAGAATGTTATTGAAGAAGATGATAACGAAATTGAAGAGTTCGATGAAGCTGATGATAACAATTCAATAGAGGACGAAGATGAAAATTCCGACTAACTAAACATGTTATAAAGCCTTATTTTTATAATGTAATAATTTGAAACATGAAATATTTATTCTTCTTTAAGGGTCAGCCTTTGTTATTGTGTTGTGTGTGTTGTAAGATTGCAATTCAAGATTTTTTGAGAGGGCTACATTAAAAAAATAAGAAAAATTTACCTTTTCAACGACGGATATACCGACGGAATATAAACCGTCGGTATTTCACAGAGAGTTGCAAAAAAAATTACGAGATTTTGCCACATTCACCGACGGATTTCCGACGGCATTTCCTACGTCAAATACCGACGGAATCACCGACGGGTTGTCGCACGCATGTCCGACACGTGTCCGTCTGCACGATTACCGACGGAAATTTCGATGTCCAATACCGACGGCATTACCGACGGATCACGCATGTCTGACACGTGTCTGTCTGCACAGTACCGACGGGAATCCCGACGGATTTGCCGACAGATCGAAAAGTTTGGCGGGATTTCCAAACTTTTTTGGTGCGAATTTCAATTAATTTCCGACGGAATTACCGACGGAAATTAATTGCACCGACAGCAATTAATTTCCGTCGGAAATATTGCTTTATATACCGCCCATCCCCCCACTTTGTTCATTTTCTCCTCTTCTCCTCTTCTCCCTTTCTCTTCTCCTCTTCTCCCTTGCTCTTCTTCTCTCATTTATATTTAGCTTTTAGAAGGATTTTATTGTTTTGGTGGTAGTTTTAAAAAGTATGTATTTTTTTTTCTTTATCTTTGTATTTTTTTTATTTTAATTATGATTATTTTTTTTGGTGTTCTTTGTTTTGTATATTGTTTGTAGATAAAATCTTAAATTCAACACATTATTAAGGTAAGCATTTTTTATTCCCAAATTTATTTTGAATTGATATAATGTTTTTTAGTTTTATGTATTGTTTGTTTTGTGTTTATGTTGTGTGTTGTGTAGTGTTTTTTAGTTTTTTAATTTTATTTATTAATTTTAGTTTTTAGTTTTGATATTATTGTTTGTATTGCTATAATTGTTATTGTTGAATTTATGTTAAAAATGTTAATTTATATATATATAGAATTGCATTTAATTAGTTTATCTTAATTTAGGATATTATTGTTTGTATTGCTATAATTGTTATTGTTGAATTTATGTTAAAAATATTAATTTATAAATATAATTGTTATTGTTGATTTATTTTAAAAATGTTAATTTATATATATAGAATTGCATTTAATTAGTTTATCTTAATTTAGGATATTATTGTTTGTATTGCTATAATTGTTATTGTTGAATTTATGTTAAAAATGTTAATTTATAAATATAATTGTTATTGTTGATTTATTTTAAAAATGTTAATTTATATATATAGAATTGCATTTAATTAGTTTATCTTAATTTAAGATATTATTGTTTGTATTGCTATAATTGTTATTGTTGAATTTATGTTAAAAATGTAATATTAATCCGTAAATTTGAATGTATGACTTAAATCTAATGTTTGTAACTCTAAGTACCAATTTAACAATGAATGTTCATAGTTGTAATTCTATATGATGTTATTGAATAAAATGTTGTGTTGATGATGATGAGTTGGGTTGAGATCCAGGATAATTGGATCGGGATGTGAAATAAAATTGGAAGTGTAATATGATTTTGTCGACAACTTGGGACCCCCCAGTACAGGGGAGACTCTGTCAAATTTTTTTTAAATAATCGAAGTTAATTATATAATTATTCGTATACATTTGTGTAGATGCGTAGAATGAAATCTACAGCACGTCGTCAGAAGACGGTTGCAACTAGTTCTTCTAGCAGCGAGGAGGACGTATCCTTAGGTGCTGATCACGGCGAGGAATCTACGCCAACTTGTGATGCTGCCTCTTCTAGCGCGGTTTCACAGCGCAGAAGCGGTGTGCCTTCACAGCGGGGTCAATTCACCCGCAAGTACCAGGCACAATGGAAGGATGACCTCTTAATGTAAGTTTGTTTAGGTTTTAGTTTTTTTTATATACTTATAACATAATTTATGAACAACTAATTAATATTAATTACTACTTTTATTTAATTTCAGGTTCACAAACATTGAGGCTGCAAGGACTATAACATTGGCGTTTAAATCGTCGATAGAGATTCCATTGTTTCAATGGAGCCATGTTTCCAAACATCCTGAGTGGAAACCTAATATTGATGCATGGTTTAAGCGATTTCAGGTCGGTGTTAATTTTTAATAAATGATTTTTATAATTTTATATCTTGTACTATTTTTATTTTATATGAATTATTTATATACACAGAACAAATTTGAGTGGGATAGGGTGGACAACAATGTTGTGAGAAGGGTATGGAAGAATCATGCGGCAACTAGGTAACATCGAAAATAATATTTATTTTTGTTTTATAAGTTTATGTTTTAAATTCTAATTTGTTACTATAGAAGTAGGTTGCGTGATTTTTGGTATGACACCCAAAAAAAATCAAAAAGACATGCGAGGGATAACGGTCTTGAAGGATGGAATGAGATGGCGGTTTGGCAGGAATTCAAATCGCCATTCATCTCGGGGGAAATATGGACGGCATATATTGAGCACGTGAC
Organism: Populus nigra; assembly: GCF_951802175.1. Taxonomy (NCBI): domain Eukaryota; kingdom Viridiplantae; phylum Streptophyta; class Magnoliopsida; order Malpighiales; family Salicaceae; genus Populus; species Populus nigra. The sequence goes on from NC_084852.1 coordinate 18,190,878, forward strand.
CTCAGAGGAGTTCTCACGGCGCTCACAGTCTGGCATCGACAACCGGAACCAGCAAATTTATGGTTCGGTGACCACGCACACTGGCGGATCCGTCCCATTCAGCGCACATGCAAAACGGATGGTAAGATTAATTTTAATGAAATATATCGTTAATTAATTTGTCATTCCTTACAATATATTTAACTTTCAACCTATTTTTTCCTTACAGGCTGCGTCTCTTAGACGTGAACCGAGTCCAATGGAGCTGTTTCTAAAGACGCATGTGCGGAGTCAAGACCGCCAAAAGGGGGTGCAGCAGTTCGTGGACAACCGTGCTCAGCACTTCGTGGTATGTTCGTTCATTCATTTTATTTTGTAAGTTATTATTTTCTTGAATTGCATCTTGAATTGCATTTGATGATTTTTTTACCGATGGAATTTTCAGGAGACCTATAATAGCCGGTTGAGGGAGAGATATGGGGACAATCCGTTGACCCATCCAGATTTCGATCCAGATTTGTGGATGGAGGCGGGATCGTTTGGTGGACCCGATAAAAATAGGGTCTACGGGCTCTCGAACACTACGGCTGACAACTTGCGTTTGACTCGTAGTGTCTCAACTGTTGGAAGCTCTCCATCAGTATCGAACACCTAGTCTAAGGAGTTCATTGCGTTGAAACAACAATATCAACAACTCTCGACGAATTATGATGAGCTCTGTCAAATAGTCATGGAGATGAGATCAAAGATGGGTGACGATACTTGTGCAGCTTCTTTTTGGCCGTATGGTTCCGGGAACAACCAGCCTCCTCCTCCAGCTCCGCCGCTATTCTAGTTTAATTTTGCTTTTTAAACACATTAAATTTGTAATAAATATTATTTAACATTACTTTTACATTATTAATGTTTAATGCATTTCTATTTGTTTATTAAGGTTTTTTACAATTAATAAATTATTTATATATATATATTTTAAATACCTACCGACGGTATTTAACAGAGAGTTGCCGAATAATTACCATCCATGCCATCATTACCGACGGCATCACCGACGGATTATATTCGTCGGTGATTAACTTCCGACGACATTACTAGCCATGCCATAATTACCGACGGATTTTCCATCGGTAATGCCGTCGGTAATTACCCTTGAAATTACCGACAGATTTATTCCTTCGGTAATGTTCCCGCGGGAAACTTTTTTTTGGGCGCGTGCGTATCCGTCTGTAAACCGTCGGCGTTTCTGTCGGTGGGTGATTTTTTTTATTTGCGACAGAATTAGCGACGGAAATGGGATTTACCGACGACTGTTTTACCGACGGACGTGTTCCGTCGGTATGATTTTCACCGACGGATGTCATTGCTGTCACCGACGGAATGAGTCCGTCGGTAACACTGGATAATGTTGTAGTGATTCTCTCTCTGAAAAAATACTTATTTAAGTATCAAAAAGTCTCTTCACCTTCCCCAAAAGGGATCTTTTACAGATATTAATTATGAACAGCTTTGACTTATCAAGGACCAAATATAAGCTGTCAACTACTTTGGCTAAAGAAAATGAAAGAGATTATTATGACCAATTGATTAATTGATTGTTAAATTCACGAACCCCATTCTCTAGTTAATTGGATTTTTGGAACATTATCAATTAGTATATTTGATGTGTTTTACAGTGGAGGAGCAAAAGGATCCTAATCAAAGAAATGTTGATAGAGAAGAAAGATTGGAGTTTAAGAACGATCATCTACAGTCAGAGAACCAGGGCATGGTGGTGCAAATGTTGAGCAGGCATATTCTTGTAGTAGTTGCATTTGGATACTTGTATTTTGGATCTATGTGTAACATTTTGAAAATAATTCTCGATAAACAAAATAAAATCAATTCCTGTTGTCTAGTAAAAAATATCTTCTTCTTTTTTTTTCTTTTTTTGCAATTAAACCATGCGCATTTTGATTTTGTGACCATGGGTCGGTGAAGTGGTTATTTGCGAAAATCAGATCCTTTCTCGAGTGATCTCACTAAAAGCTTTAACTTTTAGGATTCTCCACTTTAATTGATGAGATGATTTCTTCACTTTAATTATTTGCATTTTGAAGATGTCGAATACTTTACTGGTTTCAAATTTGTATTTCAGCATGGATGTATTCGGTCCAGAAGACTGCCTATGTTTGTTTGTTACTTTTTTTTTTTTTTTTAGAAATTATTTTTTAAATTTTTCTATGTTTATTTGACTTTAAGAAAGTTGGTCAACGGTAAATATTTTCCAGTCAAAGAAAAATTTGACTTGATTTCCAGAAAAGTATTTTCCTGAAAAATTTAGGTGGAAAACATTTTCTGAAAGTTGTGAAAAATTTAGAAATATCTTATTATTTGTTAATTATATCAAATTTGGTCCTCAAACTTTTGATTGTTATATATATTTTGTTTTGAATATTTATTTTTCAATTTCATCTCTTAAAATTTAATTTTTATATTAACTTTGGTCTTCATTTTTATAATTGTTATTTGCTTTTTCCTTATCAATTTTTTATTGAATTTTTTTATCTATCAAATTTGATCCAAATTTTTTTGATTATTACCTCTTTTTTTAAATAATTTATGGAATGTTAATTATTATTATTTTAATTTCTTCATCTTTCATTTTTTTTATTTTTTAGATTTGATCTCTATTATTTTGATTATTATTTATTTTATTTGAGATAATTTATAAAATTATATATTTTTTTAAATGTCACTCTCATTTAAATTTTTAATTTGTAAGATTTGTTTCTTATTATTTTAATAAACTTGAGAAAAATAAAACATTAATAAGTTATTTTTCAGCTTATTTTTCATGACATAACCAAATACTAGAAAATATTTTCTAATTTATTTTTCATTGCATTACCAAAAATTAAAAAATAATTTATTTTTACAGAATTTATGTTTTTAAAATTTATTTTTTAAAAATAATTACTGTAAAAAAACGGGGCATAAGATGAGAAGGTAGCTATTGGTCACAGCTTCATTTGAAACTACAGTGGACAAATTTGCATAGGCGGCTGGGAACAAAACGTGGATTGAATAATTGTTTTTGCGTGTTACAATAGAATAATACACAATCAATTGACAATTTTATTGCTTGGCCGACCCAAAAACCTAGAATTATCTTTTTAGATTTGGCATGTAGTTAGATGTAAGACTTTCAGCTGTGCATGTTGCTAGATCCAAAAAAAATTTAGATTTGACTAAATCACTGAACTTAAAATTTTTAGTTTTATCCGGATTCAAGTCTTTTCTATATACCAGTTATATCAGATTCAATATACTTAAAATATTATTTATATTTTAAATATTATTTTTATATTTATTAAAAAATTATTGTTAATTTATTACGAAGCTCATACCAATATACTAGTTTTTTGTTATATCACATTTCTTACTAAAACTTGAAAGTGTTTACCAATATATTATATTATAGAATATTATAAAACTATTCTTAGTAATTTTTTTATCAATTAAATTTTTTTGATTGAAATAGTTTTTTAATATAATATTTACTTTAATTTTTTTAATTAAAATAATTTTTTAATATATTAGGAGCAAAATTTTCAAAAAAATATTATAAATAAAAATCCATTTACTATCTCAAGAATTATTATTTTTTAATTATATGCTAGTACATCGCCAATCAAAAGAAAGATACAAAGGAAATTGCATCAACCAAAGTAAAATAATAATAATTTAGTAGGATACTCAATACTTGAAATTGCTTGCCATGCATTCAGGCTTCTAACTTATTTTCTTGTTAGAAAGAGCTTTTACCAATTGATCCAGGTTCCGATGAGAACCATTACCGGCCAAAGCTGCCTCCTCTGCCTTGGTTTTCCATTCCATTGCCTTCTTTCTCATTGCTTTTCCTTTCTCTCCCTCCATTAATTCTCTCACAAGTTTCTCCACTTCATCTCTTTTCACATTGTTATCTATCTCCATGCCAATGCCCCATTGATCAGTACAGGCAAGCCTACAGTTGGTCTGTTGCTCAGCGAAAAATGGCCAACAAACCATTGGCACGCCACCACAGATACTGTCCAACGTTGAATTCCACCCCATGTGACTTAGAAACCCTCCTATGGAAGGATGCTTCAAAACTTGTTCTTGGGGACACCAGCTTACAAGCATGCCTCTATCCTTTGTTTCAGATAAAAATTCAGGTGGCAACATTGCTGCTTCACCTACAACAATATCAGGTCTTATTATCCATAAGAAAGTTTGGTTGCTGTTGGCTAGTCCCCAAGCAAATTCTATCATTTGCTGGGGTGTTATTACAGTGATGCTACCAAAATTTACGTACACCACAGATTTTGGTTCTTTGGAATCAAGCCATTCAATACACTCTGGCTGTTCTTTCCAAAGATTGGAGCCAATATTTTTCAGATCACCATTTGGAATCTGATCAACAAGCAATTGAAGAGGACCAACAGTGTAAATCGGAGGAAACATTGGGGAGAGAGCATCCAAAACATCTTGTTCGAAGGAGTCGAATGTGTTAAGAATGACAGCAGAAGCTCTTGAAGTTCTGTCTATTTCTCTTTTCAGGAATTGCAGCATGACGTCGTTTACGTCTGTAGTTCTGATAAAAGTTGGAAGATCCTTCAAGCGGATATCTTTCATTCCTGGAATCCAATCTACTGGTGTTTCTAAGTAGCCATTTGTTAGATCCCTCGCATCTGCAAACAGCAAGTTAAGATTAATTTCATCAGCATATATTGTAATAGGAAATCAGTAAATTAATTATGCAAAAACTATAACTTATACTGAACTATCAAAAAACATTTATCATAAATTCATGCACCAATTAATGTCTTAAGAAAGTTGTTTACCTTTCAGAGGTATTAAGCCTCTTTCGATGAGAGGACGATACTGCGAGTAGCCCAAAACACCACAGGCGCTAGGTGTCCAAAACACTGCTTCAGGAATTCCAAATTCTTCAGCTGCATCAAGAGTGAAACTCATGCAAGCATCAGCGACAATACATGTCACCTGGGGCACAACACCTGAGGAGTTGAGCTTGGCAATAAGATCACATAGTGGGGCTAAAGCAGTTTGGGAGGTGTATTTGCAAAGAGATGGGATATCTTGAGTGGCATCAGCAATATCTGATGATGGAAGACCGTCAGGGATTGTCTCAAACTGGAAGTCTGGGAAGCCATCAAGGGAGTTGGTGCCTCTAGACTTGAGTAAGCGTTTGTGGTTATACTCTGTATTAACAAAGGTTACGTGAAAGCCTTTGAAGTGGAGTAGTTTTGCTAGTTTGAGCATTGGGTTTATGTGACCCTGAGCTGGAAAAGGGACGCACACAGCATGAGGTTTATCAGCCGGAGCTAAGGAACCCATCTCTCTGTGTTTTCCTAATCACACACAAAAAGATTGGATGGCTATCAAAAGTGGAAACACATGGCCTTTTATAGAAAAGAAGGGTTCGTACTCCCCTTGTCTTCGAGTATTGTTTTTTTATTTATAAGAATATTAAAAATTGTTGTGCTAATAATCATCATTTCTAATAGAGTTGGGAAAGGGGGAAAGTACACTGGATGCGTAGTTGTCTCAAAATACATATACATATTCAGATCAAATTAAGTATATTAACCTTCCCATACCGACGACACATGGTCAAAACACATAAATGAAAGGAAAATCAAACTATAATTCAATATATCAATTAGGGAAAGATTAAAAAAAAAAAAAAGGTGAATTGAACTTGGACTTCAGCTGGAATCCAACCTATGGGTTCTAGTTGAAGCTGAATGTTTGTTAACTATAAATTGAAGATAGTTCAACCAAACTTGCGAACACCAATAGTAACTCTTTGGTTTTTGAGATAAAAAAGAAAAAGAAAAAAAAAGATTGAGATATATTTATTTTAAAAACGTAGACTTTGAATATGTGTATTATAAACACACCAGTTCATAGCTGGTATTGGATTTTACTCAAATCTCTAGGTTTGACTTAAGGATATCCCCTCCACCAGGTAATCGACAGTTGCCCTATATATCTAATAAATATTCTATTAGCCTAGCCATGCCTGTCATGCAATCAAAATCCTGGCAGTGACTTAAAATAATGAGTTGTTTATTACTTTACCAAAATCTTCTCGATCTCCTTTCCACATAAGTGGTAATAAAATGTTTTTTAAAAGGCCCGCAGGGAGCTAATCTGTTCGTTGACGTTCCTAGAGGCAAAGAAAGCAAGACGATATGCTTATGTAATCAATGATCAAATAAACAGTCACAGAAAACATATTATACTAAATACTATTATATTCATCAGCGCTCCGCTGCTGCGGGTCAGACTACCATAACAAAAAGTTAAAAGAGTTTGAAGATTTATTGGGCAGTAATATTAAATCTAATTAAGCGTTCAATCTTGAAATTGGTAATTTGATTTTTTATTTAGTTTGGTTTTGGAATTAAATTATGTAAGAGCTGATTTAAAATGAATTATTTAATTTAATGGATCTAAAAATAACTTGAATGATCCGTAAAAATATGTAATAGTTTAAAAAAAAACTTTAAGAAAAAGATGATTCCAGATTGAATTGACCTTGGTCCCTCTATGACCTAGGCCATGGATTTTAATGGGTTTAATAACTTTATTTTTTTAAAAAATTATTTTTATTTAATTTTATGATAACATTAAATGCTTTCAAAATCGAGCACTAACTCTAAAAAAAATTATTTGAGATTGTGATAACCCTATAAAAAATAGAAAAAAAATAAACCATGAATTTCATTTTTCAACCAATCTAATATTGAAAAAGAGAGAAACAAAAAAAATTAAAAAATTAAAGGATCAAAAACTTAAATAAAAAACATATTAGGTTTAATGGGTAAATCCTCTAAATTTATGAATTGGATAACCCGGGTTAACATGTCAAACTTGCAAACCGAGTAATGGATTTCATTGGGATTAATAACTTTTTTTTTCCTAAAATATTGTTTATTTAACTATATAATAAAAAAATTAAATGATTGCAAAATCGAGCGTCAAATAGATACTGAAACTTTTTTTTAAGAATATAATAACCTCATAGAAAGTAAAAGAAAATAAATTATGAAAATCAATTCTCAATTAGCCCATTATTTAATGATAAAATTGAAAAAAAATGCAAAGTTAAACTCGTCATACCCGTCAACAAACCCATGGACTTTCTAAAATTTAATTAGTATTTTTTTTCAAAACTATTTTTTTTAATTATATGATACAAAGAAAAATAGACAATCACATAATCGAGTTCAATTAGGAAAATAAAAAAAGGTACCCTGCTAAACTCACAAACCGGGATAATCAGAGTTGCCTTACCAATATCGCAAACCGGGTCATTGACTTCAAAAAATTTAATAACCTAGTTTTTTAAAAATATTTTTTTTTATTTAACTAAACTTTGTAAAAAAAAAAAGACTGTACTGCAATGCTGAGATATTTTTCTGATACCAACCTAATACTGGGATATCTTTTTGATACTATGATAACCATATAAAAAACAAATTAAAATAAATTATTAACTTTAAATTTCCATAAACACATCATATAAAGACTAAATTAAAAAAAATCAATAATAAAAAAGAAAAGGAGGGGTCAAAATAAAATAAAAATAAAAATATTATAAATTACTATTGTAATCCCCAATGCTAATGTACGTAGGGAAATAATGTTTTCTTCACATCTTTTAAATTTATACTTAATTAAAACATGTGGGATATTCACTGGAGATACCAACATTATTCACGCACACACAGATCATTGTGAAGGGCTATGTTTATTTTTTGACAATTTATTTTGGTCATTAAAGTTTTATTTTAGGTGATTTGATCCTAATTTAAGACCAATTGCTTCTAATTTATTAGTCAAGGGCTACATTGGAAGAATAGGGACTGAAATGAAAAAGGGTGACATTTTAGAAGTTTCGAAAAAGATACATTTTTGGTCTTCTAACTTTTAAAATGACATAAATTATACGAATACCGTGCTTCATTTTTTTAAATTTAATTTTGGTATAAAAATTTATTTTTGTTATTTTGATCCCTAGTTGAGAGAGAAGAGAGAGAGGTTGTTAGATTCTAGGAAAGAGAAAAATATCATTGACACCGATTTATGCCAGCAAAATAGTCGATATTTGTATCAAATTATTCCATTTGATATAAGAGTTTATATAAGTGTTTTTTTTTACCTTTAAAGTTTATGAAAAAAAACATATCTGAGTTCGATTTGATTTTTAGTTTTAGTTTAATTTTGATTTTTGGGAAGATGTTTTGGTTTTTCTCAAGGCCATGGATAGGTTTATAACAATTCCAAATGTGTGTTTGGGTAAAAAATGAAATGAAAAAGTAGTTTTTTGTTGGTAAAAAAACATTAAGCCCCGATTTTCTAGCCACCATAATGACCAGAATTTGAGCAAATCAAATGACGCGTTGTCTATTTTTTTTTTCAAAATAAACATCCACCCTAGTTGCAACAAAAAAAAAAAGCCTAGCTGCGCGAGCCTTGACAAAATAGGTTAGACCCAACAACGTTTGGTGTTTGCTTTGTTCTTCTTTTTTTCCTAAAATATTTTATTTCTAAGTATTTTTTTATATGGTTTTTTTCTCTGAATTGTTTTGTTTGTATTTACATTAATACTCATTCTCTCTTTCATTTTGTTTATAGAGCATATTTTAAATGACAATTATTTTTTTTGTTATACTTTTAAATTTTGAAGAGATTTTATGATTCATCTATAATTTGTTTTTATCTTTTGTATATATGAACTTTATTTTTAAAAATAAAAAAATTATTTCTAGATAATATTTCTAATATGTGTAACATTGCATAGTATTTTTTTCTTTTATTTTATTCAATCAATTTAATTTATGTCCATATTTTTATTATTGTTTGTTTGAATAAAATTATTATTTTAATAAAACAATTAAGCAAACACAACTGGGTGAATGTCTTGTCTTGCGAGATTAAATATCTTGATTTACACATGTCTCTTAATTTTTATTTTTTTTAGTTATCGTTTATGTTTATGTTTTTTTTTCATTTATTAAAATACATAATTCTTGATTTATTTGATTACATGTATGCAAAAGTTTTTTGATTGTCACTTAAAAAAATTTAAATACAAAAAACATATTGAAAAAACCTTTATATATAATTTTTTTATTTAAAAAAAATATAAAACTCGCGAAGAAGTACAGGTCAAGTATCTAATATATATAAAAGGATAATTTTTTATTTTCTTATCAATTCTAAAGAGTTTCTTTGACCTTCAATGTGTTGCACTAGGGATATCAGTGATGGGAAACAGCCCAACATAGACAAAGCTAATGAAAGGTGCATTTTATTATGGCACCAGGCAAGAACCTCTTTGATGAGGATAGTTGACCCAATGACAATGAAATAGTTATTGGATTTTCTGAAACACATACACATAATATAAATAATACACTTAAAATTTTTCAAGAGTCTCAATATTTTTCTAGACAGATCTATGGTTGTTTAGGATTTATACAAAGATTACTTGAATATCAAATATTATTTTTGGTTTTGAATAATTATTTCAAGGTTAGGTTATTGCAAACCATAAGTCGATTAAGTGTCCAACGTCTAATAGTAATCCACATGAATTACTGGTAAGAAATTTCTTAAACCTTTTTAAGAGAGAGATTGTTATGCTTTTGAGTGTTAGCTCTCTTTTTTTGTGTTTTTCAAGTGTTCTGTAATATATTGTACTGTATACTACTTAGGTAGAAAATAAGAGATATAACATTCTATTTATAGGAAAACTTAAAACTCTATAAATGATAAAATATCAATTTTTCTCCTGAATAATATCACATATATTATTTCAAGATAATTATAGGAAGTTTTTCAATCAAGGCCCTATTTGATTTTTCTAGATCTAAAATTGTAATTCCATGTATAAATTACATTTTAATCCTCAATTTCTAAAACTTATTTACAATTAAGTTACACTTGACTAATCATTTCATTTTATTTTTTGACTAATGGTTCTTATAATGTGTGTGACCCATTAATGTAAATCATGTTAATAAGTTTACTCAAATATAAATCACAATTCTAAAAAAAATAGAATTAAATAAATTAAACAAATAAATTTATTATTGATAGTGATGAGTGGAGAAGAAGAAGGGTTGGTGAAAAGTAATTAGAGAGGCATTAAAGGAAAATCAGGAAAAAAATAGAGGCTTGTTGGGCATGTATCTGAATTTAAGGAAATTAGATAGTTGATTATAAGTCTTTATAAATTATTATTAATCTTGTATGTATTAATGTTAATTCTACCATGTCAAACGGGGACAAGTGAAAATGTTAAAGCCTGTCGTGTCAAACATAGACTAATGATAATGGTAAAATCTACCATTTAGGAAGGAGATCAATGAAAGTGGTAAGGTTTGTATCTGAGCAAAAACCAATATGGTGACATAATACTATAGTTAAAAGGCTAAATGTAACTATGGATATTAATTTTAAGAAGCAGAATGAGATTTAATGTATGGGTTAAACCAATATGGTGACATAATACTAAATGTATGGGTTGATAAGAAGCAGAATGAGATTTAATGTGAGGAGAAAAGGGTAGATTTATATTTAAGTTAATTTGAAAGATTTAAATGAAATGGCTTATGCTTATGCATTATAAAACATATATGTTGTCTTATGCTTATGCATTATAAAGCATGATTGTAATATTGCAAACATTAGCTGCAGATTGTTTTATGTCACTAAATATATTTAAAAATATACGCATGATTGCAAAAATATATATTTAAAAATATATTCATGGCAAAGTATCTTTTTCAGTCAGTAGTTTTACAATAAAAAAGGAGATTCTTCTATCAGCATTTATGTCACTTTAAATTTTTGTTTATATAAATCTGTTTTTTTAAAAGATTTATTTTTATGATATATTTAAACAATATAATTTGAATCTACAAATATTAAAAAATAAAATGAAATCCCTGTCCATCTATTATAATTATATATTTTTTTATTTAAAGGTGATGTTATCTAGTAGCATGTCATTAGTCATTTGAGTCCATTAATAAAAAAACACAAGGAGATAAAAAAAACAAAAGTATCAAGTGGTGATGATTGGTTGTCCTTTAATATATCGTCATCAGTCTCCTTTAATATATTAGTTGAACAACTAACAACAGGACAGCGAACGGCCTGAGTAAAGTATTGTCCTTAATATTGAATATACGTGAAGGGTTTCTTCCGGCGGTGGCCACCGATGTCACCAGATATTGTGGGACAATGAAGATCATACGTCTTTATCATTTTATTTAAAATATTAAGAGTTCTGGGCCTTCAGCGTTTTAATTTAATGGCTATTTAATTTTAAATTTTATTCTTTAAAAAATGAATTATTCTCTGTATGATCAGTTCATGAAAATAAATCTATGCAACCACGATTGCAGGATCTAAGTGTCCGGTGCATTTATTATTTGTCCAACGAAATCCTTCTAAAATCTTTTTTTGATAGTTACCGTGTTGAATTGTTATTTTTTTATTTTTTAATTAATTATTTTCTCAACTTCATTCTATATTATTACTGTTTATAAATTAAATTTTATAATTGTTTTCTTATTTTTTTAGAGTTACTTCAAGTTTAGTAAGTTAAATCAGGTTAACTCAAATTATTTTTTGTCTTTTAGTTTTTATTTTTTTCAACTCAATCCTTTAATATTGGATTGAATGAAAATTGTGTTTTATAATTATTATTTTTTATTTGTTTTTTATGGGGTTATTATGGTCTAATGACTCAGATCGCAGGTTAAGCCGTTGACTCGGGTTTTTTTATCCCTTTTTTAGTTAATTTTTTTTAATTTTATCCTTTAATATTGAGTTGATTAGGGAATAGACTTCATAATTTATTTTAGTTTTCATGTTATGAGGTTATCTTAATCTCATGACCCTAGTTACTTTCAACATTAGGTTCATTAAGATTTGAGCTTCATAAATTGTTTCAATTTGCTTTCTATAGAGTTAACCTGGTCTCATAACCTCGGTTTAATAGGTTAATCTGAGTTGATTTGGCTCATTTTTTTTGTTAAATTTTATTTTCAATTTTCATCCTTCAATATATTAAGTTGATTGAAAATTGAGTTTAATATTTTTTTTATTGATTTTCTTTCTATAAGGTTACGAGAGTCTCATAACCTGGGTAGCGGATTTGAAAGAGCAACTCACATTAATCTATAATGTTGTCATTTCAATATTTAAAAAAGATATCATCTTGATTTTTTTAATCAAATCATATTTTTATTAGTTATTTGGGTTGTTTTTAGATATGCTAAGTAGATCAGATCACATCAAATCAACCTCAATATAATTAAAACAACATTTCCACTAACAAAACAATTTAACAACATTTAAATATTTTTTACATGACAAAATAATAATAATATATTTTTTACTTTTGAAATTTGCTTGCTTTCTGTTGTTTTCATTTCTTGCAGTTTATTTTCATCATATCCAACATATTTGGGTGTTGTTTCATGATTTTGCATATTTTTTGTTTCTGTTTTTATTCGAGTCTTCAGTTTCGTTCATATTTCGAATAGACTCGCTTGCTGCTCGCGAGACTATCATTGCAGTTTTGTTTTGCTTGTTTTCTAGTTTTTATTGTTTATTGAGTCTTATATATATTTGGATTATGCTGCCAAGTTGGTTCTATTTGGTGTTGGTTTCAGTTTCGCAAGAACCGTAAGAAGGTGAGACGAGAAGTGTGAGTGTGTGAGGATATTAAGAGTGTTTGAGCGAAACACAAGCGATGTGAGGATAATTTTTTTTACCACTAACCAATTTTTATATGTTAATCATGACAGATCAAAACAACAACCCACCCCATCCCGAGGGAGTACTTACGTTTCAAATGCACGTTATGACGCAGATGATAGAGAGGATGAATTTTATGATGGGAAATGTGTGTGACAGACTTGATAGGGTTGAGAAATGTGGTAACGAGGTTGGTACAAGCACCCAAAATGTGAGGAAGCTTGGGGTTGAACCGAAAGCAAACAATGGCAATAGGGCTGAAAGGCCAATGTGGGTTGATTATGAGGATTTTAAGGAGGCCGTTGATGATATTGATGATGGTGGTTTTGAGGATGAGACCATAGGCCATCAGGAAGGTTTTCGACAGCCTAGAAACCGAAGGGATTATGGGAATAGAACTAGGGGCCAATTTGGCCAAAGGGAAAATTTTCGTAGTGTTGGGGGACACGCTAATTTAGATGGTGATTTGGATGCTATCAAACTGAAAATACCTTCTTTTCAAGGTAAAAACTATCGTGAATCATATTTGGAGTGGGAGAAAAAGGTGGATTGGATTTTTTATTGCCATAACTATTCGGAGGCGAAGAAAGTGAAATTGATAGTCATCGAATTCACGGATTATGCACTAATTTGGTGGGATCAGAATGTTATTAGTAGGAGGAGTGGAGAGAGGCTAGTAGCATCATGGGAGGAGATGAAAGTTTTGATGACAAGGCGATTTGTTCCTAACCACTATTATAGAGATTTGTATATGAAATTGCAGGGTTTGAATCAGGGTTCTAGGTCCGTGGATGAGTATTTCAAGGAGATAGAGATCACCATGATTCGAGCCAATGTGATTGAGGATCGGGAAGCTACTATGACTAGATTTTCTAAATGGGCTGAATAGGGACATTGCGAATGTTGTAGAATTACAACATTGTGTGGAACTGGAGGACATGATCCATATGACAACGAAGGTGGAGAGGCAAATAAAGAGAAAGGGCAATACACGTTTTTAGACCAATTCAGCTTCATCTTCCTCAACATGGAGGTTGAATTTGAAGAGAGAGGGGACTGTCCAACCAAAGCCTTATGCAAAGGCCAACGCTGAACCACCTAAAGCCAAAAAGGATACTCATACAGATGGGAAAGGTAAATCTGAATCTCAACCTACTCGTGATAAAGATATTAAATGCTTTAAGTGTTTAGAGAAGGGGCACATTGCATCTCAATGTCCAAACCGAAGAGTTATGCTTACAAGAGATAATGGGGAGGTTGAATCTGAAAGTGACAAATCTGAAAGTGAAGAGATGCCACCTTTGGTGGATTGTAGTGATAAGGAGATTGCACATCCTGTTGAGGGGGAGGCCTTGGTTATAAGGCGTGCGCTGAACATGCAAATTAAAGAAGATTATGTAGATCAGCAACAGGAAAATATATCACACTCGATGTCACATCCAAAACAAGGTATGTAGCATGATAATTGATGGAGGTAGTTGTGCTAATGTTGCTAGTGATACTCTTTGTGAAGAAATTGAATCTGAGTTGTATTAAACATCATAGGCTTTGATTGCAATGGTTGAATGAATATGGTAAAGTTAGGGTTATTAAGCAGGTTTTAATTGCGTTTGCTATTGGGAAGTATTCCGATGGGATTTTATGTGATGTAGTCCCAATGCATGCTAGTCACTTACTTTTGGGGCGTCCATGGTAGTTTGATCAGAAAGCGATTCATGATGGGTTTGGAAATAGGTTCATTATTGTAAAAGATAGTAAAACCATCACTCTTGTACCTCTTTCTCCAAAACAAGTGTATGATGATCAAATGAACTTAAAAAAGGAATGTGAGGATGAGAAGAGTGAAAATTCCCATGAGGAGAATGGTGAGAGAAAACCATCAGATTCGGCTAAACCTAAATCATTAATTAAATTGGTTGAGAGTGGAGGTAAAAACCAAGGAGTGAAGAAAGTAAGCTTGTGTGATGATAATAGTGTGGAAAAATTAAAGAAACAACCTAATTTTTATGTAAAAGGATCTTAAATCAGATCTGTATTTTTCACTAAAAAGCCAATGATCTTACTTGTGTATAAGGAGGCTTATTTTAACACTAATGATCTTGATTCTGCTATTTCTAGTGTGGTTGTTTCTTTGATGCAGGAGTTTGATGATGTATTCCCTGAAGACATCCCTAATGGATTACCATTATTAAGGGGGATTGAACATCAAATTGATCTTGTGCCCGGAGCTTCAATTGTTAACCGTCCAGCCTATAGAAGCAACCCTAAGGAGACGAAGGAGCTTCAAAGGCAAGTATATGAGTTGATGATGAAGGGGTACATTCATGAGAGTATGAGTCCTTGTGTTGTGCCAGTGCTACTTGTGCCTAAAAAGGATGGAACATGGAGGATGTATGTCGATTGTCGTGCCATCAATAACATAACAGTAAAGTATCGACATCCTATTCCTAGGCTCTATGACATGCTAGATGAGTTAAATGGATCATGTATTTTCTCTAAGATTGACTTTAAAAGTGGGTACCATCAAATTAGGATGAAAGAAGGTGATGAGTAGAAAACAACATTTAAGACTAAGCATGGTTTGTATGAATGGTTAGTCATGCCGTTTGGACTTACAAATGCGCCTAGCATGTTTATGCATTTAATGAATCATGTATTGCGTACATTTATAGGTAAGTTTGTTGTTATGTATTTTGATGATATTTTGATCTATAGCAAGAACTTAAATAAGCATCTTGATCATTTGCGTAATGTACTTAGTGTGTTGCGTAGTGAGCAATTATATGCTAATCTTAAGAAATGTACCTTTTGCATGAAAAAAATTATGTTTTTTGGCTATGTTGTAACTGCGCAGGGTATCGAGATGGACGAGGAGAAAGTTAAGGCCATCCGGGATTGGCCTACACCAAAATCGGTAAGTGAGGTAAGGAGTTTTCATGGACTTACTAGTTTTTATAGAAGGTTTATGAAGGATTTTAATACTATTACTGCACCTTTAACTGAAATTGTGAAAAAGTTTGTTGGATTCGAATGGAATGATGAACATAATGAGGCTTTTAATTTGTTGAAAGATAAACTTTGTTGGGCGCCAGTTTTAGCTTTGGCAGACTTTACGAGAGCTTTTGAAGTTGAATGTGATGCATTAGGTATTGGTATAAGAGCTGTGTTAATGCAGGATAGGAGGCCCATTGCGTATTTTAGCGAAAAACTTAATAGGGCAGCCTTAAATTACCCTACATATGACAAGGAGCTCTATGCCTTGGTAAGAACTTTAGAGACGTGGCAATATTACCTATGGCCCAAGGAGTTTGTGATACATTCTGATCATGAATCATTGAAGCACTTGAAAGGGCAATATAAATTGAGTAGGAGATATGCCAAATGGGTTGAATTTATTGAAACCTTTCCGTATGTGATCAAGTATAAGCAAGGGAAAAAAAACATTGTGGCTGATACACTTTCGCCCATGTATGTTCTTTTATCTACTTTGGATGCTAGATTTCTAGGATTTGAACACATAAAAGAATTGTACAAGGATGATAGTGATTTTGCTAATGTTTACAATGCTTGCGAAACTTCGGCTTTTGGAAAATTTTATAGACTAGATGGATATTTGTTTAAAGAGAGTCGTTTCTGTGTTCCATTAAGTTCTATGCGTGAATTGCTTGTACATGAAGCACATGGAGGCGGATTGATCGGGCATTTTGGTGTTGTTAAGACTTTGGATGTGTTGCATGAGCATTTTTATTGGCCTAAAATGAAAAAAAAATATGCAACGCATATGTGATAAATGCATAACTTGTAGGAAAGCAAAGTCTAGGACTCAACCACATGGCTTGTATAACCCTTTGCCTATATCGAAAGAACCATGGGTACATATTTTGATGGACTTCGTCTTAGGTTTACCCAGGTCAAAACGGGGTAGGGATTCTATCTTTGTAGTTGTTGATAGGTTTCAAAGATAACATGCTTCATTCCATGTCATAAAACTGATGATGCAACTAACATTGCTGATTTATTCTTTAGGGAGATAGTACAGCTTCACGGGGTCCCTAAAAGCATTGTTTCTGATAAAGATGTTAAATTCCTTAGCTATTTTTGGAAGGTGTTATGGGGCAAATTGGGTAATAAATTGTTGTTTTCAACTACTTGTCACCTCCAAACAGATAGACAAACTGAAGTAGTTAATAGGACCTTAACACAACTTCTGCGTGCTGTCATTCAAAAGAACTTAAAGACTTGGGAAGATTGTTTGCCATTTATAGAGTTTGCATATAAACGTAGTGTGCACTTTACTACTGAATTTTCACCATTTAAAATTGTGTATGGATTTAACCCTTTAACTCCAATGGATTTGATTCCTTTGCCACTTGATGAAAGGGTTAGTTTGGATGGTAATCGTAAAGCACAGGTGGTGAAAATACTTCATGAGAGTGTGCGGCAACATATTGAAAAGAGGAATCGTGTGTATGCGACCAAAGCCAATAAGGGGTGCAAACATGCTGTCTTTCAGCCCGACGATTGGGTTTGGGTGCATATGCGCAATGAGAGATTTTCGGCCCATAGAAAATCAAAGCTACAAACACGAGGAAATGGGCCATTTCAGATCCTTGAGAGGATCAATGACAATGCTTATAAAGTTGATTTGCCAGGTGAGTATGGTGTTAGTGGTACCTTTAATGTTTCTGATATCACTCTGTTTGATGTAGGTGATGATTCGAGGTCGAATCCTTTTGAAGTGAGAGGGGATGATGCGGATCAGCCCAACACCAAGTGTAATCATGCCAACAACCCATTGGAGGTGCCAATTGGGCCAATCACAAGAGCTAGGGCAAAAAACTTAAAGAAGCATTGAATGAGCTTGTTTAGAACATATGGAGCAAAATGGACCTAGAGAAGCTTGGGACATTTAAGGAACATGAAGGACAACCTTTAATTCATCTAGTTCTAGTCCAAGAAGAGCCCAATTCATGTGGAACAAGGGGTTGATGTGTCCGGCCCAATACCAGCCTTGTTAGGCTTGTTATTTTTTTTAATGCTACAAGGATAAAAAGTCAGCAATTTATTCTCCTAATTAGGTAAGGAAGTTGGCTATATCTTATTCCTAAAGAAGGGAAGACTATTTAATGTTTTTCCTAACTTAGAAAGGAAAGTAATTAAATTAGCAACAAAGGAGGAAATTTGTTTTCTTATTTGTCCAAGTTAAAGAAGGAAATCCAAGCTAATTAAGGATATCAAGGGGGTAGCAACACAAATTTTTCAAATCAGATTTTTCCTAGTTTATTTAAGACTTCTTAAAGGTGACAAATCTGATTCTAGCATATTTAGCATGATAATTTTTGGATTTTTATTATTTTTATTATTTTCTTCTTAGTTTTTGGGTTATTATTACTTATTTGGGTCAATTGTAAGTGGGCTTAATATAAGTCCACCTAAGGGGGGTCCATTAGGGTTTGTTTAAGTCTATAGTTAGTATAAATAAAGGTATAACCAGACATGTAAGTTAGACAATTCAGATTAATAAAACTTCTTGTTTGCCGCACTTTATGTGTGTGTGTGTGTTGGTGAGATAATCCCCCTTCCATGGTTCTTTAAAGAACTGAAAAATGACTTATCGAAGAACAACTATCTTCGTGGCGTCATCCTTATACTTCTCGTTCACGAATCAATATTCGTTGGGTGGGGGTCTCCATTTCCAATAGTGCTGGTGCCTAGGTACAAGTTATTTTTTTGTCACACTCCTATCAAATCTGATTTACTTGGCTTTCCAGGAATTAGTGTCTTTGCGGTTGGGTTGTGTGACCACGTGATCACGAGGTTCGCATCACATTTCTAGTTAAAAAATTGATAAAGTTGAAAATCTAGATTTACCTGTGATATCATTGGCTTGAATAAAACCTGATGAAATAACTATAGATTTTTTTTTTAATAATCAAAATAAATTTATTTTTAAACTTTTTTTTTAATTTATCTAGAATGATGAATCTTTTTTTTTATCACTAAAGTACCTTTATATAGTTCATATTATACCTAATGTCTACCATATCATTACCTTAATTAAGATAACATGTAATAAGACCAAAGCAGAATATTTTTTTATATAAGATAATTTAGTGATCTGAAGTCTAAAGATCATTTATACAACCATCACGTGAACCTTTCCATAGATGTAAGTAATATCTCCATATAGAATTATCATGCGGGTCAATGTAGTGTACATGTTTTATAGCAAGCACCTATATATTAGTTCTAGGTATCCCTTATACCTCAACTTATAAGAATTGTTACTTCCTTTCATAAATGAAAATGTATAATATATATTAGTCTCCATGGCTCTAATGAATATCCCGTATTTAAAAGAATATTAATCAGAAACATTTTAGAAACAATACTTTGATGCAATATAAATTTTATAATTATAACAACTTTATAATTTTCTTTGCAAAACATTTTGTTCCATAAACTTTATCTTTACTATAAATTAATTAATCTAATATTATATGAATATTAAAAATAAATTAAATCTTTATTATAACACTTTATTCTTTCCAACGAGCCAATATTTTTCATATTACCATTTGAAATCTGATCAGCAAGCAATTGAAGAGGACCAGCAGTGTAAATTGGAGGAAACATGGAGGAGAGAACATCCAAAACATCCTGTTCGAACGATTAGAACGTGTTCAAAATCACGCCATTAGCTCTTGGAGCTCTCTATATTTGCCTTATGAAGTAGCTGACCATGGTATCATTTGGGTCTGTAGTTCGAATGAAAGTTGGAAGATCCTTCAGACGAATATTGTTTAAACATGGGATCCAGTGAATAATAGTTTCAAGGTACCCATTGATTAGGTAGCTGTCATCTGCAAATCATAAGAAAACTAGTGTACTTCCCATATCTAAATTTTGAAGTTCAAGAACGATTTTTAATTTTGACACCTTTGGGAGGTGCCAGGCCTCTTTCTACCAGAGCATGGTACAGTGTATAGCCTAAAAGACCACAGGCACTAGAAGTCCAGAAGAGTACTTTCGGAATTCCAA
The DNA here is from genome assembly GCF_951802175.1 of Populus nigra. NCBI lineage: Eukaryota > Viridiplantae > Streptophyta > Magnoliopsida > Malpighiales > Salicaceae > Populus > Populus nigra. Next base: position 18,210,723 of record NC_084852.1, read on the forward strand.
ATTCTTCAGCAGCTTCAAGAGTGAAGGACATGGAACCATCAGAGACAATGAAGGTCACTGGAGGGATCTTGGAAGTGGGAGTACTGTTATTGAGCCTCTAAAGTTAATTGCACTTTTTTGAGGTGGAATCAGCTAGAGAAGGGATGTCTTGAGTGACATCAGAAATCATTTTGGTTCCTGAGAAGTTTGCAGCCAGAGATTGCCAAATGCCAAGCATGATTGTAATATTGCATACATTAGCTGCAGACTGTTTTATGTCACTAAATATATTTAAAAATATATGTATGATTGTAAAAATATATATTTAAAAATATATTCATGGCAAAGTAAATTTTTTTTTTTTGGGTCAGTAGTTCTACAATAAAAAAAGAAGATCCTTCTATCAGCATTTATGTCAATTTAAACTATTTTTTTTAATTAATATTTTGTTAAAAAAAAGTACTTTTATGATGTATTTAAATAAACGAAATCCCTGATCAATCTATTAGAATTATATATATTTTTTATTTAAAGGAGATGTTATCTAGTTGCATATCATTAATCACTAATTTTGGGTTTATTTGTTTTTTTTTTAAAGTAAGCACAAGAAGATAAAAAAAATCTAAATGAAAATATTTTTATTATCTTTAATTATTGTTTATTTTTTATATTTCTTTCTTTCTTAAGAATAAATCAAATACACAATTAATAGAATGCTATTCCATAAAATTTTATTATATTAGTATGCAAAAGCCTTCACTTATCGTCATCAGTCTCCTTTAATATATTAGTTGAACAACTAACAACAGGACAGCGAACGGCCTGAGTAAAGTATTGTCCTTAATATTGAATATACGTGAAGGGTTTCTTCCGGCGGTGGCCACCGATGTCACCAGATATTGTGGGACAATGAAGATCATACGTCTTTATCATTTTATTTAAAATATTAAGAGTTCTGGGCCTTCAGCGTTTTAATTTAATGGCTATTTAATTTTAAATTTTATTCTTTAAAAAATGAATTATTCTCTGTATGATCAGTTCATGAAAATAAATCTATGCAACCACGATTGCAGGATCTAAGTGTCCGGTGCATTTATTATTCTCCAACGAAATCCTTTTTGAAAGTTACCCGTGGTGAACTGTTATTTTTTATTATTTTTTAATTAATTATTCTTTCAGTTTTATTTTATAATATTTGATTGATTATAAATTAAATTTTATAATTTTTGTGATTGTATTTTTATGGAGTTATTTTTATCTTTTAGTTTGAGTTTGATAGGTTAACCCGAGTTAATTTAAATTATTTTATTTTTTATTTTTTTAATTCAATTATTTAATATTGGATTGGTTAAAAATTGTGTTTCATAATTATTATTTTAATTTATTTTCTATTGAGTTATCACAGTCTGATGACCTAGATCGCGGGTTAAGCCGTTGACTCGAGTTTTTTTTTAATTTTTTTTAGTTACTTTGTTTTTTAAATTCATCATTTAATTTTGAGTTGATTGGAGATTAGACTTCATAATTTGTTTTGATTTTCATTTTATAAAGTTATCTTGCTTTCATGACCCTGATCACGAGTTTGGTCGGTTGTCTTCGGTGGTTCTTTATATATTATTTTTTTTTTATTTTATCTTTCAACATTAAGTTGATTGAGATTTTAACTTCATAAATTGTTTAATTTGCTTTCTATATAGTTAACCTGATGTTAAAACCTCAGTTTGACAAGTTAACCTGGGTTAACCCGTCTCATTTTTTTTTGTTGAATTTTGTTTTGAATTTTCATTCTTCAACATTGAGTTGATTGAGAATTGAGTTTAATATTTTTTTTATTGATTTTCTTTCTATAAGGTTATTAGGGTTTCATAACTTGGGTAGTGAATTCAGTAAGCTAACTCAAGTTGGTCTATAATGTTGTCATTTTAATATTTAAAAAAGATGTTATCTTGATTTTTTTTAGTTAAACTATATTTTTATTGATCATTCGAGTTGTCTTTGGATCTGTTAAGTTGACCGGGTCATATAAAATCAATTTTAATATAATGAAAAAAGTATTTATGCTAAAAGAAAATTTAACAATATGTTAATAATTCTTATATGACAAAAAAATATATTTTTTTGATTCAATACATAACGTAACATAGCGCAGTCAATAACTTAGTTGTATACCTCCAACGTCTAGCACATAAAAAGAAAAATTTGTTAGAAATCATTAAATAACATGACTGTATGTAATTGACGTATATAAATTTAATAATGTGGATATCAAATGAATTGTAGAGATATACCATCATATTATTTTAAAAGTATTATGAGAAGAACATGTCATATCACTTAATAACAAAGTTTAGTTTTTCTTCTTTTTCTTCTTTCTTTTTTTTTTAAAAAAAAACCTAACTCTTTCTAGTATTCTCAACATTACCCAAAAAAAAAAAAGAAATGTTCGCCGTTCATCGTTCAATTATGCATTAAGAAGCATAATTTTAAAACCTAAATCAGCCCGTATCAAAACTTGAATCATTTCTAGTTAAAAAAAAATTGATAAGGTTGAAAGTCTAGATTGACCTGTGATATCATGGGCTTGGAAAAAATCTGATCAAATAACTATAGATTTTTTTAAAAACAATCAAAATAAATTTATTTTTAACTTAGATTATTACATGAGTCGGGTTTTAAACTAAGCGAAAGAATGTAAGAATTAGAAGTGTCATGCTAGATGGACCAAATGGTCTGTTTCTATGGAGGACAGGCTTACTAGGCTGGAATAGTGTGGACCGTGCAAGTGCAAGTTGATTTTCTGTTTTCCCCCATTGATAGAGCCCAAAGCCTACAAAGTCGACGGTCTAATTGTGGCCTCTTCGACTTGTGTGGTCCAAAATATTAGGCTGGACCACATGTCCTTCTACTTCAAAAGAGCAAGGTTGTTACCACTTGACCCTCGTTTCCTTTGGTGGTCTTTGAATTACACAAGTGATATTTTCCCCTTGTTAACAGTTAAATAACCTCACAAGAGAACTAGCTTAAGGAAAAAGGAGAGGGTTAGTTTAAGAGAGAGTCCAAGAATTGTCATGAGTTATAATCTTGTAATTTCTGTCGTATATTCGCTAATAAACATATACATGTGTATTATATGGATGTAGATAATTAACCTTAGTTAATCCTAATAGAATTTTTACAATAGACCCTAGATATAATGTTAATGATACAATATATAACTGTGTTTGGGCTAAAACTATATTTTATCGTATTGCTTCAATAATTAATACTCAAATTTACTTTATTAAGAAAGTTATAGCCATGAATATGACAAGAAAAATTAGCACCCTAAAGAGACCATGTTTCACTAAACATATTTAACTTTGGCTGGTAGGGGTTAACTTGTCATCCCAAGTTTGAGTTCTCCATGGAAAGAAAAGAAAAGACTTCCAAAAGTGCTACATTAATGCATATGGTAGCATGTAGAAATTTTTGAAATTCTCCATGGAAAGAAAAGAAAAGACTTCCAAAAGTGCTACATTAATGCATATGGTAGCATGTAGAAATTTTTGAAAATTTGCTATTGCTTTGTGTTTGGTATTGTGGTGGCTGTTGTGGTTGTGATTTGAAAAAAAAAGTATTTTTATAAAAAGTGATTTTAATTGTGGTTGATTTGAAAAAATATATATTTGAACAAAAAATAGTTTAATGTGTTTGGTTAAAAATTGTGATTTAATTCGATGTTATGGTATAATTACCTAAAAGGACTTCATTCATAATATTAATGAACAATTACATAAAAAGTAATCTTACAACCAATAAAATTTTGCAAAGAGACCTATACATATTATGAATTGCCATGGATGTGACAACAATTTGAACTTGTGTCTTGTAATTAAAGGATGACATATTCTGTATGATTTGCTATCTTTTTTCCAAACTTCAAATGTACGTTCTATCACACAATGTAATGAAGAGTGCACGCGGTTGAAAATTTCTTCACGATTTTATGATTGTCCTCGTCTCCTAAATTCTTGCAAATGATATCTCTGACCTCTATATGGACCTAAAAATCCATATTCATTAGGATATCCTGAATCAACCAAGTAGTATTTCCTTGTAAATACAAATACTTTTTATAAATTGAAAAATGAACAAAAAAAATTAATAAATTCTCATATACACACACATACACACGATACTATCTTCTGGTGGCTTGAGAATTTTTATACGTGGATTGTCAATTGTCTCGAGAAAAATTTGAGTATCGTGTGCACTGCCTTCCCAACCTGCCCAAACAAATATGAATTGCATGTCAAAGCTACATGCAACCATAACATTTTGGGTTGGCACACCTTTTCTTCTAATAAATGGAATTTGATTTTCTGAAGAAACACATGCACGCACATGTGCACCATCGATAACTCCTACACAATTCTAATATATGAGAAACCAGCAACAATCATCAATTTGAGCTGATTAAAAAAATAAATTTCGCAAATTAATTTAATACAAAGCACCATCAATAAATACGATTAATGACATTATCTTGAAATGTGGCATTGACCTTAGATTGTTCACAATTTCACGAGGTGTGTTTACAAACCTGGATCTGCAAGTTGTATTAAATTTGTAACGAACGAACAAACTGATTTAAGAACTTCATTAAAGTATCTACTAATAGTTTCTCCTGAATGTTGAAATCTCTCCTGAACTTCCTTGTTGGAAGCACCCAAAGCTATTGTATAAACAAATATTCGAACTTTTTCAAAAACACACATTCTTCTAGATGCTTTTAACCCATATTGGTTTTCAAGTTGAAAGCAAAGACTCTGAAATGTCGTCACATCATCCTAAACATGTTTACGTAGCAGGTCTAATATCCATGTAATATTTCGTTCAACCATTGCATTCTAGTGTTGTATGAATCCATACAGGGTTCCTTATATATATAAGCATTATGATATAATGCTAGGGCACCCGTCGTGCATAGAATCAATTTCTGACGATCAAACTCTCTTTTCCAAAACAACTCGCCTTCTTCATCTGATGCGTCGTCGTTGTCGTCATTATCAGAACTGTTATCACCACTAGAATCTCCATCGTTAACAGAAGAATTACCATAATTAATGTAATCAGCTACGTTATTCATTACATCATCATAACCTCCCTAAAAAAGTGTTGAAAACCAGTGCAAATCCACATCTATCATGAAATACAAATTTTTTATGAATTATTGAAAATGTTAAGACTTAAAAAACACAAACAGATTATGGAGACCAAAATACTATATTGTTCTCTACATTTAATGTAGTTCTACCAAAATGAATAAAGCTTTTGATATTAACAAACGACTACTACTAGAAGTGATGCGTCTATATGTGGCAAGGCTTTCTAGACTTGGACTTCTCCAGAATAGCTTAGACTATCAAACAGTATGACTTGATAAATTACAAATTCATTCAATTTTCTTCATTGTGTTAACACTATTATGTTAATATTACTGCTTTTCTTAATTCAATAAATTCTCATGCAATATTTACATTTCTTTCAATGTATATTTTGGAGTCCCACAATGGCAATTAAAATGCCCAACAATTTCATGATTGGGAGTAGTTAGAAAAAAGAAAAAATTAGCATATATTTGGAAATGTAGATCAGTTCTACATGGTACATTAACGGGGAAAAAAAAACAAATGAACTATATTATCCACTAGTGATGGCCCCAAATGTTTTCTAGGCATCCATTTTCAGCATGCATATATACCTCCAAATATCATAAAAATCAGAAAAAAGCTAACTATTCATGAAATTTATATAGGGAAAGGAATGTTTATAAATGCCAGTATAAAGGCCATGATTTTCTACCCCTTCACTCTCCCAATGAACACCATAAAACAGACATTTACAAACCAGTGAAAGCAATTTTGTTTATAATAAATTGCATAACATTGAAAGTAATTGGTTGCAACTAATAATTAATAAAATGCAACTTACATATTATAGATTGTTCACAATACCAGCAATGCAACAACACCACCAATTGCAAACAACCACACCTGATTGCTCAACTATAACATTCGGTGTCTTCTTGGAAAGTGACAATATGAAAGTGAAAACCTTCCCATACTTGCTACAATTTATATAGAAATACACAGCAATGGAAGTAATATTCCAAAACAGTAACCTAACTTTCAAAAGCTACCATTCAGGAGCAAGTACCTAACATTAAAATGCGGCTTACACAAACTGAAAATTTTGATTTTACCAACCTAAACCTACCATTCAAGAGCACGTAACCTAACATTCAATGTCAAGAATCCATACATTTAAATTGTAATAACATCAATCCCATCAATCTTGGTTTCCATGTAGTAACCAATCATTCAACACAAAGTGACCCAATTGCAAATTTTGATTTTAACAACCTAAACCTAACATTCAAAGTTAAGTATCAACACATGAAAGTCAACATTTAAGAACTCATGAAATTCCAACCTAACAACAATATTCAATGATACATATGTCAAAACATACATGGTAATGTTGTTCAAAGAACTTGGTTACGGAAATACACAAAAACATGGGTAGAGAGTTCAATTTCTAGCAACAATAGCAGCACAGGAAGCCTGAAAAATAGTGGAAAAGATTTCAGACAACTAAAAATATTATTGGATTATAGAATTCAACAAAAATAAAAAAACATGAACAGGTTAAAAAGTTCAAACCTGACCTTATCCATTTAAGTTTTTCTTTGTTGGTCACACATTATTTTCAGCCATGATATTTTTCTATCAATACAACCCATTGCAGCCCACATCTCCCTCTTGCTCCTCGCACAAAAGAATTGAGTTGCAAAGGTATGCAATGCACTACCAAAGGTAACTCCATCAATAGAATGCAGTTCTGCCATTACCTCTTCAATTCTACAACCTTTTTTTTTTTAATCTCTAGAAGGAGTTGTGTTTTTCTTGACATGGAGATAGTCTCAACATGTTAATCCAAATGTGCAAATAATTGTGCTCTCATTCCAGTTTCCCTTTTGTTTTTTCGGCATTGAGGTGTAGTATGATGTGCACCCTTTCTTTTTGCACTGCTTGGGTTGCTGCTACTGTTTGCCACATTGCTTCCACCAACCATATTGCTAACATCATGTTTGAAATTAGGGATTGCATCCTCTTAGAGTCGCCACTTCCTTCTTCCATATTAGCTTCCTTATTGGTTGTATTTCTCATTCCAGCAGTAGCCCCATTATCTTCATTTGATAAGAGTCCTTGTGAGGGAGTCCAAGCATATTCTCTTATGGCCACTATGTTAGTAAACATGATATCGTACTTGGCACACAAGGAGGGCTCTATGCCGACATGCCTAAACTTCTTTGCTTTTCTCATTTCCTATGTAATGAAAGTTAGACGTATTTAGCAATGATAATACATTAACTAATAATACAACATGACAAATAATTTTGTGAGGCTATTGATAATGAAAACTAACCTAAATTTTTAGTTACCACCACTCATCAGTTGCTGAGATGGTCCCAAGTTCAGTAGACCAACCAACTCCAGTTTCAGTTATTAATTTTTTCCATACCCTCTAGTCCTTTTTAATCCAATCCTATTTGTTTTTAAGCTGAGCTTTTGTCAATGAAAGTCATGTCTGATCTTTGAATGACTATACGACAAATTTCTAGCAAACTTTGTCGAAATGAGTGTTTGGTCTCAAGCTTCTCTCAATTGCTTTAATGAAAATGTCAAAAAATGTGTGCAACATTGCCTTGGTCCAAGAAACTTTATCATGTGTGTCAAATCCATGCATTGCTTAATGGATGACAATGCAAGGAAAAATTAAACAAGCAATGAACTATATATAATCAAGAGATTGAATACTGATAAGGGCTGGAATTAGATACTAACAGAATAGGAAATGACATTTCCAGCAAAAGGTCAACCAAAGAATAACAAAAGATATAATGTTGATAAGGGATGAAAAAATAAATTAACAATTATCTATAGCAGCTTGGTTGACATTGCAAGAAACATTAAACAAACAATTAACTATAGCTGACAAAAGATTGGTCAACTGTTTCTTGACAGGGAAAATAACATTAACAACTGAAACCTTTAACTATGTGTCATCAATTATCAGGGGATATTCTAATTAACAAAGAAAATTATTGGTTTAATTTACGCTAATTTAGTTGTTAGCAATCATCAACAAATAACAACTACTACCAGTTGCTGATGACTTGAAAACTATTGATGCTTGAAAGTTGCAGAGAGTGGTTTACTTTCAGCCTCAATTACTACAAGTTTAACATAGCATCCCAACACATACATAACTACACACAGACAACTACAACCAATTTAACATAGCAACCAACACATAAATAAGAATGGAGATAAAAATCATTAGGAATAAACAGAATGAAAAATAATCAATTATCATTGTCAAGAATAAAAAAGAAAATGAATTTAAAACAGGGAACAAACAACTCAAGGTTTAACTGGAATCAACAACAATTAACTTAAAAATCCTATACAAGGGGACCAGTGAAGTAAGCAAACTAACCGGTTGGAAATTGCAGCTCCTGTCTTTGAATGAAGCACGATGTTGAAATCTTTTTTAGGGTTGTTGATTGCAAGAACACGATTTGCTCTTCTTCTTCTCTGTAGATAAGGAGAAATGAATGCAACATTTGCAATTAAAACTTTCGAGAGTAAACATAGTTGATTTATCAAAGGAAATACATAGATCTATGTTTCACTATAATAAACATAAATTAACTTAAACATACTATACGACCATACCAGTGTAAGCAAACTAACCCGTTAGGAATTTCAGCTGTGAAGTTTGAATGAAGCATGATCTGGATATATGTTTTGGGGTTGTTGATTGCAATAAAATGGGTTGTTGTTGTTCTTGTTTTTCTGTTGTCAAGGTGGAACGAATGACAATCGAATGTGAAGAAAGAGACGCAGCCATCACTTAATTGTTGTTTGGTTGTGTAGCAGTAATGGTTTCCTGTAGGGTTGTTGTGCATAGTAAAGAGAAATGAATACAAAGAACGGATGAGAAGAGCAAAAGAGAAAAGGATGCTTTGGTAAATTTCCCATCTTTGTTATCCCTATAAAGTTCAACCTGTGGTTGAACTTGCAAAAAGCAGTAATTTTACTGTTTTTTCAAAATTAAGGTCCTGCCTCAACAAAATGGTGGGACCCGTGTTTTAGAAATTTTTTAGCATGTGGTAACCAAACATATATATCAGTGTATTTTTTACAAATACAAATGTTGTCGCTTAGACAAACAGACTCTTAATGTGGATTGGAAAGTTTATGAAAGTGGGGCTGCGATGAAGTTACATTTCCAAGGTACACTTATTTAATTTGTTTTTTTTAGGTTTTTTTATAATTTTAATTTATTGATATTAAAAAATTTTAAAAAATCTAAAAAATAATTATTTTAATACATTTTTTATTGAAAAATATTTTTAAAAGATATTAACACATTACTAAACACATATTTAATCTTGCAAATATTCTCATAAAGTAGATATGATTTGTTGTACAGTTTTCAGGTTTATTTCTTTACTTCAAATTGGAGAAATACTTGCTTACCTTTCTTTCTTAATTTTATTTCTTTGTTTGCACCTGAGGCATGTCTCCTAGTAAATTTTCAAAGTTCTGATGTGAAGAACCACCAGGTCTGGTGGCCTCTTCAGCCTTTGTTTTCCATTCCATTGCCTTCTTTCTCGTTTCTTTACCTTTTTCTCCCTCCATTAGCTCTCTCTAACAAGCTTCTCAACTTCATCTCTCTTTACATCATGATTTATCTCCATGCCAACATCCCATCCATTGCAAGCAAACCAGCAGTTAGTTTGCTGCTCGGCGAAAAATGGCCAACAAAGAATGGAACTCCACCACAAATGCTTTCGACTGTTGAATTCCATCCCATGTGACTTACAAAACCTCGTATGGATGGATGCTTCAAAATCTCTTCTCGAGGGCACCAGCTGCCCAACATGCCCCCTTTCCTCCTTTTTAGTAAGAAATTCAGGTGGTAAATTTGTCGACTTTCCACCTACAACAAGATCAGGCCTTACTATCCACAAGAAAGGTTCGTTGCCGTTAGCTAGTTCCCAAGCAAATTCTTTCATTTGCTGGGGTGCTATTACAATGATACTTCTATTAGAATGATTTAGAGTTATTGAGAGATTTATTATCTAAAAATTTAATTTTTTGAACTTTGAATAATTTTTTAAAGGCTGGGTTCTAGCAAACTATAAGTCATTTAATTGTCCGACTTTCAACAATAATTCATATAAACCACTAATGAGAAATCTCTTAAATCCTTATTTAAAAGAGAGAAATTGTTATGTCTAGAGTGCTAGCTCTCTACTTTGTGACTTACATAATTTTTCTGTCTAACAAACAAACAAAAATAAGAGGCATAACTTACTATTTATTAGAAAATTTAAAAAACCTATTAATTCAAGATAATTTTAGAAATTAACTCAATCAACTCAATCTCTGTATTAATTATATTTTAGTTTTTAATTTATTAAATATATTTTAATCTGGTCACCCTTAATTAAATCATCCCAAATTAATTTTTGACTAATGGTTCTTAATGTTTGTGATCCATTAGGTTTTCAATGTGTTAACCCAAATATAAATTACAATTATAATTAAATGAATTAAACAATTTAATTTATTATCCATTCAACAATTGATTAATTTATATTTGAAGATCAGGTGCATCGTTTAACAATGTGTCATAATCTTTTAAATATTAGAAAAATCATTAGTAGTTTGACCTAACTTTTTAGTGACCAGTTTCTTAGTGTAATTAATATCCTTTCATTAATAATATTCTGATTTAACATTAAAGCATGAAAGTACATTTGCCATGTTAAATCATGTTTATTACATAATAGTCATTGATCGTTTGAATAAAATTTGAAATCCTTTTCAAATCTCATTCCACTTTTGCCAAGGATTTTTCAATCAATACTATTTGAGAACAAATGAAATATTTTTTCTAATTTTCCGAGGATGATGAATTCTCTCTTAATCACTCAAGTACCTTCATATAGTTCATATTATACCTAATAACTATCATATCATTATTTTGATCAAGATAACATGTAATAAGACCAAAATATAACATTCCTTATATAAGATAACTTAGTGATCTCAAGTCTAAGGATCACTTACACAATCATCACTTGAGCCTGTTCATAGACATAAGTGATTTCTCCATATAGAATTCCCATGCAAGTTAGTCTAGTGTATATATCTTATGACAAGCACCTACATATTAGTTCTAAGTATTATTTATACCTTAACTTATAAAAATTGTTACTTCCTTTTATAAATGAAAGAGCATAATATGTATTAGTATTTATGACTCTAATGAATGTTCAGTATTTAATAATGTATGAACCTGGAATATTTTAAGAACAATGTTTTGATGCAATAAGAATTTCATAATTATAACAACTTCATAATTTTCTTTACAGAATATTTTATTCCATGAACTTTATCTTTACTATAAATTAATTAATCTAATATTACATGAATATTAAAAATAAATTAAATCTTTATTATAACACTTTATTCTTTCCAACGAGCCAATATTTTTCATATTACCATTAGAAATCTAATCAGCAAGCAATTGAAGAGGACCAGCAGTGTAAATTGGAGGAAACATGGAGGAGAGAACATCCAAAACATCCTGTTCGAACAGTAGAAAGTGTTCAAAATCACGCCATTAGCTCTTGAAGCTCTCTCTAGTTGCCTTGTGAAGTAGTTGACCATGATTTTTAATTTTGACACCTTTGGGAGGTGTCAAGCCTCTTTCTATCGGAGCACGGTAAAGTGTATAGCCTAAAAGACCTCAGGCACTCGGAGTCCAGAAGAGCACTTCCGGAATTCCAAATTCTTCAGCAGCTTCAAGAGTGAAGGACATGGAACCATAGAGATGATAAAGGTTGTCGCAATTAACCAACATCGTGGCAGCTTTAAAAATAATTTTTGATTATTAAAATAAATAGATATTTGATATCTTGTTATTTTAAAAGAAAATATCTTATTTAAAGAGTCATCACCTAGTATTACGGTCACTAATAACCTTAACTGGTCAACAGAGATTCTATGGCTCGGGAGTGGTTATGTAGAAGAAAAGATATTATCACCCCTTAAACGTTTTACCTGAAGCAGACTGCATTGCTGATTTTGTCTTAAATTACTAAATATTTATTAGTTTATCTATGATAATTTGCATATAATATTCTTGACTCTGACACCAGTAAATATTCAACTAAAGATACTTCCAACTCTAGCGTTGATAAATATAACGTAGTATAAAAATAAAATAATTTAAATCAGTATTATTATTTTAACTTTGATATCAGTGAATATTCTCCTAAGAATATTTCCAACTCTGATGTTGGTAAATATAGAGCAACCCAAAAAAGTATGGTATTCCTAACTCTAGCGCCAGTAAATAAATCCATAAAATTTTGTATTAAAAGAAATAATTTTTTATTTATTTATGTTGCATGGTCTCAAAAAAAAAGGGGTTGGGTCACTGGTCCAAACCAGTGACCCGGCTGGCCACTGTTGCATGCATGCGTGAATCACTCACGCATGCATGCAACAGTAGCAGGGTAATTAATTTACCAAAAGAAGGAAAGCTGAAGAACTTACCTGGCAAGGCTGAGGGAGACGGCTGTTTCAATGGAGGACTGCTGGATGTTCACGGTGTGGAAGAGCTGCTGGGGGTGGTGCAGCTGCTGGGTGAAGGCGAAGCCGATGTCGATGGTGACGGAGGCTTGCCCGACTGCTGCTGCTTCCTCCTCTGTTTCTGTTGTTCTGCGTCTTCTCTAGTCCTCCCTTCCTGTGCTGTTGCTTGTGCTATTATTGGAAGATGAAGACGATGGTCGATGGTGATGAAGGTCTGAACAAAGGAGATGGGGGTTCTTCTCCTGTCTGGGTTCCTGGAGGCTGAAGAGTTGCTGAAGATGGTGAAGAGATGGTTGAAACTGATTCTGTGTCTCTTTTTTTCTTTTCCCCAGCCCCCCTGTTAATCTAGTTTTGTTCTTCTCCTCCCTGTCTCTCTGTTTTTCCTCCTTTCGTTCTGTCTCCTGCGTTTTTCTCTGGTTGGTTTTGCTTTCCTCTTTGTTTCGTTTGCTTCTCTCTCTCTCTCCTGTCGGTTCACTCTCTCCTCCCAGTTCCCCTGTTCTTCCCCCTCCCCGGTTCTGTTATTCCTCCTCTGTTTTCTTCATTTTTCTTTCCGCGTGCATGGCCTTTTCTCTCGGTTCACTCTTCCCAGTTTTTCATCAGTTTTTCCTCAGCCCCCAGTCCTCTGCGTTTTCTGCCTTTTTTTCGCCGCCTGTTCTGGGTCTCCTCTTCTCTCAGTTTCCCCAGTTTTTTTTTTCAGTCGCTCCCCTCGCTCTCTCATCTTATCTGGCTTTATAGCCAGAGAATGCCAAGCATCCTTGCGATTGAAACGGCTTTGAGCCTTTACTCCAGAAACGGTTCCTGAGGAAGAAGGCGAAGAAGGCGACGAATCACTTCTCAAAACGACGCCGTTTGTGTGATGGGAATATCCATTTTCAATCTGGTCACTGAAGTTCTGAAATCATGTAATCAAACCCCTGGGTAATTTGTAATTGAACCCTTAAATGTCGGTGCCTTTTACAGGCTAGTCCTTGGACTTTAATCTGCTGCAATTTTGCCCCCTATTAACCCCAAACTTTGTTATTGTTTTTCAATTAAGTCCCTATTTCATTAATTAAATTAATTCTAAGTTCAATTAAGTCTCAAAACTTATCATTTCTCTAATTAAGCCCTTGATTTGATTAATTAAATTAATTTCAAGCTCAATTAAGTCTCAAAACTAATCAATTCTCCAATTAAACCCTTGATTTGATTAATAAAATTAATTCCAAAGTTTTAATTAAACCCCAAAACTTCCAATCATGTTGCCCTTAACCCAAATTTTAATTTATTCTTTAATTTTTTATTTGTTTTTCATCATTATTTTTTCATTTTTTGTTATTATCATTTTTCAGTATATAAAATAATAGTAATAATAATAATAAAATAAAAGGGTCGGTTATCACAAAGGTCACTGAAGGGAATTTGGAAGAGGAAGTACTGTCAGCCTGTAAAGTAAATTGCGAAATGGGACTAAGCACTTTTTTGAGGTGTAATCAGCTAGAGAAGGGATGTCTTGAGTGACATCAGAATAATCTGTCTGAGGAAGGCCATCAGGTATAGCTTTAAGCCGAAAGTCCGGCAAGCCATACAGGGAGTTGGACCCTCTGGATTTGAGTGATCTTTTATGGTTGTACTCAGTATTGACAAGGTTATGTGGAAGTCTTTGTAATGTAGGAATTTTCCTAGATTTAGCATTGGGGTTATGTGACCCTGAGCTTGGAACGGAATGCAAACAGCATGAGATTTCTCAGCTACTTGATTGAAACCCATCTCCTTCAATCTGTGTAATCTTTTGATGAGGCAGCTTTTGGCAGGAAAAGGGGCATTGCCTCCCTCTTATAAGCAAGGCAAGCTGATTCTGACCCTGTGGAACTCAGAGACCTCTAGAGGTCCTGCTTGTTGTATTAAACCCAATCCATCCAGAAGGTCAAGAGAGATAGCCACTAGCTGTCATCACCCAGCTACCGGCTGCCAGCCACCAGCTGCATGCCGCCAGCCGCCAGCTGCCTTCACACTTGAAGGTTGAATTATCTTGTTTTGAATTCGTGTATAAATAGTCAGCTGAGCTTATGTTATTTTGTGTGGGAGATGATAGAGAGAAACACTAGAGAGAAAGAGAGAGGGCGTGTATTAAGCTTTTTGTGTTTGTAAACTTGTTGTTGTTGAAATAAAACTTTGTATTTTATCCTCTTTTAGTGTTTTAAAGCCACCACCAGTGGTTTCTCCCACCAACATTGCCAAACTTGCAACCTTTAAAAGATAGGATACAGGTTGTTTCCACATTCCGCTTCAGAAATGTGAGCAATGTTAGGTAGTAGCCTGAATGCAATGCTTTTCTTTATCTGCATAACCTGTCCTATTGAGCTAGCTTTGGATTTGTGAATGGACAGTTGCGTTGCCTCATGGCTTAGCAATTTCTTCTGGATGGAGCATGGCCAGGTTGAGGCTAGATTATGAGCACATCAGAACGTGGACGTGGAGATGAACCACCTCGACAGACAACATGCGCTATGAAAAGTTGATGGCATGTCTGTTGGAAAATTTGGTTAAAAATATGATTAATGTGCATATTTGATGGCAAATTAAAAGTAGAGTTTGTTGATTTTTAGGGTTAAAATTTTGTTGGAATTTAATCTTCAATAAATACTATTTAACATGAAATATTAACATGTTTAAAACAAATTATGAATGAAATTAATCTCAAAAAAATTTTAATTGATATATTTTGGTTAAACTCATAATTAACTTTTAAAAGAACTCTACCCTATATAAAAAAGAAAAAAAAATTCTTGGTGTTTATAAAATAAAAAGTTGAGAAGAATTTTAACTTGGGGTTGATCTATGAAGAATTATTTTTGGTTTGTCCAGTTCATGAAAGGAGAATTTGATTAGTTTTTCTAGAACATTTCAAGAATACATGAATATATTTTTTTAGTTAAAAAATCACTTGTTGTAAATAAAAAAATATTCATATTTAATTCTGGATTTTTATGGGTAATCAAAATTGTTAGTAGAGAAATTCATAAACTTTTAATTTCTAAAATTCTCAATAAAAAAAAGATGAAGAAAATTATTTGGGTTTAGTTAATTCTGTATTTTTTGACAGAATTTGACACTCTTTCATCATATTTTTTTCTTATATTTTCTGCAGTGCTCTTCTAATTTTAAACCATTGTTTCTTCTCAAAATTACTCTTAATCTAGAGTTTATAATCAATCCTTTAGAGAAATACTTGAGTACTATTTTCTTCATCCCAAGAGCCAATGCAGCAACATATCCAAAGCATTGGCAATACCCCTGGTAGCAATTACAGGTATAGCACGATATCTATTACCCTTGGCAATAGTGAAATTAAACCTTCCTGAAAGTATACGAGCAAGAAATTCACAGGTGATTCGACATTCCCGAACAGTCAAGTACTGTAAACGGTATTCAACATTTCAAGATTATTTAGCAACAGGAGAGGATATCAGAATGGAGAAAAACAGAATAGCAGACTAAGTATAAAGGGTATTCAGCATTTCATGGGTATTCTATTTGTTCCTGTTGTTTCAGTTTTAAGCAATTAATGAGTTAACTGTTTCTTGAAACACACTAGGCTGAATATTCTGGTAAGACTCAGTATTTAATCCATCAGTTTATGAGAATAGTATACATTTAAAAAATGTATAGAAATTAAATTTCAACCCACATAAGCTCTCACGTACCTGACCAGTTACATGCCCTCCACCTTCATGTCCTTGGACAATAATTGCATCTTCAAAGCTCCCAGACTGCAATGGAAATACAAATATAATTTGTTAAACCTCATCAAGAAAATTGGAAGGCTGTGTTAGACGCTAGCTCAAAGTCAAACCATGGGTTAATAGAGAATGCACCAAATCAAAGAGCATAACGCAACTCTTTTGCATTGAATGCTATATGAATCATATTATGGACAAAGCATGTCATGTATTGCATGTGGGGAATATGATCTGGTGTTGAACTATATCTTTGATAGCCTCGGTTTAGGATGTCAAAGAACTATCTCAACCAAATAGCTTAAGCTGTTAGGTGAGGTATCAAGATATGATTTATATTATTCTCTAACACACCCTCTCAAGTGAAAGCTTTTTGGGCTTGAAACTTGTATAAACCCACACTAACTTGTGCTTAATTTTTTTATCAAATAAATGAGAATGTTGAGATTCGAACTCGTGACCGCTCTATCATCAAGGCTCTGATACCATGTCAAATAACCATCTCAACCTAATAATTTAAACTTTTAGGTAAAGTTCCAAAATATGATTTATATTATTCTCTAATACAAGATTCATCATTACGCACAAGGTGTCTTAAGATAAGATATATGATTATAAAATTCTACATGACTATGCATGATAGAGAAATAGTACTCATGTGGATCAAAACAAATTAGCACAAATACATATATGAGACTTACTTAGGAACTACCTTGACTACAACAAGATGAGCCTTAAACACAAGCTCTTGTGAACGCTCAGTACCCCAAAAAACTTGCAAAACGACTACCTTCTCATTCACTATGCCATTAAACAGTTTTACCGACGGATTTAATCTGTCGGTATAAGAAAAAAAACAGTCGGTAATTATTACTGACGGTATCTCCGACGAATTTATTCCGTCAGAGAAATGATAGTCGGTAATTTCTTATTCTGTCACAATTTCTGTCAGTAATTAAAAAATAAAATACCGACGGAAATGCCGACGGTATTACAGATGGCTCAGCGCGCCAAAAAAAATAATTCCCGCCACCAAGTTACCCATGGAATATTTCCGTTTGTAAAATTCAACAGTAATTACCGACGGATATTCCGTCAGTGATTGTAATGGAATTACCGACGGATATATGCCGTCGGTAAAAGTCATGGTAAATCAGTCGAAAATTTTCGTCGATGATTGTGGCACGGCTGTAAATATTATGAACGATACTAAAATACCGACGGACACATTCCCTCTGTGAATCCGTCGGTATTAATTTAAAATATTTTAAAAAATTAATTAAAATATTTTTAAAAAAATTATTTATTAACAGTTAAAAAACTTAATAACCAAGTAAATTTGCATTAAGACATTAAAAATGTAAAATTAATGTTAAATAATATTCATCAAAATATTCATTAGAAATTTAATGTTTTAATAAAACAAAATTAAACTAATTAAAATAGCGGCGGAGCTGGAGGAGGCTGGTTGTTGACGGGACTGTACGGCCAAAAAGAAGCAGCACATGGATCATCACCCATCTTTGATCTGATCTCCATGACCATTTGATGGAGTTGAGCATAATCCGTCGAGAGGCATTCATATTGTTGTTTCAAGGCTAAAAACTCCTCTAACTGGGTGCTCGATACTGATGGAGAGCTCCCAACGGTTGAGACACTACTGGCCGACCATAATTTTTTGGTCGTAGTGTTGGAGAGCCCATAGACCTGATTTTTATCGGGTCCACCAGACATTCCGACCTCCATCCACAAATTCGAATCGAAATCTGGTTGGGTCAAAGGATCGTCCCAATATCTCTCTCTCAATCAGCTATTATAGGTCTCTTGAATTTTTTTTTTAAATTATCATATTCAATTCAAGAAAATAATAACTTACGAAATAAAATGATTGATCGAACATACCACAAAATGTTGAGCACGGTTGTCCATGTACTGTTGCACCCCCTTTTGGCGGTCTTGACTCTGCACGTGCGTCTCTACAAATAGCTCCATTGGACTCGGCTCACGTCTAAGAGACATAGCCTGTAAGGAAAAAAAAGATTGCAAGTTAAATATATTTATAAGCAACAACAAATTAATTAATGATATATTTCATTTAAATTAATCTTACCATCCGCTTCACATGTGCACTGAACGGGATGGAGCCGCCGGTGTGCGTGATCATCGAACCATGAATTTGCCGGTTCCGGTTGACGGCGCTGAATTGTGAGCGCCGTGAGAATCGCTCAGACATCACGTGCTCAATATATGTCGCCCATATATCTCCCGAGATGAATGACGGTTTAAATTCCCGCCAAATCGCCACCTCATTCCATCCTTCAAGACCGTTGTCCCTTGCATATCTTTTCACCTTTTTTTGGGTGTCATACCAAAAATCACGCAACCTACTTCCATAGTAACTGAATTTAGAACATAAAATTATAAATCAAAAATAAATATTATTTTCGATGTTATCTAGTTGCCACGTGATTCTCCCATACTCTACTGACAACATTATTGTCTGCGCTATCCCACTCAAATTTATTCTGTATATGTAAATAATTCATTGAAAATAAAAATAGTACAAGATATAAAATTACAAAAATTATTTATTAAAAATAAACTGGAAATTAAAAATTAACACCTACCTGAAATCGTCGAAACCACGCATCGATATAAAGTCTCCACTCAGGATGTCTAGAGACCTGACTCCATTGAAATAATGGAATCTCCATCGACGATTTCAACGCCAATGTAATTGTCCTGGCAGCCTCAATGTTTGTGAACCTGAAATTAAATAATAAAAAATTAATTAGTTGTTCATAAATTATATTATAAGTACTAAAAAAACTAATACCTAAACAAACTCACATTGAGAACTCATCCTTCCATTGTGCCTGGTACTTGCGGGTGAATTGATCTCACTGTGAAGGCATACCACTTCTGCGTTGTGAAATCGCGCTAGAAGAGGCAGCATCACACGGTTGCACAAATGCATCGCCGTGATCAGCACCTAAGGAGATGTCCTTCTTTGCTGCTAGAAGAACTAGATGCAACCATCTCCTGAAGACGTCCTGTAGATTTCATTCAACGCATCTATACCAATGTATATGAATTATTACATAAATTAACTTTGATTATTTTAAAAAAAATTCAGCAGCACCTCCCCTATACTAGAGACTACCCACAGTTTCAAACCTGCAATTTTTACAATACCCACAATCCATATAATCTCCATCAACATCATATATACAACCTAATATCTATACCGATTCAATCATTAAAAAAATATAAACAACACCTCTCTTATAGTAGAGACTACCCACAGTTTTCATACCTTCAAATATTGATAATTACACAAATATTGCAAACTCAACTATATACAACCTAACATCTATAGAAATTCAACGTCTATATATTTTCAACTACCATCAATACAAATTCATAAATAACAATTAAAATTAATCAAAATAAGAAACAACATAACATAAATTGAACAATATCATAAAATTTAATTTAATATAAACTAATTAAATTTAATTCTATTTATCAATTCACATTTATAACATAAAATTCAACATTAACAATTATTCCAATACAAACAATAATATCCTAAAATTAAAATTAATATAAACTAATTAAATTTAATTATATATATCAATTCACAATTATAACATAAATTCAACAATAACAATTATTCCAATACAAACAATAATATCCTAAAATTAAAATTAATATAAAATAATTAAATTTAATTATATATATCAATTCAAATTTATAACATAAATTCAACAATAACAATTATTCCAATACAAACAATAATATCCCAAAATTAAAATTAATATAAACTAATTAAATTTAATTTAATTCTATATTTCAATAACATTAAACAAAACATCCTAAATACAAAACAAACAATACACAAAACTAAAAAAAAAATACATTAATTCAAAACAAATTTAGGAATAAAAAATGCTTACCTTAATAGTGTGTTGATTTTTAGATTTTATCTATAAACAACACACAAAACAAAGAACACCAAAAAATAATGATAATTAAAATAAAAAAATACAAAGATAAAAAAAAAAACCATTATATACCTTTTAATATGTTGAAAACTACCTCCAAAACAATCAAATCTCTTCCAAAACTAAACTCAAACGGAAAAGAGAAGAAATAGAGATGAGAGCCAAGAGAAAAAATGAACCAAATGGGGGGAGGGGGAACGGTTTTATATGCCAATATTTTCGTCGAAATTACCGACGGAACATAAATGTTGTCGGTGGCATTTATTTCCGTCAGTAATTCCGACGGAAATAAATTGAAATGTGCACAAAAAATTTCGAAAATACCGCCTTTTTTTTCAATCCGTCGGTAATCCAGACAGAAATTACTGTCAGAAATTATACCGCCGGCAATTTCATCGGTAATAGTGCCTCTGACAGGCGTGCGCTTCGGGATGTGTGATTTCCATCGGTGATGTCTGTTGGTAATTGCCGTTGGAAAATGTGACACAACTCTGTAATTTAATGAAAACTCTTTGTGAAATACTGACGGCACTAGGCCGTCGGTAGTACCATCAGTAAGTTCCCCATTCTGTCGGTGAACCCGTTGGAAATTGTGGCACAACTCCGTAATTTTATTACAACTCTCTGTGAAATACCAACGACACTAGGCCGTCGGTAGTACCATCAGTGAAACAATCAATATTTTTACGCCTGCTCCCTGTATTTGTGTCTATCCTCCTACACACTTAGATCACACATAGCACAATCACAGGAGCTGACAATTAAAAAAGAATAAATATTTCATGTTCCCAAATATTACATTATAAAAATAAGGTTTTACATCATGTTTAGTCAGAATTTTCATCTTCGTCCTCAATTGAATTGTTATCATCCGCTTCATCACACTCTTCAATATGGTTATCAACTTCTTCATCAACATTCTCTACTGCACTAGTAGAGCTCAAAACAACATTCAACTCCTCTATGTCAACATCAAGAAGACTATCTTCGAAAACACAAAAATTTGAATTTTCTTCTAAGTCAATCGAAGGAGCAACTCGGTATGGTTCAAACAACTCACTAGCTTGAAAGACTTCATCTATCATACTTGTGTCTTCGTTCTCATCCTGAATAACCTTGACACAACCCCTGGGTTTTGTTTTTAAAACGGATAACCAATAAACTCTTGATCGGTCCTTTCTAAAGGAAGGGGTGTATGTGTAATAAACTTGTTGGCATTGCTTTGCGAAAACAAAGACGTCATTTACGTTGCGGTGTCTAGCTTTTGAGTTGATCTCAACGAGATCATAGTGAGGATCTACTCTGATTCCTCTGTCAGTTGTGTCATACCAATAGCATTTGAATAAAAACACTCTATTATGCTCGCTATGATATTGCAGTTCGATGACCTCTTCCAATCTACAGTAGTAGTCAACCTCAAACTCAATAGAAGTCGATCCCTTAATACAAACACCGTTGTTGTATGTCTTTCTTTCATGCCTATATTCTTTAGTATGAAAGACATATCCATTGACAAAATACCCGTTATAGCACTTGACTTTTCTTTCAAGGCTAAGGCTTAGAAAAGACAGTGAAATAGCAACACTAACTCCCATTTGATAAACCTTGTATATTAAATACAACAACAATCAATAAACAGATATTATGTAATATATATTTACGTACAGTGAATTACATTGCAAGAGATTATGAGTTTGTGATAGGACTTATATGTGTTCTAAACCATATGGCAAATTGTTCATCTTGTAATTGAAAAATCTGGGATTCGGTCAGCTGTGAGTTATTTATTAGACAGTATGTATCGTCGATGTTACCTGCAAGGTTGTTTCAAATTATATGAGTTTATGGTATCACAAAACATAAATAGTACACTCTTGACAAAGTTTATGTCGAAATCTACTTACTTAATAAAAGGTCTCAGCTCATCACAGTTAAATAAGATATAATTGTGTGCTTGTTTGAACTCTATTTCAGACAAATATCTTCCCCTCATGGTATTTTTAGGTGTGGGTCGTCCAGGATTCGAGAATATTGACAAGTTCCCATTTGAAGGCACTTCACCACCATCATCATGTCATGGAACACGGTTGATACTCGTTCTCAAATGAAGTTCGAAATAGTATGAGATAAATGTTGAGATCTCCTCAACAATATAGGCCTCACGTATTGACGCCTCAACATGCGCCTTGTTTTTAACCCTTTTTTTTTTTATTGAACAAGTACCTGCATATATATATACACACATATATATAGAATTAATAAAAAATTATCAATAAAAAAACATTTAATTATGAATTAAATAGCAACTGTAATATCTAACCTCTCAAATGGATACATCCATCTATACTGGACCGGTCCTCCAACTTTTACCTCAAACGGTAAATGTACGGGTAAATGCTCTATTGAGTCAAAAAATGATGGAGGAAATATCATCTCAAGTTGCATATTGTCTCCACGATATTCGTTTCAAGCATCTTAATGTGATCAACATTCAACTTGCTGGAGCATATATCTTTGAAGAAATGACTGATCTCCATTAGTGCATCCCATATCCCCTTTGGCAAAAAATCATGAAAAGCTAATGGGATGAGTGTTTGCATAAACACATGGCAGTCATGACTCTTCATTCCATATAATCTGCATTCCTCGGTATTAACCAGCCTTGAAATGTTCGAGGCACGTCCATCGGGGAAACGCAAACTCTTAAGCCATTTGTAGACTAGTAGTTGTGCGTTTTTCTCTAACACGAAGCTTGCTATTGGTTTCGCGACCCGTGACCCATCACAAACCAACTCCATATTTTTACGGTTACAGAACAACGCTACATCCAATCTAGCCTTGATGTTGTCCTTTGTCTTCCCCTTCACATCTATGACAGTGTTGAAAATGTTCTCAAACATGTTTTTTTCAATGTGCATGATGTCAAGGTTATGGCGGAGAAGATTGGTCTTCCAATAAGGAAGCTCCCAAAATATACTTCGCTTCACCCAGTTATGGGTCAAACCAAAACTAGGAAACTTCTGCTTACTTGATTGGAGACCAAACACAATGTCACTGTACTTTGAAACAACATCAAGCAATTCTTCACCGGAAAGACGCGGGGGTGCAACATCCTTTTCAACTCTACCAATAAAGAAATCCTTCATGTTTTTTCTGTACCTGTGATTCGGTGATAAGAAGTGATGGTGACAGTAAAAAAAAAAGCTTTACCCTCG
Source organism: Populus nigra (assembly GCF_951802175.1). Taxonomy (NCBI): domain Eukaryota; kingdom Viridiplantae; phylum Streptophyta; class Magnoliopsida; order Malpighiales; family Salicaceae; genus Populus; species Populus nigra. Next base: position 18,234,362 of record NC_084852.1, read on the forward strand.
TTTGTTAGCGTGAATGCCTTGTTGCTCTCCATACAGTATGGACATGCTAGCTTTCTATGCGTATTCCAACCAGAAACCATTTCATAAGCTGGGAAATCATTGATAGTCCACATCAAAGCCACTCTCATAACAAAATTATGTTTCCTCGAGATGTCATAAGTCAAAGCTCTAGAGGACAACAACTGTGTCAACTCATCAATCAACGGACGAAGACAAACATCTATATTCCGACCCGGACTGCTCGGACCTAGTATGACCATAGATATAAACATGAACTCCAACCTCATACACATCCCCGGTGGCAAGTTATAAACCGTCAGGATAACCAACCAACAAGAATAAGGATCAGCAAATGACTCGAATGGGTTGAATCCGTCTGTACACAACACAAGACGCACGTCCCTTGATTTAGCTGAAAAGTGAGGATGCACACTGTTAAAGTGTTTCCAGGCTTCATCGTTAGAAGGATGCACCATCACTCCATTAACCGCATGATGTGATTGGTGTCATATCATGTGCTTAGCAGTCCTTGGTGACATGAATAACCGCTACAGTCAAGGTGTGATTGGGAAGTATCTAAGCTTTTTATATGCCACGAGAGTCTTTCCTCTTCCAGCTCTGGGTTTGTAACGGGAATGTCCACATGTCATGCACTCGGTCAACTCAGCATTTTCAAGGTAGTATAACATGTCAATTTTCTAGTATCCTAAACCGAGGGGTTTCATCATGGACTTAGTAGCATAGAAGTTCTCTTTCAGTCTGTTTCCTATAGGTAAAATGCTTCTCGCCCATTCGATAATCTTGTCATAACCGGCCTCACTCAACCCGTGATCTGACTTGATGGTGAACACTTGTGCTACGGCCAATAATTTACTATGGTTCATGCAGCCATCCCATAATGGCTCGTCAGAATCTTTCAGCAGATCAAAAAACCTTACTACATCTGCATTAGGTTCTTCTTCTATGTTTGGAAATTCACTAACATTACCTTCACTCATTCTCATTGCATCCATAACCATATTCCTGTAAGGATTACTGTTCTCATTTCCAACTTCATGCATGTTGCTAGCACTAGAAGTTGACCCGACCACCCTTTCAACCATGCTCTCATTAGGAACAAATAGTTCTCCGTATGCATACCAACACCAGTAGTCCTGCATGAACCCTTTGGTTATAAAATGCATCATTACAACATCTTGATGCAAAAACTTTAAATTTTTACACTTCCTGCATGGACACCTAATACCGCCATCAATAAAATTCCTCGGGATAGATGTTGCGAAATTAATAAAACCCTAAACACCATTACAATAATCCATCCTCTGCAATCCTTGGGGTGAGTCCCGATATATCCATGAACAATCATCCATAACTTCTATTGAATCTCTATAAAACATAAAAAAAATATTGGTTTTCTATGTTAAATATTCACTATCAATTATCCAACAAACTAAAAAAACACTTATGTTAAATATTCATTATCAATTATCAACTATCAACTATCAACTATCAATGTTCATACATACAAAATTATACATATATAAATTTACAAAAATCACAACTTCGCAATAGAATTGATAACAATTAAAACATACCCGTTAAATAAGCTATTATTTATTTCATCACAACACATATAATTCGTTGTAATTCAAATAAAATTTCAATAATTTACAAACAAATATAATTTGATAAAATCTAAAACAAACTATAACAACTACAAAATTATACATTCATACAACAAGTTTCTTTAACAAAATACATATACTAAAAAAACAATAAAATTCACATTTAAAAGTTAAAACTAAAAAGGATAGATCAATTTACTTACAAAAAATGATAAAATCCACAAGAATTAACAGATGTTGTGACCATGTATAAAAGTATAAGAAACTTGAGTGCTAGCTTGTGTTGAGAAGAGGGGAGAGTTGCGATGGGTGGTTGGCTGCAGTTTGGGAGGGGAGAGGTGGGATGGGGAAGAAGAAGGAGAAACAGAGGAAGAGAGAGTGTCGGTAGAGGGAGTATATACCTGCGTTTACCGACGGAATCACCGACGGAATATTTCCATCGGTATACCCGTCGATGATTTTGCCGGTGTTAGCGACATGTCACTGATCGGCTATCTGGGTTTGAATCCCTCGGTATTTCTGTCGGTAAATTCTTCTAAAAAAAATCCACGTCATGACGTCGTTCCAACTTTCAAAAAAAGTTTCTCGCCGTCAGCGATTCCATCGGTATATACCGGTGAAATAATTTCATTGGTATATACTGATGGAATAATCCCGTCGGTATATACTGATGACATCGCCGATGGTTTGTTTCCATCAGCAAATACCGACAGCTTTTGAGACGGAATTAATTTCGTCGTTAAAAATTACCGACAGAAAAGATCTGTCGGTAATTTCGTTGGTGTTATTCGATTTTCCGGTAGTGATTCAATATAACATTTAGATCTCCTCGTGTAGAAATTCTAGAACAGCACCAACCCTAAGTGGTTTATTTATAAGTTACGGTTCAAGTTTTTCTTTTCAGTTTCCGAAAGTAATCAGGTTATTCCTGATACAAATAAATTAGAGACAAATATCTACTATGATTCCTTTTTTACCTTTCTGGTAATAGATTCTGATGATATTCTAGAATCTAATATGCTTAGGAATATTATTTCTTTAGTATTTGGATAGTGGATGATCACATGTTTACATCATCATTCTTTTTCTTGGAACTAGTGGAGCACATAACTGGTGGTAGAAGTCTTAGAGCCGATAAAATAGTCTCTTTTAATAGGGTTTATAAACCATTAGATGATTAAGTCAATGACTTTTTAGTAAGAGATTGTAATAAATGAGAGAATGAGCTTTAAATTCTAAGAACTAAAGTGTTTGTTCTTAATTTTTGTATGATAAATGCTCTGAGAATGTATAATAAAAGAATAGAAATTTTAAACCCTTTATATGAGTGATTCATGGGGTATTTATAGTTCTATAATTTTATCTTTTTTTATTGGAAGGGGTGAAATGTTATTTTCTCCTAAGAGCATTAATGAGAGAAAATATTATTTACACAATATTAAATTTGATGAGAATATCTCTTATATAATATTAATATTGATGGAAATGTGGTAAGCCCTTAAAAGACCTTTATATATTATCCCTTACATTAACATTAATGTTGATAAAAATATGGTAAGCTCTTATAAGACCTTTGTATATTATTTCTTAAATCAATATTAGTGTTGATAAAAATATGATAGGTCCTTAAAAGATTTTTATATACCTAAGGATGTAGAGGGTTATGTATCTTTAATCTTAAGATTTTAGGTTAAGGGTCATAAGAATAAACAAACGAAGTCTTATGGTCTAATATTAGACTTAGAAAGATCATTAAATCTATATCCATTTAGGGTTTGGAATGATGTCGAGCCTAAGAATATTGGGTCAAGAAGCTTGCATGACCCACGTGTATTGTGACTCAATGTATAGTTAAGCCCAAGGATTAGGTCTCGTAGTTTGCTAGACCTATGTATACTTGGTCTTAGAACGTAGCTAAATCCAAAGATGTTAGGCCTGTAAGTAAGCCATACCTATTAATATGGTACATTGGGTTATCGCTTTGCTTTTGGCTCTTTTAAACATCGATTTGCAAAAATAATAGCTTAAATACGTAAAAATTTGAAAGGTTATCAGCTTTAATGAGATACTTTTTATTTGAGAGTTAAACATGGATCCTTTAAACATGGATTTGAATAGATTTCTTGAGATATGAGATGACATGCAAAGACATCCATCCAATAGTGAGGGTGAAAAATTGTTTCCTTTATAACCTTAGACATTCTTTCTTCCATCTTCTCTTTTACTTTCACTCTCTATAACTCTTGAAAAATAGTTTCTCTAATATGAGAAGAAACCATCATCCTAGGTATTTCCCCCAAAAAGCTTCTTTCTTCTTCTTCTTCTCTTTAAACAAAAAAACAAACCCCAAAAAGCTAGATCGAACCCTAGGAATAGGGATATCGCTAAATTTAATGAGGAGTTTAGGTTCTAATCTTAAACTAGAGGAAGTAATAAGGGACAAAGGTCCATCAGATAAAGCCCTAGAACTAGAGGGGGTGAGACCCCAGCATCCACCTCTAGTAAAGGGAAAAATAGTTTTTTACATTGGATAAGTTCTTCTCCTGCTATTATTAGATAGCCACAAGCATAGTTTTAAAACCTGGCCTGGCCCAGCGGGTCAACCCAGGGCTAGAACTGGGTCGGGTTTATCAAAAAATAGGGGTAGTTAAAAACTCAACTGGCCCAACTGGTTGACTCGGTGACCTGGTAAACCCGACAATACCTGGTCAAAAACCTTGTTGCAATCCATTGACTAATTTTTTTATTTTTTTACCAAAATAACGTCGTTTTGATTTATAAAAAAATGAGGTTGACTTGGGTGACCTGTTCAAAACTCGTGACCTGGGCTGGGTTTAAAAACACTGGCCTTAAGGGAGTGAAAATTGCTTAAGGCCCTTGAGGATGATACCCCTAGCACCGTAGGTGTAGAGGAAGTGGCGTTTGTTAATGATTAGCAACCAGGAGAGTACATAGCTCAAATTCCTACTAGGGATGAGCGTATTAATTAACTGACCTTGGGCTCTGCCTGGTGTGAATTTGAAATTACAACCTCCTTTTGCACATATGTGTTGAGGTATTCCTTTTCCCTCCATGGATTTATGAGGCAAGTTTTTAGATATTACCAGTCAGATCTAAGCCAGTTGCACCGTAATGATTGGATAATCTTATTCACCTTTGATAAGTTTTTTAGGCTCATTATAATCAAGCCTACAATTAACATCTTTAGGACTCGTTACCATTTAGTCACTGACACTGATGGTGGAAATAACATGTATTCGTTCTTTACATTTGCTAATAGAACCATAGGAGCCATAAAAGGAGCTCTGCATGATAATCCTACACATGTCAAGAAATAGAAGGGGGGTGGCTGATAATGAGGTATATTAGGCCGGTCATTCCTAAAGTTGAGATGCAATAAATCTAAGGTTGTTTTCATTATTGAAGGGTACCTCCCCCTAAGATGAACAATAGGCCTTGTCTTAGCTTGAATGAGGAGAAAACATGTGTTGTGTTAGCCTTGACCTTAATTAACTATGACGTCAATAAAATGGTGAGAGGGTATTACCAAACCAAGTTGCAAAGGATGTAACTTCCTTATCCCTTGTTTTCTATACATCTAATTTGATTGTTGACTTTTTTTTATACAGGATTAACAGATGTAGGAGAAGGAGAAACTCCAGCTAGGTCTGCACAAGAAAGCTTGTTTGCGTCAAGGGTAGGGTCTTCATCTTTTAATGTGAATGGAATTGTTGATGAGAAGGGATAAAGCATAACCCCATCAACATGAATGAGCTTACTATACCTAAGGACTATCTTCCTAAGGTAACAATGGCGAGAGCCAAGACTCCAGTAGAAAAGAAAGCTAGGGGTAATCATATTGCCCTAATTGGAGGTCAAATAGATCTGATCCCCTTTGAAATAATTACGGGTATTGTTGTCCATTTCAAAAGAAAGAGGGTCTTCGCCCCTGTTGAGACTGGTGTGCTAGCCTCAACAATAGAGGCATCAATGATGACAATCCCTTTACCTCCACCTCTGATCTCAACTGTATAGGCTATAACTATTTGGACCTCTAATTAGGGTGCTACTAAGAGAGCTAAACATAGGTTTAATGATGTTTTTTCTAGCCTTTATAAGATTGACATCGTTCTTCCCTTATGCATAACTAACTCTTTACCTGAATCTCTAGAACTAGTGCAAATAATAGAATCCTTGATTTTCTTTAATTACTAGGTGGAGACTCTAATTTTTTATGATCCATTTTTTTTCCTGGTCACCTATCACAGGGAGTTCTGACTGATATCATTATGATACACAACCATTTAACAATTTCACATACAATTATAAACCATTTCTAAGATTTCCTTATACAAATTAAAATTCTTTCCTAAGAACACTTTACTCATACCTACAATTTTAATAACCATACAATATTATAAGTTTAAAAAAATTTTCCATTTCCCTCGATTGCTTCCTCATGGTAGGTCCAAAATAAACAATTTGTCATCTCTCCCGAATCATTAAATCATGCATTCTAACTTAAACAAAACATGAAAAAACCAATGAATCTAAGAAAAAACCATTGAACCATCAAGATCAAACCTTAAGTAGTGGAGAGAGAAAGATGTCTCCTTCTAAATAAGAGAGAGAACGTTGACCACTGGTAGAAGAGAGAACGATGAGAAGGAGGGAGGATAACAAGGTATTTTAGGGGAAGTAAAGGGAAAATTAAAGATTGCCCCGACATATTTGGGTTTAAATTGACCAATGATATTTTCTATCAGTTGGTTTGTTGATGATTAACCATAATAGCACATCATCAATGGGCTTACTGATAGAACTTTTTAAATCTATCAGTGAGTCCATTGGTCATTTCGAGGATTTTTGAATTTTTTTTTTAAACTCCCAAATTCATCGATGAATTTCCATTCATCAATATTTTTGCTAGTCAATTCAATTTCTTAAATTCTTTTCCAAACTCTTTGTGATTCTTTAACTATTTTAGATTCTGTTAATGACTCCATCAGTGAGTATAAAGTTTATGAATAAATATTAGTCTGTCAATTAGTTCTAATTTCATGCATTTCCTGCCAGACTCTATTAATTCTCTGACTATTTTAGAGTTTGTCAGTGAGTATAAAGTTTAATAATGTATGCTAATTTGTTAGTCAATCTATCATTTGGTTCTAATTTCATGCATTTATTGCCAAGCTCTCTGTAATCCTTTAATCATTTAACATTTGTCAGTGAGTCCGTCAATAATTTATTATTTTTTAAATTGTTGATGGATTCACTAATGGTTATTAAATAATTTATAAGTTTTTTATTTTTATCGGTGATTTTATTGGTGAAATTAAAAAATATTTTTTTTTCTTATATATTGGTTATAATCCATATCCAACTTAATTAAACAACAACAACAACATCATTCATAACTTATTCAATAACAACTCGTATTTACAACTTATTCAACAACAACTTATTGAAATCATAACCACAATAATAAATGCTAGATAAATGTAAAAAATATAGTGCATTATAAAGTGACAAAAAATACCTTAATTACATAATGATGTTTCACATCTAAAATCAATTCAAATCCTTTTTAATTTAAATCCTCTACATCTTCATTTTTATCATCTTCATGTCCATCATTATCTTCTTTGTTGAACTAAAGTTGTTTGATTTCTTTATCTTCATCCACTTTTATATGTCTACTAGTACATAATATGTGGTTTAAGTAATCAAAACCAATATGAACATAGGTATTCTCAGCGATATAGAAATCAAATTTTCTTCTAACTTGGTAGATGAAGTAACTCGATATGAATTAAATAACTCAACATCATGTTGAAATACATTTTCTCCTTCAGTAGCATCATCGTTACTATCTTTAACAACTTGTACGTGACTCCTATGTTCGGTTTTCACAATGAATAATTAATCAACTCTATTATGATCCTTTTTAATGGAAGGAGTGTATATGTAATACACTTGTTGGCATTGTTTACAAATATGAAAACATTATTGATGTTGCTAAGTCTATCTTTTTTATTAATTTTGATTAAACCATGATGAGGATCTACTCTAATTTTTCTATCAATATCATACCAATAAAATTTAAATAAAAAGATTGTATTTTGCACTCTATGATATTGCAATTTAGTTACCTTTTTTTAACTTTTCATAATATTCAACTTCAAACTCATTGGAAGTTGATCCTTTAACATAAACATCACTATTATTGGTATTTCTACCCTCTTCATACTCTTATTATGAAAGATATATTCATTGACAAAATACTTATTATAACATTAGTCCTTTCTTTAAATATCCAAAGATAGTAATTTCAAACTTTTAGCATTACCTCTTATATTGTACACCTGATTAAAGATAACAACCATTAACGATCGACCAAAAAAGTTAAGTAATTGTATTTTTATTAGAGTCACAAATTATTACATACTTACTTGTATTTTAAATCACGTGGTAAATTGTTCATTTTATAATTGAAAAATTTAAGCTTCAATAATATATGGATTTTGAAATAATAAAAATTGATGGTTTTGCCTATAAAGATGTTATTGAGAATTTAGATTAAATAAGAATACAAGAGAAAATGATTTGAGACTACAAAATTGTAAAATTTCTTACTCAACAAAAGGTCTCATTCATCGTAGTTAAATATCATATAATTATCTGCTTGTTTAAATTCGATGTCTATCAGATATCTTCTCAAAACTATATTCTTTAATAATGGTCGTTTATAATAGGAAAATATTGGCAAATTTCCATTAGAAGACATTTCACCACCATCATCATGTCTTGAAATGCGATTGATTATTGTTCTCATATGAGGCTCAAAATAATACAAGACAAATATTGAAATCTCTTTTACAATATAAACCTTGTTTATCGAAGCCTCAACATGTAACTTGTTGTTAGCCTTTTTCTTAAGTTTAAACAAGAACATGCATGGAAGTAAATATAGATTGAATAACCAAATGCTTATAAAAACACATTACATATTTTAGATGCATGTAATCCTTAACCTCTTTTAAATGGATACATCCATTTGTACTACATATAGCCTCAAACTTATGCTTCATACGCTAAATGTATAGGTAGATACTTTATTGAATCGAAGAAGAATGAAGGGGATATTATTTCAAGTTTGCAGATTATCTCAATGATGTTCATTTAAATGTTGCTCAATGTGTTGGGAATGCAAATTGTTCAAGTAAACATCTTTAAAAAAATAATTAATCTTCGTGAGTGTATATCATATCCCTTTTGAAAACAAATCTCTACAAGCAATTAGAATGAGTATTTGCATAAACCCATAATAGCCATGACTCTCAATTCCATACAATCTTCATTCCTTTAAATTCATCAATCTAGCGATGTTTGAAGCATATCCATCAAGAAATCACATACTCTTATTAAGCCATTCATAGATAAGAAATAATACCCTTTTTTTTATCTAAAGTGATGGTGGCTTTGGACTTTACAACACTTACCCCATCATTAAACAACACTATATTATGATAATCACAAAATAAAGCTATATTTATTGTACCTTTTATATTATTCTTTTCTTTTTCCTTGATGTCCATGATCACGTTAAAAATATTTTTAAAAACATTCATCTACATGTGAACCTTCACCTAAATAACCATGATTCATTACCATTGTATTCATCACCATACTCCTTTAACAATTATTATTATTATCATCTACATCTTTATTTATGTTGCTAGAAGCATATGTTAAGTCAACAATCCTTTCTAACATGATCACAACATCTGATTGGTAGAACTTTTGATTTTTACACTTTACACATTGACATATAATTCCACCTCCACTAACACTCTTTAGATTTGAAAGTGTAAAATTAATAAAACCTTCAACCTTTTTATAATAATTTTTCCTATACAGCTATTAGGTGAATCTCAATACATCCAAGAATAATCACTCATTACATATAAAACCTATATAGAATATTGATAACAATAGTTGTTAATAATGTAACAATCAATTCAAATTTCAACTTAAGTAATTAAAAATAAAATTATAATCTAATAACCAATTATCATTTGTATAAAAATTCAATGATGCATCAAAATGTGAACTAAATAAATCAAATTAACAAGTAATTGGTTCCTAACTAATTATTTATTATTTTTCTCAATTCAAACTTATTCAATCTAAATTTATACCATTTAATTGTTATCAGTTCCATAAAAAATTATTTTTTCTAAAATTTTCAACTTAACAATTAAATTGATCAAATGTGATTAGTATCCATTACATAACTCATCATTTCTTATAGTATATCACACCTAAATTACAAAATCAAACTTAAAATTTTTAAATTACAAACAAATTCAATTTTCCTCAAATCCTAAACGAAACTTAACATATAAATCATATTTAAATATAACAAAATTGTCTATAAAAACACTGTGAAATATATAAATATAAATATAAACTACAAATACTACACAAAAATATCAATAAATTAACTTAAAATATAAATGGGTAGGTTTGCTTACTTGGTATATGGAATGTTTAGAAAAAAAATCAACCAAGACAATAATACTGACACTATTGTGTGTTGGGGGGGCTAAATTTGTGAGGATATGGCCTAGATTTGTGGCAAAATGGCGCGGGTCTTTATTTTTTGCTGTGAAAGAAAAAGAAAAGAAGAAGAAGAAGAAAGAGGGATGAGGGATGGGGCTACCGTCGGTTATAATACTTTTAAATTTACCAATTGAATTTTCGATGGAAACTGGTGATAAAATACTTCCTTCGGTAATTACATCATAAAACAATAATGTGTCATTTTATTAATGGAATCATTAACAAATATTTCTTGATTTTTTAATTACTTTTATTATGTCAGCAATTCCATCGTTAATTAGTGACAGAAAATTTTTCATCGCTAATTTCATTGTTATTTGAAAAATTTATGGTGTAATAATAGGAAGCAATTAAAAATGATGATAATCAAAGCTTTCACTAATCAGAACACCATATTTTATATCAAAGCTATAAACATTATTTGCAAGTTTAACTTCAATTTTATACATCAGGATCAGGTCAAGTTTCAGTTCTTCAAATTGTCATCTGAACTTGAATTTTTTCAAGTTCAGATGAAGTCTTCACATCTTGGTTGATGCAGGATGCGTTGGGTCTACAGGCTGCTAGGAATAAAGGTTGAAAGAGAGGAGAGATTCATTGCGATATTCGGTCGCCCTAATGCCAAGGAAAAAATTCAACGAAGGATTTAGGGAGAGTCTGAAAATCTGAAGCTGGCAAGCAACTTCTCTCTCAATTCGGAATATAAGTCAGCCACAATTTCTAATTTCTCTTAGTCCTGCACCTACCTGGATTTTATTCAAATGGGCAATTGATATAATCTTCTTAGCTGTCAAAATATTTTCTGAAATCCTGATTTTATTAGGATTAATCTTTTCCAATCCAAATTTTGAGGAAAAAGTAGAATAAATCATATATATAAACTATATACTTTCATAACATCCTCTTTAGAACGGATTCCTCAGAATATCACTATATAAAACCTCTCACCTTCTCCAAAAACTGCAGTCCGTATACTTTTTATTTTTCCTCTCTAATACCTGAGAAAGTTTACAAAAGATGAAGAGACAGAGAGAGCACAGTGACCACTATCGTTCCCTCCTCTCTCAATATCCTCGTGAAGAAGTTGAGCCTGCCCTAAACTATTCCAAGAAACTTAAAGCCTGGTTTCAATATGACCAGCCTGAAGAAAAAATCCGCAGCCTTGGCAGGATCTTGGAAAAGTTCATGGATACAGCGGCTGCACATGATGGTTTGGTAGGGGGGCTGACAGTCGTATTTGAAAATTTTTCAGAAAGAGTGAAGGAAATTCTTGGAGGTAATCATGACTTGATTGGTGGGCTGAACTCCTTTTTGCGGCCTGAGTTTCAAATCAGCCTTGACGTTGAGGAGAAGAAGGAAACTGAGCCAGCCATGGAGAGTAAGACAGTTGGAGATGGAGAGCGTATGGATTTACGTTTGCGTAAGGAAGGATCTATGAGTTTGGCTGATGTCTGCAATTTTGGTCATAGGGTAACAGAAGGCCATCCTGACTTGCTACTGGACTTTCTTTACTCTATGCCAATTACTGAAGCAACACCATTGGCCGATTATCTTCCTGGTTTGAAATCTTCAGAACTTAGAAACTGTAGGGTTGATGAGCTGCAGAAAGAGAGTCCTGAAAGTTTTGAAGTTTGCGGAAAGAACAGGGAATCAGAATTTGTGAAGGCAGGTGGATCTCAAGTGAAAGGCGGTAGCCACGATAACGAGGAGGAGAAGGAAACTGAGACAACCACAGAGAGTAAGACATTCCGACGGGTTATGGATTTTATAAACAAGCTGAAGATCAAGTGTGGTGAGGATGGTTTGGAAAAATTCTTGAAGATTTTCAAATTGCTTAAGAAAGGGTCTAGGACTTTGGTTGATGTTTTTGATTCTGGTCTTAAGCTAACCGAAGGCCATGGTGACTTGCAAGAGGACTTCATTAAATTTATGCCACTTTCTGAATTAGAAAAACCACTGGCTTATCATCTTTCAGATTTGCTATCTACAGACCTCACCAACACTAGGGTTGCTGATGTGCCGCAGAAAAAGCGGCAGAATGACAAGGAAGCAAAACTTATCATGGAAGATGAAGCTGAAGTGAAAGCCAGTGACAGCGAGGCGGAAAAGATTAGAGAAGGAATTGGATTCTTCGAGAAAGTTAAGAAGAGGCTACCTTGTGAAATGAGTCACAAGACATTCTTGAAGCTTTTCTTTTATTTACAGCAAGGGAAAAATTGGAAAGGCAGAATTGGTAAAAATGGTTGCCAATTTGATAGGAAACTATCCTGATTTGATGAGTGATTTTTATAATTTCTGGAGGAATTGTGAGAGTGTTAATGTGCTTGAAGTAAGGGGATGTAAGGCAAGGGACAGGAGGAGGCAGAGGCAATCAAGGGAAGAACTTGATTTCTCTAGCTGTAAAAGGAGCACTCCAAGGCGTAGCCTTCCAAATCACCATGAAAGGAACGTGTTCAAATGCGAAGATGAACAATATGAGCTGGACATGTTAGTGGAATGGTTCAAATCAGCTGTTATATATGCTGAGGAAATGGGAGGAGGCACAGTAAAAAATAAAGAGAACAAAATGAGTGGAAGAATCTTTCTGAGGTGTATCGAACGTTTATATGGTGATGAAGGTCTGGAGATTCTGGACATATTCGATAAAGATCCTCAACGTGCACTGCCTGTCTTGAGATTGCGCTTGCAGAAGAAACTAGAGGAGCTGATTCGATATCGTCAGAGTTTTGAAATGCACCACGGCTGAAACATATGCCACAAACTATCACAGATCACTTGGACTTTGACAACTCTGATCTTGAGAACAATTTGTAAAATCGTTCGTAGGTTTAAAGGGTCTGCTCAAAGATGATGTTCAAAGTCTGAATTAGATCAGCTTTAAGCATTTATTTAAGCGCACAAGTATTCTTTTCTATGCTTATTTAGAGCTCTTCAATGCAAGCCATTCTGTTCTAACACTGCTGTTCCTTCATCTTGCTAAAGACTAGATGTAGTTATTCATTGTTTCAAGCTCAAGTGGTTGGTTCTCTGGTACTAATTTCTACGTAGTTTTCCCTTGCTCGTTAGGGCCTCGTTACCTCTTTTTCTTAATGATAAATTTGCATTATTACAACTTCTTGTAACGCATTCATTATATTCTTCATACTACGTTGCTACATTCAATTTCTTTCGCAAAATTACAAAAAAAAATTCACCATTTAAAGGGTCTGCTCAAATTGATGTTTGAACTTTCAAGTACGTATGAAATCAACTTTAAGCATTTCCAAGACTAAGTCTTCATTTCTTTCCTTCTTTCGAGCTCTTTTCGGAGCAAGCTATCCTGTTCTCTACTGTTGTTTCTTTCTTTGCAGAAGTTGTAGTGGACTTGGTTCTTTTTAGCTCTAGTGCTTTTGTAATCCGAAGGGCTACTTTCAATGTAGCTTTCCCCTGCTTAAAGGCATTGTGCCTCTCTTTCTTAATAATAAAACTGAACTACAATTCTATTTGTTTTTGTGTTTAGAACTATATTTGATGATTTTGTTAGTTTTGAAAAAATATTAAATTGATTTTTTTAGTATTTTTTTATAGTTTTAATGTGCTAAAATCAAAAAGAAAAAGAAAAATTAAAAAAAAAATTTAATATATTTTCAAGTGAAAAATATTTTTAAAAAACATCTGGCACCACAATACCAAACACATGTGTCATCTCCTCCCTTAATGATTGAGTTTAATAAGCTCTATTAATTTAATAATATGATTAGAAAAGAAAATATCAACAACAAATAAAGCAAAAAAAATAAAATAAATGCAATCATGATTCAATGCTAAAAATGAATGTTTGTTAATATTATAGAAATATATTTTATAATATTCGTAAAAGGTCTTAATGATTTTATTCGTTAACAAAATAAAAATTAAATAAGAACAGGATACTTGCATAAAAAGAAAAATTTTAAAAATAATACAAATCTTAATTCCCAACAAATAAATTATTGAATAAAAAAATTGAAAAGAAAACAATTTAAAAAACAAAAAATAAATTGACTCGAGTCTATCTAAGCTAACACGCCAAATCTATAACCTAGTCGTGAGACAGGAATAACTCTATGAAAAGCAAATTGAATAAAATTATAAAGTTCAATTCTCAAACCAATCTAATATTAAAGGGTGAAATTAAAAAAAAAAAAAAAAAAGCTTGAGTCAACCTTGATAAACTTACCGATTCATGACGACATGAGATCATGATAACTTCATAGAAAGAAAAATTAAAAAAATAACGAATGTCAATCTCCAACCATCCAAATATTGAAGGATGAAATTAAAAAAAAAGACATAAAAAGACTAAAACCAACCCGGTCTTATTTTCAAAACTCGTGACATTGATCATAAGAAGTTACACCATAAAAGGCAAATCTGAAAAAAATATATCAAATTCCCACCCAACCAAAATAATTAGGGATACATTTAAAAAAATATCAAAAAAATATATATATATATATATTTGAAAAGAATGAGGACAGAATTTGTCACAAAAAAATAAAATCAAATTATAAGGGATGAAATTGATAAAAAATTTCAATTAATAAAATGATAAGAAAAAAAACAAATAACATTAAAAAGAATGTAGACTAAACTTGATATAAAAATCATATGCCAATGGATAAAATTAAAAAAATATCCAATAAAGGATTCAAGATCAAATATATTGCAATCAAAAGAATAAAAACCTAATTTGATTCAATAAAAAAATAACTGGACTTCTTTGATTTTTTGCAATGCCAGCGTGTTTTATGAGGAGAGAGAAAGAAATAAGGGCAAAGAAAAAGCATATTGTCGGAACTCAACCATCACTTGTTTGGAGGCACACATCGCACCACCATAATAGGGGCGAAGAGACTCATTGAAAGTCACCCCAAAAGGTGGCATTTGAAGCCTTAACAGTGTCACCCAAAGAGCTTGAGTAACGTCCACTTGCTATATGTGCCAACTATTTTTTATTTAAATTATATATATATATATATATATATTAAAAGATCCAATTACTATGACCCCACATGGTAATTAAAAAAGCCAGAATAAAATGATAAAAGCATCCTTGTAAGCAAAGCTAAGAAAGTTTAATTTTAAGGGGTATTTGAGTTATTGTAATGTGAAAAAAATTGAAAAGTTGGGAAAATATATATTAACCTAACTTAAATATTTTTTTTATTTTTAAAGGTAATTTAGTAATTTCACAATGCAACAAAAAGTTGAAAAGACTTATTCACCATGTTTAATTTTGTAATGACCAATGGATCCCATAAAAAAGACTATATTGCCCCTCATGTCTAAGTCTAGTTAAGTGGTTTTTCTTCTCAATAGTAAAATGGTCATTATTCGAATCCATATTAAATTGTCAGTGCACAATAAATCACCATAATATATTAAAAACATTAATAAATTACTCTAAATATTGACTTCAAAGTTTAAATTCACGAGTTCAATGAAAGAAACCTGATCCTGATCGCTTGAACACCTGATCTTCTTGAAATAAGGTGTTTTTTAGACTACTTTATGTATATTATCGGTTACATTTTTGACAAACAATTTATACGCTAGAATTAAAATATTCAAAAAAAATATTGTAATTAAAACAATATCATGAAAAAAAGCCAGAACCTTAAAAGTTGTTTAAGGATGAATAAGGGAAGGCTTAATTCCACCATAAAAAAATCCACATAAAACTAAAGCATATATAGTGATTTATTTGTCAATAGGATCAAATTTATAAACTGCAGAATTCTACGGTTTGGCATATAAACAATATTTTTTTTGTCTCATTTTGGAGGTTAAAGGCTTTCACTATACCAGCAGACCAAGTTCAACTCCAGCTTATTGGGTCAGGCTTTGCTGTGCATTCTGCATCTATAAAACTTTGGTGCCTGTAAAAGACTCTCCTTTTGGCCTCCAGGTTTTTAAGTGGGCAATAAATAGGTCTTTAGCGCAAAAACATGGACAAAACTATATTAATTGACTATTATATGTTAGTTAACATTCAGAAGACAAGGCATCATTTTATCATGGGTTATTTAACATATGATTGCATCATTTAATATACTAGATTGAATACTTTTGGTCATGGTCAAATGATTACATGCTAAATAACATCCAAATAACATGGACCAATATTGAACCATTCCATTCCGAGTTATTTGGTATATGATAGGAACATCTATGTATGAAACTTATTACGATTTGAAAGATTCACGTTATCTATTAAGTAGCGTTTAAAAAACAGGGCTCGCTATTAAACCATTCCTTCCTGGGCCAGTTAATAAATAATAGGAATATCAAATTGTTTTGAAATTGTGAAATGAAATGATTATATGGTGAAAAAAAAAAGCTATCCACTAATATATTGGAGCTCATGTATTAATTGATACTATTATTCATTTATCAACATCAAAAAAATAGGATTTAATATTAAACCATATCATCCTGAGTCGATTAATAATTAATAGAAACAAATAATGCATTGATCCTATTACTCAATAATCAACATTAGAAAGATAAAGTCTAAAATCATTTTATCTTAAGTCGATTAACAATTAATAAGAACAATTAATATAAAGATATTTTTATTATTATTTTTATTTTTTTTATTAATTAACATTCAAATGACAGGGTCTAATTAGACCATATCATCTTAGATTAATTAATAAATTATTACTTTATTAATTTTTTTATATATGCACATTTCTTCATCTTCATCATTTTTCCACAATAATATATCCACAATGTGCTCACTGCAACATCTTTCCATAAAAAATAGTCAAAAATACAACATTATAACTACATCTAACCATTATCACATTCATCCAACCAAAAACAACCCACATATCTTTCATGGTTTTAGTTTCTAATATCACATAACCAACTCAATCAAAACTAGCATATTATAATTTTTAAAAACTTTATCTCATCTACTCAACCAACCAATAAATTCAAAGAACATAACCCGCATGTCTTGCATGATTTTATTTCCAATAAGCTCATAACAAAAAACTAATTATCTAACAATTTTCAATCAACAATATTTTAAAAAATATATATGCACACATCATCACAATTCAAACTTGTCAATCATTTTTCGATCAAACACATACTTAAAATTTTAAAAATATGATAACAAAATCACAATTGAATCAATAATGTTTATTTATTATCTCAACATGATACTTATATCAAATTCATATTTATGACAAAAGCCAAAATCAATCCACTTCCTCATCACCTCAAGATCATGTTCATACAACCAAACAACATTAATGAATTTTTAATTTCATCAATAACTCCTTATACAATCAATTACCATTCAAAAACTTATTTCATTTTCAAGTCATTTCTAAAACATGCTGACACAACAACACTTGATTAACATCAATAAATTTTTTTTTATCTCAATGTATCATCCATTTCATTTTTTAATTAGAACTCATCTACTAATTTCAAATTCTCCAAAGAAATCCACATGTTCATAGACCTAGAAATCATAACAAATTCATAATCAATTAAGTATCACAGTACCATCATTATTTTAAAGAACAATATCCTACTTAAGCAAATTCAAAAGGAAATCATTTCATATTCAATTTCACCGAATCAAACCAAATACTCAACAAATTCAATAAACCCATTGTTCAACACATGAACCCAATCATTCAATAATCAACTCTTTAATCAAATACTCTTCTAAAGTCTCATAACCAATCCAATACTCATGAAAATCATCTCAAACATATAAAAAAATCATAAAAATAAATTTGAGAGTTAGTGCTTTAAACGCCTGAGAGTTAGACCTTTAATGGAGAAAAAATAGGGAAGTAATGCTACTAAAACTTAGAACCTCTACTACTAGAAGGTTGCAATGGTATTGTTATGAGGATGAACTACTCTAAACTACTGCTCTCGACTTAGAATGGCTTTGTTGTTGCTTTTAGCTAGAACGGTTGTTGTTATTGATTGGAAAGGCCTGCTACTACTCCCGAACAAACACCGTGTTGTTGCTGCTTTTTGTCATCGCTCATTTTTTTACCTTTAGTTTTGAACATACTATTCAAAAAATAAAAAAATACAAAAACAAAAAAATTCTCAAAATACATTTTCAATAAATTTCTAGTCATTTCATAATTTTTGACCATTTTATGTATTGTTTTGTATTGATAAATTTTTAAAAATAAAAAAATTCAGAATAAAGAAAAAAAGAAAATCAATCCAATAAAAAGGACTAGTTTAGTTTAAAAATAATAAGTATTAAGGAAAAAAAAAGGAAAAGCAAAGTTATCTTATGAGAGAGAATCTTGAAAATCTTGAAAGTGCTATCTAGAAAAATTAGGAAAATGATAAAAAGATGGAAGTGTTGAGAACGTTCATCATAGTATAAATAGACCTACACACCTACACCCCTTACACATTATAACATTCTAATAAAAAGGCCCCAAACCAAAAACACTCTCCCTTAACCTCTCGCTCTTTATCTCTCTCACACACATATTCAAATATAAAAAAGAGAAACTCATTCACTTTCCTTCACTATTCATCATCTTCTTCCTTAAACATCTAAACATAAAAAATCATAGTCACTATCTCACCAAACATGCAACTTCCAACCAGCCACCACCCAAATAACCACGCACAGCCTTGAGTTCCTCAATGGTCAATGGAAAAAGTAGTAACTCACAATGGAGAAAGAGGAAGAGAGGGGGGTAAAGAAGGACCAACATTCAAACTAATGAATCTCTCACCTTCGACGATAGTGAGTTGCACCGCCGGTTTCAGTACAAGGAGGAAGATTTGGTCTACCACATGAGACCATCCATGTGCCTCTCAAACCTTGGTGGCACGTGCAATGACATGCGAACAATAGTTGCTCTTCTCCTATTTGTGAGACAGACATATATTGCCACGGTTCCTACCAGATTCCAGCAATTCTGGCAACATTTAGCTCCTTCATTGAAGGTGGATTTTTAAGATTCTAAACCCTAACATGTTAGCCTGATTTTTCATGATTAATATCTGTTTTAATTGGATATTTTTGTGTAAATTCATTAATGATACTTTGTTTGATTTATTTGAGTGTTTGATGGTGATTTGTGTGTATGATTTGTGGTGATCAATTTCTTGATTACATTGAGTGTTTGAGATGTTAGTAAAAATTTTAGTTTATGAAATAGATGAAAATCTTCGATTTGAATGTGTTGATGATTTAAATAAACCTTGTTTTTGTTCTTAATATTGAAGAAACAAATATGATATAATGAATATGATTTGTGGTTGATTTTCGTAAAATAAGTTGATTGATAAATTGAAAATTATTAGTATTGTTTAAATCTTTTTAAGTGATTTTGATGACTGATGAGAGATATTATTGAAAGGTTGATGTTGCTAGCATTGTTTGGATTATGATGAGTTAATGAAGTTGAGGTTTGAAGTTGAACTTCTAAAAAATATATGTGTGAAGCGTTGTTGATTATGTTGGAAATTCTTAGTGTTGTTTGGTTGTGATCTATAAATGATGAGATATTTGATTGATATTTAATTAGATATAAAACTTTTGTTGGAAGCATTGCGTGAAAGAATTGGAATAATAAATGAGCATTATTGATTTGGTTGAGAATTTGTTTTTAGATTTTTAAATCTTTAAGCATGTGAGTTTAATTGTTTGATCCAGTAATGGTGGACAAGTTTGTAAGTTTGAAATATGAGTTTGAATTGTGATTTTGAAAATGTAAAGTGAATTATGTGAGTTTTGATAAGGGTAAAATTTGTTAGTTTTGATTAAGTTGTTTCCTTAGAAGTTAATGTAAAAATTATAATAAAATCACTTCAAAATATAAAATATATTTTCAACTTGTAAATATTCATTTATGATTTTATTACCATAGATTGTTATTGAATTAAAAAATAACCTCAAAATGGTTTCATCTTTAAAAGTTGAACAAAAAAAAGATAATAAAATTACTTTGAATGCATCTTTAATTTGTTTGATTGTGTTTTATTATATGGGTCTATATAGAATAAGAAAAAAAAAACCCTCAAAGGAATTTATCTTTAAAAGGTCACCAAAAAGATGATGAAATTACTTGCCAAAAACATTTTCTGCTCATCTTTCAAATAAACAATTATTAAAGTTTTGGTTAAGAATTTTACTATTTATGGTCAACCAAGGATAAATAAATTAGTATTTGGTATTATCCTGAAAAATTGATTGAAAGGATAATAAAAAATTTTAATATAAAATTCTATAATAAATATCTGCATGAAAAAATATTTTGATATGTTAATTGTATTTATTTGTAAATATAATATAGGATAAATAAACCATCATTTGACATTATTCTAAAAAATTGTTTCATGGATAATAAAAGTAATTAATATCTGATTTTATATTTTATAATAAAAAATATTTATATACTGATTTAGACAAATCTTAGCATAAAAATACACTGAATATATTTTATTATTAAAAACAAACAATAATACATCTTAACTTAGATATAATAGATAAAATAACATCTATCTTTTCTATTATATAATCAATCCCTTGATCAAAAATTTTAAAAATCCAGTTATAATTCTTAATTACTATAAAATTAAATAGCGACTCCCTTTTCATATTCTTACTCGTTTCACACTTATTTAGCCTCGAAATCCACATGAAACACTCTTGGTTGGAGAAGTCTATTGCTACAAATGTCGTGAACAGAGAATGAGAAGGTGTCCGCTCTATAAGCAGATGATGTGAAGCCATGGAAAGATAAATAAAAACATGATATTGCTTGCCAGCGTTACTGCTTTTCGGAGAGGGTGCTGCTGCTCACGGCATTGTCGCTTCTATCAGGAGGCAGCTGCTCACGGCATTGTCGCTGCTGCTCCCGAATAGTAATGAAAAAAATGGAGGTCATGGCTTGGAGAGTCTGGTTTGGTTGTTTCCATATTCTGCCATTTCTCCTCACTATCTCATGTTCCAATTATTTCTCCTCATTTTGTATAGCTGTTGCTGGTGTAGGCTTGTTGGAAAAAATGGTGGTCGGTGAATTGCAGATGGTGCTGGGAAAAGTATTTGAGAAAAAAACCCATTAATTCAATGGTAAAAAGAATTTTATTTCAAGAGAAGCCCATCAGTCCGATGGAAAAAGCCCACTAGTACGAAGTCGGGAAAAGCTTATATAAGTCTGCTGGCAAAAGGCATTCAAGAAAAGCCCATCGGTGTGATGGAAAGAACATTTTTATCTATATTGTGTGTTTTACTTCTATCTATCTATCTCAGGACAATAATTCAACAGCTAATTTGCCAATAACTTGTATAAAACATAAGTCAAAGCAATAAAAAAAACATAAGAAAATCTTTTGTTCACTTCACTCTTAATTCTCAACAACCTGTTAAATCAATGTCTGGATTGGTCCCAGATAGTGAAATAATTGTCTGTTTATTCTACTTTTTTCCAACTTAGCGGATGATAAGCATGAATTAGAAGCAAAAGGCTATGGATTTTATGGCATTATTGTCTTAAGTAGATGTCATTTCAAGTTGCCCTACGGCGTTGTTGTCCTATGATGGGAAAAAGAGGTCGATTGAAACAATTAATTAGAGACTTGAGATAGGAGACCTGTGAGCCTGTACAGGTGGACCGTCAATTTTTCGAATAGATTGGTTTTGGCAAATATAAATGTCCAAAATCCTTATAATTAATAATATTTTTTTAATATATATATATATATATATTAAAAAAAAATAGATAGAAAATGGATTATTCCCCCAAGGTTATGGCTAGTTCTGTCCCTAACAAACTTTTGGACAAAAGGTTATACCAAAAAAGATAGTCCTTTAATTTATTTCTTTAAATATAATCCCACTTTTTTGCAGCTTACTTGAGACTCTTTTTTTTTTTTAATGAAATTATAAGAATATTTTAACCACAGAATTATCCTCTTAAGGACAAAAGGCGTTTAGTTTTTTCGCTTTTCAATGAAACAAATGATACGTAAGTTTTCAACCGATAATTAACTGACCTGAAAATATTTAAACCTTTGAAGTGAAATAAAATATTTAGCCTTAGATTTCCAAAACAGTAGTCATGGAAGCTCGGATTTAGAGAAGTTAGGTCCATCTGTTTTCGTATTGAAAAGAAATTTTCAATATCATTTCGATTTTTTTAAAAAAAAAAATAAACCCTTTTGTCCTAAATTAATTAGTTAACTTTCATGATCTATAACCTAATCCTTACATTAAGTTGATCTCCCAGATGAATTTAAAAAGTACTAATTAGAGGATAATAAAAATCAGTTCAAATTTCAAAGAACTTTACCATAGAAAATGCAAGTAATGCTTTACATCCAAGTCTAAAAAAACTACTTTGTTCAATTGTTTTAAAGGAACAAGATCCTAGCCAAAGATTTAGAGGAAAGGAGGAAGGATTATAATAAACTCTCAATTATTATACAGTCTAAGACCCGTTGAACTCATCATCATCATAGTCATCATCATCATCATGAAGAAGAAGAAGTCGTGGTGGGGTATATATTCTGCTAATTATTTGGATTGAAACGTCCATTGTTTTGCATGGCATGGTACCTAAAATAATTTAAAGCATTGCAGCAGAATAATGCCAAATTAGAGTATTTATTAATTGACTTTTAAGGTGGCCTAAAATCTTACTTGACACAAAAAATATAGAATATTTAAATCGTGTCGGTATCTCAAGACAAGTTAATACCACTAACAATTCAGCCAAAATTAGAAAAATGTTGCCTTAGTACTGTGAATCAACATGTTTGGAAACAGGAACTGCTTGTCGATAACATTAAACCTATTTGCATGCTAAACATACAACTAGGAATATTAAACTAAACCCTGAGCATTCACAACAACAAATAAATAAATCATGTTTTTTTCTTAAATGGAGGGGCGGGGGGGAGCACATAAAGCTGCAATTGGCATCTTAGGGGAGAAAAAGAGGGGATATTGTAATTATTTATTTCAAATTATTGTGTTCCAAGGAAAAACAAATAAAGAAAAGAGAATGTTGAGAGTGGGATTTGAACCCACGCCCTTTCGGACCAGAACCTTAATCTGGCGCCTTAGACCAACTCGGCCATCTCAACAATCGACGAAGATTTGGATACTCCTTTAATCAGGTTATAATAGTCTGACATTTGAATAGTGTTCATGGACTTTGGTCCAAAATTTACTCACGGTTTTGCATGTACTTGAAGATATAATTTGGGTTTAGCTAAACGATCTAGATACCTTTATCATCATCAATCGAATAGTTTTTTTAAAAAAATAATAAAATAAAAATTACTGCAATAATCCTAGAATGAGAGCATAACGGGGTAAGTACTCGATTTCTGGGCACACATTTTTAGGATTTTAAAAGCTGAAAAAGGATGAGAAGGCAATTATGCTAGTTAATTCCTTAATTAGTTACATGGGTGCTTTCTTTATTATTCCTGGTAAGATTATTTGTTATTGTATAAGTTCAATATTCAGTTTTATAAAACCAGTATAAACTTTTATTCAATTGTTAAGTGCTGAAATTTCATTAGATTATTTTGAAAACCTTATTATATAGAGTTAACTAGTTGTTTTCATTCTAGATCCAAATTAGACATACATGGAAGATATTGTTTTGAACTTTTCTTTATTTTTTTGTTGTTTTTTAATTTGTTTTCTATTTAAATTAGGATTTCAACTTAATTATAATTTCAATAATTATAGCATTTTTTCTTGTATTTAAATAGTTTTATATACTATTTTTTTTTTAAAAAAAAAGAATTTATGAAAGAAACCTTTTAGAATACATTACATTAGTTGTTTCTACAATTTCTTTATCATTAAGGACTGTAAATTTAGATTTGAAAATCCTAATTATTATTTTTTTTCTCTATAGTTTATAGCTATAAAACTTTAAAATTAAAGAGTCTTATCCACATTACATGTTGTCAACTAGTATGTTAGGCTAGATTTCTCTTCCACGTCAAGTTTAGCTAAGTCCTTCTCACCCGTGAAGCCTAGCTAGCTCCATCATCCTAAATTGTGTAGCCATTAAACCATAAAATTAATTTAGTAGGTTTTGACTAGCTGTGGAATATAAATGTTGTCTGTCTCGTCTATTCAATTTAAGAAAGACTTCACATGCTAGAACCACAATGTGTGTAGATTGTAGTCTCTCTCTTTTTTTACCATTAAATTGCTAATTTTGAGTGCTCCATCAGAACACAGAGCATACAGGCAGTTTCTTATACGATTTATGCAGACTAAAATGATATTATATATATAGAAACAAACCATGCAATCTAGACAGTGATAAATCACATAATTATTTTGAAAACACTCATTAAACTCAAGGGATTTTTCTGAATTTGAGGAGAAAGCCTTCTGTATTTAGGATTAAAAATACACTTCTAAAAGAATCCCAGTTGCTATCCAATGGTAAAAAAGCCACGAAGTTTTACATAGATTGAGTTCCACAAGTAGTTTTTATTTTATTTTCATGTACAATCGTCTAGAGAGGACGAAAAAATTAATACAGCGGCTGCATTTGGTGGTAGGATTTTTCTTGTAGAGGAAGCTGTGGCCTCTATCCACATGACCATGCGGTCCCAAAGGTGGCATTCAAATAATTTGAAGGTAGAGAGGGACGTTTCCAAGTGTGATAAAAGCTATGGCAATGGGCGTAAAAAGTACGTTTATCACAAAATTAACCCCAACATTATGACCTCTTATCACAATGTTGTTTGTCTTGAGGTTATCATCCCTTCGTACAAACAATTGTTGTGTGCTTGTGCACGTTCATGCATATCTATCCAAGAAAAATAAAAGGATACATCACTCTCTTAATTTGTACAAATTAAAATGTGATTGTTGTCGGAATTTTGGAAAGTGATAGAACATAGGAATCGTATATAGTGCAGCATGCATGACTACTACTAGTACGAGCACTCATGGCCTCGTTCTATGTTCATATACATATGCTATCTCTACGTACTAATTCAACTTGACACATCAAGAGGCAAATGTTCATATAATTGTCCTCAAATTTAATACAATATTATTATCCTCCAAGAAAAGTTTCCCATTACAGGGATCCTTGACAAAAGTGATTAATCTCTTTGATCCATCAATCGTTTAAGTACATTTTGGTGTACAATGGGCTTCATCTCCCTTAGAATGCACAAAGAAACCAGTAGGGTGCCAGATACCATGTTTCCTTTTGGACTCGTATAGGAATCTTTGCATTAATATGATGTTATATTATGCCCCAATATTTTTCAAGCTAAATTTCCACTAAATTGCATGCACATTAAGGATATTTTGCATCAGGAATATTGCCATACAAAATTACCAACTAGCAAACATGTCCATTTGGAATTCCTAGTGTTTGATTACTCTCAAGGTTTGCAATGGGAAAACAAAGTTTAGGTTGCGTTTTTTTTGCACCTGCTTTTATGTTTCCGGTGCAAAAAGCACAGTAAGATATTTAATAACTGTAAAAACTGCGTTTTATACTGCGGGATCCACTAAAAAATTAAGTTTAAAATACAGTTTTCGTAAAGCAGTTTTTACATGCTTTTTTAACTGAGTTTTGTAAAACACTGTTTGTTTTTACGTTTTAAAAGCGCTTTTAAAAAAATTTGATAATCTTTTTTTTTCTTTGCTTAAAATTAATATTTTTTTGGTGTTTTTAGATCATTTTGATGCACTGATATCAAAAATAATTTTTTAAAAATAAAAATATATTATTTAAATGCATTTCCAAGTAAAAAGCAATCGCAACTACACAACTACCAAATATTTTATACATGTTTTTTGCTGCACATAAATGTCAACCATAATTTTTACCAAACACGTATCTAAATCCAACTAACTTCAGTTAACCATACTTTTTTTAAACTTATTTTTTTAAAACCATAACCACAAAAACTATGTCAAAAACAAACACCCATAATTTAGCTATTTAGATATTGTTGGTGTATTATTTCAAAATAGAAAAGACATGAATAAAATGAACATGTTTTTCTGTATTTCATGTTTTAAAAGTATAAGAAATTAAAATATTAAGTAGTAGAAGAGAAATAATAAAAATGTTATACATAAAGAAAAAATATAAAAAAAAAACATAAAAATAAATAAAATGGTTATTTTAATGGAACCCACCATCATAGTTGAAGCCACCTAATCAAGTTATACACTCAAAACCTTCTTTATTCGCTCACCATCTATGATCATAGATACTTCATGAGCTGCCTATAGTTTATTAATTATATATGGTAAATAATTTTCTCTTGGAACATCTAAGAATAATTAATTGGCATGATGAGTTGGAAAGTAGGCTCCAAATCATTAAAAACCCAAAAGGATTAATTAATTTTTTTAAAAGATAAGCTTGAAAGTTTTTTTTTTTTCAATGGTGTCGGAAAGTAAGATGGCAAAGATTACATCATCAGCCGTCAAACTGGCTGGAATCCTCTCTGTGGCGCAATATTGAAGCATTGTTATATAATATTCAAGTCTTGAAACAATATGATCAAGTATTGAGATTTGCAAGAGAATATTCAAGTCATGAATTACAGAAGTTCTTGGATAACGCAAACATTATTCAATTGTTTTTTAACATGCAAACATTGTTTATACCCATGATATACGTTGATTAATGTTATAGATAAAAATATAGATAAGAGATAATTTTTATTTTTTTCAAAACATGAAAGATAAGAGAGTATGATTTTTTTTTGGTCTAATTGTCTATAACTTTTAATTTAATCCTGATACAATAACCAAACACTATATAATATTATAAATTTTAGATGAAAGCTTAGCTGAATATGGAGTTTTTCCAAGTAACTTATATGATATGTAAATAATAGAGATGCTTTAATATCCTTTTAAATTTATTTATTTTTTCTAAAACAATAAGATATTAATGAAAGCATGCAACTCTTTGAATTGATTAAAAAAATTGATTGTTGCTTATTTTATGATGAGTTTTTTCCTACATTAACACAATCATCAGCCAAATTATTTTCCAAACTAGCTTATTTGAAAAATTAATTCTCATTTTAGCATTGAAACATGAGTCTTGTATATACATGTGTAACCTATAAAGACACATATGTGTTACATGCACATCCAAAGGTTGTGCATGTACTACATGCACAATCACTGGTTGTGCATATACTGCAAGTGCATCTTTAAATGTCATGCATGTAGTACATGCATGTCTATATATGTCGCCTATGTACAACATGTGCGACTACCTGAATAATTATTTGAAAGTTAGTTTCTTTTTTTTCCCGTACTTCTTTCTTCTCATGTTTCCTTCTTCCTTCCCACATTGTTCTCAACTCAGGCCACCTGATCTCTCTCTCCACCATAATAATAATAATAATAATAATAATAATAATAATAATCTCTCTTCCTTTACCATGATAAACCTCACATCTCTCTCTTTCTCTCTCTCTCTCTCTCTCTCTCTCTCTATCCACCTACGAAAACCATCAGTCCTTCACAATCATTACCACCACCACCCACAAGAGCCCTATTTAACCCCTTTGAGATGTACTCACCTTCCCCCTCTATTGATTTGTTATTTTTCTTGGCCAATTTTGTGAGTATTTTAGGGTAAGGGTTTTAGGTTTTAATTTAGGGTTTTTGTTAATTTTGCCTAATTTAACTATAATTTGAGATTAATTAGATATAAATTTAGTTAAGTAAGTGTATACATTGTCTTATTTAGTAAGAAAAATCAATGAATTATGTTGCGTTGATTATGTTAGTGTTAGGGTTTAGTTTATGATTTTTTTTTAGTTTTGGATTTTTTTTAATGTAACTTGAATAATTTGCTATATTGATTTATTAGCATTGTGTTTTGTTGTGATTTTCACATAATGCTAAAGCTCTACTTGAATAGGAAACATAAACGAGGAAACTCTTAAATTTTGGAGTTGACTCGGGTCCCAAGTTACAGTCAAAGGATCACATAATCATCAAATACGACAAATCTGTCCAGGAAAATTGGTGATGCAATGAAACTAACATTCGTTTAAGAAAGGAACATATGAAAGCTCGGTTGGTATAATAATGACTACATATTGTTATGATGAATCTTAATTAAGTGTTAAGAAAGATGATTTTCATGTTGACGCGGTAGTTAAGGAAGATGAGTAAGGTGAACTAATAAACCAAATAATAAGACCATTTGTTCCTTGAGGATTCTAGGGGGTCTGCTCATATGATGAGCTTTGATTGGGCTTTGAGTCATTAAATTTCAGGTATAAGTATTGAGTTGGAAGTTAGACAAATATTTTGAACCAAGACTGATTTAATTAATACAGTTAAAAGATAACATGTAAAGAATTCACTATAACATAAAGTGCAACATTTAACAACAACTTATGTGTAGTTACAGTGTAAGCATGAATTATCATGTCAATGGTATTTGCATGGGGGATATCACAAGAATTCTGATTTATTTAATATTTCAAAAATGAAAGAGTCTCACACATGTCATCATCCAATGGTTATACAAATCCACCATCAAATTGACTCTGATTTTATTGCTAATATGATTTTGATCACTATCAAAGTTAAAATAAGTATTAAAATTGCAAACATTCAAGCTACTATCAATATAGATTTTTTCTATGATATATAGTAAAAAAAATCTTGGTTAGCTAAACAAAAAAAGTTGGGAAATTTGTTTGGATCACATAAGAAGTCTTTTCAAATATTGCCTAAAATGCTATTAGCTTTGATAAAATCAAATCCTGGTATAGTTATTGGTTGTGATCATAAGATGGTTAATAGTGATATAATAATATTTAAAATAGTATTTTGGCATTTGAACCTTCAATTCAAAGTTTTAATATTATCACCCACTAATAAGTATTGATGACACCCATATATATGGAAAGTACAAGGCAAATATCTTGATTGGAGCTGCTTATGACATGAATAATGAGGTTTTTTCGTTGTTTTATGCTTTGGTTGAGAAAGAAAAAAGGTAACTAAACATGGTTTTTAGATTTGATTCGCAGACATGTCTAAGTTATGTATAATTTCATATAGGCATGGGAAAATTAAGAATGATATATCACAGATATGGACCAAGCCAGATAAGTATCATTATATTGTTCACACCACTTTGTGATTAACTTCAATAAAATATTTAAAGATGTGGCAATGAAAAAACTTTTAGATAAGATGTGCCAAAACCCTTCAAAATGGAAATTTGATACTATATATGATGATATGGTTGACAGGAATGATCAAATCAAAGAATAACATGAGATTGAACTAAAAGAAGGATTGACATTCTCATATAATGGTGGCTATTATTATGAAAATATGACCACTAGTTTGTTTGAGATTTTCAAAAAAAAATTTAAAAAAGTGTTAGTTGTTTGCCTATAATGGCTATAGTACAACTTAACTTTTTCTATATTATTAAATATTTTATTGGTCGAAGAGCTGCAACTGATGATTGCATTAGTCATGGTTTATTGTTCCCTCCTTAAGTGCTACTGAACTACTTAATAGTGAAACAAAATCAAGATCACATGTTGCGAGTATATTTAATATCTGAGATGGTGTATTTCAAGTTGAGACCCTCTCAATAACTGGTAATTGAAGAGAGGTTTGATGAACAGTTGGGTTTAATTAAAAAAAAATATGTATGTGTGGTAAATAACAGTTGTATGATCAACCATGTTCACACCTCATTGCATGTTATACATTATGCAATATTGACTTTGAATAATTTAGTGACCCTTTATTTTCTAACATCAGTTACATAAATTCATATGGTCCTTTTTTTAATCCTTATTTGATATTCTATTGTGGTTTGATTATATTGGGCCACGGGTTGAAGGATTTCCAACTAGATAGAGAGTTGAAAAAGGTCGAACTAGATCCATTCATCTACATAACAAGATGGATGTCAGAAAGGGGCATACATAAATTAGTTGTGGGTTATGCGATGCAATAGGTCATAATAAGAAAACGTGCCAAAATAGACAACATAAGTGAAAACTTTTATTTAAAATCAAGACTTTTATGTCATTTTTCTATGTTAATTTATTGATTTTTATCCTTTTATTCTCTATCCTTTAGCATTTTTTTTACATAGGTACACGTCATGGTGTGAACCAGGAGAGGTGGATCTATATTAGGATGTTGCGGCATACAGGAGAATGAGTCCTCATTATGTCTAGGTCCTTATTATTTCTCGGTATTATGATAGCAGTACAAATATTGATTCAAGGATATTTAGGCTTGATGAGTAAGTTAGTTTTTTTATATAACATGGTCATTGATAATTTTTTTAAATGTTGTTAATACTTGTGTTTATATTTGTTTGATGAAAATCTCAGGTTGATCCAGTTAAACTTTACCATCATGCCCTGATGGACCTAGATGATCGTGTTTGTTCTTATGTCATCGAGGCTGGATTTTTCAAGATCAGTCATCTAAAAGGCATAAATATCAATCACGGATTGATTACAATATTAGTAGAGTAGTGGAGGTGAGAGATCCATATATTTCATTTTCATGTTGAAGAGATGACACCGATATTTTAAGATATAGTTAAGCTAGTCAGCCTTCTGACAAATAGAGCTCTTATTGTAGGCCCCACAACTTTCAACAAATATGAGTTTATTGGAACGGGTACCTCCCCCTAGGAGATATAAAGGGGATTGTATTAGGTTAGTATGGTTAAATGAGACTTTTGAGACCCCATTAAAGGACATTACAGAGGTTGTATTGTATTATTATGCTAGAGCATACATAATATATATGTTTAGGGCTATAATCTTTATCATAACTTAATTTTGGGTCCCCAAGATTTATTTATTTATTTATTTAATATTGAGATATTCAAAAAATAAAAAAAAATAAAAAAATCAAAATCAAAATCAAAAGATACTTTTAAGACACAAATAGGTAAGTTTTTTAGTTGTAATATGTCAAAATACTAGACGGATAGTCAGATTGAAATATTAATGATGAGATAGGCTAAAGAAGAACTTAATTAAAGAGAAATTTAGTTTGAAAATTAATTTGACCAAAATTTAAAGAATTAACTAAGTTCAAGAACTTAGTTCAAGAACTTAATTAAACTTCTAATGGAATTAATTGGCTAAATTAATAACTTATTTGAAACAAAGTTTAAGATTGAAACCTAACTTGACCAAAATTAGAAGAATTAATTAAGTTTAAGGGTTTAATTAAACTTATAATGGATTTAATTGACTTAATTAAAGAATTGATTAAAGCCAAAAAAAATTAAAAGTCAATTTGGCTAAAATTAAAATAATTAATTAAATTCAATGGCTTAATTAAACTTCTAATGAGTTTTGTTGACTTAATCAAAGACTCATTAAAAGAAAAAATAAGTTTAGAAGCCTAATTTAGATCAATTTGCAAAATCAAAAAATCAAATTTGAAAAGTTTAAATTTGTGTAATCAAATGCTTAATTGAAACAAATTTAAAGAGTGAAGGTTGATTAAGGACTGAATGAAAGATCTTCAAAACCAATGATCAAAGTGCAATATACATGTGCATTCAAAGACTAAAATTGATCAAACCAGGGGTTAATTTGAGATAAATTGAAAGTTTGATGATTAATAAGGGTAAAATTACATAATTTAGAAACCAATGATTGATTTATAAAAGGCATGCAAATTAAAAGTTTTCAACCGATGTTTCCAAGGATGCAATTGCAAGAATTGAGAAGTTTTTGGGTTAATTGATGATGCATATAGTGAAACTAGAAGAACAAGAACTAGATTGAAAATTCTTAATACCTTAATTAAAAACCCTAATTTATAGGGTTTAGAATAGGTGACATGTCCCTCAGACTTTAATGAAGACAACAACTAACTCACCGTTTAGTCAATATTCTTATTCTTCTTCAGCTAAGAAGGCTAATCAATAAGCCACCCTTAGATAAATAAATATGGCATCTCTAACTACCTCAGGGATTTTAATAGAAACCAAACGACTGAGAAACACTTTCTTTACAAAATCAGTCATTCTTATCAAATTTTATACCAAATTTGGCTTAAAGAACTTGACAACATCTTATGCCTAGTTAGCCTCCTCTAGGTTAATAGTTTCAAATAGATCGAGAACCAATCTTTCAATCAATAAATGCGGAGTTTTAGACCTTCAAATCAAGCATGATATGTTCCCAGTCATAGATATACATATCCTCTACATATTTCAAGTCTATAAATGACATGTTTATATCTCAGTCTATAAATGACATGATAAAAAATAATGTTCAAAGTTGGGAAGAAAAAAGAAATAAAAAAGAGAACTTATGAATCAAGATTAAAAGCTGGAAACATTAAAGATTTGGAGCTACATATGGGCCAAAAATTCCAAACCAAAGGCATCATTACTTAAAGAAGGTATACCTTGAACCTTTAATGAGATTGTGTAGCTTAATTAGAACACCTCTCATTTAATCGTTGTGTACGTTATGAGTGTTTAATGTTTATTTGTGATGATTATTTATGTGTTCTAATTGCAATGTATCTATTTTTGATAAGGTAGATTTAATTGTTAAAGATATGCATGATTCTGAAAAATAAATTCAAGATGACTTGAATGCATGTTTAATGCTAATACTATTGTTTGTTTAGCATGTTAGTTAATTGTTATGATATCAACAATGATGTCTAGAAGTTCAATTTGATCATTTGATTTAATTTGTTGATTGCATGAGAGTTAAAAAAATTATGATTGTCAATTTGTTTTTATAAATAGATTGTTGGTTCTTTAGCAAGTAATGTTCATGTTTGGTCTAGTTGGAAATAGTTTATCTAATATAACAGTGTTAGAGTAGAAAAATATTCAATTGAAGTTATGTATTGAAGTTGATATAATTTGTTACATTGTTTCCTTTCTTTGTTTTCTTGACTTTTTTATGCTTCAAGCAAGTTGTAATAAGCATGTTTAAGTTAAAGTTGTTGGGTTTAGGCCATGCTTATATGGTTTTAGTTAGTTTATTGTTTTAAGCACTTTTTAGGCATTTCTAGTTTTTTTTTCTTGGTTTGGGTTGAATGTTCATAGGCTTTCGATTTCATTTCCTTAAAAATTGATGTTTTGATATGTCTTGTATGCTTCGATCGAAGCTTGGACGCACACATGGTTGTTCTCTGCCTTTATTTTGTCCATTTAAAACTCGTATCGGATTAATTGATCTTCGACACTTTGAATGCCTAGGTTAGGGCTAAAAACTATCTCATTCGATTCATGAAATTAATATCATATTTTTCTATTTTGATGCATCATTATGCTTTAATCATTCATGTTCAGTCTTTTTGTGCCTATGATTTTGATATAATTTGATCTATAACTTCAATTTGGTTTATGAGTTATTTGATGTGTTTATTGTGTTCTTGAGACCTTCAATTGAAAACAACCATTTGATCTTTCTTTTTTTTAGTATGGATTGTGTTTTTGGGCTTCGGTTCAACTAGGAAGCCCAGCTCATGTGACTAGGGCTAAACCCTTTTAAGGTTTAAGCCAATGTGTGGCAAGACAAAATCTTGGCTAAAAAAAATGCATTTTTGGATCCTTAAGGCATGTTGGGAAAACACGCCCATAACGCACTTTTTAAGTATGTGTTTTTAGCTAAAAACATGTTTGTCAAACATGTCATAACCTATTTTTACAGCTTTCATTTTCTATGTTTTTGTGTGTTTTGCCAAATACATCCTAGTTCTTTTTTTAGATTTTTTGGGAATTGTTTCACAATTAAATTGGGGTCTTTATATCATTTTTACCCTTTTATATTTAATATTTGGAATCATGAACCTGTACATAAGGTATTTTTTGGTATTAAATAAAACAGTCTACTTTTAATTGAAAAAACAACAAAATCTCTTCTTTCAAAAAATATATTTATTTATGTTTTAAATTGTATATGGCCAAGTTTCTCCCCAAAAAAAATCATTTTTTGCATTTTTAATAAAAGAAATACAAAAGAAAAAGCATATTGCATGATTTAGCATTTCTTGAAAATGCTAAAAAAATAGTTTTATAATTTATGTGCATCATGAGTTTAATAACAAGTTTATTAAAACCATGGAGATTTGGTCTAAATTTTGAAAACACAAAAAGAATTAATTTTTTTATTTTAATACCAAGGATTATGAACTTATACATAAAATCTATTCCTGATATTAAAAGAAACAAATGTAAAAATATATTTTGGTTTTAGAATGGCTAGGCTTCACCTATAAAGTCATGGTCCAGTCTACTATGATGGACTAACTTGAACCAATATATAGATCAATGTTTAGAAAAACACAACAGCGCTTTAGTAATAATCAGACAAATAAACAATATAGCTTATTTTAGGTAGAGTATATTTGGGGTGTTATTGTCCTTTCTATAAATAATTAATCCTCTTATATAGATTATAAAAACCAGTTAGGGTTTCTAATGATCAAAATACTAGGTAGCGACTCCACACCTTTTTAACTAATAAAGGACAAGAGTTCCTTGTTCTTTTCACCCACTTTCAAAAATCCTGATTCGAGAGGATGATCGTCATGACGCCATATATGTGCTACAATCTTTGCTAGTTTGATAGGCAATGCACTTCCATGTTACATTTTGCCATTGCTATAAAACTTTGATGCCATTCTTAACTATAGTTGGGGCTCGATAATCTTGATATATTTGTACCGTTAGCTTTGCCAAGCATACATGTGAGACGAGAAACAAATTGGCAAATTTTTATTGTTTCTACATGTATAATTTGATATTATGTTCTATAAAATATTTATAATAAAAATTTATTGTGAATATGAAGCTATGATATTGGTCGTCCTAAAGTTTGGAAAAATCAAATGCTGGACACGGTTATAGGAATATGACTCTCAACTGAAATTCAGTAATAATAATTATGAACACATTATTAAATTTAGATTTTCTATAAAAAAAATATAAATTAACTATTTCTCATGTTATTTGGGTTGGGGAGATGCCTAAGTATTTTACATAAAATTTCACCTATGTTCATAAGTTCTATCAAGATAAATTGGATTCAAATGAGCTTCACCAAGTATGCATGAACTCAATTATTCATTTTCTTATTTAACATTTTTTTCTGGTGTGAATGTTTTTAGAGTGTGTTTGGTATTGCGGTAGCTGTTGTGGTTGTGGTTTGAAAAAAGTTGTTTTATAAAAAGTACTTTTAGTTGAGGTTAGTTTGAAAAAATAAGTGTTTGGTTAAAATTATGGTTGAAAAAAAAGTAGTTTAATGTGTTTGGTTAAGAATGCTTTTGAAATTGAAGTTATAAAATAATTTTAAAAAATATATATTAATATTGATAGTTTTAAATTTAAATATTGTAGAATTAATTACTCCTATTACATCATGAAATAAAAAATACTTTATATAAAATATTTTTTATTATTCCATTAAACTATTTATAATTCCATTACGTACAAAATTCATCCAAAAAGAACTACAGTTTTCATAATTTTTTGAGCATAGATAAAATATTACCAAGTATAAAATTGATATTACAGTGCGAATGAATTTAATTCACTCTATACTAGTTTTTTGGGAAATAAAATATTGTTCACATCACAGTGCGAGTGAATTTAATTCACTCTAAACTAGTTTTTTTTTAAAAAAAAAAACTAGTTAAAAAAATTAACACAAAAAAAAGTCACGTGAATAGTGCAAAGAGAATTGCACTGTTCATTACTTTTTAAGTGAACAGTGCAATTCTCTTGCACTGTTCACGTTAACAGTGTTCAATATACACTATTCATGCTAATTGCATTGTTCAGTGAACAGTGCAATTAGCATGCACAGTAAGGAAGAATCAACATTTTGCTGCCTTTTCTTTTCCTGCGTATGAAACGCTAAAATATGTTGGCTCCACACACAGTAAAGTGTGTATTTTCTTTTACCAAACGGCTGCAAATTGCGTTTTAATTAAGACGCAGCCGCAACCGCAACCGCGTAGCCAAACGGACTCTTAATATATATGTGTTTTATGGTTTCATACATGATATGGACACTGTATACCAATTATTTGATTAAAAGAGCATCTTCATTTCCATGGAGGGAAGTGATTTATATCTATTAGTAGTTCACATGCACTATTTGGTCATATTTGAGGTGCATTGTCCTAATCAGGTAATGTGTTAGTTTGGATTGTATCAACACATATCTAATGATGTTAACACACTTGATAACCTATATGTTATTCATGGTCGAGGTAAAATGGACGACAATTGGTGTGTGGTTCATGTATAATATTTCAATCTTTAGCATGAAAGGAGATATCACATATTTACATAGCGGTATCCAAATTGAATTAGATCTCTACATGTCTTGGTACATGAGCATAACAAGACGATTCATAACATCACCATAGAACCATGTTATAAGACATCCGCGTGACACTCCGCGTCAGCTAACATGTAATTTGGATAATTATGAACCTTGTGCACCACAATATAATAGATTGGTATGTATGAATTAGTTTTTTTTACATGTAACAAAATTCTTATTCGTATTTTATAGATAATATAATATTTTCGCATATATTAGGTCAATTTTTTAATACGCGAGAGTCAGAGAAATGCAACCGTAGTTTGTGATGCAACCAACAATGTTATGCACAACACTTTCAATACTTGGTTCTCATCATGTCATTCTTCACTCATGTTTCAAGAGGTTGGGGAGGTTCAATGTTTGGAAAATGCAATAGAAGATCGTTGAGGTTGTTTATCATGCATGATGATGGCATGCTCGTGGTTCTGATGATGTAAGCTCATCGACAGGTTATTTTGTTAGATGTTGTTTAATTATGTAATTACATAGTTTAATTAATCTATAATTGAATTGATATGGTTTATTATCGTAAATTATTTTGGTGTCGAGATTAAGTTTTTATTTTTTAATTTTGAAATTAAGTGTCTTTTTTAAAATGATCATGTTGAATTTCTGATTGTACATGTACTATATATGTGACTAGTGGTTGCGCATGTAGTGCATAAATGATGGACTCAGATGTAGCACATGTGTGTCTTTATACACGTGACTTCTATTTTTGTATTAGAATAAGAATTATTTTCTCAACTATAGTAGTGTGGAAAATAATGTAGCCAGTTGTGCTAACATGTGAAAAAACTCTTTTATGGTACCCTTTTGAGCTCGCGATAGTTTGATTGAAATATGTACTTTGGTCCCATGCGTAAGAACTTGAATGCTTTGCCGGTCTGCAGCAAGATAGTGCCAAATTCGTGTACTGCTTGTTTTAATTAGATGAGGTTACAAGTGTTCAAAAAAACAGTAAACTGTCATTCAAAGTTTCTAACCTACAAAGATTTTGCTAGTTTTAAGTTTTAACTATTGCCTTTAGAGTTTAAAGTTTTCAGAAATTATTATAATTTTATCAACCTCAATTTCCCCAAATTTAAATATATAAAAAATATATAACTATAAGATAAGCTTTTATATATTTATGAAGAAAACTAGCTTCAGGATATACATTATCATTAAATAAAAACACTAAAAATACAATTATTCATTATTAGAAATTAGGGCGAAATTTTAAATCAGGTTTGTCTCTAACTCTATAAATAATTCTAATTCTTTTATCTTGGTGAACTAATTGTCAGTATCATAGACTCATAGTTGCCTCCTTTGAGCTGTAATCACAAGATTCACAACCCCAAGAGTTAGGCATGAATCGAACTGGAACCTAACTAGCAATTAACAGTGACGAGTCGGCTACATTTGACAACCTCGCAAAATAACAAGTTAGACTATGACTGCTTTGACTTTGAATCTTTGACAATATATATATATATATATATATATATATATAGGATATTGTCACGAATTTGGAGAAATTAATGGTCGAGTTTATCCCAAGTACCTAACACTTTAAGATGACATGCAATATCTTCTATCTTCTTACAATTATTCATCGAGTCACATTATCTATGTATCCTTCACTAATTCACATGTTACTAAGAATTTGAAACTAAATTAAGTTCATTCTACATTTATAATTATTAAATATCATTTGAGGGTCAATCCAAGTTAAAACTAGAGTTATGAATCAAGCAAATTAACTCAAATAAATTTAAAAAATTAAAATAATATTATTTTTAAAAAGAAATCAAGAAATCAATATTTTTTTACTAGGTTTTGACAAGTTTAATGAATAGCAAGTGAACTTGAATTTTGTTAAATTTTTTTTTTTTTGGTTACGACAGTTGGCATGTACCAAGATATAGATGTAGATAGACCGGATTCCAAGTCAACTTTTCAGGCCATAATGGGTTTAATAATCAGGGCTCCATCAATTCCTGTATATTGGGCACAATACAAAATGCCTCCCGATGCCCACCTTCCAGATATATATATATAGCCCCGGTCCCCCGGACCCTCAATTATGACGGAACAATAAACTATTAGTATTAATTAATTAAACAAAATCATGCGATATACTATACAAATCAATTTATAAAAAATACGAGAAAATCTACTTTTATGAAAATTGTGCTTGAATTAGAGGCAGATGCCTCTTTAATTGATGCGTTCCAGTGATGAAATAAAAGAACTTACCCTTTTATCTGTATAAATATAATTGCTTCTAATTTATCTCTTCATGTAGGGTTATTCTCTAATCTAATTGTGTAATACTTTCTATTTCAAATTGATGAAAATATTTTCATGTGAGAAACTCAAACCTAACTTAATTTATTAAAAGAAAATCATAGAAAAAAATGAGTTTTAAAACCATATGACAGTTCATTTTTTAAAATAAATTAGACGGGTTTGAGTTTTTCAAGGGTATTTATGTTAGTTTATATATATATAAATGTTTTGTAGAATAATTAATTGGAGAATTACCTAAAATATAAAGATTTATTGAAGACACTTAAACTTGTAGAAATATATTGAAGACTTAATTTAAAATATAAAGATAAATTTAACTGATTATGTTATATATTTATAATCAGAGAAGCAAGCATGTGTTTACACTAGCTAGCCACAACTAGCATAAGTGCTAAAAACTTAAAACAGGGAGATAATTTGATATTTTGAATTCAAATATTATTCTTAATTATGAGGTGAAGTTGGATTTGTTTTAGGTTGAACACAACTTTAAAATTAGATTCAGTCCAAAAATAATAGTAACTTTAAAATTACAATTATATCATTAATTATGTATTAGATCCTTTTTATTTTTGCGTTTTAAAAGTGTTTTAAAAAAAATTTAAAATTTTTTTAATTTTTTTGTTTCAAATTAATATTTTTTTGGTGTTTTTAAATCATTTTGATGTACTGATGTCAAAAATAATTTAAAAAATAAAAAAAAATTATTTTAATACATTTTTAAATAAAAAATATTTTAAAAATTATTTGAATTAATATGCTCAACTGAAGGCAATCAACATTCTCCTGCTTTCCTCTATTTCTCCACCATCACCATCTTCTCCGGCTATAATTCTTCACTTTTTAGTTGCCATCACTTTGTCCATGCGCATATTTGCAGCCAATATAACCAACAAATTAAAATTTAATCATCACAAAAAACTATAGTTCCCTAAAATGCCATCCTCAAACAAAATGTGCAATTACATTGTGTCGAAGTTTATTTTATAAGAAGGTAGTTTGTTCTTTTCATAATTCAATCAATTCAAGCAATAAACCGCCAATAGAGAGGATTTTATATATATATATTCAAGAGAAAGCTTGAGTCGGATTATTCCTTGATTTCTAGGCTCTTAGGTGGACGTTATCCTATAATCAATTGACGTTGCTAGCTACCAATCCCTTTCTCGAGCCATATAGCCTTGTTATTTTATCGTCTATGCGGGCAGTGCGCCATGTCCAGATTCCTGCTTAACCTATTCAGAACTTTGGTGCTCGGTCGACGCGAATTAATTAATGACCAAGTTGGTGGACTGTATTTTCCTTCACAGTTGGCTGAGTTCGGCCTAACCATAACCACACAATTTGCTATTGGCATTGTTCACTGTATGTTCTTAGTGGGACAAAGTACATTTAAGATGGTATTATTACAATCGATGGAACGATAATGACTCCATAATCACATTACAGAGCACACATCCGTTTTAAACCTTTCAATTTTCGATTCAAAGTTATAACATGATGCCTATAGGAAAATAGAAGTAATTGGATCTTTTGATTTCGATTAATATTGGTATACGAAAATTGCCTATAGATTTCCAAAATATCAAGCTAAAAAAAAACTTTTTGATAAATCATATTCATATTTTTATTGGAGATGTAGTCGGCAAAATAATATTTTTATATTATTTATTTTCTTTTTAAAATATAAAATGGATGGAAAAAAACAAAAGGTACACATAGATTTAAAAATATAGAAACTAATTAATTAGTTCTTAAAACTAAAGGGACTATTTAATTCATTTTACAAACCTAAAGAGATTCATTTATAATTTACTCCAAATAATTAGTAGTAGATATGCAATTTTTCAGTTCATACAAGAAACTAATTAAAGAGGTTCATTCCTTCATGTTTTGGCAATTTTTCTCTTCCACGCCAAGACCCAATTTGTAAATGCACGTCACAGTCACACGTGCATGATCTTCAGCACCATCATAAATTAATTTCCTAGCCATGGAAGTAGGGCAAGGGTTTGCATTAAATGTCTTATGACTCATCAATTCATTTAGGTCATATATACATAAACATGGGGTAAACTAACCACATATGATCTTTTGATCTAATCTTAAATTCTTAATAATTTTGAGAAGTAATTGCAGGATGAATCCTATAGCCTTCAATACAACAATTTTGTCACCAACCCTAGTAGAACTTATTACTGCCACTTTATGTATGATATTTGTTTTTTACAATTATTTTTTATGTTTTTTTAGCTGTTTAGCGTGATAACAACTATTCTTGAAAAAGTTTTTATTTAAGAATATATTAAAATGATATATTTTTTAATTTTTAAAATTTATCTTTTTAATACAAAAAATGAAATTTTTTACAAAAATATTTTCCTACAGCAGATATAAAAACAAATAATAGCATGGTATTAATTGGGAAGCAGAATTTTCAGGTAACGATCAGAGGAGCTGAGCCTATATAGTCAGTGATTTT
Organism: Populus nigra; assembly: GCF_951802175.1. Lineage (NCBI taxonomy): Eukaryota > Viridiplantae > Streptophyta > Magnoliopsida > Malpighiales > Salicaceae > Populus > Populus nigra. Next base: position 18,275,783 of record NC_084852.1, read on the forward strand.
GCAGACCAAAGTCACCCACACAAGAAACCATTAGCTTGATAAAGTTGAAAAGGTAGCTGAGATAGTTTTTGAAGAGAAGAATATATGCGGTTTGTGATGGAATGCAGCTGTGATCAGGATGGCTATAAAATGAGTCAAGTGTGCATTAATGATAGAAAAAGGGGCAATTAATTCCTGGAGTAGAAGGTAATCTATGGCCATCAAAGGTATTCGTCACAAAACCAAACCCTAGGATACGACCTCTACTTCCTGCATTATTGGCTTCATATATACTTTTGTCGTTGCACAACATTCTTTTTCCTAGCCAAAGCCAAATTAAATCTTTGCATTGTTTTATCGAACCCCACTCCCGTCGACCAGCACGCAAATGATTACTATTCCTGTATATACCCATTCATGCATCTGTGCAAGCAAATTCAACACATCACTCTCTTTGGAAAAGAGGCAAAGTGGTCCAGATTTTGGAAAATGAAAGAATACAGAGAGTTCTCATGCCTGTTTAGACTACTAAAATCTTGGGTTATTCGATAGAAATCTTGCCACGCATCCAAGAATATAAAATCGCAATTATTAATGTTATGCATAAGAGAATAACATTAAAGAAAATTAAGAGTATGTACATAAATCATTAGCTAGATCACTACGAATTAATCATTAACAAATCTCACGTTAAGAGTATGATTTCCCGACTCTCTCCCAATTGATTTAAACATGCATCCCTAATCCGATGATTGATTATGACTTCCAATATACAGCTCGTTGATTGAGTGGAAAAAATAGGGAATTTATATCTAATTTTTCTTCCACAATATTTTCATTTAACTTAAAGGAATTTTAACTTTAGTCCTAAAAGTCTTGAATATTTTTATGTTGAGAAATGCCTGGTATTTTAGGAGCATAGTTCAAAATGTTTTAGTTTAGGGATCTAATTGAGAATTAGTAGACTGATGGGAGTAATTTTAAGTTTTTATTTAAGTCTAGATTCCAAATATTTATACGTGTCTTGTCCTTAAAATTTCATAATGCATAAAACTTTGATCTCTTACATTGCAATCGTTTCGTGGAGAGTATTTTTCTAGAATATATTTTTTTAAAAAAAAATTGAGTTATATTTTAGTGTTTGGATATGTTAAAAAATACTTTTTTAAAATAAATTATTTTATATTGATAGTTGTATAATAATAATAATAATAATAATAATAATAAGAGAAGTGGTGGAAGTAGTAACAAAATAGTGTGGTAGTTATGGTTGTATTGGTACATAGTTGTTGGAGGATAATGATTATTGTGCAAGTAATAATTCATAATTATATTGATCTATGGTAATTATAAGATGATGATTGTTGTGACAATTATAATTATAATTATGGTTATAAAATAATGACTATTATAGTGGTTGCATCAGTAACAAGCTAATGGTAATGGATAACAGCGATATATAATAGTAATGGTAATGATGATAATAAAAATATTAATTTTATCAATGATTTCATTTATAACAAAGTAGTGGTAATAGATAACGACAATCATGGTAAGGATGGTGGTTGTTTCATGTGGACATCAAGGCGAAATAAGTGAGACAACTAAGAATATGAAAAAAAAAATCATCATCTAGTTTTATGATAACTAGGAATCCTAACTCGTTTTTTAAAGGTTCTAAGTACTGGGCTGGTTATGTAATAAAAAAAATAGATATTACTATATATATATTTACTTAAAATTAGTTGCATTGTTGTTTGTTTTTAGTGATAACATATGTTTAATGTACTTTCATGCTAATGTTTGTGTAAACTGATATATATGTATTTTTATTATAAAATATAAAATTACATATTAATTGCTCATATTACCCATTAAGCAGTTTAGTATAATAATATTCAATAATGATTCATTTATCATATATTGCTGTTGCAAATAAATACAATTAATGTGCCAAAAAAAACATTTCACGTTGATATTTATGATCAAACAACCTATTAACAGATTTTATTATCCTTTTAACTAACTTTTCAAGATAATGTGAAATGTTGTTTTATTTATTCTTAGTATGAATAATAAAATTCTTAGCCAAAACTTCAATAACTATTTATTTGAAAGATGAACATAAAATACTTTTATCAAATAATTTTATTATCTTTTTAGTCAACTTTTAAGAATAAAACCATTGATGGTTTATTTATTCCAAGTTGATCTTGAATATTAAAAATCTTGACACACAATCAAAACTTCGATAATTATTTATTTGAAAGGTGGGTAAAAAATATTTTTACCAACTAATTTTATTATCATTTTGGTCAATATTTAAGGATTAATCTCATTTAGAGTTTATTCATTCTATGTGGACTTATGAATAATAAAACCATAACCAAATATTTATGATTTGGAAATATTTTTATTTCAAGGTAATTTGATTGACTTCTAAGGATGAAACTCAGTAAAGGTTTATTTATCCTATGTTGACTATAATAAAAATTATTATTTAAACATGTTTTTTTTTAAATGGTCTTATTATCATTTTTTTAGGAAAAAAACCATTTTGAGGTTTTTTCATCCAATATCAATTTATGATAATAAAACCATATATATATATATATATACCAATGGGTTTTATCCTTAAAAGTTAATTTCAAAATGATAATAAGATCGCTTCAAAAACAAAATATATTTTCAACTTTTATTATCATATGTCAATATATGATAATAAAACCATAAACAAATATTTATGAGTTGAAAATATATTTTTGAAAGACAGTTTTATTATTATTTTTAGATTGATTTCTTAGGATACAACTGTTGGTTTTTTTTATCCTATGTCAACCAATAATAATAAAACCACAAATACGCAAATCACAAATACACGAGTTGAAAATATATTTTTTGAGGTGATTTTATTGTCATTTTTAGATCAACTTTTAAGGATAAAACCATTGAGGTTTTTTTTCTATATTAATGAGGTTATAAAAATCACAGGGAATGTTCTAGGATGAATTATTTCTAGAAATTCCCCTGCATCATTTATGATGAAATCAATGACCTTCACTTCAAGACAATGTAGGCTTTTTCTTAGGCAAATCTTTCTCTAGGGGAATATCAACTCTTCTAGAATAAATGCCTGCACAAAGTCCCATGGGAAGTGTTGATGGAGGACCCTTAAAAGATCAAGTCAATACCAGGAATATTTGTGTGAAGAATGACATTAATGGATATATTAAAGAGCTTTTATGAATGTATAGAAAGGGTTGGAAAAGAATATCTAAAGATAAGGAGAGGAGAACTCTGTCCTCTTCCTCTTTATTTCGCTTCTTTTATATCACCTTATTGTTCTACCTCATGCAACGTAGAAAAGGTGAAAAAGTAACCTTATATGATTAAAATAATATTATTTTACTGCTTGTACCATCATATCTAATTAATGTAAGTATGGATGACTTGTTCGTATTTAATGGAATTATGATGGGCATTATAATCATTAACCAGGCTCAAGGTATAGGAGGCTTAGGGTAAAGTGACCCTTCAGTTATGCACCCAATCTGAGGGATGTTGGGCTCAATTCACGCACGGAGGATAGGAGAAAACGGGTCTAGCTCGTGATTGCACCAAAAAATGATCAGAGGCGGTCACGTCTAGCCTAATATGGGGTTAGACATGAGCGTGTCCAAGTCCAACATGGAGGTGGTCGCGGTCATGTCCGGACCCAACATTGGGTCGGGTGTAAACACCTCCAGGTCTAACATAGAGGTGGATATAGTCGCGTCTAAACCCAACATGAAGTTGGGTGTAGATGTTTCCAGGTCTAATATGGAGGTGGACGTGGTCCTGTCCAAACCCAACATGAGGTTAGGCGTGGATGCGTCCAGGTCCAACATAGAGTTAGACACGATCATGTTTGAACCCAACGTGGGGTTGGACGGAAAAGCGTTCGGGCCCAACGTGGGGTGGGCTTAGTCAGTCCCCCTCTTAACTTTAAGTTGGGCGCCGTGAAAGACATAATCCCACCTCGGGTTATAACTTTCGTGCGTTATCTCTTAAATGAGGTTGATTTGAGAAACCATGATCCATCATATATATATATCAATCTATGACAACAAAACCACAAATAAAATTATCTATCAAAAATCAAACCCATAAAATCAATATTAAAATAAAAACTCACAAAATAAAAATCAACAACAAATTATATCACCATCATTTTACAAGTAGCAACTTTAACCCAACAAATCCACAACATTGTGATCTAATGCAAAAAATTAGGAACATCATTCACATAATATCCATAAACAAACTCCACACTTCAGTCATTTAATAATCATTCAAAATAACATGAATTAAACTCAATACACATTAAAAATTGTCCAAATCCCATAAAATTCATTACAATACTCATCAAAATTGACAACATGCAAAAATATTATTTTAAAAAACATGTTTAATGTTTGAAATCAACCTTTAATAATGGATGGAGCTGTCTGGAACCAAAAGGGACAGTGTTGGAAGCACTGACACGTGGCATACATGCGCCGCTAAGGCTGTTGGCACGTGGATCCACCTACAATTAAGCTGGAGAAACGTGATCAATGGAAACTGATGTGACTCCCTTTCATCTCCTCTTCTATAACAATAGTGAGAATCAACACCACTCTTTGAGAGAGATCAAAAAAGAATGAGAGGGAGGAGAACTTGTTATGTGCCTTCATTTAGGTAGGTGGCAGCTTGGTGAAAAAAATTAGCATAGGGTTTTTTTTGTGTTTTTTTGGGAGAGAGTGTCTCTTTTTTTCTTGTATTTTTTGGTGGGTGGGTTTTTTAGTGTTATCCTCCTTTATGTTATTATTATTGTTTTTTGCCTCCCGTTTACTTTTATACTCACTCTTATTTATACCAACACCAAAAACTCTTGTCCTCGTCTATTCTCTAACTTTCCACAACCTTCCTTTTTATTCTTGTATTTATTCATTAATTTACTTTTATTAATTTTATTTTTGAATTGTTTGGAATTGGGGTTGTCAAAATTCAAATCGGTCCTCATACCTTCCACAACAACATTATATTCACTAATAAAAATCTTACTCATTTTCTTCTAATTAATTTTTCCTTTTTGATTGATTTTTTTAAGAAGTTCATTAACATGATAACAACAATCAAATGATTGAAAACTATGAAAAGATCAAAAACTAGCCGGGTCGAGTTGAAAATATAATTTTTTAAGAATTTTTGTATTTTTTATTTACTTTTTGAAAAATATATTGAAAACAAGGGGTAAAAAATGAGTTATGATATTGATGGTGATGGTAATGGAATAACAATTGTAACAATGAAAATAAAGTAGTGAATACAATGATAATTATATAAATAAAAAGGTGATGCTTGTGATAGGCAAGCTAGCAACAATAATGAATTAATGATATTAGTAAATACATGAGTTGATAGTTAGTAAAAAAAATTTGTAAGTGTACTAACAAGATTAAAACTTAGTAGCGAAAGAGATTAAAAATCTATTAATAAAATTCAAATCCATATAGTTTATTTTTTTCCATACCCCAGAGAGAGAGAGATGAGCTAAAAGTCCTTCAAACTTTTTTCATATTATGGCAAAGTAAAAGTCAAAGAAAGAGAAAAAAAGGTCTGGGTGTTCTTCAAAATTTATTGGTACAACTTTTTGGAGACATGCTTGTCCTCTCTTAAATTCGGTTCTTGGTGTGGTTCCTAACTCCTAAAGCTTTTGATTGGATTTACTGTAAATTTGGTCATTGTACTCTTGATATACTCTTGATGTAAGCCTTCTACTCTTCTTTTTTCTTTATTTAGTCGATCCATTTGTTCCTTCAACCAATTTCACATGAATTCCTTAATTTGATGAAGGTTCATATTAAGAAATCTGGTTATTTATAGGGACCAACCTGGCATAAAAGGAGTAAGGGGACCATATTAAGAGAATATCAAGAACAAATGGACCAAATAATAAAATTAACCCTCCAAAGATTACCATGTCTTGATCAAGAATCTGCAGGTTCAGGAACCAGGATCATCTGCTTTTACCCATCCATTGGAATCAAGAAAAGAGAGGTACCACGGGCAATCTGGGTCTGTCTGGTCCTACGTGCATCGCAAATCAGCTGGCCATTTTTGACTACGGAATTGTCACCTTGTGTATTGGTTTTTGCACGTGAAACATAGCTTTGTAAAGTCACCACCTTAACTTTTGCTACCTTTTGAAGTGATTCTCTCTTCTTTCCATTTACTCTTCTTTTTACATCACAACATGGCGATTGAAACATTAAGACATGATCAGGGAGTTTGGATTTTTGTTTGATTTGTTTTTGTTTAATAATTATACCTAAAGCTGTTTTCATTGACCACCGGAAAGAAGTTGGATGATTAAGTTAATGGAATGTACGTAGAGCTTAAATAAATAATTGAGCTCTTCGGATCATATATATATATATATATATATATATATATATATATATATATATATATATATTGTCTCACTCCTAAACTGTCAGTTGAACACATTTGATGTATTTGTTTCCATGAGTTATGTTTCTTGTACACAATTTATAACAATGGAGAAAAAAAAGAGAGTTTTACATGGATTTTCCATAGTTCTACTAGCTTAATTTTAAAGGAATAATTTTTTTTAAAAGCCAATACTAATGTGCATAGAAATGACATGTTTTTTTCTATGCTACTTGTTTTAAAAATATAGAAATTTACTTCAAAACTATCATAAAGATATAACTTTTTTAAATTTTTTTAACAAAATATATTTTTATTCTCATTGCCTATGTTATCTTAGTCTTGAAACAATAATAAAACTTTACCTTAACTCATTTTTTTTAAAATTAATAATAATATTAATTTCTCCCTATGGCATCAAAGTTTTGCAGTCATAATTTAATTTACCTCAATCTTCTTTAGGTTTTAGATTTTTGGATGGTAGTATTGTGCCTTTCTCGTTACAATCAATCAATCAATCAATTAATTAAAAGAGCTAGGTCACTTCAAGTGTCAAGCAATAGTCGGATTATAATTAGAATGAATCAGCTTAAATCTGATTCTCGAATCCAAGGAATTGAGCAAACACACTTTATGATATTTCCACGTTGTTTCGTCAGAAAATTCAATGATTTTAGATTTTATAATGTATATAGGTCGTCCTCTACCAGAATTTCTTCCATTTGTAATGTAAGTTAATTAAATTTAATCGTCCATAATTAATAGTTGGTATTAGGTGGAGTAAAAAAATTGTGATGTAAAAGATTTTAAATTTTGTCCCATCTCCATTTGAATCCCAGTACCATATGGTACGTATTCTTTTGTAATCAATGTTGTATTTCAGGAACAAAATATATAGTAATCCCATTGAAGAAATTAAATTATTTAATGGGATTAATTATCTTTGAGTTTATCTTAAATTATCTTATCATCTGCTAACATCAAAGGGTATTTTATTGTTTGATTTTTAAACAACAAGATATTTTTTTTCTCTCATGGTGTTGAAATGCATGCCAGCAATATTTGCAAAACATGTAAAGTAGAAGTCAAGTGTGGCAGCACAGAGAGTCGGCACCGGCCCCATTTGGGCAGGGCATGCTTGGGCAAATGGGCAATGCAATATTGCATTTGCCCAGAAAGCAAAAAGGCTGTCCTTGGAGAATTTCAAAAACCCTATTGGGACGGCCACAACTTTTGCCTCCTCTTGTTTCCAGGCCACGAACCAACCCCACCCAGAACCGAACCCCACCTTTCTTGTTCTCTAGCTTTCCTACTCCTTTCACAAAATTAATTTAGTCTCAACTCAAACCTTTAATTCAGTTTAATCATAGAGTAGATCGAACACCTCTGCAAGTTTATGTATTGCATAATTGAGTCAATCCAACTAGTGGTAGATAAAAAAAAAATCTCATATTGATTATAAGTTGACCTCCTAGGTTACTTGGATAATTAAATACTAATTTTGATTTTTTTTTATAAGCACATTAATATTTTTTTATGATAAAAATCTTATCAAATAGTTGATCAAATCTAATTCAAATAAGTATTTTTCTCCTAAGAAAAATCTTTGAAAAAAAAAACAAAAATGAATAGATGTAATAAAGATCTTATTATATAGTCAATTAAATCAGCTTGATTGATTCGATAAATAGATATAAATAAGTTAATTAATTAATTATACATATATAATTGAGTTCATAATTGATTTTGTTTTAATCGGGTGATTGAATTTTCAAACCTCACTATTTCAACCTAAATAATAGAAAAGTAGTCAAAATACACAACTTTAATTTCAAAAAACATTTTCATTGCTCTCTGTAAAAAAAAGAAAAAGAAAAAAGAAAAAAGAAAAAGGAAAGAAGCATAACTCCCTTGCCTATCCTCTCTTCTCTTGGAGGAAGAAAGAAGAACACAAAACAAGCATGGCCACACCTTTCGAAGGGGGCAAGGGCCCATCATCCATGGCCATAGCTCTTGAGCAAGCATGGGGAACTGAGCCTAAGGACCCCACTGAATATAATAAAGATCATGCGTGTATTCAGCAGCAGAATATTAAATAACAATTTTAAATAAATGCTTATTTAAGAAAAGGGCACTGAAACACTACCATCGAAGTCTGCAGCAAGCTTACAGTAGTGTCCAAATGCTTGATGTCATCAAAGCTCAGAGACTGTGGGCCACATCTCCATTTACGCAGTAGGAGCTAGCTCTGGTAGTCGAGCACCAGACCTTAGCTCCTTAGCCTCTGTCTACCACCTTAAAGAAGATGATTTTACAATTTGTGGTCCATCGGTTTCTGATGCCATGGATCCATGATTTATATATAGAGAGGTTTGATTTGACGAGGGTAGAGCTTTTAGAATCAATGATGATATATATTATGATTTTTTTTTTGGAGAGTTTGGCTATCAGATCAACATAATTTATAATGTTTTTTTTAAAATAAAATAATATCATCATCTCATTAGAAAATATTTATTCGGGTTTTATCACTTCTATTTGTTAATTCAAAAGGGTATTTCCTTCCTTGTCATTAGTGCTCAAATAAAAAAAATAAGAAAGAATATATAAAATGTTCGTGAATATTTTGCTATAAACATGAATGATTTTTCTTTAAGATGAACATAAAGTGAATTTAGTTTTAGCTAATAAATAAGTTTTTTTATATAGAAAACATCATATCTATATTGTATTACTTATTTCATTTTTAAAAATATATAGTTGAAACTACTTTTTTTTCAATTATAACCTGTGAAATTGTAAATATACTATATTTAAACGTTGAATTTTCCATTTATCTCCGTTTACATGATCTAGTACAAGTTATTAAACTATGATTAATCTCATCAGCAGCCCTTTTCTTTGCTTTCATTTCATGCATGAAAACTTCAAAAATCCAAAAGTTATCATCACACTTTTCAATAAAAATCCAACCTAATTTTCTGGAAGTGTAATTTAACTTATTAAACTTGATATTTATTTTTTAAATATTATTAATTTGAGTTTTATAAATTTTAAAATTATTAAAAATTTATATGATTATTAATTTTAAAATTCATAAAATTAATTAAAATACATAAAAAAATAATAAAATATTCTATTAATTAAAAAAAAAAAAAAAACCCCAAACCCACCCTTCTACATACCACCACCAAAGAACCTTACAGCCTGTTAGAGACTCCTCTTCACACTTCCCTCCCAATCACACCATTCCATGTGTCCTTCCCTTGATATTGACACAGTTCCCTCCCAGCTGTCTTCCTTACTCTTCTCCCTCTTATAAATAGCCCATCGCCCTCTTCTTCCTCCACAAGCCAGTCCCATACCACCTTCCCTCTTAAAGAAACTCTTAGTTTCTGTTCCGTACCCCCACCGATGGCTTCTAATTACTACCTTGCCACTCTTGCTTTCCTCTTCTGTTTCATTAGCCCTTCACTCTCAGCTTTGGTTCAAGAACAACCTTTGGTGCTGAAGTACCACAACGGCATCCTCTTGAAAGGAAACATAACAGTTAATCTAATCTGGTATGGCGAGTTTACACCTATCCAACGGTCTATAATCGTTGACTTCATCAACTCTTTGAACTCAAAAGGGGCCCCACTTCCTTCCACCTCTTCATGGTGGAAGACAACTGAGATGTACCGTGGTGGTTCATCGTCACTCACCGTAGGCCATCAAATACTTCATGAAGAGTTAACACTAGGCAAAATCTTGAAGAGCCAACATTTGATAGCTCTGGCTTCGAAAACCCATTTCACCGTTAACTCCATTAACGTTGTTCTGACGGCAAAAGATGTTGCCGTTGATGGGTTTTGCATGAACAGGTGTGGGACTCACGGGTCAACAAAATCCGGGTCGGGTCGGGGAACCTATATTTGGGTTGGTAACTCGGACGTTCAGTGTCCGGGCCAGTGTGCTTGGCCGTTTCACCAGCCACTCTATGGCCCACAGACACCACCCTTGGGGGCACCTAACGGAGACGTTGGAGTTGACGGAATGATCATCAACCTGGCTACTTTGCTGGCTAACACCGTTACCAATCCATTCAACAGTGGGTACTTTCAGGGCCCACCCACTGCTCCTCTGGAGGCTGTTTCGGCTTGTACTGGGATTTTCGGGTCAGGGTCCTATCCAGGTTATCCGGGTCGGGTCCTGGTTGATAAGGTCACGGGTGCTAGTTACAATGCTTATGGTGTCAATGGAAGGAAGTATATGTTGCCTGCTATGTGGGACCCAAAATCAAGTGCCTGCAAGACACTTGTGTAAAAAAAATCGGGTCCTGGTTTTTTCTTCTCTCTCTTTCTTAGACTTGATGATGATGGACTAGTTTGTCCTTTTGGGTGACATGTAAATTCTCCTTATGAAAAATGCAGAAGAGATATAAATATTATAATAATAAAAAAAACAGATGATGTGTAAAGTGGGATTGGTATGGATTAATTTGTAGGATTCAATGGGGTAATTCTGTTTGGTTTCTAGGAAAGTTGGGGGTAATGAAAGCCGAAGGGGGTGTGCCTGCATGAATGATGCTGGAGGGCTAGGAGACCATAATGACAGCTTTAGGGGAATGATGAGGTGCATTTCACTATATTATGGGGTTTGGCCATCAATGATTTTGTAGGGACCATTAATTAGCTCAGGATCATGTTATGACATGAGAGGATAAGATCAAGCAATTTCAACACCTGTGACTAATTGCCTCCCTTGGATTCTTCCTGAAATTTTAACCTCTTCATTTTCTTGAGGTAAAATTGCTGCGTGCTGTAACTTTAGATGAACTAATCTGCCACGTTTTCACTCCGGTCATGACACCATCGGTGACTCTTTTTCTCTTCTTCTTTTTTCATTGGATTCGTCCTGTCAGATTGATTTGTTCTTGGAAAGTAATCAAAAAACACTTGCCTGCTTTTCAACTATGTGAAATATGTTCTTTAAATTTCATGTCTTTGCCCTAACAGTACGAAGATTGGTACTAAACAGTACATATTTGCAGTACCAATGACTTTTGTGCATTCTCTAACACACCATCACTATAATATATCCATTGTACATGGAAGAAAAGAAAAGCCTCGGAACCAACTCCTATATTTGTGTAGAAGCAAACATGCTTACGTGCAATCAAAACAGTCTGGGTCACACATTGCCATGATGCTTGCCTTCTTTGTCTTTAACTTCTGGTCATAGTGACGCAAGCTGTGGAAATCACGAAGCACTCTGTGCCTTGTGCCATGATGAGCGGGTGGGGGGGATGGTCTAATAATCATCAGCCATAACGATACATGGGCAAAGCTTAATTCACATCTACCAGCAATCTGACAGAGGTACAGTACAAAGTCTCATAGCTCACTAAGCAAGTAAACCAGCTCAAGAGGAAAGTAAAAAGCTGAAGCCCACAATTTTTTTGGCGAGCTAATGCGTAAGAGCAAGCACTCGTTTTGCGGTCATGATTGGATTATCAGCTGCAAGTTCAGAAGCAGCCACGGTTTTATCAACTCAGTAAGCAAGTCATGAATGGCACCTGTCCATTGCCCACCTGACCGAGTCTTGTAACTAGGCAAAGTGGGTCAAAGTTGTATCTATCATCCATTAACAAATCTAACATTTATGCATCACATGTAATGGCAGCAACTTAATTTTCAGTTTTATAATGATCTTAATAAACACAAGACCCATTTGGGTTTTACATTCGGATAAGATTCTAGATTGTTGGTAACTCAGGAAGAATTCGTTCGCGTTGCCAATGCTCGAGTCATTGAGTAATGCTATCTCATATACAAATACTTCAAGCCAACACAATTTAAACGACAAAAAGCTCACAAACTGAATCTAGAGTTGGAAATCAATAGGCGTGGCTTAGTAGTAGTAAGCTCCTTGCACCTGCAAGATCACAGGCCTTGAAAAATACCCCATAAAATCATACTCATGTCCCGCTAACATAGTTCATTGGTAAAGCAATTTAGAATGCTTTTTAATTGAAAATATATTAAAATAATTTTTTTTCAGAATTTTTTTAAAATTTTTTGACATCAAGACATCATGAAAAGCATCTAAAAAAATCAATTTAATACTTTTTAAGAGAAAAACACTCTGAAAAACATGTTCAACCACAAAAACAAGCACTAAGCTTTTAGGCGGATGGTACTCTCTTTAGGGTAAAAACAATTGATGGTCTGAAAAGCAGTCAAGATAACAATTGCAGCATCAGTTGACATCTCAAACAGAAAAGTTCCACAGAAAGAAAGCAGCCTTAATTTAAGCAAAGACACAGAGGCAGCAATGTACCTGACAAAAACTATAATATTGCAACCAGAGGAAGCTTTCAAGATAGCTCAGGCATGAATATTTTTAGGCAGTACAGAAGCAGGCATTTTGATTTCATTGTCTACCATGAACAACATAAAGCTCCAATTCTCACATTTCAACGCGTCAACCCAAGCAGGGAAAAATCTTCTGTTCATCTTTCCCAATGATTAAAACATGTGAGAAGAAAAGAGAGTACAAATTTTGTTAGATAAATCTCTCTGCTAGCAATGCTGCCTCAAACAAAATAGTATTTCAGCCATAGGGGCTGTAACGCATTGGCATTCTGTATCTCAAAACCTTCCTGCAGTGCAAAGAAAATATGCTAAATGACCATCATTGCTCCTTATAGATCAAGACAGAAAAAGCAAGAAGTATAAGCGTATTCATTAAGAAATTTAATGCACTTCTTAGATAGTGTACCCATATCCATAAGGAGAAAAGAGATAAGGAGGCATAGGAGCGCCATTGGGTGGAAACCCCATATATGGGTTGGGTCGACGAGCACGAAACTGCTTCATCCCAGGTAGATTGGTCCGCTTAACAGTTACCTGCAAAAGCACAGAACAAACCAATTTGTGGTTGAGAAATAGTTTAGAGAAAAGAAAGAATAGAACCTAAGGTTATCACGGTTAAGGGACTGAAGATTGCAATTAGATAGGGAGAAAAATACAGAGTTTCTTTACCTTCAATTGGCGGCCATGTAACTCAGACTCGTTCAGAAGGAGAGCCTCCTGCACAGCCTCTGGTTCAATGAATTCGACATATGCATAACCCTTTGGTTGGCCATACTTGTCAGAACGGATAGTGACCCTATTTATTGTCCCACATGCCTGAAAATGCTGCTGCACTTCTTCAGGGGTGCACGAATAGTCCACCTGCAACCATGTTAAGAATAAAAATCTTATAGTGCTATAAGAAAAAGGTGAGCAAGGCAGGGGAAGCTGTGTTGCTTCTTATAGATAGCCACGCTTTTGCCATGCCAACGTTTTAGTTTGCAAGAACATCTTAAATCCCTTATCCCATTGTCATATGCCAACACTAAAAGTTCAATCTCAAAAAGCACTTATCCCAATGTCTCTGTCGTGCATGTATGGCTTTAACAATTTCAATTACTTTATTTTTACAGTAAACCAAACAAAAAAAGTAGGGCAGGTAGAATATTGATTCTATCCCCAGGTCAAGAAATCATTTTGATAACATATGTAACACAAGCAACCAGCCAAAAAAATCCACACTACAAGTTTTTGACACTAAAATAACTCTTTGAAGGCAAACCATATAATAAGGAAAAGAGGCCTCACATTACCAACAAACACTGATCGAGAATCTACTTCCTCTCTATTTGCTTGGGATGCAGCAGCTGAAGCACTAGGATCTAATTGCACATAGAAACAGTAAGAAGGAGGAAGATATGCAAAAACAAAAATCAATCATTGCAGTTACTATTCCTACTCACTTCCATTAACCAATGAAGGGACACATAATATAATAGCTTAAGCATAGGAATTTGACATGTGATGTATCTCTCTTGTTAACTTAAGGGCCAAGACTTAGGCGCGTTATCGATTGAGAAAATAGAAAATGGTAAACAAATAGAATAACCATTCAGTCAAATGCAAGTGCTTGATACAAATGACCAATGTGGAATGCCCCTGTTAAATCTTCAGTAGCTTGAAGCTAAAGAATCAATGACATAAAAGTCCTAAGCCCTAAAATCTTTCTTGCCCTTAAAAGTCTACAGAACATTCTCATCTCGATAACGGAAGTTCTCCGAAACCATAAATCTATTGCATTTCTAACATTCAACTAACTTCAGGAAACATCTCAATCTAAGGCCAGTATTACAAAAATCTATAACAACATGAAACCAACATATATTACAAAACATTCACGAATCTAAGGCCAGTACCACGGAACACAAACTACCTCACCCTAAAGCCACACAAACACACACAAAAAAATCACTTCTAAACTCACACTAACAAGTCCATCCTCACCACAATGCCCCATTATCCCCCAATCTCCAATAAACCCATCATCCCTACCACAACACTGATTAAAAGCAAAAATCCTAACAGATTAAAAAAAAACACAGAAAAAAACCATAAACCCATAAAAAATAACAAAAACCCATTAGACCATAATTGCATATAGCCAAAAAACACCCAAAGTTACAACCTTGTACAGAGCCCATTTCCTTCTCAACCTTGGCCTGCATCTCAAGAAGAGCAGCAGCTTCATCTTCCATTTCCTTTAGTCTCTTCTTCATATCATCAAGTTCCTACAATTTTAACCATAACCCAAAATTAGATTTCTCTTTTTGATCTTAATTGAAATCCCATTAAGGTTTTTGTGTTTTATATCAATCAAAAACTAAAAATCGATTCAAAAAAAACCAGAAAAAAAATACTGGTACAGATTCGTTGGTCTCTGCAGCGGCCATGTCCACATCGTCACCGTCCATTCTGCCTCCCTCCTTCTCGAGTTCTCTCGGTGAAGAATGCGAGCGACACACAATTCTTGATGCCAAAATGTAGTTAACACTGCCAATCTCTCCACTGTTAATTCTTTCACTTGCAAAAAAGGAAAAGCAACGACATGTCATACACAGCACGGGATTTTCTTTCAAGTTTATTGAAATTTAGTCCCTGTAATTTCTCAAAACGTATTAATCAGTATCTGTAGTTTAAAATTTGTTAAATAATCTCTTGACTGTCGTTGACTATCTTCATTTAAATAGTTTTGTTTAAATGTGTGTATGGATACGAAAGGCATGATAAATCGTTTATTTTATAGTAGTAAAACTTAACTTGGGAATCTTGATAATAAATTGAAAGGGTTTAACATGATTTTTTTTAAAAAAAATTAAATATATCAAAATAATATTATTTTTATTATTTTTTAAAAAATTTATCTTAACAAGTTTAGAGTTGGTTTTTAATCAGGTCAAGTTAGATGTAACCAAATCAACAAATTAACTTGAATTTTTAACTAGGTTAATTAGATTTTTTTTCCTTTGTTTTTAACTGCATCAATCCAAGTTTAGGATTGACCCTCCAAATTAATTCAAAATTTACAATCATGGTATATACACCTAATTTATTACATAAATTGTAAATAGTTTTTCATTACCAAAAAAGAAATGAAATTACATATAGGTATAAAACACAAGATTTTCTTATAAGTTAATTATAATTTATTTAGTTTCTATAGTTTGTAAAAATTAATTAATGAATCTCTATGATTAAATAATCCCTTGACCGACCATCCTCCCTTTAATTTTTCTTTTTGGAAAATTTATGAAGGCATGAAGAATGTGATGTCACTAGGTTTGTGGTCACCCAATCTATACGCTCAATATTGCATATGAAAAGATTGATGTCTAAGGTTAAGCGAGGTTTACTAGGTTACAGGTTTATTAGGTTAAAGGGCTTTCACTTGAGGGGGTATATTAGAGAATAATATAAATTATATCTGGAAATCTTATCTAATAGCTTAAGCTATTGGGTTAAGATAATTCTTTGATACTTAACAATACACTAAACCTCAACATTGTCTTTAAGAGGTTGGACTAAAAGCTCCAAGCATAGCTTCTTGAAAGAAGCTAGCCTTTGAGCTCCCATATTGGTCTCGTCTGCAACTTTAAAAACCTAATATGAGAGAACAAATTGAGAGCTTGCAACAGAATTTTATTAGCCAAGACATTAATAAAGGAAAAGGTGCTGAGCATGATACTAGCTTAAGTACTGTGTAGCATGCAGAGTAAATTTACTCTTCAATGCTCGCTAACACAAGCGATTTGATCTTCCTAGACTACAGATTGATCCCCATGCGAAGGTGTAGTTAAGGGGATTTCCATGATTTGTGTTGTTTGCTTGGGACGTACCGATACAATAGCTGTAATAATAGGTTTTATCTTCTCTGTGGTCTTGATAATAACCAAGAACAAAATTCTATATAGAACCACCATTCCAAGCAAAATGGCAAGATCAACCCACTTGGAGACACCCATTTCCACTTGCCATCGATCTCTCAGAATTTGTTCACCGGGAATCGTCCGTGGCCCTCCGGCTTGATTGCTAGGAAATGTTAGTCCTTCAAATTCGTTCTTGAACATTCCTTGGTAGGCATACTTATGGAAGGCAATGTAGTACATGGGATACTTCCAGAATGGCTGAGGGAGATCATGTGGCAATCTAAAGAACCCCCCACCTAGAATCATGAAACCTTGAATCCCAGCTCCTGTTATTATTCCCATCAGAAAATTTGGCACCATACTCGCAACGGTCATCATTAAGCTCTCCACCAACATCATGCAAGCAAACAATACTAAAACAAAGTATATGAAGTGTTCATATCCCTTGTGAAGTCCAGGAAGGTAATAAGTTATTGCTCCAGGAATTGCCGATATCAGCAACAGGTATGGAAAGGCGGAGAATGTGTTGCCAAAAACAAAAGCAGTGGCACCATAGTGCCCATTTAACCTTTCTCTTTCAAATATCTGGATTCAAGAGGAGAAAAACATTTAGAAATAAACATACAATTTGGAACAAAAATATATTTGCACTGATTTATGTCTATACCTTCATATCTTCCACAAAAGAAGGGAATCCTCCGATTGTCATGAACGTTAAGAAAGAAGCTATGAACATTAGCAGAGAACCTCTATCCTGAAACCATATTGATTTTTTAGGCTCCATGTTAATTAAGTTGTAATTAATAAAATCAAATCAAGGCCGGTTGAGTTGTATATTATGTCATACCTGAATTGAATCATTATCAGATCCAAGGTTGTAAAACAAAGTGGCAAGGCCTAATGCTAATGCGACATAGATGGCGACCCGCAACCAATAGTACCCAAGATCTCGATACATGTTTACAAAAGATCTTCTTGTAAGCACAAGACACTGAGTAAGGAAGCTAGAGTGGCTTCTTTCCTCTAATGTCCCACAATCCTGTGTCCATCTGACTGTTAAATCCCTTTCAATGACTGTAATATCAAGAATTTATCACTTAGAAAATTGGGAGGGAATTGGAGCATACCTTTTCACATATTTCTGTGACTAGTCTTTTAACCTGTTGATAATGGTCTGATGATTTATACGCCTTTGTAAGAGTATTAATCGCTACCTCTGCGGTAATTGCATCTTCTAAACCTTGTTCAGGATCCTGTGAAGGACATAATCATAATTTTTATGAACATTTTAAGATGAATCTTGAAGCCACCATTGTCTACATTGGTGTTCAACCAATCAATACTTAATTGTCTCCTTCTCTTCTATCCTGATATACTAATTAACCAAAGATACCGCAAAGCCAGACCTTGGATAAGACAACATACCGTTTCGAAATCTTTGTTTATGGTTTTCAGGAAATGATCAGATGGGTTCTGGAGAGTCGGGCAAGGAAAGCCATTTAAGGCAAAAAACTATATTGAAACAAAATAAAGATGAGGATTAGTCAAGCTGTTAATTCCTATATGATCTACATATATTAGATCAACTAAGCCTACAAAATTTTGATGCTCAAATACCTCATTTGCTTGAGAAGCTGGGCCAAAATACACTACTTTACCAGCACTGAGCAGGCAAAGACTGTCGAAAAGCTGAAAGACTTCACCACTAGGCTGATGAATGGATGCAATTACAGTTCTTCTATTTTCATCCTTGCTGTCAAATCTAACAATTCGGCTCATGACATAATATGATGCTGCACTATCAAGCCCACTTGTGGGTTCATCAAGAAAGAGAAGTTTCGGATGTGTTAGTATCTCTATGCAAATGCTCACTCTCCTCTTTTGACCACCACTAAGTCCTTTAGATCCCCATCCTCCAATTCTTGTATTCATGGCATCTTGCAGCCCCATTTCTCTTATTGTCACCTCTGCTCTCTCTTTCTTTTCTGCCCTTGACATTGAGTCTGGCAATTGGAGCTGAGCTGAGTAGTACACAGCTTCTTTGACTGTTAATGTTGTGATTAAGGTTTCATCTTGAGTTACATAAGCCTGTATGCATCAATGAAAAAAAAAACCTTATAGAAAATATTTGTCTTTCCTAATGCTTTCAAATATTATAGTTTATGATATAAAATTCCTAATGTTTTCATCATTTTCTTCAATTTGTTTTTCCTTACCGATGTACCATAAGCCAGCCTTTGTTTGTGGCCATTGATTAGTATGTCTCCTGTTTGTCGTGTGTTTGAACCCAGTCTCCCTGCAACAGAAACTCAAGTCAAACTATAACATTTGAAACACATAAATTAGCTGTCAAGAAAGATTATGCAGATCAGCTTGATTAGTGTTATTGTGATCTTATAATGTATGGGAGCTTTTCAAGATTTGATCAACTTTAGAAGAGAGGATCAGATATGTTGTGATGTGCAAACTCCAAAAGCTGAGTACTATCTAATTAGTTACCTGCCAATGTATCAAGAAGTGTTGACTTGCCACAGCCTGAAGGACCCATTATAGCCAAAAGCTCTCCAGGCTGAGCATAACCAGTTAAGCCCTGAAGGATTGATTTACTGCCTTTTTTCCCATTGGAAACAGTCACCCACAAATCCTCCCAAGTCAAGAAAACACCATTATGATCAATGGCTGCACCTTCTCCTCCTCCCCTACTGCTTGGCGGTGGAACAACAGTTTTTACTTCTAGTGTGGCCTTAATTTCGTGGTTATAACGCGAAGATGTTGACTGATAATTAAGCCTATGATCGCTTGCAGATGATTGCTTGGAAGGGTAAGGAAGAGAAGACATGGTGGAACGTGTGAGTTGAGAGCGCAAGGGAATGAGTGGTGTGTCTTCAGATATTGTACGTAGGCAATGTCCAAGACAAAGGCTTGTTTTTATAAGGGGATGATGGGTCCCTCGACCTCGTGCTGCACGTGGTTGGATAGATTTTGTTTTCTTCTCGGTTTCAAACATATATAGTAATTTTATTTGTTAAAACGACCAATAGGAAGTCGTCACTTGTATGTATAAGTTCTACGTATGGACATTACTCTAACATAAAACCCTAAATTACTGTGTTAGGGTTTAATTTTATGTACACAAGCATATCATTTTTTTTCATTATTTTTTAATATAAGATAGTTACTACTCACATATATATTTAAAATCTCGCTCTCATATATAAGTTCATTCTTTTTAATTACAACTCTTCCTTCAACAAATTTTTTTGTAAAATACAATAGTCATCGCTGAAGTACTGTAGTATCATCAAGAGTTCATCACTCTTGTAAAAGCCTTCTTATTTAGAACTGATGTCTACTCTCTATTCCTATCCCAGAAGTCACAATTTACTACTCCACGAGTCATTTACTCTTCATCAAAGAGTTCAACCAACTTCTCTTTTTTATTACATATACAACAACCATGAAAGTATGGATTTATTCATACTTGTTTTGGTTATGCAAACACATGTTGTATTTACTCAGTGCACTACTAGAAAAGTGACGAACAGAATTACAAACAGAAATAATTCCATCTCTACTTTGTCGGTATATACCGACAGACAATACTCATCGGAGATACGGTTATTTTTTTGAAAAGTTGCAACGCTGTGATGATGTTGATTTTTTTTTCAGACGATTTTAGTGATGGAATGATCGAGGGATTCAAACCGGGATCTCCGTACAGTGACGTGGCACAGTCACCGGCGGACTCACCGACCGGTATACCGACGGAACATGTCCGTCGGTGAATCCATCGGTAAAAGCTAATATATACCCACTCTGCCGACACTCTCTTTCTCTATTTCTCCTTCTTCCCCATCCCAACTCTCCCTTCCCAAACTACAGTCAACCACCCATCCCAGCTCTCCCCCTCTTCTCAACACAAGCACTCAAGTTTCTTATACTTTTGTACGTGATCACAACATTCGTTCTTCGAGCAATTTATTGTGGATTTTATTGTTTTTTATAAGTAAATTTATCCTTTTTAGTTTTAACATTTAAATGTCAATTTTATTTTTTTTTATTTTTTTTAGTATATATATTTTGTTAACGTATGTACTTGTTTGATTGTTATTTGTCAAAGAAACTTGTAGTATGAATGTATAATTTTGTAGTTGTTATAGTTTGTTTTAGATTTTGTCAAATTGTATTTGTTTGTAAATTGTTGAAACTTTGTTTGAATTACACCGAATTAGATGTGTTGTGATGAAATAAATAATTGCTTGTTTAACATGTTCGTTTTAATTTTTATCAATTCTAAGTTGTGGTTTCCGTAAATTTATATATGTATAAATTTGTATGGACGTTGATAGTTAATAATTGATAATGAATATTTAACATAAATATTTTTTTAGTTTGTTGGATAATGTCAGGGCAAACCAATATTTTTATAAATTTATTTACGTAACATAGTTAATTAATACATGTTGTCGTTATAATTTTATAGAGGTTTGATAGAAGTTATGGATGATCGTTCATGGATGTATCGGAACTCGCCTCAAGGATTGTGGATGATGGATTATTGTAACGGGGTTCAGGGTTTTATTAATTTCGCAACATCTATTCCGAGAAATTTTACTGAAGGCGATATTTGGTGTCCATGCATGAAGTGTAAAAATAAAAAGTTTATGCATCAAGATGTTGTAACGATGCATCTTCTAAGCAAAGGGTTCATGGAGGATTACCTGTGTTGGTATGCACACGGAGAACTATTTGTTCCTAATGAGAGCATGGTAGATATGGTGGTTGGGTCAACTTCTAGTGCTAACAACGTGCATGAAGTTGGAAATGACAACAGTAATCCTTACAGGAAAATGGTTATGGATGCAATGAGAATGAATGAAGGTAATGTCAGTGAATGTCCAATCGTAGAAGAAGAACATAATGCAGATGCAACAGGGTTTTTTGATATGTTGAAAGATTCTTACGAACCATTATGGGATGACTGCACGAACCACAATAAATTATCGGTCGTAGCACAGGTATTCACCATCAAGTAAGATCACGGGTTGAGTGAGGCCGGTTATGACAAGATTATCGAATGGGCGATAAGCATTTTACCTGAAGGGAACAGGCTAAAAGAGAACTTTTATACTGCAAAGTCCCTGATGAAACCCCTTGGTTTAGGATACCAGAAAATTGACATGAGCCCTAACTTCTGCATATTATATTACCTTGAAAATGCTGAGCTGACCGAGTGCATGACATGTGGGCATTCCTATAACCGGTAGGGGAAAGACTCTCGTGGCATATAAAAAACTTAGATACTTCCCAATCACACCTAGACTGTAGAGGTTATTCATGTCACCAAGGACTGCTGAGCACATAATATGACACCAATCACATCATGCGGTTGATGAAGTGATGGTGCATCCTTCTGACGGCAAAGCATGAAAACACTTTATGCATTTCTATAGATGTTAGTTGAACATA
Source organism: Populus nigra (assembly GCF_951802175.1). Classification (NCBI taxonomy): domain Eukaryota; kingdom Viridiplantae; phylum Streptophyta; class Magnoliopsida; order Malpighiales; family Salicaceae; genus Populus; species Populus nigra. The sequence continues at coordinate 18,297,963 of NC_084852.1, forward strand.
TATAGATGTTTACTTTCTATAGATGTTAGGTTGTATATAAGATTTTCCAATGGAGTCAATTGGTTTGTGGTTATTGTAAAGATTTGTAGGTTTGAAAATTATGGGTAGTCTCTAGTATAGGGGAGGTGCTGCCAAATTTTTTTTAAATAATCAAAGTTAATTATGTAATTATTCTTATAAATTTGTGCAGATGCGTAGAATGAAATCTACAACAAGTCGTCAACAGACGGTTGCAGCTAGTTCTTTTAACAGCGAGAAGGACGTATCCTTAGGTGTTGATCATGGTGATGAATCTGCGTCAATTTGTGATGCTACCTCTTCTACCGCAGTTTCACAGCGCAGAGGTGGTGTACCTTCATAGCATGGTTAATTCACCCGCAAGTATCAGGCACAATGAAAGGATGACCTTTCAATGTCAGTTTGTTTAGGTTTTAGTTTTTTTTATACTTATAACATAATTTATGAACAACTAATTAATATTTTATTAATTTTATTTAATTTCATGTTCACAAACATTAAGGCTGCCCGGACAATAACATCGGTGTTTAAATCATCGATGAAGATTCCATTATTTCAATGGAGTCAGGTTTCCAAACATCCTGACTGGAGACCTAATATCGATGCATGGTTTCGACGATTTCAAGTAGGTGTTAACTTTTAATTTCTAGCTTATTTTTAATAAATTATTTTTATAATTTCATATCTTATACTATTTTTATTTTAAATGAATTATTTATATACACAGCATAAATTTGAGTGGGATAGCGCGGACAACAATGTTGTGAGGAGGGTATGGGAGAATCACGCGGCAACTAGGTAACATTGAAAGTAATATTTATTTTTGTTTTATAATTTTATGTTCTAAATTCTAATTTGTTACTATGAAAGTAGGTTGCGTGATTTTTGGTATGACACACAAAAAAAAAAACAAAAAGATATGTGAGAGATAACGGTCTTGAAGGATGGAATGAGGTGGCGGTTTGGCGAAAATTCAAACCGCCATTCATCTCGGAGGATATATGGATGACATATATTGAGCACGTGACGTCTGAGCGGTTCACACGACGTATATAGTCCGGTGCCGACAACCGGTACCGGCAAATTCATGGTTCGGTGACCACACACACCGGCGAGTCTGTCCCATTCAGTGCACATGCGAAGCGGATGGTAAGATTAATTTAAATGAAATATATCGTTAATTAATTTATTGTTGCTTATAAATATATTTAACTTGCAACCTTTTTTTTCCTTACAGGCTACGTCTCTTGGACGTGAGCCGAGCCCAATGGAGCTGTTTGTAGAGACGCACGTGCGGAGTCAAGACCGCCAAAAGGGGGTGCAACAGTTCGTGGATAACCATGCTCAACACTTCATTGTATATTTTTTCAATCATTTTATTTCGTAAGTTATTATTTTCTTGACTTGAATATGATGATTTTTTTAAAAAAAAAAATTCAGGAGACCTATAATAGCTGGTTGAGGGAGAGATATGGGGACGATCCTTCGACCCATCCGGATTTCGATCTAGATTTGTGGATGGAGGTAGGATTGTCTGGTGGACTTGAAAAAAATCAGATCTACGGGCTCTCCAACACTACGGTTGAAAACTTGCAGTCGGCCCGTAGTGTCTCAACCGTTGGGAGCTCTTCATCAATATCGAGCACCCAGTCTGAGGAGTTCATGGCCTTGAAACAACAATATAAACGACTCTTGACGAATTATGATCAGCACCATCAAATGGTCATGGAGATGAGATCAAGGATGGGTGATGATACATGTGCATCCCTTTTTTGGTCGTACGGTTCCAGGAACAACCAGCCTCCTCCTTCTCCTCCTCCAACTCCTTTGTTATTCTTGTTTAATTTTGTTTTTGAAACACATTAAATTTGTAATGAATATTTGGATGAATATTATTTAACATTATTTGTATATTTTTAATGTTTAATACAATTTTATTTTGTTATTTATTAGGTTAATTAGTTTTTTTTACTATTAATAAATAATTTTTTAAAAAATATTTTAAATAAATACCGACGGCCTTACAGACGACACCAGGCCGTCGGTATTTAACCGAGAGTTGCAAAACAATTACCATCCATGCCACAATCACCAATGGATATCTTCTGTCGCATCGCTACTACAGACAGAATATATTCATCGATAGTTTACAGAGAGTTCTGAAATATTTATCGCTTATGCCACAATCACCGACGACCATTCCATCGGTGATTGCTGTTGAAAATACAGACAGAAATATTCTGTCAGAAAAGTTCGCCATCTGTAAAACCGTCGGTTTGGTTTTTTTATTTCTGATAGAGTTAGCGACGAAACAGGGAATTACTGATGATCGATATTCCGTCGGTGATGCTGTCGGTAAGAATTTTACTGACAAATTGCGTGCCTTAGACCGACGGAATGAATCCATCGATAAAACTGTTTAATGGTGAAGTGGTGTATAACTAATCCAAATCATTTTTCATGTCGTTGAAAGCTCTTAAGTACTAGTTAATAATGCGTGAAAATTATTTAACATGGGATATATAATAATGTTAAGTACTAGTCATTTAATGCATGAAAAATATTTAACATGGGATAACATTGTCAAGATCTACACAAAATCATAGGACACCAACAAGTGAAAATTGTTAGTGTATATGCGTTGTTGATAATCGGTTAGTTACACATCATATTATTTGACTTTGTTCATATAAACATATTTATTTTAATAAAGTCTTTATTTATCTTTAATATTCATCAAATATAATAAATATAATATTTGATTAATGAATTTGGAGTAAAGATAAAGCACTTGGAACAAAAAAATATTTTGCAAATAAAATTATAAATTCATTATAATAACGAGATTCTTATTGCATCAAAACATTATTGCTACATGTTTCTAGTCAATGCTTTATTAAGAATAGAAATTAACTAAAGTTGTTGAGACTTATATATATTATGTTATTTCCTTTATAAAAAGAAACAATTGTTCTCATGAGCTAATGCATGAGGAATACCTAAAACTAATATGTAGGTACCTGTTAGATGACATATACAGTACTGAATTGACTCAATAAGAATTCCATATAGAGAGATCACTTATGTCTATGGAAAGGCTCACTTGACAGTTATGTAAGTGATCATTGGACTTGAGATCACTAAATTATTTTATATAGGACATGTGATGCTTTGATCATGACTATACGTTATCCTAACCAAGGATAACAAACAAGCAGATATTGGGTATAACATGAACTATATGAAATTATTTGAGTGATCATGAGATAATTCATTACCCTAGATGAATTGGAAAAAAAGATTCACGTGTTCTCAAATAATATTGATTGCAAGGTGGAATGAAATTTGAAAAAAAAAATATGAAATCTTATTCAAAGAATTAATGACTATGGTATTGAGAATAAACATGATTTGACAGAGTAAACACACTTCATGATAATGTCTAAACCAGAACATTATTGATGAAGATATAATGATACTACCTACATTAGTGCACTTAATAAAAAGAGCAAAATCATAACTACTAGAAACAAATCCAAGAGACGAGATCACAACAGAGAATTTCTCAAACCAAGCACGAGGTGCTTGTTTGAGACCATGTAATGCTTTATTAAGCTTACAAACATACCTAGAGTCATGTGAAACACTAGGAGGGGGCATCATATAAACTTCTTCTTGAAGATCTCCATTCAAGAAGGCATTTTTAACATCAAGTTAAGAGATATACCACTAACGAATCGAAGCCACTATAATAAGAGTACAAATAGTAGTCATTTTTACAACAGGGGAAAATATCTTCTCATAATCCATACTATACTATTAAGAGTATCCTTTTGCAACCAACCTAGCTTTGTATCGCTCAATAGACCCATCAAAATTAGTCTTGATCTTATACACCCAACGACAACCAACAACACTCTTACCAGAAGGTAGAGGAACCAGATCCCAAGTATCTATCTTATGCAAGACAGAAAGTTCCTCATCCATAGCCAGCTGCCAAAGAGAATCAATAATTGTCTTTTTTTTAGAAAGAGGGCTCAGATATATAATGAATATAAGCTAAAAAGAAAGTAAATGATGAAGAATAACAAGAATAAGTAAAATATGGTAGTTTTGTGGACTTACGAATGCGTATGGATTGACATAGAGATGGATTCACTATCTCATATAAAGCTTGAGAAGTTGTAGATAAGAATGGAGCTTTAGGTGTGCTGGAGAGTAAAGTGTCAGTACCTGCAGAATTATGAGTGCAAATTGGTTGAACATGGAGAGGAGTATCTAAGGTACTAGGAACTTAAGATGATAAACTATCAGAATCCTCATAAAAAGGATCTATACGAATAAGATCAGGTCTAGCCAGGTTATAAGTAGTGGATGGAATAGAAAAGAAAGGTATATGTTCGAGAAAGACAACATGACGAGACACATAAAGTTTTTGAGTTATTGAGTCAAAACAACGATACCTTTTTTTACCTTCACCATAACCTAGAAAGACACAAATAATAGATCGGGAGGACAACTTACTGCGTTCTACATGAGGGCAAAGGACAAAGAATGAAATAAGTACAACTAAAAACTCTAAATGAGGAATAATCAGGGACACATCCATATAACTTTTCAAAAGGAGACAAACCCGAACTATGAGGTGATGCAATGATATTAATCAAACTTACAGCATTAGGGATAACGTCTCCCTTAAACTCACTAGGAATAGAAGCAGACAACAAGAGAAAATGAGCAATTTCGACAACGTGCCTATGTTTTCTTTCAGGAACTTTATTTTGCTCAAGAATATCTATACATGAAGTTTGGTGAATGGTTCCATCTAAGGCAAACAACTGACAAAATTTATTAGAGGTGTATTCTCCACCCAAATCACACCTAAAGCATTTGATTATAGCAGAATATTGAGTTTTGACAAGAGTTTAAAAGGTTGTGTACATCTCAAAGAATTCAGAACGATGTTTCATTAAATAAACCCAACAATAATGAGTATGATCATCAATAAATGAAATATAATATCAAGACCCTCTTTTTATAGCAACAAAAAAAGGTCTTCATACATCAGAATGAATCAAGTCAAATGGTGAAGAAGAAACAGAAATACTTTGATTAAAAGGTAAAGCGGAAAATTTTGTCAGTTTACATCTACTACAAAAAAAAAACACCATACATTTGTAATTTTTCTAAAGCTCTTATGGATGTTAAAAATCTCAAACGAGAAGATGAAACATGACCTAGACGAGAATACCATAAATAAAAACTAGAAGATGAAAGACTCAAACAAAAAAAAGACAAATCAATAGTAGTAGAAGCAGCAGCGGCAACTGACACTTTTAATTCATCCAAAATATATAGTTCATTCTCCCTACGACCTGTCCCAATCAGCTTTTAAAACTGCAGATCCTGTACACAACAAAAAAAAAAGAAAATATGACTAAATAATCATCAAAATCACATAATTGACTAATGAAAACAAGATTTAATTTGAGTTTTGAAATGAGATAAACATTAGGAAGAGACAAGTAAGGTGTAATAACATAACCAACACGTAGGAATGAGAGTGTCATCATCAATCATAACAGATATAAAGGGCGAAAGGGACACAAAGGTAAAATATAAAGAATCTTGAGACATATGATGTGAAGCACTAGAATCTAAGATCCATTCAGAATATGAAATACCTAAGGAACTATGAGGCAACTGACCTATGAAAAGAGAAGTGGACATTGCTTGTGGCTGTAAGGAGAGAAAATTCTAAAATTGCATAGCTAGAGTACTAAGATAGGTAATAGAGCCTTATGAAGTTACTACTGCAGTATTGTGGTATGGTAGTTTATAACCCTAAGGTGGTCTATGAGCATTAGATTGTGACTAGCTGCCATGCTTTCAAGCTTGATTCTGTTGTTTCAACTTGGGACAATAGGCTTTCCAATGCCCTCTTTGCTTATAGAAATTGCACTGATCGAAGCCAAACTCTTGTGTAAGGCTTATTTTGATGATTAAAGAATGACTTAAAGGGTACTACTAGTACAGAAGGATTCGAAGCAGAAAGAATTCTCTTTTCAGAATAAGACTGAAAACGTATTTTTTCAGGCAATAGCTCAATATAGGCACCATATGCCTTTAATTCTACCGATTCTGTAAGAGCCAATTAATCCCAAAGATTTGTCATAGCAGAATAAAACTCTTGAATACTTATGTTCTTCTAATGAAGAGCCCGTATGTCATTCTCTAACTGATATTGCTTTGTAAAATTTGATTGTGTCAATAACCTTTGCAGATGATCCCAAACCTCCTTTGCAGATGATATTTCTCAATGATAGTTTATATAGGTTAAAACGAATATGACTTGTGTCAAAGTTAAAACAAATATTTGATCTTCAAGTAATTTTCGTATAATTCACAAACCCTTGATCCATCTAATGGGATCTTAGGACACCTAAAAGATTTTGAATTTATATTTTTCATTGCATGTATGTGTATTAGAAAACCCAACAAAAATATCCATATTTGTTGTTGATCTTCGTAGGATTGCTAGTTTTTCTATGTTCAAGAGATGGAATAGGACCAGATTATGAAGATTTTATGGTGTATATTTTATGTATGAAAGCTTTTATTGTTATCTACATCAATCTTTCAACTTTTCAGTTCAATTTGTGGTTATCATTAATGATTTTTTTTTAACACAAATAATTCTTGATTTATTTAATTAAATGCATACGTCAGACTTTTAATTTACAATTAATTTTTTTTAATGTCAAAAAACACATCAAAAACACTTGCACATTTATGTTTTTGTGTTAATTTTTGTTAGATCCCACCCGCAATAAAGCACAGACCAAATAGCCAGTAAAACATGTAACATGTTTATCAATCTAGGTTAATCTTTCAAGAATATCTACATCTCAAAGCTTATTATATAAAATTGATACTTTGGGTTAGTCAACAACGACTATTAGAAAATTAATAAATACAAACGAAAATATTGACGGAATATTTTCGTCGGTAAATTAGAATAAATTTTACTGATGAAAATATTCCCTCAAAATATACTAGAAAAAAAATATATATAAAAGATTTTATTTATTTTTAATTAGAACATAATCAATCATGTTTATAAGGAAACATAAAAGGATCCAAATATACTCTTTAAATTAATCAAAATTCTCAAACTAACTAATTATATATTAATGCTTACGTTTCCTGAAAATTTAGCATCATTTCATACAGCAAATAATTATTTATTAATCTCAAACATGTTTCACCAAAAATTAACTTATCAACTTGAAAATCCTAATTTATTATCTCTGTATACAATTTCAAGGTAACAACCTAATTTTAGAATTTAACAACCTATTTTATTTTCAATTGCTTAATTAAAATGCCATAATTTTTAAAACAACATAAAACCAAATAAAAACTAAAAGCCATCAAACATCAAATTAGAAAAAAAATCATCGGTTAATCACATAACGTTTCTGTCACAATCTTGGCTGAAAATCGACAATTTTTTTATTTTTTGCAGTGAAATAAATAATGATAATAATAATTGATGTGGTTGGGTGTGTTTGGCTGGTGTAACCTTTCCCCGTATAATTTGTTTTTCTCTTACATCAAGTAGTGGCCACACGTTCATGAATATCCAGGGAATCCATCATTAATGTGTCCACTGACTATTTTGCACCGAATAAAGGCAGTAAATGAATGAAAACTACAATTGATGTTACTCATCACCAGTAGCCAATTACAAAACAAAGTCTTGTTCATCATGGCTATAAAATTCAATATTTCATCGGGTGATGTGTTAATTAAAAAGATATGTTTTTTAAAAAACAAAACTGAATTTCTCTTGTATTTTAATTGGGTCACATATTAATTTACTGGATTTGATTAAATCAATTCTCATCCTATTCAATATAAAATCTGATTTGAGTTATACTTAAGTTCAATAAATTACTGGATTAATCACAGGTAAAGCTCTATTTTATAAAATTATTGCAAACCCTTCTCAAGAACATCATACGTAGTTGCTTATTCCAAAAGAAAGTTATTTTTTTAAAATTAAGTTGGGTTTTTTTATATTTTGATCGGGTTATAAATTGATCTACTAGATCAATTAAAATTACCGAATGAATCCCAAATAATTCAATATAAAACCTGAACTTAGTGATGTCTTGAGCCACTAAATTACCCACCGGTTTTATAATAACATTGTTGCAAGCCCTCGAATAGAAACATCATAAATCGTTTTCCAGGTGTTTGATAGCTCGTATGTAGTCATTTAATGCATGGAAATTATTTTACATGGAGAAAGAAATGAGCAGCCAGGTCTGACTCGCAACTACAAAAATCATAGGACACTAGCAATTAATATGTGGCCCTGATTTCTTGGGATTATGAGCCTTCCATATGTCATACATTCGAGGGACAGGCTGTAGACTAATTCGGCTATTGGAACATTTATATGTGGTGCGCGCGCAAAGCTTATTAATGATAAGGTATTTCAGATTAATTTTGGTGCAATAATGCTATTTTTTTATATATAAATTATTTATATATAGCTTGATGTATTTAGAATAAATATTTTGTAGATTTTCGGCATAACAAAGAATTCTAGTTATAAACGTATTGAATAATGTAGGGATTTATTAGGAAAAAATACAAGGATAAAAATACCCGAATAAATTAATAATTACTTATGAATTATATGAAATTATCAAAATACTTTTAATCAAAATACATTTATTTTTTTTTTATCAGGATGATAAAATGACCACCACATTATAGTGGTGAATAGAAAAATATGAGGGGGGTGATGAATTTATAGTATATTTGTTATTAGTTTTATTAGATTATAAGGACTAATTTATGTAAAAAAAATAAACAATTTTAATTCAAAGAATTAAGTTATTGGGTGAGTATTAAATTTTATATTAAACTTTTTAACATATATTTTCAAGTGAAATTTTTTAAAATTTAAAATTTATACAAACATATTATTATTTTATATTTAATTTTATCAAATGGGATTGAAACTCATAACCCTTTGATGCATTGTTTTAAAACTTAGGTTGACTCAATAAATCAACTCATTACCTGATCAATATAGAGCATAGATTAATCTATATTGAAAAAAATAATTAACTCAGCTAACCCAGTTAAAATCTTGAATTGATCTAGTGATCCGAACAAAATCTGACCATAAACATATTAATTTTTTATTTTTAAGTATTTTTTAGGATTTACCTTAGAGTTCTTATTACAAGTCAGGTTTTAAAATTTAATTTTTTATACAAGACTTCAAACACGATTTGCATCAAACTCTCTACCAGCTCACAATCAATTCCTACCAATTTGTAACCATTCGCACGAAAGGGAGTTGATGACAATAACTACTCTTTGATGGAGAGTTTGAGCCGCCCCCACCCAAATGTGTTTTGCGTGTACTGACTATACAGAACAAGCTCAGACTTCATAGCATAGTTTTCAGATCCGTTTTGGTGCCGATTAAATTTAAAATTCAGATTTTGAATTCTCATCAGGTAACTAGATTATCTGAGTTAATTTTTTTAAAAAAAATCAAAATAATATTATTATAATACAAAAATTAAAAATCAACGAGTTGCAGCTATAAAATCTTAGCAGCAAATGCTTTCTTTAAAAAAACATTTATCACACAAACACAAAGGAAAATTAAATATCAACATAAGAGAATTAATTAAATTACAACTATAAAATCTAAATACCACGTAAAATTTATAAAATTATTATTATTATATTGGAATAATATTTTAATGTTAATTTTTTTAAGCAAGAAAATAGTTTACTTTTGGTTATATTCCCATTATACTCATCCTTCAATCCATTTTGATTTGTCCACATGTAAAAAAAAGACCCATATGTTAAACTTTTTAAAGTATAAGTGGTAATTTTATGTTCCGAACTGGAATGAAAAAAAGTAATTGTTACCCAACTAGTTGTGTAACCGTCCAACGCCGAAGGCTTTTTTTATGTTAAAAATAATATTCAAGTAGAAAAAAAAAATCAGAATAAAAATTAAAATTAAATTTTAATTGAAAAGTGAAATTTAAATTAAAAATCAATTCAAAAAGAAGTTCAAAAAAATAATCATAAAAATAAAAATCAAATTAAAAAATAATATTTAACAAATTAGAATTAAAAAATAAACTTGAAAACAAATAATTTTTTTATAAAATGCCAAAAATTAAAATTAAAAGAACTGAAATTGAAATATAAAAAATTTCACAGTATTTTTGAACAAAGTTATCGCTATCAAACTATTATTTAAAATTGTTAAAAAAATAAAACATAAAACAATGAATAAAAGAGAAATATTTATATGGATTTAAAGTGAAAAAAAGGATTATAAATTTAAAAATTATTTTTCATAAATAATTTATTGTATTGGGAATATATAGAGCAGAAAAATAGATATGACAATCATGTATGTGCTTGGGTAATGAGGCATTAGTATTTTTGGTCAAAGCGACTGCAAAGTCCCTAAAAGCACTTGTATCTGTAATATTTTCATTCAGCTTCTCATATATCAATGTCCAATGCAATACGCAACCCTGATATTTAGGTTATGTTTGTGTTTTGAAAGTTTTTTTGAAAAATTTTTTTAAAAAAATATTATTTTTTAAATTAATATATTTTTTATTTTTTCAGATTATTTTGATGTGTTGATATCAAAAATAATTTTTTAAAAAATAAAAATATTAATTTAATGTATTTTAAAATAAAAAGCATTTTAACCGCTAATACATTCTCAAATATCCTCCAATAAAGGAAAGATGGTATAGTAGTTAAATTCAAAAATTTAAAGATTTTTTTTGGAAAATTCATAATACAAAGCTCATTGAAGTTTTAAATAAAATTAAAAAAATATAATAAAATTTAAGTTGATTTAATTAAATTTAATTTAGATATAATTAATTAAGTTAACATTAAGAATTGAACCAGATTAACTTAGCAAACTAGAAATTCATATGTGATCCAATCATCCAAATTAGTTGCACGTTATCTATGTCCTGTTTTAATAAAAATAATTGATTAATATATTTGGAAATGGGATACAAATTATATTTTTTAAAAATTTAAATTTTGTTTTTTTATTAAAATTTAATATGGTTTCTACGTTTTGGATCGTTTTGATATGCTGATATCAAAAATAATTTTTAGAAAATAAAAAAATATTATTAGCATGCATTTCAATAAAAAAAATTATTTAAAAAACAACCGTTATCATAGCGTAAAGCACCCTTTAACTGAGTGGACATGCGTTCATCTGTGATTATTTATTTAAATTTTTTTGGGTCATTTGGTAGACAACTATGATTGATGGATGACCTTAAAACTCTTGTAAGCCTCTTTTTATCTCCTTCAGTCCCTTCAAAGGTGGTTGATAGTTTCGTGTTATTTGTGTATTCAATTGTCGGCTTGGCAACCTTCCTGGCTCCATCAGTCATAATTCATAAGCACGCAAAGTTGTTTTATATATATATATAAAAGGTGTAAGATTTTCAACAGAAACGTTAGTTTCTAGATCAGTCTCCATCCTACCACAGAGATATTTTCTGCAGCAAAAAAGCCAAATGGAAAGCAACAATCAAATTAGAAAGAAATGATGTGTTTATAAACACAGCGATGAAAAAAAGAAGAAAAAAAAGACAAAAACCCTCGCAGCAAGCCCATGCTAGCTTTGTCAGTTTCATATTCCCACAGCTTGGGATTTGCTAACACCATTCGGTGTCAGAAGATGTTAGTCTTTATTTAAGAGGTTGCGTAAATAAAACACTGACGTAACTTGTTTGATAATTAAAAAAATATTGGTTATTATTTATGAGTTTCACGGAATGCTGTGTTTGTGTTTGAAACGTAAAAAAAAAAGAGGTAGCTAGAAGGTGTTTCTTGTGTGGCAAAATACTGAATCATGTTTTACTGTTCACTAAACAACGAAACATGTTTCTATTATTCATGTGAATAATGAAAAAAAAAGCTTTTGAATGCGAAAATTCTTATGAAGGTTATGTTTCGTGGTAACTTCAAATTAGTTGATGTAATTGTTTTTTTATGATATTTTTATATTAAATAAGTATGATAATGACAACATCTTATTACTATTTTAGAAAAAATTATGATAGCCTCGGAAAAGAGATATTTCTCATATAAAATGTATTTAAAAAATTAATTTATTTTGTGTATTATTTATAAAAAAATTTTAATTTTTAATTTATTTCCAAGAAAATACATAGAGAATAAATAAATAATTTTTAAAATAAAAGGTATTAATAATTAATTAGTTTTATTATATATAAAAAAAATAATCGATTTTAGATTATATGTGTCGACCTAGTACTTTGATTTATGTTTTGAAATTAGGTGGTAATTATGAATAGGTTTTTGTGATATTTAGAATTGTGTTTTTTTAATTAATTATTTTTTATATTTTTTTATTATTTTAATGGAACAATAAAAAACTATCGAATGTGGTGGTGTGCGTCAACCACCACATTATATTTATGAATTTGTTACAAGTCATGAAAACTGTAGTTTTTGTCGGATGAAATTTATACATAATAGAATTGCAAATAATTTAATGGAATAATAAAAAATATTTTATATAAAATATTGTTTATTTTATGATGTAATAGCAGTAGTTAAATGTATACTATTTCAATTAAAAATTATCAATATTAATATATATGTTTTTTAGTTATTTTATAATCTCAATTTAAAAAGCATTATTAACCAAACATATTATACAACTTTTTGTTCAACCTCAATTTTAACCACAGTTTTAACCAAACATATATTTTTCTAAACTAACCTCAATAAGTGTGTTTTTATATATTGGCACAACAAAACTCTTGTTTATCTAGATGAATTTTTAATGATTTAGTTAACTTGATCAAAACCGATTAGATTAATATCTTATAAAACAATTAAAGAAAAAATAAAATGTTATTATTTTAATAAAAATAATTGACCCGAGTTAATTTAGTAACCAACAACCTATAATCTTTTTTAAATTAGATTTTGAATTGGGTTTGATAACTATATTTTTTATTCACTTAAAAAAACTATGTTTGGATAAAAATAACCTTATAAAAATTATTCTTTCGGATAGTGATTATTAAAGGGTCACCAAGTACCTTTAACTATATTTGTTTTTGTTTCCTATCATTACTAATACAACCAATTTCAATTTTTATATGTCTTTCCACTAGTAATTCACCCTTTAATTTATCACCATATATACTTAAGAACTTATTCTAAAAAAATATATGTACTTAAAAACTATATTTTACATAACTTTTAATAATTATTTTTCAAAAAGTATTACTTTGAAATTTGCACAAAATGCAACTTGAAGGACAAAGGATCAAATTAAGGATGACCATAGTATAAAAAGTACCAACTCAAGAAAATAAAACTCTTTAAATTTCAAACTTTTTGCACTTCAATAATGATTTTTTAAAAAATTTAAATTAATTTTATATATTTTGAATGTCAGGAATTCTTTTATTTCTATTAATATCAATCAATATATTTAGTCATCATAGTATTTTCTATAACATTTGAAGTACTAGCCAGAGATAAAATTGGTGATATATTAAAAAATATCTACAGTATAAAATAAAAATCACTTCCTCCTCTTTTTTTCTTATGAAGAACTAGCTAGTAGATTGGAAAATAAATCTGTCACTAAATTTAAAAAAAATTATTACTATTTTTTTGTTATTGACCATCCACCAAACATATCAACCTCCTCATTCAATCCAAGGCCAAGAGGCTAAGAGCCTATTTATTTTTATATTTTAAAAATATTTTTAAAAAAATTAACATTATTTTATTTTTTATTTTAAATTAATTTTTTGAATGTTTTCATATCATTTTGATATAATAATATTAAAAATAAATTTTAAAAAAATAAAAATATATTTTTTTAAATATAATTTTAAGCAAAAATATATTTTAAAAAACAACAAATTTCTAATTACGAAACAAACTTTAAAACCAAAAACAAACAACCTAGCTGCTCAATTGAACCCAAAACACTAACCAGAAACCAGAAACCATAGCACAATTTCAACTTAAAGATTGGTAGGACCATCTTGGCAACTGACACCAAATCCTGATCCTTAAGCTTACATGTTGAGATTTCATTGGTCCCTTAATTAGCCAAGACATGATTTTGCAAGGAGAGAAGTTTTACTCCGGTCTGTTTGCTATACTTCAAAGTAAAAACTTTAATTTTATTAGCTACTCAGATAATAAATAATTGGATTAGAGATCTAGATAAAAATAAAAAAAACATAATAGAATATTTTTTTCATGAGAGATATATCTTTTATATGATTATTCAAGAAGTACTTGGTAGTAACCTTATCAAGCTGTGAAACTGAGTATGTAATTGTCAACTCAGTTGTATGCTATTTAATATGGTTAAGGAATATGCTGAAGTATTTGGGATTTTCTTAAGAAAATCTTAAAGAGATTTATGTTGATAATCAATCAGGGATTGCATTAACAAAAAACTCAGGGTATCATGAAAGAAATAAAAACATCGATATATATTATCATTTTATCCGAGAGCATGTGAAGAACAAAAAAGTCGAATTGATATCTTATAAAACAAATGATCAAGTAGCATATATTTTTACAAAGCCATTGAAAAGGAGAAACATTTATCAAAATAAAGTTCATATATGCTTGACATGATATCTCTCGATTGAGTTTAAAGATGAAAATTGTTGTAATAAACTCAATTAAAAAAGTCAAAGATTATAACCACCAACTGTAATCATCAACCGCAACCACAACCACAAACCGTTTTCACACCACTGCCAATCATTTATATTTACATTTGAAGTTTGATTTTTTTAACTTTCAATTTATATATAAATAATATAGAATGAAAAATATATAAAAAAAATACTAGAAAGAAGGAGAGGGTGTATTTAAAGAGTTTTTAGTTATTTGTAAGCTTCTTGTTGTTAAAGTTAATCAATGTGTTTTATCCCCCTCAGTATTTCAAAGCCACCACCAATCTCTCGAAGTATTATTCCAAGCTTCACTAAATGAAAGATGAACTAGTGATCACCTTTTCTAGATCAAAGGAAATGACTGCAATGAATCAGGCTAGGTCTAAATACACACTCTCACAGCCTATAAAGTGCACCTTGACAAGCTGCTTATCCAAAATCAACAAGAAGTTCAGATGCCAGGCACGAGTTAACAGAAGCAAGGGTTACGTACGATGTTACTGGAAAGCAGTCTGTCAGCATCTTTTGTGTTTTCTGTAGTTGAAGGACAATTTTGGCTGCGACAAACATGCAGCCAAACTGCTTATCACAGTTTTCGTAACTATCAAGCATTCCATTGTTGTATTCATGAATCGATCTAGGACATGATGCCGAAAGCACCAATCCAAGTTCTGTGGAGTTCATTTTTGCATAACATTTCATTGGTTCAAACATCTGCAAACACTGATCCAAATTTCTAGTTGAAAGAAACAAGGAATCCTGTCAATATGTCACCAATAACCCGAACGCGAAAATCGAAAAACTCCTTTGAATGGAACTGCGACATTTACTTTTCCCTTTAGTCATGCAAAAAGAACATGCAGGTGTAACCCAAGCAGTGAGCTTTTTTCAACTGATCTGATCTGAGGCATTCTATGAACCATAGAGCGAGAATATCCATTACCTTACGATCAGCTAGCGTTATCTAAAAAATAGGCTTTAGAACATCTCCTATATTAAAACATCTGACTATATGCAAAACACACTTTTTCCATCTCTATCAGATCACTTTACTGAACATTATATTATGTGATAGCACAATCAGTTCAAAATCTGAATGGCTAAAACTTTTTCTGAAGGTCTCCAAGTAATAAATGCCGAGAGCCTACTTCAACACTGAATTAGTTAAGAGTGCCTGATGGTGCTGCACCAGTCATCCTACATAGCAGTAATTATCCATCTTGAGGATCAGTTTATATATATACAAGTTGTGCCACACCAAGCTCAAATATATAGAGATATAATTAACAACAACCAAATTCACCTTTGTGATATTTGCGTGAACCTCTTCTGCTGCTTGAGCTACCATCTTTCACACGACTGTGATGGTAATCAGATCGGTGTGATTCTTCATGTGCCTGAATGCATGGGGAAGTAAGTTTTTCACATAAATAAATTCCTAGAACAGACGGGAGACAGAAGATACTGGGTTAGGGGATTTTCAACAGAATATAATAATACATCATCTGACGCAGAGCGTGGATGATCCCTGGATGAGTAATCCTTGCCATATCTAGAAGGCATCCTCCGATCATCCCCTCTATCAACCTCGCCTGCAAGAAATAAAGTTACGCGAGCAGAGTCCAAAATATAACAGAAACCCGAAGAGAAAATTGCTTAATGTATAAATAACAAACTATGTATATGTATCAGACAGTCCACGAGAATTCCTATTCACATACATCCCCTTGATGCCACAGTTGATGTTCTAGTGTCAGACAGTCCACGAGAATTCCTGACAGGACTACTAGCACCTTCGCCAAAGCCAGTTCCAGAACTATGCTCCTGCCTGACAAAATAGATACAAAATTACGTAAGCAAAAGAAAGCATGTAAGTTGTGCAAGGGCAAGGCTGTGTTCAAAATCCGCACCATTGTGAATAATTTCGATTAGAATTCTCGTGATCAACACGAGCTCTTGATCGTTGAACGAAAGGTTCAGTACTGCGAGGGCGAACTTCCTCCTGATAAGAACAAAGACAGACTAAACAAGGTCACAAATGGATTTAACAGTCGCATATGAAGAAATTTTTTTGACAAGATGCTGACCATTGAAGAATGAGGACGTATAGAACCAGAAGTGTAATTGTAATCACGGCTATGGCTTTCATAATAATTTGAAGGCTGTTTGGTATTTCTTTCATAACTGTAGTCATTGTGACGAGAAGGTCTATGAGCAACACCTTCTCCTCCATAGCCAGTTCGAGAACTATGCTCCTGCCTGACAAAATAGATACAAAATTACGTAAACAAAAGAAAGCATGTAAGTTGTGTAAGGGCAAGGCTGTGTTCAAAATCCGCACCATTGTGAATAATTTCGATTAGAATTCTCGTGATCAACACGAGCTCTTGATCGTTGAACGAAAGGTTCAGTACTGCGAGGGCGAACTTCCTCCTGATAAGAACAAAGACAGACTAAACAAGGTCACAAATGGATTTAACAGTCGCATATGAAGAAATTTTTTGACAAGATGCTGACCATTGAAGAATGAGGACGTATAGAACCAGAAGTGTAATTGTAATCACGGCTATGGCTTTCATAATAGTTTGAAGGCTGTTTGGTATTTCTTTCGTAACTGTAGTCATTGTGACGAGAAGGTCTATGAGGAACACCTTCTCCTCCATAGACAGTTTGAGAACTATGCTCCTTCCTGACAAAATTGATACAAAATTAGGTAAACAAAAGAAAGCAATAAAGTTGTGCAAGGGCAAGGCTGTGTTAAAAATCCGCACCGTTGTGAATAATTTCTGTAAGAATTCTTATGATCAACACGAGCTCTTGTTCGTTGAACGAAAGGTTCAGTACTGCGAGGGCAAACTTCCTCCTGATAAGAACAAAGACAGACTTAACAAGGTCACAAATGGATATAACAGTCGCATATGAATAAAATTTGTTGACAAGATGATGACCAGTACTGCAGAATGAGGACGTTTAGAACAGATATGACTTTCATAATAGTTTGAAGGCTGTTTGGTATTTCTTCCATAACTGTAGTCATTGTGACGAGAAGGTCTTTGAGCAGCACCTCGAGAAATTCCTTGAGATGGAACTGTCAAGTAAACACACAGTAATAAGATGAAGAAAAGAGAACGTTGGGGGAGGTGGGGTACTGCTACTAAAATGATTAAGGTAAGACATACCAGAAGGCGTTCCAGTATTTAATCTCTCCGGCGAAGGAAACTGCTTTTTCCTTCCGACACTATGGGATACTGCATTTCTATCTCCAGGGCTAGATGATTCTCTAGGACCACCATTATATGGTTTACAACTTGTCTCACTTCTCTCACTACGATCTATAGCACGAGGAGCATCTGTGTGAGAGCGATGAGAATCCTGTTGAACTTCGTTTCCCAGGCCAATTTCCTGCGCAACAGAACTACTGGCTTGAGCAGTACCTTCTGAAGGAATTCTCACCTCACTTCTCTCACTACGATCTATAGCACGAGGAGCATCTGTGTGAGAGCGATGAGAATCCTGTTGAACTTCGTTTCCCAGGCCAATTTCCTGCGCAACAGAACTACGGGCTTGAGCAATACCTTCTGAAGGAATTCTCACCTCACTTCTCTCACTACGATCTATAGCACGAGGAGCATCTGTGTGAGAGCGATGAGAATCCTGTTGAACTTCGTTTCCCAGGCCAATTTCCTGCGCAACAGAACTACTGGCTTGAGCAGTACCTTCTGAAGGAATTCTCACTCGCGGTTTTGCTAAATCTGCCCACGCATTCACCTGAAAAGAATGACTCTTCTTTACAAGCCAGCACCACTTTGCATTGACATAATTATAATGCAATATATCACCAAAACATTTCAGATGTTAAAACTTAAAATCGGCATTTACTCTCCCTCTGATATTAAACCTGAATTAAACATGATGTCTTGTTTAAATGGAAATAACAATGACACAACACTCGACCGAGAAAACCATGCAATGTAACTGACATTGAAGACACAGTAAACAACAATTGTCTTACCCTTTTATCTCTGAAGTAAAGCCCGTCAACATTAACACCATTAACACAAGTCGCTGCAGCTTCATGAGTCTCAAATGTTACATAACAATAATTTGTTCTTATAGCAGAAGGAATGTGGCGGGCAAGTTCAACCTTTACAATCCTCCCAAACTCCTTAAGATGCTTCTTAACATGTTCTTCCCTCCATGCACGAGGGATACCATCTAGATATACTCTCTTGACCTAGAAAGAAGAAAACCATTTAGCCATACTTATGACATATCAGAACATTCCTATATTTGTATAATTCCAACAAGTTCATAGGAAATAATTACGACTCGAAAACATCTCTTATCATTTGAATTAAGAAAATACCTCAACAGTTTCATGCAAGGTATCATGAGTAGAAAAATGCATCCCCTGGAATAATAAATGCGTTGTATACATATCATCACAAGGATTATTCTCCTTTGTACGTTTTCTAAAACCAATTCCAAACAATCAAGAGAAAGAAATTGTGTTCAACCTTTCTGCGTATAAATCAAGAAAATATTTTTCTGTATAGACAAATGACTATCAATTATTTTCCTGTGCTGGGAATCTTAAATGTTAGAAACCATTCACTAAGTTATCAGGACCTGAAGTGATATAAATTAGACCAAGGCAGCGGAAAAGATCAGAGGAATACACAAGAATCTTTACATGTAAAAGAGGACATACATACATGTGACATAATTTCGTCATTCCCACTAGCATATTTGCGTGAAAAATCAGCCTTGGCAGCTCGATTCTGACCAAATGAAACGTTCTCCTTTTTTAAGAGCTCAAGAGCTTCCGATGCATCTTTTCTGGAACGGAAATCCAGATGAGCATATCCCCGGTTCTTCTCTTTGTTTTCTCTAGCAGGATTCAAGGTCAAGATTTCATAGTTTTTAACACCATATTCTGCAAGCTTGTCTTCCAGCTACACAGCAAAACAACCCAACATGAGCAACTAAAATCTGAACCTTCCCTCCAAACGTGGAAATACAATTCAATAACAAAACACTCACATCATCCTTCGTCCATTCCTTGCATATATTCGGAACGTAGAGAGTTTTACTGCCATCTTGGATTTGAGCAGTCCAACATCTCTTGCCATTAATCTGACAGTTAAAACATCAAAGTCACATCTAAATACGTTATATATGGAAGCAAGGAAAGAAAAATTATGGAATCAAAAAGCATGACATAAAGTAGCTAGAGATGAGCAGGAAAATAATCCAAATACTAGTATTGAACTAGTACAAGAAATATGGCTTGAAAATTGCTTTTCAATCTATGTGGCAGAACAAGAAGTGGCAGCCTGAAAAACATGAAGATAGCAACTTTCTATACTCAACGAAGCATCAAATCAGCATCTAATTAATACAAGCTCTCATTAAATGACGAAAATCATCTAAATCCATTTTGGATTCACAGTTTTTATAAACAAACACATTGAACTAGTTAAATGAAAACACACGCAATAAAAAATAGAAGAGAACCATACCACTGGATCTGAAATTTCACAAATAGCACGACGGGCCAGCTCAACAGTTGCAAACGTCAAGAAAGCAACCCTCTTTTTGGATTCGGAGTCCCAACTTAGTCTCACTTTAGTCACCTCCTCCACCCCACCAAAAACCTTCCTGAGATCCTCCTCCTTAGCATATTTATCTAACCCTCCAACAAAGACCTTAAATCGCAGATCTTGACGCTCCTCAACTTCATTGCTCACTTCTTTCACTTCATGTCTTTCCATATTCTCCCTCTTAACTTCCTCTGTTACACCGATAGAATGTCAAAGTAGAAACACTAACCATATCCATGTTTCTGTTCTAACCAAAAAAATGAAATTGGAAAACAACTCTTTCCTCGTTAGTCTTTACCTACATGGATTCTCATTCAATTCTCTCGCCATCAACTTTAACACAAACATAATTAGTCTAGACATGCACAGAAGGAAAGTAAAAGAAAACTTGCAGAATATCGAAGAACTTGACATGTTCCTTTACAATCAAGATTCAAGATTCTTGTTCAAGAAACTACACAAAAAGAAAAAGAAAGGAAGGAAGTCCTATCGCAGAAACAAAAGAAAATGATTGACATATAGCATAATTCAAGCCACAATGCGTAAATTGAGTTCTCTGGTTTCACTATATAATAATGGCAAGCAAACTAGCAGTGCTCATTGAGAAACTATATATGTTACCATCATTAGAAGGTAGAGAAAGATTGTTCGGAGGTGCTGCTCCATCATTTGGAGGTGGAGGTGGTTGGATCTTTTTGGGACGGGTGTCAGCGGTTCCAGTAGAGAATTGTTTCACTGCACGTGAAGGCATTTTTCTCTGTTACTTCTGTTAGTTTCTTGAACTCTGAAGAAGCTGCAAAGTTATGCTTTGTAACTGAAACAAATACAGAGAATTAAAGAGAAATGAGGTTTTGATATCTCCTTTTCTTTTTAACTTGTTTCTTGAAGGGAAACAAAAGTTGCTAAAAACTGATGGTGCATGATCGTGAAGCTTGTCAACTTTTTCACAGAAACAGATTTGGACTGTTCGTTTTTAGCTTTTCAATGAGGACGTTCCTTTGTTGTCACAGATAAACGCTAATGGGTCGAGCCAGATACACGTCTTTCTATGCACGTTAGACTTGACAGAGAAAAAGGTTGTTGCAGGGAGTGGTGGAACAGTGGAAGTAGCTGTGGAAACGCAGTGCTCTCTTTTGCTTGGTTTTGGCCTAAGCACTCTTCCTTTTACTTGCACTGAAAATCCATAATAAATTGTTTAAGACATGCTTTTCACCATTGTTAGGTCTACTGAATCGAAGCAATAGGTTGGTAGTCTCTACTGAGTGTTCTGTTGTTGCAGGACAATTTTGGCTGTGACAAGCAGGCAGCCAAAATGCTCACCGCAGTTTTCAGAAGAATGATCTATCAAGCGTTCTATTGTTGTATTTATAAATGAATCATTAACATGATGTAGAGACCAATAATCCAAGTCCCAAGGAGTTCATTTTCGCATAATATTTCAGTTGTTTGCACACCGGCACACACTGATCCAAATTTTCAAGTAGAAAGAAACAAGACCAATGGGATAAATCCTGTCAATATGTGATGTTGGGGTTTTGAACAATTAGATCACGCTCAAATTTTGCCGAGATTTCACAGGTATGGGGGCCAGCCCTCTTCGTCGGCTCACATCGAGAAAACCTTTAAAAAAAGCCCAGAAGATAGGATTTGATTTAGTTATTTTACTCTCCTGTTTAATTTCAGGTTTTCAACCTTAATTTCAGTTTTTTTTCTCGTATATGTTGAGGGATTCTGTCTCAGACATAATTAAAGGATCTAACCGTGTTTTATTACTGAATAGTTTATTCTCTAAATGTCTGCCTCTCCGTAAAGGATTACAATTCTGGTTTAGAACCCTATCAGAAATTCTGGTTCGGCTATGTCAATACGTCACCAAACTAGTCTAATCATGCACGGCACAATTTCTCGTGTCCAGCAATCTAGTCTCCTATTACCGAGGGACATGTCCATGGAAAATGTATCAGACAATCTAAAACAAGCACAGAGAAAAAAAAAACCATAGACATAAGCCTATAATCCAAGCAGAGAGCTATATGAACTGAGCAGAGGTCTTGCACTGTTGTATAAAGATATAACAACAATCAAATTCTCCTCGGATATATTGGTGCGAACCTCTTCTGCCTTTGCCTTCCAACTCTATGGGGTGCTGCATTTCTATTTCTAGGGCTAAATGATTCTCTAGGACCACAATTATATGGCATACAACCTGGATCCCTTATCTTACTACTATCTGTAGTGCAAGGAGCATCTGAGTGAGAGCGATGAGAATCCTTTGGAACTTTGCATTCCCGGCCAATTCCTGTGTGACAGAACAACTGCCTTGAGCAATACCTGCTGAAAGAATTCTCGCTCGCGGTTCTGCTAACTCTGCCCACATATTCGCCTGAAAAGAACGATCCATCAATACTGCCCAGTATACCAAACACTACCATAAAGTAGCTAGAGATGAACAGGAAAATATCCCAACTACTAGTACAAGAAATATGGCTTGAAAATTGCTTTTCAATCTATGTGGCAGAACAAGAAGTGGCAGCCTGAAAACATGAAGATAGCAACTTACTATACTCTACAAAGCATCAAATCAGCATCTAATACCATTTTGGATTCACAATTTTTATAAAAAACACATTGAACAAGTTAAATGAAAACACAATAAAATAAAGAAAAGAACCATACCACTGGATCTGAGATTTCATAGATAGCATAATTGGCCTGCATAACAGTTGCAAACGTCAGGAAAGCAACCCTCCAATGGGATTCGGGGTCCTGACTTATTCTCACTTTTGTCACTACCCCCACCTTATCAAAATCCTTCCCGAGATCCTCCTCAGTAGCATAATTATCTAACCCTCCAACAAAGACCTTAAATCGCACGTCTTGACGCTCCTCAACTTCGTTTCTCACTTCTTCCACTTAGTGTTTTTCCATCTTCTCCCTCTCAACTTCCGCCATGTATTCTTTTTCCATTCCCTAAGCAACATTTCCATCAAATCTCCCTTGACCACCTTCTTCTTCGAAGTCTATACTTCCCGTTCCTACAATTGCACCACCATTCAGCTCCTTTGTTATAAATGTGATAAGCCCCAATTTGAGACAAATTTACAATAACCCAAACACAACATGGTATTGATGCCAAAGCATAAACACTAAACTTATGCATGTTCCTATTCTAACCACAAAACTGAAATTGGAAAACAAGGCTCTCACAATCAAGATTCAAGATTCTTGCTCAAGAAACTATACCAAGATAACCAAAAGAAAGAAGAATCTCTGATCATAAAAACAATAACAGGAACAATAGCAAATCATTGGAATATAATACAATTCAAGTCACAATTCCCAAATTGTGTTTCTTTTCACTCTATCTTTCTTTCCTTTTCTTTTCATTTTCACTATACCATAATGGCATGCAAACCGGCAGCAACTATGTGTACCTCCATTAGAAGGAAGATTCCGAGGTGCAGCTCCATCATCATTTGGAGGTGGTAAAGCTGGTTGGATCTTTTCCAGAGGGATGATTGGGGAGGCTGTAGTGGAGGGTTTCATAGCCTGCAGAGCAGCAGAGGCATCTTTTCTGTTATTTCTGTTAGTTTCTTGAACCCTGAAGCAGCAAAGTACTTCGTGCATGGCTACAAAAAGGAAAAAGAAAAGGAAATGTGAAAAGCAAGTGCATGCGATTTATGGATTTCTTCTCCCTTCTCAACTTCTCGGGAGGGTTTACTTTTGTTTTTCAAAAAACTTTACAAGAAAAATGGTATAGTGATACGGTGTGGATTTTGAGTTTTTCATTGTCGATATGGCCCTTTGGGAGCACATAGAAGGGCAAATGGGCTGCAGGCCGTGTGGTGATCTCTTTGAGCAACTCCAGAATTTGAGCCTTCTCAAGCACCAGAGTGAGATGTGGTATTAGCTTGTGTGTGGTTAAAACAACAACAAAATGCAGGTTCTAAGGGAGAAAACAAGTCTGTAATTTTCTGCTGAATAGCATGAACAAGAGGAGATATACACCGTAAAAACTTATCACACTTTTCTTTCTTTTTTCTCTCATACATCTCCAGAACTTTCAGATATATATACAAAAAACCAACATATCTTAGCCTCACACTTTTTCATCTTAATCACTTTTTAATCTAATTATAATTACTTTCTTTCACCTTTTAATCTAACTATAATTACTTTCTTTCTAACATAAATTAACGAACTAAAGTAAAAGTTAAATAGTTGTCACAGTAACTTACTACTAGTTACAGCATATTAACTTTAATATTCTCCACCTTAATATGCTAAACTTGAACTGCTAGTATATTTTTCAGCTTTTGAAATTTATCCTTTGACAATGTTTTTGTAAAGATATCAGCCACCTACTCTTCTGATTTGCAGAAATCTATATTAACCACTCTTCCTTAATTTGCTTTATGAATGAAATGATGTTCAAGTGCAATGTGTTTGGTTCTACTGTAAAAAACTGAATTCCTTGCCATTGTTGTAGCTGATTTATTATCACATTGTTAATGTTGTTGGCTCTTTTTGCTTTTCAACTATATCTTTTATAATTCTTCTCAACCAAATAGCTTTTTGAGTAACTAAACTAACTACAACATATTCAACTTCACCGGATAATTGAGCCGTTAAATGTTGTTTTTTCAAACACCAAGCAAACACACCTAAACTAAGACAAAAAAACATAGTCTGAAATACTTTTTATATCAACATATCCATCTCAATCATTGTCACAAAGTTCAATCATTTTCAACTGAAAAATTCTGTCAAATCTAATTCCATACTCGATAGTGTCTTGTATCTAACACCTTTTCAGTAGCTCTAGGATGAAAGTGACTTGGAGAATTCATGAACCCAAAAAGCAAACTTGCTGCAAACATTACATTTGGCCTTATAACTGTTAAGTACAATACATTCCCAACTAAACTTGTATAAAAAGTAATATCCACCTTCTTTCCTTTATCTTTCATTAACTTTTCATTCACCACTAAATTGTGATGTTTTGAAATAAATGAGTAGGAAAAGGCAACAAAACCCTTGGAGGCTTAAAAGTAGGTATAAATGAATGAGAAGCATTGTAGTAATTGAACAAAAAATTGATAAATATAAATAGAAAAAAAAAAGTTATGTTCTTAGAGAGCAAACCATGAGAGGGAAAGAAGAAAAGAAAAGAGAGAAAGATAAAGGAATTAAAAGAGAGTTGGAGAAATAAGATTAAAATGTAAAATTTAGGTTTTTAAATGTATAAATGTGTGTTCTTTTAGCTTTAAATTTATGTTTTGTTGAATGTTAGGGTTTTGAAGATTGTGTTTTGAATTGATTGATGAATTGATTTGATTGTTATGAGTAATTAGTTATTTAGTTGATTATGAAAGATTGTAGGTAAAGATGATGATTTTGAATTATGATTTTGTTTAATTGGTGAATTTGTGTTAGAAATCAGGAGATACCAGTAGGTAATCTGTGGAAGTTCTGGTTTTGAGGTTGAAGATGATGAAAGTTAAGTTTGGTCCCTCAATTTGTGAAAATTACAATTTAGTCCCAAAACTTCAAAAAATTACAGATTGGTCCCTGGAACATAATCCAAGATTTTGGATAGAATTAAAGATGAATTATCGGCAGAATTCCAGTATAGTTATGAATTTATAACACTTTCAATTTGGTCCTTTTATTTGATAAAAATTACAATTTGATCCTAAAAATTTGGAAAAATTCCAGAATGGTCCCTGGAGCATGATTTAAGATTCTGAACAGAACTGAGGATGAATTATGGATATAATTCCACTATAGTCATGAATTTATGATATTTTTAGTTTGGTCTTCCAATTTGACAAAGTTACAATTTGATCTTTAAAATATGATAAATTCTAGATTGGTCTCAGACCGTATTATTAGTTTTTTTTTTCAGATTGGTTTGATGAATACTTGATGGTTATTTAGTGAAT
The DNA here is from genome assembly GCF_951802175.1 of Populus nigra. NCBI lineage: Eukaryota > Viridiplantae > Streptophyta > Magnoliopsida > Malpighiales > Salicaceae > Populus > Populus nigra. The sequence goes on from NC_084852.1 coordinate 18,324,321, forward strand.
TATTATCATGTCTTATTATTTGTTTTATTATGGATTAGATTTCAGGAAAACCGTTTAATTTTTTTATTTTTAGAAAACATTACTAGTTTAGTTTAAAAACATATAAGGTTATAGAATAGATCCTTAGTTAAGTGTATTAAATAGGTTGTATATTCTTTCGAGTCATTTTTGAATATGTCTCATTTGTATTCAGATAATCCTGATATTCTATCGGCGGGACATCAGTAGGATTTCCTTCGATATCTGCTTTTAAGTTTTGTTTGCTTTCGAGTTAGGTGAGTGGATAATTTTTCATATGAGTGAGAAATATTATAAATATTTGAGTTGTTAATATGAATTGAATCATGCTTCTTGATAATATATATATATATATATATATATATATATATATATGTTAATTATTATCCTTGTTACGATAAAGCATGATCAATTGTTGAATTTGAATTCTTGATATGAACCAATATATATTTTGAATTAACTTCTGAATTGATAGCTCCTCATTTGATTTATATCATGGGTTGAGCCTTGAGATATGAATATGTCTGTTTGATTATGATTATGAACCTATGGTATGCCAGTCAGAATACCCATGCTAAGAGGACAGTGTTAGTCTTTATGCACATCGTATCTGAACCCTAGTTGGTCGGGAGAGTCAGCAACCTGTGTAGACTGATCATCCCATAGTACGGAGACTTATGCTCATTGCATTTTGATTTTCTGACAAGCTTTACTTTATGATATTCTTGTTATGACCTATTGGAGAAACCTTCTTATAAGAACTTAGAGCCATAATTGTGTGTGTGTCTGTGTCTGTGTCTGTGTGTGTGTGTGTGTGTCTATATATATCCATCCTTGTTATATTACCTCGTGTGTGTGTGTGTGTGTATTGAACGTTATCTACTCACTGAGTTGTTGAACTCACCCTCTTATTATTTATCTTTTCAAGCTTTTAGCTTGTTAGCGGGTTATTTATTAGACTTTCAGAACCTGCTCTTTTGGTCGTAATTTGTACTTTTTTTATGTCTAGTTAGTGCTTCACAACTATAAAATTGTATTAACTCTCGTATTAAGACAATTAAGTTAGATTATGAAGTTAGATTTGTTGTTACTGCTGCATTGAACTCTGATTGATTTATTTAAAGAATAAGTTTGTATGTAAGTTTGGATTCACATAGGTATGGAACCTTAAAGGAGAACCTTACCTATGTACCGGTCATGGATCCGGAAATCGGGTCGTGATAAAAGGCGTATCAATAATTTTGCAACCAAACATTCCAAATTTTTTTAGAATTCTTCCAGCAAAATCCTTGTAATATTTTGAAATAAAGAAGGAAAGATTTGATAGAAAATTACAACAATACCCTTGTAAGGGTAAGTTTTAGTATACATAAATAAAGAATATTTTAGTAATTGAACAAAGACTTGGTAAATATAAATAAGATGAGAAAAAAAAAGAAAATAGAAAATAGAAGAGAAAAGATTGTAAGTTAAAGAAGAAAGAAGAAGAGAAAAGAGGGAAAGATAAAGGAAAGGGAAGAGAGTTAGAGAAAATAAGTTTAAACTATAAGATTTATACTTTAATGTGTATAAGGGTTGTTATTAGTTAAGATTTTGAATTTGTTGAAGATTTTTGAAGATTTTGTTTTAGGTTTAATTGATGAGTTGATTGGAATATTATGGGTTAATTGTTATAAATAATAGTTTAATTGGTTGGAATTTTAGATGATTTTATTATGGATAATAATTTTGAGATTAATTGCTTTAATTGATGTATTGGATGTAAGAATATTGATAAATTGTGAAAAAACCCTTTCTAAAAATCTAGACAGTAAGATCTTGAGGTTGAAGATGATGAGATTTCATTTTGGTTTCTCAATATTAGAAATTTATAATTTAGTCCTTGAACTTTGGAAAAATTATATTTTGGTCCTTAGAGCATAATTCGAGATTCTGGAAAGAATTGAGGATGGATTATGGGTACAATTTTAGTATAGTTATGAATTTATAACATTTTCAGTTTGGTTCTCTAATTTGATAAAATTAAAATTTAACCCCTTAAATTCTAAGAAAAATCTACATTGGTCCCTAGCTATAATTTTAGTTTTTCATATTGGTTTTAATGAATAATTGAGGTTTATTGTGAATTATTATCAAGTTTTATAATTTGTTTTCTTTTGAAATTAGATGTCGAGAAACCGTTTGATTTTAGGGTTTTTGGGGGAGAAAAAAAAGACCAGTTTGGTTCCTAAACATATAGGTTTATGAGTTAGACCTAAGTTAAGTGTATTAAATAGATTGGACATTCTTTTGGAGTTATTTTTTAGTATGTTCCATTTGATATTCAAATAATCCTAATATTTTATCCGCGGGACATCGATAAGATTTCCTTGGATATCTATTTTTGTGTTCTTTTCGCTTTTGAGTCAAGTGAGTGGATAATTTCTCATATCCTAGAGGATTAATATAAATACTTAAATTGTTAATATGAAATTAAGCATACTTCTTGGTAATCCCTATATTGTTATTTATTCCTTATTTATGATTAAACATGATCACTTATTGAAATTGAACATTTGATATGAATCATTATGCACTTCTAAATTGATAACTCCTTATTTAATTAATGTCATGAGTTAAGTCTTGATATATGATTATGTTTGTTTGATTATGATATGACCTTTGATATGACAGTCAGAATACCCATGCTAACATGGTAATGTTAGTCTTTTTGCACATTGTATCTAAACCCTAGTTGGTTGAAGGAGTCATTAGCCTGTGTGGACTGATTATCACACAGTCTAAAGCCATATGCTCATTGCATTTTGATTTTCTAATAAACCTTACCTTATGATATTTCTTGTTATGGTCTATTAGTGAAACTTTCTTATAAAAGGCCAAAGTCAAATTTGTAAATGTTTCTCTTTGCCTTATTATCTCGTATGTATATATTGAACGTTATCTACTCATTGAGTTGTTGAACTCACCCTCTCGTTATTTATCATTTTCAAGTGTATAGTTTTGCTAGTAAGTCTCTTTTTTTGGACTTCAAAACCTGCTCTTTTATTATAATGAATATTGTTCCATTATGTCCAGTTAGTGCTCTACAATTACGATATTTGTATTAACTCTTGTATTAAGATGTTGATTTATATTATGAACTTTAATTATGATATCAAAAGCTACATAAAACTTTGGTTTGTTTAAATGGTAAAAATTTGTATGTAAGTTTGAAGTTGCTTCCATCAAAGTTCATACCACAGATATGATTTGATGCTCTTGTATCTAGATACCAGGTGCTGGAGTTGTTGCCATCAAAGTTTTCACAGGCCAACAATAACACAGGTTCTTCAGAATCAGTTTCTTTCTCAGCAAAGTTAACATTCTTGTCTTCAAATTTATATTGTGAATAATCTGAAGCAAAATGACCAAACTCTTTACAATTATAACATTATATGTTTGCATTATTATTCCTCCAATTTGAATATCCTCCACGACCTTTTCCCCTACTTCTACCACGGCTTTTAAAATTAAAATTTTGATTGCTTGCACCATGAGATTCTTGATTTTTTAATGATCTTCCTCCTCTTCCTCTTCTATGAAAGAACCTTCCTCTTTAAAATGCTCCTCTGCCAGATTCACTAACATTCTTCACAGTTAACTTGATTGCAATGCTTGTTCAAGAAATCTTTCTTCTTCTCTTTTATCAATTTTCTGCTCATAAGCTTGCAGAGATCTCATTAATTCTTTTATTGTCAGATCTTCTAAATCCTTTGATTCTTTAATTTCTACAACCACATGATCAAACTTTGAATCCAGAGACCTTGGAATTTTCTCCATCACATGAACATCATCAATATTTTCACCATTCCTTCTCATCTGGTGCACTAAAGAGATTACATTTGTGAAGTAATCTAAAATTGTCTCATTACTTTCTTTATTCAACTTCTCAAAGTCTCCTCTCAATGCTTGCAACTGTATCCTTTTTATCTTTTCAACTCCACTATAAGTCTTGTTAAGCATTTTTCATGTTTCCTTTAATGTCTTTGCTGGTGTCACCATCTCAAGAGTTGCTTCATCAAGTCCTTGATAAATCATAAATAAAGCCTTATTATCCTTCTTCCTTGATTCTCTCAACGTTTGTCTTTCTGCATTGCTCATTATTGCCTCTTCTCTTGTTGATTCTGGTTCAGTGTATTGAATACACCATGGATTATAATTTTGTTTTGGAAGACGGGGAATATAAAACTGAGCATTGTTATTACTGGAAACCATAACTACTCTCAAGCTTTAATACCAAATTTGTTGGAAGAACAATAACAAAATGACAGAGAAGGGGTTACTCACACGATTTAATAGAATACAATACACTAAATAATGATACTCTCACACTTTTCATTATCAAAATCTATACAATATATTTAAACATTATAGAATGTCTTTTACAATCTTCAAAGTACTTAATTAATATTAGACTCTTCAATACTTACACTAAATTCATAATATTTTTTATTTTTATGATTATTTATTATAGCACTAACTTCAATATACTTAATCGTAGTAAACAAGTTTAATAACAAACACCCCTATGCTCCTACTCTATAACACAAATCAAATATACTAATGATATTGAAACATGACTAGTAACCATACTCGTGCTTCTATTCTAACCACAAAACTGAATTCATTATCTAAATGAATTCTCACTTGATTCTCTCATCATCAGCTTTAACACAAACATAACTATGGCTTTAATAGTCTGACATGTACATGCAGAGAAAGAAACAAAGAAAGAAAAAGTTGCAGACAACCAAAGAACTTGACATCTTCTTTTACAATCAAGATTCTTGTTCAAGAAACTAACAAAGAAAGAAAAACTCTCATCATAAAAACAATAGCAAATGATTGGCATAGGCATATAGTACAATTCAAGTCACAAATTATTTTTCTTTTTCTCTCTTGTTCTGTCTTCCTTTCCTTTTCTTTTCATTTTCACTAATACAATAATGACATGCAAAGTGGCAGCAACCACTTAAGCAACAACTACATGCGTTACCTTCGTTAGCAGCAAGAGATGGGTGGTTCGAAGGTGCTGCTTCGTCATCATCTGGAGGTGGTAAAGGTGGTAGGATCTTCATCTTTTCTAGAGGGGTGATTGGGGCTGGTGTATTGGCTGGTTTCACAGCCCGTAGAAGCATCTTTTTCTGTTATTTCTGTTAGTTTCTTGAACCCTGAAGCGGCAAAGTAATTTGTTACTGAAAAACAAAGATGTGAAAAGCAAGGGGGAGTTACGGATTTCGTCTCTCTTTTCGACTTCTTTCTTGGGAGGGAATTATTTATTTTTTATTTCAAAAAACTTTCGAGGGAATTGTAACAGTGATACTGTGAGATGCGGACGGTGGATTTTGAGTTTTCCATTGTCGAAATGGGCTGTAGACTGGGTGGCTTGGTCTTTAGCCAACTCCTCAATTTGAGCCTTCACAAGCGCCTAGAGTGAGGTGCGGGTAATAGAAATGTAGTTGAAAGAAATATCATACTTGTAGAGATTTTTAGGAAAAAAATTGGAAATATTGGTAACAAAAGGAGTTTAATTCCATGCCAAAACCAACTTAGAATCGAGGCCCATAACCCCTTTGTGCATGGGATGGTTGTTACCAGAAAAAAAAACACCATATTTAGCCAACCCAAACTGTTGAGAATTGTAGCACTGCCATTTCAAAAAGGTGTAACATTTCCCATACCATAATCACCTTCACAAGGTAATAAACTATAAATTAAAGCGTTCAAGTGCTAAAACAAAGTTCATAACAAGCATCAAATAACAAAACAAATCTCATCTTAAGAAGTATTACAGCACTGAAATTGCGAAAACATGATATTACACTACCAAAAAGGAAATGGTGAATCCTCACCAAAACTATCACCACTCTATGCAGCAACAGATGGCTTGGAAGCAATTGAGAGCCTGGATCTCTTTTTTGCTAAGCTCTCACTACGGCGCTCGCGCTGCTCCTTCAACCGAGTAGCAAGCAGTTTCTGGTACTCAGCTGCTTCTGACTTGGCCTTTGCAATTCTCTTCTTTTTGTCTGAAATCCTGGCACGCTTCCTTTGGAGAGTCAATGGAGTTACAAGCCTTTGTATCTTTGGAGCTTTACTGACTTTCTTCCCTGCGGACCAAAAAAAAGGCACTCATTATCGTGTATGATTGGAACTAAATATAACAGCCATCTACAATGCTTCTCCTAACAACCCTACCCTGACCCGATGACCACATCACCCAAAATCAGAAAAGATTGTTAAATTCTTATATACTTGTTCTTATCATTGTGAATGGAGAATTTATACTTTTAAATATATCAAGGGATTTGTTTTGCCACTATACATTCTATTTATCTCTGTTTGCAAACTAACAGTTTAATCCATTACATAACTGGCTCCAGGCTACATGATTTGATGAAACCAAACTATCATGCATTGCAGTCCTGCCACCTTCATTTATTCAAGGCAAAAAAGATAAAGAAAAACAAACTTTGCTAGAAGGTAATCGTTATGCAAAACAGTTCTAATGTTTCAACAGCTGCAATATTTCAAATAGAAAGACTGCTAAACGTGCAAATACATGCATCAGCACTTCCCTATGTATAGTCATGCAAATCAAATAAAATACAAGTAAAAGAGTCTTAGAAACGCTACCAGATTTTGTTGTGAAGGTCCTGCGGTATGTGTTCACATATTTGCGAACATCATCCTCCTTAGAGAGGTTAAAAAGCTTCCTGATTTTGGATGCCCTCTTTGGACCCCTCATCCTGGGTTTCTCAGTGTCAGTCAAACCAGGTAGATCATTATCACCCTTCTTCACAATAACCAAGTTCAGAACAGAGAGGTCTTGACTAACAATGCATCCACGAACAGACTTTCTCCTGCGTTCTCCATTGCGCCTTCCATATCCACGGAAGCAAGGGGTGCCTGCTCAAATAACAAAAGATGCAAAACATATTCAATTCTACAATTAATTTTAAAAAAAAAAAACTTAATTCAAAGTATTATTCCACACCTGACCAGCCAATTACATTATTCTTAGATTATTCTTAGTTTGCTAGATTATACAAAAACAGAAACCCCACAATCTACCCACCTCTGTGAAGCAACAAACGAACACGACCAGGAGTCAGAACTCCCTGCTTCATTGGAAATCCTTGCTTGTCACAGCCTCCCATGATTTTGAACACATATCCATTGAACTCCTGTCAAACATTAAATCATAGGTAAGCTAAACATACCACTGACCAAACCCATTATAACAACTGCAGTATAAAGGCGTAGTATCATACCTCACCAAGGGAATCTCCACTGACCTCCTGTGAGATCCTCTTGTCAAAAAAAGCTCGCCTGTTTCCAAATTTCACATTAACAAAAACCTTGATAACTTTTCATAGGACGATAAACAACAAAGGACACTGGGTTGTTTTCTTTATTAATTTTAAGCAATCGATACAAATTTCAATCACAAAAAAAATAGAAAGTATCGAATTTTTTTATACCGAGGATTTTAAAAGGGTATTAAAAATATTGAAAAACAACAAACAAACAAACAAACAAATCAAATTTATCAAAAAGAAAAAACCCATTTTTATTAACAGTCAACACAAGCCAGAAAATTTACTACTTGCTCAATCAAAATTGAACCAAAGTAAAACTACTCTCTAGCATTTCGTTTCTAAATTTTCTAGGCAACCAAGCAGAAAAACAGAATAGGCAAATGGGAAAAAGCTTACAGCTTCTGATCATCATCGATCTCAAGCTTCTTTTGGCACCCAGTTGTTGGATTTGCAATGTTAAACTGCAAAGAACATAAAGATTTTCTTCAAACAAAAAAAAATATCGTTTTCTAAATCAAAATAGCTGAAACTTATGAAAATGAAAATAATCGAAAGAGATCTGATGAATGAAAACTGGGTTTTGTTTGTTAGATTCAAACCTTCATTTTGGATCCACTGCTAGCTCTCGCCGCGAGCTTCAAACACTGTGGGTGTGGCTTTGGTTGTGCGGTGACAAAAGGAATTAGGGATTTACGTGTGTAGGGAATTTATAGTGAGGTTATTTGGGTTGGGTTTGAAGGTAATATCGAGAGGCGTTTGGGCCTGGTTAAAGAATATTTCTCCTTTTTCTTGTCCGGCCCATAATATACCAGGTTTTAGATTTGAAATATAAACTAAGAAATATATTCAATTAATGTATATATAAATTAAGAAATAAATAATTATTATTTAGCTATGCATGTTTTTTTATAGTGGTTATATATAATGCGTAAGAAATATATAATTTTTTTTCAGTGTTCATAATCATTTGAATTGAGTTGGATAGAAATTGAATTAATGGGAATAGATTACTTTTGGGTAGATTTACGCAAAATGTGTAAATAATTTTTTTATTGTTTTTTTTTAATCTTTAATTGTAAAAATGCATTCCTCATAGTTTTTTTTATATTGAAATTAAATTTAAGATTAAAAAAATGTAGCTCCACTTTTTTTAACTCATTAACTTGCACTTTTTATTTTATTTAAATGGAAATAAGTTATGAAAATTCATTGAGAAGGGAAATCAAATACAATTAAAGTAGAAAGCATAGTAACATAAACAAAGGAACAATCTAGAAGTTAAACTACTCAAACTTAAAATACTAACTTATAAACAATTGTCTTATCCTTATTAAAAAGAATAGAGTTTCAAATTGAGTGGCAACATTAAGACTATAGTAAAACAAAATCCACAAAAAAATATTGTTATGCATAAAATCTAAACTTGCTCAACATAAATCACTAGCTTTCCTCACCTTCAAAACCATCAAAATCATATAAACAAACTCTAAATAAATAACATCCACATATTTAAAACTCTTTTTCAAAAACAATTAGCAACCAAGAAAATAAAAAATATTAAAAAATAAATATAATTAAAACCATTAAAAAAACTAAATCTAGAGGAAAGTCTTTAACCTCTAATAAGATAAGAAGGATATGTAGAGAAGAGGCTCTCCTTATAAAAAAAAAAAAAGACAAAACAAAAGGAGGAAAACGACCTAAAAAGAAGAAGAAGAGCCAATTATAAAGAAAGGACTAGTTTTCTGATACCAACACAAATATAAAAAGAAAATGAGAGACAATGAGTTTTTCTACATAAATTTCAATGAAATCCTTGAAAAAGTTCACAAATCTTACCAAAGAACTAATCGGTAACATATATTTATTTCAAAGTAATACTAAACTAGTGAAAAAAAAATATTTAGTTTATCATAACAAGAGCATACAAAATATATATAAAAAATTATTCAAGAGAAAAGTCTAGAGTACATACATGTTTAAATATATAAACAAGCAAAATTAAAACTAAAAGCAAATATGCTTTTAACATAAATAAAAGAATATTAGCATGCATACTAAGAATATATTCAAACTTGCAAATGATATAAAAAATCAAAGTTCTAGCATGTATCCTAATAATAAAAATAACAATGCTTAAAATAATGAATAGTACTTACTTGTTGAAGCGCTTTAAATGAATAAAACTTTTGTTGTTGTCAATGATGAATCCTTTATCCTTAAAACTTTATTGCTCCTCACTCGTGCAACTAAGATATTTACAATATGTCTTCTAAGATTCCAATACCACCACTTTAGTTTAAATCCATTTTTAAACGGTCATGGAACCAAAATAAAAGAAGTTAAATATCTTTCAACAAAATAGAAACCTAAGCTCTAGATTTGAGAGAAAAAAATCAAAGCATAAAAGAGAATGAAATACTAAAAAAAATATGAGAAAGAATGTCTCAAAAAGTTTTTTAAAAATCAAGTTAAAAACTCTTTATTCACCCTTATTCTTACAATGAATTTTGAAAGCTAAAAGGTTGAAGAATTAATAAGAACTAATCATCACCATTATCAACCTTTGATTAACCACTATAAATCAAGAATTAAATCTAGAAAAATCAAGAGTTCTTTGAGTAGAAAAATCAAGGGTTATTTGAGATTAATTTTTTACTCGCTTATAATTTGTTTAAATCATGTTAGTTAAATAAATTTTCAACAACCCCTTACATGAATTGAAATTGTCTCATCAGTTTTAAAATGACTAGAAGATTTGTTAAGAGATATGGATTTGATAGATTACTAGCTATATTAGGATAGGTAGCTTTTGGCTTTGAACTTTTCTTAGTAAAATATTATCGGATTTACTCGGCTGAATAGTGAACATGGTATCTTGAAATATTAATGTAAACCCCCGGTCCGAAAATCATTAAACTAGTGCTAATCAGGCAATCAATTGAAAATTGGTAAATTAAGTGCAAAAATTATTGTGATTTAGGATAGACATCTCTAGTGAATTATCTTAAATCTTGGATGAAATAAAGTAATAAAATTGGTACGCAAAATGTTAACTAGTAATAAATTGTGTAAACTCTCTAACCGAGTAAAATAATTATGTTAAAGGAAGAATCTTTGTAACTTTGAGATTAAAATATTTAGAAAAATACAAGGGAAATCCAAATAAATTAATGTATGATTTTACAAGCGAAAAACGTTAACTATCGGTATAAGCCCATGTACAATTGTGTAGTTTTTAATTGAAAGGGGAGGAAATCTAAGGGGGGGAAAAATTCTATTATGAATAAAGATGAAATCCTCGATGAATTAGTTGAAATCTTGATGATTTAAGTAAATAAGTAGTACATAAATCTGGATTTTTATGTAAAACTACCCACTATCCAGTTTTACGATATCAAGCATAACTCATAATTTGACAATCGGATCAAGCTAAAATTTTACAAGAAGTCCCCTGACATATTCTTCTATCTAGGATTAAAATGTAAAATCAATTGAAGTTCAGGAAGGCCATACGAGAGTGCTAATGGTTGAATAAAAAATACAGAAAATAACACATTGACTCATTAATGATATTTTGGTAATATTGTTCAAACATCCCTTTTTTTTTTCTTGGTAAAGAACTGACTATTTCAGCAGCAAGAGAGGGGGGAATTTCAATTCTTTTTCATCTTGTTCTTGTTCTTCTCTTCTTCTTTTATTTCTTGAATTGATGATAGAGATTTGATTTAAGAATAAATTTGGGAAAGATTTGTAAGGAAAAACTATACACCAACTTGTTTAGGAATGGGAAAAACCAAGAGATAAAATTTTTAGGGAGAGAAAGCAAGGAATTTGAAGAGGGAAGAGGAGGAAGAGAAGGAATCGAAGGAGCTTGTAAGAGGGACCACAAATTAAGTGCAACTCAACTTGGTAATGTGTTCTTCACTAAATTATTCTTGTTGTTTTGAGTTTTGCAACAATTTTAGTGAAAACCTTACTTTTCAAGTTAGAGTTCTTGAGTGGAATTTGGGGGAAGATGTTTTTTATTTAAAAAATATTATTGTGATATGAAATATATGTTAGCTAGACTAGAAAGTAGTAAAAAATGAAGAAGCATCAAGAGATGGTAATGAGTTTTAGGGTCAGCTATGGTACATGTGTGGGAGAAAATGAGAATTTAATGGGAAATTGGTGAAATTGTGTGTTAATATGAAATAAACATGTGAAAAATGTATTTTGAATCAAGTGTTTGGTATTTATTCTATAAATTATGTTATAGGTATTTTAAGGAAATGATTTATGTATTATAAAAATAGTGAGAAGTGTTCAAATGATATGTAAAGGTGATAATTAGAGTGTGTTTTGAGTGTGTGGCATGTAAAGAAACAAGTTTAGAATATAATTTTGAATACTAGCTAGATTCTTAAAAGTATTGGATTTATTTAAAGATTGATTTTGAAAATTGTTGGATTGTGAGGTTGTTAGTGTGTTAGAGTTAAGGTAAAATATTAGATGGAATATGATTTGATGAAGATTGAATCTAAGATGATGGAGTAGTTGATTTGTGATAAGAAAATGTTGTGTGAGTTGTAATATAACATGTACATGGATTAAGTTAATGTTTTAGAATGGATGGGTAAGAATGGAACTTGGGATTTAATGTAGGTTAGTATGTTGTGAAATTTAAGAAATGTAAGTGTGTAAAGAAGTGATGGAACTAAATTGTGATTTTGAAAAAATAGTGTGAGAAACATTAAAATGGATGAAATAGGAAAGTGATAAATAATTGGGACATTGACAATGAAATATTATATATGTTGTTATGATATTGGACATGTTTGATATTAAGTGTGATTGGAGTAGGAGGATGTGAATATTAACTATTGGGTTGGGATTTATTAAACATGAAATTGGGATTTAAGAGTATAAAAGTCCAGTATATGAATTTAAAATATGATGACATGGATAATTACTTGTGAACTATATTATAAAAAGGATGTTTGAGATATGTATGGATAGTAATTGGAATTTTAGGATTTATTGTATAGATATGATTATGATTGAATTTTAAATTATGGTATGATACAAATTGTTGTTATTAGAAAGTTACAGGACAAATTATGATATGACTTCACAAGAGTTTGGATAGCAGGGGAGTTAAGGTAAGGTATTGTCCTTCCTTACTCTTTTTGTTTAATTATTTAAATAAAATTTTCAATGAATATTAAATTGTGTTGTTTGTAACTAGAAAATTATATAAGTTTTGTAACTGATGGTAAAGGTGGTAAAAGGTTACATATGAATTATAATAAACTACAATGGCAGTAATCAATAGATAATTGTAATAAATCGCAACGACAGTAGCTAGTAGATAATCATAACAAACCAAAACAATGATATTTGGCATATAATTGTAATTGACCGTAACAGTGGTATCTAGCATATAATTGAAATTGATATAATTGCAAACAATTGCAACGATATATATCCACTAAAAAAATTGTAAATGGTTGCAATGTTATAGAGCAATGTCTAAATTTCAAATAGACAATAACAATGAAATTGATGAAGATACATAGTTAAGCCTAGTGATGAGGACTATAGACTTAGATGTTCGAGGATGGCAACTAATGGATTAATGGTTACATAGTTAGCCCTAATGATGGAGACTATCAACTTAGCTGGCCAGGGATGGAAACTAAAGGATTGTTGGCCCTAATGATGAGGATTATAGATTTAGTTGATCGATGATGGAAACAAAGGGATTGTTGGTTATACAGTCAACCAAGGTTGTTAAAATCGCGAGTTGACTTGTAAAATCGTATGATTTTACGAGTCAATACATGCTTAACGTGCCAAATTACTTTAAAAACTCGAAAAGAGGTAAAATCGAGTTAAAATCAGGTAAAATCGGTAAAATCGGATGAAATCGCGAGTTTACAACCTTTTTTATGATTTTAACCAAAAAACCATCATATACTGCAGTATTCCTGAAATTTCTTGTTTATATGTCATTTCACCATTTATTTGATGCTAACTGCCCAATTTATCCTTCCAAGCGACCGTTCAGGCAAAACATTGTTGGCCACACGAAGCAACTCCAAGCACAGACCACTAGATCTATGTCAGTGGTTAGTTTTGTCGAAGGAAAAGTAAGAATCTTACAGAGGACCTATTTTCTGCTGCCAGAAAGTCACATTCAAGATTAGTTTTTGACATAAAAATGAACACTTTGACATGACAATACCAAAATAAGTAGCCCAGCTTTCTCTTTTAAATTGCGTGGAACTGTAATAATAATAATTTTAAAAATAATTTTAAAAAATATTTTTTATTTTTAAAATTCAATATTAAGATATTAAAATAATTTAAAAATATTAATTTTTTTAACTTAAAATAAAAAAAATCAAATTAAAAAAAATTGGAACTCACTTATAAACTCCTGTATATATATTGAATTCTAAACCAACATCTATAGCACTTAATAATTTTTTGAACTCTATTTGTTTTTGCGTTTTAAAAATATTTATAAAAAAATTTGAAATGATATAATATTTACAGTGTACTAATATGCAATTTGATATAGTCATAATTTTATTGACTATTTATTGATGATGTTTCCAAAATAAAATATTTTTATAGAATATCTAAGTTGTGTTTGTATTGATCACAATTTGGTTCTAATAATCATGTTTGAATTGATTACAAGGTTGATTTAAATTGATTCTTGACTTATTGAACACATGGCATTTAGAAACAATTTCTCTGGTAATAGGCTTGATGTAAGATGACAACATGATATAGATATTGATAAGAATTCAAAAAAAAATCAGTGCAAGTATTGTCAAAAAATTTCCTTATGATTTTACGATTTTACGATCCGTTTTTACGATCCGAGTTTGTTTTGTATTTTCCATGCCGTGTTAAAATCACGATTTTAACAACCTTGCAGTCAACCCTAGTGATGGGAACTATAAACTTAGCTAGTCGGGGATGGCAATTAAGGGATCGTAGGTTACATAGTCGGCTCTGGTGATAGAGAATATGGATTTAGTTGGTTAGAGAAGCAAACTAAAAGATTGTTAGTTACACAGTTGGCTATTGTGATGATGACTATGAATTGAGGTTATGGTTATATAATAAATGATATGAAAGGAAATAGATTTTCATGATAGGAACTCAATCTTTTACAAATTAAATGAATCACAACGACATATTGTAATGTGTAGAAATTAAATTGACCATTATAAAGAGATTTAGTATGTAAAAAAATTAATTTGGTTATAATAGTGAATCTAGAATGAAAAATAATTTAGGAAAAATATTATATTGTAACATAAATGGGCATGAAAAATAATTGAGTGAAAAAATATTATAAGGTGTAATAAATGAGCATGAAAAATAATTAAGTAGGAAAAATATTATATTATGTCATAAATGGTCATGGAAAACAATTGAGTGAGAAATTTATAATGTGTGATAAATACGCATGAAAAACAATTAAGTAGAAAAAATATTATATTATGCCATAAATAGGCATGGAAAACAATTGAGTCAGCAAAATATTATAATATGCTATAAATGGACATGAAAAGTGTTCAAGTTAGAAAAATATTATAACGTGACATAAATGCCCATGAGAAATATTCAAGATGAAAATAAACATTGGAATGCACATAAATGAGTCTACGAAATATTTAAGATAAAAAAAATATATTAAAAATAGCCAAATAAACATAAAGTATATAAGAATGGAAGTGTGTATATATAAGCCAGAAACATATCATAAGCATAAATTTGTATGGATAAACCATATGGATGTAATGGACATTGGAATTGAAATTGACATTAATAAGCCAATAATGATATAATGGATGTCGAGATGAACACATGAAATTAGTTTATTAAATTGGAATAAATACTTGGAAAAGCCAAAAGGTATAAAATTGCAATTAAGAGATGAAATGTGGTGTGAAGTAAGGGTATTATGAAATGAAATAATGACATAAACTAAATACACTCATGAGATGAAATGGAGGTATATATTAAATATCATGTGAAAAGGAAATATATTATGGAAACATTATAATGAATTCGATGAACATAAAAAGAAGCAAGTAAAAAATTGTATTGAGATGAGTTCAGGAATAGATGGTAAATTAAAGAGTAGTTGTACAAGTGATGACGATTGTGTAATGTGTTTAATGAAAAAAAAAGAGTTTGTCACTTGATGAGGAAGTATTAAATTGAAAAGGACATATATTGATGTACTTATGGAAAGGTTAATAATATTAGTTTTGTTCATATAGTTGTAAAACTGTAGTAATCATGATGATGTGAATACATACAGTAATTTTCATGATCTTGTTAGCTTTACAAATATCTTCTATTAAGGGTTTCAATTCTCATAAAAGGGTTATCAAGCTGCTTGACTTTCATATTAGATAGGTCTTGGTGGTATTTAATGAATGTATTGTAAACAAGTTATGTATGTATTTTGTAAGGCATTGTAATTGCGCTAATGTGTAAGTATAAATATTATACTAGTGTACTTATAGATGAAATAAATGGATGGTGAATCAAAGACAATCCTTATCAAAGATAACATTATCTCTAAATTTCATGTACATGACAATCATATAGATAAAAATTGTATTAAATTTTCAAGGCATTACAATTAATTTGTTTATATAAACCAAGCAACCAAGACAATAGTACTTACATAGTTCTCTACATAGAGATTTTCTTTAGTTCTCACTATTGTGTTTATTTTGGCCTTAAACAACTCTTGAATTTATGAGTGCATTAGAGAATTTAGTCTTTATTGAAATCTTCAAAGAAATAACTATATTTCTTACTTATATAAGTGATTTTTCAATAAGAGTCTTCTGTTATTCCCCACTTGGTGTATCAAGACATAAAAATCATTAAGAGTTCAGCTCACCCTTTATCATACTGCAACTAACACTTATTTCATCATAAAAATAAACAGAAAATAATAATTTTCTAATGCTATAAAAAATGTCATATGACTTGGCTTTCCATTTGAACCTAGATCTTAAGATCTCCAATGAACTAGGTATGATATTTATCATTACACTTTTTCATCTCTTAAAGGCTTTAAACTCATTCCCCTCGATGAATTATTCACAAGCTCTCTCGACAAACTTTTGGTTAACAAATTTGAAATATTTTCCTTTGACTTTATATAGCTAATGAAAATAATTACATTTGAGAGTAAGTGTTTAACGAAATTATGTTTACGATGTATATGTCTAGACTTCCTATTATACACACTACTTTGTACCTTTCCAATTATTGACTAACTATCATAATGGACACAAATAGTTGAAACTGGTTTTGGTCAACATGGAAAATCCTCTATGAAATTCTAAATCCATTTGGCTTCCTCTTCAGTTTTATTAAGAGCAATAAACTCTAATTTCATTATGGATCTAGTAATGCATGTTTTTTGAAGGGTTTTTATAACATGATTGCTCCACCATGTGTAAAGACACATTCATTTGTAGATTTCAAATCCCTAGTGTTAGATATCTAATTAGCATCATTATACCACTTTAGTATCGCCGAGTAACCAATATAATGTAGCTCATAGTTCATGGTGTACCTTAAATATTTGAGTAACCTTTTCATTGTCTTTCAATGATCAATACTTGAATTACTTGCAAATCTACTTAGTTTACTAATCGAGTAACCAATATCAGGCCTTGTACAGTTCATATCATACATTATGCTTTTAATTATTTAGGAATATTCTAATTGATTTATTCCCTTACCTCTATTCTTGAACATATATACACTTATATCAATTGGTTTTTTGATAGTGCTATTGTCACATTTAGAGAATTTATTGAGAGTTTTCTCAACATAATGAGATTAAGATAATATCAATCCATCAGATATCCTAGAAATTTGTATTCCTAGTATGACATTTGTAAAAACCAAGTATTTCATGTCAAACCTGTTAGTTAATATTTTCTTAGTAGATTTAATCATGTGATTATTGTTACCTAAAATTAACATGTCACTCATATAAAAACATAAAATGACATAATATTTACCTGTGTTTTTCATATAAATTCATTTATTAACTTAATTGGTTTTGAACTCATTTGACAACATATCCTTATCAATTTTTCTGTGCCATTGTTTAAGTGTTTATTGCAAATCATATAATGATTTAGCAAGTTTACAAACTTTCTTTTCTTGTCCATTGATAACAAACCCCTCGAGTTATTTCATGTAAACCTCATCATTGAGGCACCATTTAATAAAGCTATTTTTACATCTATTTGATGTATTTGAAGCTTATTAATAGTTATAATGGCTATTAACATTCATATGAAAGTTATTCTTGATATAAGTAAATATGTGTCAAAATAGCTCACACATTCTTATTGTTATAACCTTTAACAACAAGCCTAGCTTTATATTTGTCAATAGTGCTATTAGTTTTCATCTTTATTTTGAAGATCCACTTATAACCTGATGGTTTACTTCTATAAGGAAGATCCATTAGTTCCCATATATGATTTTTCATAATGGATTCAATTCCAATATTGTCTGCCTCCTTCCAATAAGAAGCTTTTGGACATGACATCACTTTAGAGTAGGTTCGAGGTTTGTTTTTTAACAAATATGTTAAAAAATCAGACCAAATACTTTTTTGCCCTTTTACTTGTTCTAAGCTCAACTTCATCATCTTTTGATTAATAATCACTTGAGTTAGACTCAATCATTCTCTTAAGTTAAGAATATATCATTTCTTGATTCTATAATAGTTTTAGGATATATATATATATATATATATATCCTTAATATCTTACTTGTGTACAAGAAATTCATATGCATTATTATTGTATACATATCTGATAAATACACAATTCATAGTTTTAGGTCTTTTCTTAACTTTTTTAGGATCAGGTATTACTATCTTTACATGACATCAATATACTTTCAGGTATTTATAGGAAGTCTTCTACCTTTTCTATAATTCATATGGTGTATTTTCTAACTTTTTATAGGGTACTTCATTAAGTATATAATTGACAGTTAAAATTGTTTTCTCCTAAAAAGTTCTAAGGTGCTTCTAAAATTATCAACATGACATTCATCATTTCTTTTAATGTTCGGTTCTTATGTTCCGTAATGTAATTTTATTATGATGAATAAAAATTAGTAGTTTGGTGGATAATACCACTTTAGGAACAACATTCACTAAATGATGTTCTGTATTCTCCACCTTTATCACTTTTAATTACCTTTTATTTTCTTGTTAAGTTGATTTTTAACTTCATTCTTATAATATTTAAATATTTTAAGAGCTTTTTCTTTGCTCCTAAACAAATAGGTATAACAATACTTTGTGCAATTATCTATAAAAATAATATAATACTTTTTTTCACCTCTCATTTGCACAAACTTTAAATCACTAATATCTAAACTAGAGGTTCAGTACTTCTTTTAATTATTTAAAAAAAAAAATTTGTGAATTTTGATTCTTTATAAATTTCACACTTGCAATTTTTCTTAAAAACCATTCTTAATTATAATTCATGGTTTATTAACCTTTGTATATAATTACAATTCATATGACCTGACCTTTCATGTCACACATCTCAAGACTCGAGCAAATAAGAAGAAGAAATAATCTTATTATTATTCTTATCATTAGTTACAATGGTTATTACATTCATTTTAAGAGATCATTACAGAAACACATTTTTCACTCTAATAAACCATTTTAAAAATATATATATTCTCAACAATAAGTCAAACACTAAGTTCTTAATGTCAACAACATATAATATGACACTTTTAACATTGAGTACCTTGGAGCTTGATAAGTTCCCCATGTATATATTTTCTCCATACATTTCTTTGTAAATGGAACATCATTTTTCTTGGTGCATACATGTCTTGTTGCACTAGTGTCAACCTATCATTGTTTGGAGTTTTTAATCAAGTCGACTTTGAAAACAACAAACATGTTCATTTTTGAAACTTTATCAACGAGATAATCAACCTTGTTGATATTGGCTTCAACAATCATTTTTTTTCTTGGGTTATTTTGCTCATCCTTATTTTGTTGATTATGATTTGTTCAATTATCATCATTTCATTTATAAATTGTGACATATATAAAAGTAATACCGTGTGAATAAAACTTTCACTAAGCAAGTTCCCATAAAAGATTGAAGGGGTCATAAATGGTTTAAAACTCAATCTCTTTAGACAAAACTTTTTAGATTGTATTTATTCACCGTATTGGTTTTCTGCACATGAGAATAGTAATATATTTGTGAATAGTATTGTATACATTAACAAAACCAACCATATATCCTAATGCCATTTTTAGAGAGTATAAATTTATTACTCTCAAATGCAACCTTGAGATTTAGAAATTTGTCGACTATTAATCTTTTCATAACGACAACTTTAAACTTGAACCATTTGTCCAAAACTTTCTAAAGTGCATTTGCACTCTTGATTGAACTATACACATTATATTGTATATTGTTTAATCTATTCAAAATATAGTTTTTATGCATAAAATCATTATGATTCCATATATCCAAAGCTACCATAATAATGATAATTAGATTTATTATTTGACACTTTGGCACTTTTTTCTACTAGAACTCAACCAAGTTTGAGTTGGGCACACAAATCAATATTTTATGTTGTCACCATTTAAAATTTCATCCATTGAACTTTTCAGGTTTCTCACTATACATCTTGAAAGATGATAATAGAATATTTGCAATATACTTCTTAAGATTCCAACACCACCACCTTAATTTAGATACGTTTTTTAACAAGGTCAATTAACCAAAATAAAAGAACTCAAATATCTCTCAACAAAATAAGAACCTAAGCTCTAGATTTGGGAGAAAAAAATAAAGCATAAAAGAGAATGAAAACACTAAAAATAAGGCAAGAAAGTGTGTGAAAAAAATCTAAAAAATTTAAGTTAGAAACTCTTCATTTGCCCTTCTTATTACAATGAATTTTAAAAGCTAAAAGATTGAAGAATTAATTCCAACCATTATCAACTTTTGATTAGCCATCATATATCAAGAATTAAATCTAGAAAAACCAATGGTTCATTGAAATTAATTTGTCATTCACCCATAATTTGTTTAAATCATGTTAGTTAAACAAATTTCTAACAATATATATATATATATATATATATATATATATATATATTGGTGTTTTATTATGTTATATTGTACCTCTAGACACACTCAATTATTTATTGACTACTAATCTATTTGTCCACAAAGGCCAAAACAATGCCATTTTAGTTATTTTTGGTGTGAAATGATGTCATTATTCTAAAAGAAATGTGGTTTCTTTAAAAAAAATATATTCACTTTAGTCCTTGGAGTTCGAGGATTATGTTGCATAATCCATGAAATCCATTTATCTTTGATACAATCCCTACATGTTGAAAAAGGATAAATGCAATGTAAAAAAGGAAAAAGAGATAAAACTTCATGTAGTTTTAAATTGTTCATAAACACCATAAAAAATAATTAATGGATTTTTGATTTCAAAGTACCCATTTTCTCTTAATCGATCCTTCATCTTTTAATCAATTTCTTTAATTTCTCTAAATTTCTCATATATTCTGTTTTAAAACCTGAAAAAAGCATTTTTTCCAATCACAATAAAGAATAGAGATTTAAGGCATTAAAAAATTACTTGTCATAACTTAGCGAGGGTGATTTCTAAAGATCCTTAATTTCTCTTTATAAATCAAACATAAACCCACTCCAAATAACAATCTAATAATGCATGTGGCTTGTCGCATATGTGCGGCATTGCGATGATCGTCCTTTTAGATCATGATCCTCGGGTATGGGTGGAAATAACAAGGACTTCTTATCCTTTATCAGTTAAAAATTTTTGGAGTCACCACCTAGTATTTTGGTCACTAGTATCTTGGTCACTAGTATCTCTAACTTGTCTTAAGAGTTTAGATAAGGGAATTGATTGTGTATAAGAAAGACAATATCACCTCTAATACATCCTACCTAAGGTAAGTTGTTTGCTATTTGTCTGATTCCTAAGGCACTATTGTGTTTTTTTAATCGTGGATCTGTCTATTGGTTAAAGTCGATCCATCCTCGTATAATGAACCGTGACTTTATAGGTTAAACCTAACTATTCTAAAGTCAAAACATATTTTTGCATTTTTTTTCTTTTAATATTTAAGAATACGTCTTACATATAAGTTTGTAATCCTTGATATTGGAATAAAAAAATAATTGTTTTGGTATTTTTGAAATATAGGCCAAGTTATCATGAATTTCATAAACTTGTGTATTAAATCCAAAAATGCATGCAAAAATATAAATAAAAATATTTTTCTTGAATTTTGGTACTTAAAAAAATGAATTTTTCTCTTTACTTTGCAAGGGAATATATCCCCATATGCCATGTATTTTTATTTTATTTTATTATTTTTTATACAAATGTGATTTTTATTTGAGAGACTTGGCAATGTACAATTTAAAATAAAGTTGTATTTTTGAAAGAAAGATATTTGTTTTTTGTAGAAAAAAACAAGTTTATTTAATATTGAAAAAGCGTCTCGCTTGTAGGCAACAATCTCAAATATTAAATATGAAAGGGTAACAAAATATGGGGAGCTCAAAATTAATTGCAAAATGATCTTTTAAAAAATTTAAAATTTATTAAAATTAGACTAAGACTATGTTTGAAAAATTGTATTAATCAAACTATCAAGATATCAACTCAAAATAAACTATTTATTCATCACTCACCAACATAGTAATCTAACAATCACTAACAATCAAACATCAAGTCTTATTATGAATTATATTCAAATCTCATACTAAATCAAATAAATTAATATAAACCCAAGCATAATCCATGATCAAGACTTAATGTTCAATTAGAAATCATAACCCTAAAAATAAATTTACAATCCAACATAAATTATCAAATCATTTCAAAATGAAAAAACAACATCAATTCAAACTAATAATATCCAAACAATCCAAAAAATATACACAACAATGAACATTTCATCTCAAATTTTATAACATTTTAACACTTTGTAAAAAGATGATTGGAGTTCATGGATTGACCTTCCAAGGTGTTTGGTGTGTCCAGGATCTAGTGAAATCAAATTGAAAGGGTTGTAAGAATTCTGGCAGTGTGTGTACAACGCACCCCCAACACTATTGGTGGGTGGATTCACATGTCATCACTACTGAAGGATAATGAGTTGTCGGATCCGATGTTCCTATGTCTCCTCTTCGCTCCTACACTAGCGGTGACGCTTAGCACTGCTTGAGAAAGGAGATTTGGACACCCCAAGCTCTAGGTTTGTCTCTCTTCCAAGTTTGTTTCTTTCAACTCTCCCTATTGGTTTTTACCACGATGGAGACAATGTTTCTTTGTCTATTATTACTTTAAGGAGGAGTTTGTGTTGCAGTACGTAGTTGGCCGTCGATTTGAAAGGAAAAAATACCATTAATTTTTTCTCAAGGAAGAAATAAGTGCTATGGATGAAAGAAAAAGGAGGTTGTCATTGGTGAGGGACACCGCTACCATTGCCTAGAGCCCGATATGGATATGGCAACTATATCTGTACTATGTTCCTCGATGATGAAGAAGATAAAATGAAAGAGGAAGATATGTCAATCAATTTTTTTCTTAAAAAAAGAAAAAGAAAAAGAGGCAAGTTTTCTTTGTTAATGGTATATGGGAGAGTGAGTTGTCATGGTTAGAAGAGATACAGGGTTATTGAGTGGGAAAATATGGCTAGTAGTGGATTTTTTGTGTGGAGGTTGTCGATAGATTAGGATAAAGATGGGGTCTTTGGTTTTAAGGTGTTGAGCATAGTTATGGGTTACAAAAATAAAGGAGATGAGAGGCTATGGTTCCAGTCGGGTTTGTTGGTTGGGTTTTATGGCAGTTTAGTGACTTGGTTGCTGTGTTGGAGTGATGGTTTAATAGTGGAGAATGATGAAAATCAATGAAAATAGCAAGAAGGATGATGAGTGCTGTGTATTTTAATCAAATATAGAAGATTGAAATGAGATTTTGCTAGTTTGAGGAAGGGCCGACTAAGAAAATGAGGTTGAAGATGGTGGGTGTTAGGTGGAATTGGGTTTATTGGGAGAAACAACTTCAAGTGGCTATGAAGATTTGATTTTGGAGGAGAGACAATGGATTTGTGATGGTCCAGTGAAAAGAGGAGCTACTTATTCGGTCCTTGTTCTCGGCTGTGAGGAGTAAGGGTTAGGGCAAACAATAAGCTTGTGGGAGAGAGGTTGGCTTGTCAGGGTGTTGGGTTTGGGCGTCTTTAGTGTTGTAAAGATAAGATCTAGGGTTTTTTTTTTGTCTTTAGGGAGAATGTGTAGTTGAAAAAATTAATTGATTGTGTGTATTTTTTTTACGGCTAATGCTATAACTAATTTCTCTTCTCCCCTATTTGCTTGTGAGATTCTTTCATTATTTATAGGCCAAATAAATTTATCTTTTGCCTCTCAATTGCTTGGTTTCTAAGCAAACTTAATGACCAAGCAACTCAAAATCATCTTGGTCCTTCATTTTTTTTCTTTGCACTTTTAGTCTTCTTGTCCATACATAATGTTTTTGTTTTTATATATATTTTCATATTTTTTAAAAAATCAACTTCAATATCAACTCAATAAGAAAAATAAATAATGATTTTGAAATAATTGCGTCAAAAACTGAATGCATTGAAAATAAATTTTTTAAATTTTAAATTCTTTTAAAGAAAACACTAAAATAGCAAAAATAACATAAATACATCAAAAATATATATTTTGATTTTTTTGTTTTTTTGTTTTGCTAATTTGTTTTAAAAGAATGGGAGATGATTCATTATTGCATATATGGTGGTGCATCAATCAATTCATTGAAATGTTTTTTTTTATTCAAATTTATCATACTATTATTCAATATATATAAAAAAATGACTGGTATATGTCCATTCATCTAGTGGTTTTGCTGAAAAAGTTATCAGAATAATATATTTAAAACTCACTTAGCATATATGAATATAATTGATTTATTTTAGGATATAAAAATTATCAGAATAATATATTTAAAACTCACTTAACATATATTGATATAATTGACTCATTTTAGAATATAAGGATAGATTGAATACTTACCTCATCTCACTTTAAATTTTTTCACAATTTTTTAAGATGTCTAAAATATGTAAATTTTTATTTTTTATAAGCATGTCAAATCTTATATTTTCTACGTAAATATATAATTGGACTTCAAATAATTAAAAATTAATGCCCGAAGTTATGTAAAAGAAAAACACTATCGTGATAACCATCAATTAAAAAACAAGGTACTCATAAAACTTGGCCCTATGAAACCCTAATCTAATGGCCCAACAAAACCTAGCCCATAACTAACAACTAACTCCCAAAATATCCAAACACACAGCCATCCTCTCTCACTCAAAACTCAAATCTCCGCTATAATTCTCCAAAACAACACTCAATAAAAATCTGACAAATTCCCATTTCAATTCAGCAAAAACCCACAAAAAAACCCTAACAAAATGGATCCTGAAATCGCCAAAACCCAAGAAGAACGCAAAAAAATGGAACAACAACTTGCCTCTTTAACCTCTTTAACCTTCGATCGTGACTTGTATGGTGGAGTCGACCGTGAGGCTTATGAAACATCGATTCCAGCTACCGATGATGAAGAACCCGACATGGGTCTTAACGAAGTTGCTCAGAGACTCGCTTCGTATACTGCACCGAAATCAGTTCTTAAAGAAATGCCTCGTGGCGGTGATGATAGCGAAGAAACTGATGGGTTTAGGAAGCCATCGAGAATTATTGATCGCGAGGATGATTATAGGAGGAGGAGATTGGATAGAATTATTTCGCCGGAGAGGCATGATCCTTTTGCTGCCGGTGAGAAGACGCCGGATCCCAGTGTGAGGACTTATTCGGATGTTATGATGGAAGAGTCTTTGAAAAAGCAAAAGGAGGAGTTGTTGAGGAAGATTGCCAACAAAAAGAAGGAAGAAGAGGAGGCGAGGGCTGGAAAGGAGGAAAAGGTGGCGAGTTCAGTGCCTAAAAGGAGCAATAGGTGGGATCAATCGAAGGAGGATGATGGGAAAGTGGTTAAGAAGGCGAAGACAGGTTCGGATTGGGATTTACCTGATGCTACACCGGGAATTGGGAGATGGGATGCGACACCTACTCCGGGGAGGATTGGAGATGCTACACCTGGTGCTGGGAGGAGGAATAGGTGGGATGAGACTCCTACACCGGGGAGAGTGGTTGATTCAGATGCTACTCCTGCAGGTGGGGTTACGCCAGGGGCTACTCCTGCTGGTGTTGCTTGGGACGCTACTCCTAAAGGAATGGTTACCCCTACCCCGAAAAGGCAAAAGTCTCGTTGGGATGAGACTCCTGCTAGTATGGATAGTGCGACTCCTGCTCTTGGGGCGGTTACTCCTAGTCTTGGTGGTGTGACTCCTGGACCTACTCCTCTTGGTGCAATTGATATGGCTACTCCAACTCCGAATGCACTTGCCATGCGCGGGGCAATAACGCCTGAGCAGTATAATCTGCTGAGGTGGGAGAAGGATATTGAGGAGAGGAATAGGCCATTGACTGATGAGGAGTTGGATGCTATGTTTCCTCAAGAAGGGTACAAGATTTTGGAGCCACCGGCTTCTTATGTGCCTATTAGGACACCAGCAAGGAAGTTGTTGGCTACCCCAACACCAATGGGCACTCCTCTTTATTCTATTCCTGATGAGAACAGAGGGCAACAGTTTGATCTAGGGCAGGAGCCTCCTGCTGGGTTGCCATTTATGAAACCTGAGGATTATCAGTATTTTGGTGCTTTGTTGAATGAGGAAGATGAGGAGGAGTTGTCCCCAGAGGAGCAGAAAGAGAGGAAGATTATGAAACTTTTACTGAAAGTGAAGAACGGGACACCTCCACAGAGGAAGACTGCTTTGAGGCAGTTGACGGATAAGGCTAGAGAGTTTGGTGCTGGGCCGTTGTTCAACAGAATTTTGCCACTGCTTATGCAGCCTACCTTGGAGGATCAGGAGAGGCATCTTCTGGTTAAGGTAATTGATAGGGTTTTGTATAAATTGGATGAGTTAGTTAGGCCTTATGTTCATAAGATTCTTGTTGTTATTGAACCACTCTTGATTGATGAGGATTATTATGCCCGTGTGGAAGGGAGAGAAATTATTTCTAATTTGAGTAAAGCAGCTGGTTTGGCCACTATGATTGCTGCTATGCGTCCTGATATTGATAATATTGATGAGTATGTTAGGAACACAACTGCAAGAGCTTTCAGCGTTGTCGCTTCAGCTCTCGGGATTCCTGCATTGTTGCCCTTCTTGAAAGCTGTGTGTCAGAGTAAGAAATCCTGGCAAGCTCGTCATACTGGAATCAAAATTGTTCAACAGATTGCTATTTTGATTGGCTGTGCTGTTCTTCCCCATTTGAGGTCTCTTGTGGAAATCATAGAACATGGTCTGAATGATGAGAATCAGAAGGTGAGGACAATCACTGCCTTGTCCTTGGCTGCTCTTGCTGAGGCTGCTGCCCCATATGGCATTGAAAGCTTTGATTCTGTTCTGAAGCCATTGTGGAAGGGCATTAGGTCACACCGTGGCAAGGTCTTGGCTGCATTCTTGAAAGCAATTGGTTTTATTATTCCTCTTATGGATGCTATGTATGCCAACTACTACACCAAGGAAGTCATGTTTATTCTGATACGTGAGTTTCAGTCACCTGATGAAGAAATGAAGAAGATTGTGTTGAAAGTGGTTAAGCAATGTGTGAGTACAGAGGGCGTGGAGGCTGAATATATACGTTCTGATATTCTTCCTGAGTTCTTTAGGAACTTCTGGGTTAGAAGGATGGCCTTGGATAGGAGAAATTATAGGCAACTCGTGGAAACAACTGTTGAGATTGCTGACAAGGTTGGTGTTAAAGATATTGCTGGCAGAATTGTTGAGGATCTGAAAGATGAGAGTGAACCATATAGGCGTATGGTTATGGAAACAATTGAGAAGGTTGTTGCGAACATGGGTGCATCTGATATTGATTCTAGGTTGGAAGAGCTTTTGATTGATGGTATTCTCTATGCTTTCCAAGAGCAGACCAGTGATGATGCTAATGTGATGCTTAATGGGTTTGGTGCAGTTGTCAATTCTCTTGGACAGAGGGTGAAACCTTACCTTCCCCAGATTTGTGGTACCATTAAGTGGCGCTTGAACAACAAGAGTGCTAAAGTGAGACAGCAAGCTGCTGATCTTATTTCTAGGATTGCTGTTGTCATGAAGCAATGTCAGGAGGAACAACTGATGGGTCATCTTGGTGTTGTGTTGTATGAGTATTTGGGAGAAGAATACCCTGAAGTTCTTGGTTCAATTCTAGGAGCTCTCAAAGCAATTGTCAATGTCATTGGTATGACCAAAATGACTCCTCCTATTAAGGACTTGCTTCCAAGACTGACACCAATTCTGAAGAATAGGCATGAGAAAGTCCAGGAGAACTGTATTGACCTTGTTGGTCGAATTGCTGATCGTGGAGCTGAGTTTGTTCCTGCCAGGGAGTGGATGAGGATTTGTTTTGAGCTTCTTGAGATGCTTAAGGCCCACAAGAAGGGCATTCGGCGTGCTACTGTGAATACTTTTGGTTACATTGCTAAGGCCATTGGACCGCAGGATGTCTTGGCGACACTGTTAAATAATCTCAAGGTCCAGGAGCGCCAAAACCGTGTTTGCACAACTGTTGCAATTGCTATAGTTGCAGAAACCTGTTCACCTTTTACGGTCTTGCCTGCCTTGATGAATGAATATCGTGTCCCAGAGCTTAATGTGCAGAATGGTGTCTTAAAATCCCTCTCTTTCCTGTTCGAGTACATTGGCGAAATGGGTAAAGACTATATCTATGCAGTGACTCCATTACTTGAGGATGCACTCATGGACCGAGATTTAGTTCACAGGCAGACTGCAGCTTCCGCTGTTAAGCATATGGCTTTGGGTGTGGCTGGTTTGGGTTGTGAAGATGCATTGGTCCACTTGCTTAACTATGTGTGGCCCAACATATTTGAGACTTCCCCTCATGTGATAAATGCTGTCACTGAAGCCATTGAAGGAATGAGGGTGGCCTTAGGTGCTGCTGTTGTGTTGAACTACTGTCTTCAGGGGCTGTTCCATCCTGCCCGGAAGGTCAGGGAAGTATACTGGAAGATATACAATTCACTGTATATTGGAGCTCAGGATGCTCTTGTGGCAGCTTATCCTATACTGGAGGATGAGCAGGATAACGTCTATAGTAGGCCCGAGTTGATGATGTTTGTATAAACTGCAGTTAATTTGCAGTCAGAGAGTATCAAGGGAATCATCTAGAACGTGTTAGGCCTTTTTGTTTTTCTATTTGGTAGCTGTAGTTTGACTGATATCCATATGCAATCTTAGACTGGATTAAACTTTGTCTTTGCTCTAGTTTTTTAGCTTGTTCTCGTCTGGATCATTTATGTGTAATAGTACTGCTATGAAATAGAATCCAAGCTTTCTTGAGATCTCAAGCTCCCAGTATGCTCTTCCTGGTGCATAAAAACGAAACGTACTTGGTACATGTTTTGATGGGGTTCAGGTGTCATGAATTCATGACCCACCATTATTGAGGCATTTTGTATTGTCTTCTTGGGCCTTTGGTGTGCACGATACGATGACATTATCCACCACCTGCTTGTTATGATGGTAGCTGTGCGTATGCCTATTATCTTGTGTCTTTTGGCTCTACAGATCCTTCAGTGCCTTCTAAACGTGCAGCGCAATTGAAGTTCATATAATATGCGAAGAGAATATTTGTATTTGTGTTAAATAGTGTTTTTGAAAAATTTTAATTTTTTTAAAATTAATTTTTTATAATTTTAAATATATAATAATATTAAAAATAAATTTTAAAAAATAAAAAATAATATCTATCAGGATTTCAAACACTAATAAAATAGAGTAGAGAACTAGAGAATATTACTCCCTGGTAACGAGAGTTTTGAAGGTTTCACCTTCACACACCATATGGCTCGTGCTTCCACCGAAGTTTTCTAAAACTATAGCTGGCAGACAGTGTATGCAACTGGTGTGTCCGGAAAATGCCATGCATTTAATTTCTTCCTTTATTATTGGATGCAAATCAGCAACCTGACCTAAAAAACAACACAAGACCCATGAATATTATAGCAAGGAATCTCGAATTCTAAAAAAAAAAAAGAAGTGGATAGTAAATATGAGTACAATACGGCGAGTCATTCGAGTAGTTCCAAAGAGGGAGAGTTCGGATAATTCATCTCCGACTTCATCTACTTCTTTTCTCTTCAAAATTTCCATCGAAGAAAAAGAAGAATCTGACAAGTATGGCGAAACTCCACACCCACATCTCAGCCTCTCTCCTTCGTCGAACAGCTCCCTGCCAAATCAACCACAACACAGAATCAACCACCACAAACAACATAACAACAACAACTCCTCCCACTTCTATTCCTCATCACAAAACGACCACCACAACCGCAACAGCTCCTCCACGCCAACAAATTACCCAGCAGCCAGTGCCCCTCAATTACCCGAACATCCCCTCACAAATCAGTTTCGGACCACTATGGTTTCGTGGAATACCATGGGACAGAGAAGGAAGATTCACAATGGGAAAGAGAAAGGAAGGTTAAGTGGCATATATTATAATGTATTCTTTATTAAGTGGGATTTTGCCCGTCTCCAACCACAATGTTTATCATGATGTTTCTGCTCTGGACTTACCTGTAGAATATTGATATATTATAATGCAGGAAAAAGATAGTGTGTTGGCTGATTAAGGGGTACCCGCCATATTAGTTATCAGAGTTAAATAAATGCAAAGCTTTTTTTTATATATAATTTTTGGATGGGAGTGCATTTATCTTAATAAGATAAATCAGTAGTATATAGTAATGATTCAGGATTCAGCTTGGCAATATAAGCTCTTTTGGATTTAATAATTTCTTTGAATTATTAGTTGGGATTATTAATTAAAATTAAATAGAGAAGAAATCTAAATGGTGTTGTTTTTACAGGGGGGACACTCTGAAATTGTTATCTCTATCCCTTTTTTCAATATTTTATTTCTTTATGATCTCTTTGCCTTCTTATACCGTTCATGATATAATCCTATTTTTGAACCCTGAAAAAAGGAGTGAAAGAGAGGGAGAGAACGTGAAGAGAAGTGCCTAAAAAGAAGAAAACAATTATCGGAGAGAGGTTTGCGAGTAGTCGAGGGAATTGATGTCAGAAACTCCCTTTACATTCCTAGGTAAACAAGGCCTGCAATCCTCTGAAATGTATTTATTCACTGAATAGTATTAGAAGGCATGTTCAACAAGCAGAAAGCTCAACTGTTTTGATGTGTGGTTTCAGATATATACTTGGCAAACTGAACAAGTGGAAAGATGAGAAGAAACAGGAGATATATTACATAGAACTTCCCAAATCCACATTTACAAAAATGACAAGGGCCACCTTCCTTGTCAGATCTAAATGCCATTATGGCCACTTCTGTTTAGATTTAATTCCTGCTACATTTGGTGCTCAACTCACTGATTTTGATGCTTGTTTATCATGTCTTTGCAAACACCCAGCCGGATGCGAAGCATAAGGTGACAGTGAAAAGGAACCCAGTCATGACTCCAAGTCCAAATTGCAAACCGATTATAGTCATTTCTTCATCAGCCAGCTGAACATCATGAGGAGCCTGCTGAGGCTGAAAAGGAGTAAGCTGTTGTCCACGCAGACCTTTGTTTCCCTCAAAGCTTGAAGGTGGAAATGTCAGGAACTGGCCTCCTGAAGGGATATCTCCTTGCAATTGATTGTATGCAATGCTGAACTTCGACAGAAAACTGAGCTTTTCCAGTGAGAGAGGTATTTCTCCTGATAAATCATTATAAGATAAGTCCAAAACTTCCAAGCTTGTCATGCCTGAGAAACTATCGGGAATGGTTCCTGAGAGATGATTTTCTTTCAGCTTCAGAACGTGGAGTTCTTTCAAATTTCCAAAACCTGGCCATAAGGTTCCTGTGAGCTTATTGTAACTCAAGTCCAAAGTTGGTCGAAAGCCCCAAATACCTTTATACTTGAGTTTTGCACCATCTGCTACGAACGAGAAAAGTGGGAAGCCTAAAGAAAGTCCTTCTGATGATATTTTCATGTTGATCAGGCCCTGTAGCTCTGTCAAGCTCTCAGGTATTTCACCAGTGAAAGAATTGTTCGACAGATCCATGTAAAAGAGATACTTGAACTCATGGAACCAGAAGGGAATAGTTCCATACAGTCTATTCCATGACAAATCCAAAAGTTGCAACATCTTGCTGCCACTCAGCCACGTTGGCATGGAACCTGTAAGTTCACAATAAGGAATAGCAAGTGCCCTGAGGTTCCTGAAGTGAAAATTCACATTTCTGGGCATTTTTTCACCGTGAAAGTTAAAACTAAGGAACAGTGAAGTTAAGTTTCTGCAATGTTGTAGAATTGCTAGGGCTGATGATATGTTAACAAGGCTGTTGTTTGAGAGTGAGAGGGATCTTAGGGCTTGGAGATTCTTGAACGCAAAAGGAACTTCACCACCAAGGTTATTACGAGCAAGATTCAGATTGGTCAGTCTCTGGCAAGAGGATATAACATCAGGCAGCGGACCATGGAAATTATTAGAACCAAGATCGACAGAGGTGAGATGAACCATTGCAGAACAATTGAGATTGATTGGACCATTAAGGGTGTTGTTGTTCAAATTCAGAATTACAATATATGGAGAATTTACCAATGACATGGGCAAATGCCCACTGAAGTTGTTTGAGCCGGCAAGGAAATTCTCAAGCTTAAGCCTCTCAAAAACATCTGGAAGAATTCCAGAAAACTTATTGGAGGAGATATCCAATTCCACAAGGTTGGAAAGTTTACCAATCTCATCATTTAGTGGCCCAGAAACTAAATTATGCTGAAGGTGCAATATACGAAGATTTCGCAGTTGCCAGAGGCTTTTGGGGAGATTTCCTGAGAGGTGATTGTCATTAAGAAAGAGTTGCTGCAGAGAAGAACACCTTCCAAAGTTTGCTGGAACTTCACCAGTGAAATAGTTGTTTCCAAGATTGAGCGTGTGAATATATGATGAGCTCTCACAAAGTGCTGCATCGACAGAACCGTTAAAATTGTTCCTTGAAATGTCAACATACCTGATCGAGGATAAATTGTTACCTCCTGGTAATGGACCGACAAGATCATTATTGCTCGAGTCAATGATCTCAAGATTCTGCAGGTGGAGTAATCTGGCTGGAAGGTATCCATGAAGGAAATTCTGTGAGAGGTTCAGTATACTCAGCTGATCCAAACCTGCCAAGGACTCGTTAATTATTCCTCTGAGTCTTTTGCTCCCAAGTTCTAACCTGACTACCCTTTTACTCGAAACAGTGGAATTGTCACAGGTGACTCCTATCCAAGTGCAACAATTTGAGTCTGACGTATTCCAATCAAGCCCATAGTCTATGGAACTGGAGAAGCTAGTTAAGGATCTAAGATCATTTGAATTGCATGAGAAATTCTCAGATCTTGTGAAGGGAGCCTTGAAACTGATTGTCAACAAGATGAAGGTGAAACAAAGGTACGAGTATTGCATTTTTCACCAAGTATCAAAGAAAAGAAACCAGTGAAGTGAAGATTTGGTGTCTAAAATGGAATAGTTTAAGCATAAGGGCATGATTGTTTGTTTTCCTTTTCCTTCTACTCCTTCCATTGCTTTTGCAGTTGAGTCTTTACCCTTCCATGTCATGTATGTGTTTTCTATGCCTGACTTGGAGCCCAGTATTAGAAGTCATCAAGTGAATTACTTCAAGCTTGACTTTTTACACTTTTGTCTTGAGAAAGAAAATTATTTTTGAACGGTCCATTTCATGGTTGCTTCTGTAGTTTAGACTTTTCAAGGATAGTTTGTTTACGTTGTAAAAACTGCTGTTCAAACTAAAAAGGCATAAAGAATTATGCTTTTCAGCTTGAAACGCGTTTTATCTTCCAATGGATGAAGCTGTCCAATTTGCATGGTCATTAGTTTAATTGGGGCCACTGGAAAAGCACCTTGGAGTGAGAAGCAATTATTTCCAGCAGTCACTGAAAACTTCAACAACCTCCTATAATTCCAATCTGAGATTATCCCTCTCTTTCTCTGCTTCTCATAAAATTCCAATCTGGGATTTGCCCTTTTGTAATGGTCAGTCACAGCAGTACAAAAAAAGCAAAGTCCAGTTGAGGACATTGGCAGATCTCGTGGAACAAACATAGCATAATTCGACAATGGTGATGAGCAATAATGTGTTGCCAAAGATCAAACAGAAAGTAAGAAAAACAAAATTAATAAAAGGATTGATACAGAAGTTTCTGCAACTTTGATTCGCTAAAAAATAGTTGAATGTTTCAATCAGCATTATTATTTTCATAATGCTATACATGTGAAACTAATAGAGAAATCCAAGATAGAAAAAATAAATTCTTTTCAAAGTTGTAGGCTCAGCTGTCTCTCCAAGTCAGGATATCATTTCAGAAGGAGCCCCAGCAGTTACTTACAGTGCAAAAGAAAATCAGTAGAGGCCTAGAAATTTCCACCAGAAAGTTCCAGTAACTCCCCAGATGATGGCATTAATAAGGGCCATCACAAAGCCGAGCTTGAACACATCAGGAAGGTCCATATAACCAGCTGTTGCAAAAAGCATTTAAAACACTATCAGATGCTATGCTAACGACTCGACGCAGATAATTTAGGACAGAATTACTTCTCAGTGTGATCACAACAGATAGATCTCTGACATGGAAAACCCTAAAACAGAACAATTAGAAATGCTAGCGTGGAGTTTCATAGATTGTCAATGAAAATAAAGTTCATGAAGCGAGATTCGAAGCAGAAATGCTTCACAACTGCTTGCATAATTTGGGGGAGCAGATCCGTACCTCCATAGTATACAGCAGATTGACCGCTGCTATAATGGGTAAGAGCACCGAAAAGATTTGTATTGTAAGCTAAAGCCAAAGCTGCCAATGTAGCGGGCACCCCAGCTGCCAAATGCATTGCGAGAAATGCAGAGTATAAAGCACCAACATGACCAATTTGACCAGCAAATAGGTAATGGATAAAGAAGTAAGATGCCTGAAGAACCCCAAACGCAGCAGGCCAGCTCAAAGAGAGAGATTGAAGGTTCTTGGATACACAACCAGACATCCAGGATATAACACCGAGGTTTGTTAATTGGCTCGCCATTCCCACTAGAACTGCAAACCAAGCCAAGGTATCCCATGCCGATTTTTCACTTAAGCAGTCATCCCAATCAAGAACTCCCAGCAGAAGCAGTATTGATAAGCCAATCATTGCAGCGACTACACTTGGTATTCCGATAGCATCTCTGCAAACAAACCATCCAATATAGAATCCAAAACCATAAACACATTTCAGAAAGAAAGCATTAAAATATCGACAGTGAACATAATAATGTTTTAGGATTGAACGACATGCCATGTTCTCTTTTAACAAAATATAGTGATTTAGTTACTAGATTATTATCATGCGCTGCAATGCGGTCAGATTATTTTTTTTATAAAAAAAAAATATTCAAACATTATTAATATATTTTCTAATAAATTCTTTTAATCATGAATTTAAAATATGATGCATGTTGAATATTTGTTTTAAATATTGATATGATAATATATTAAATGATATTTTTTTTCAATTATTGAGAAATGATATATTCGATTGACCCGGGTTAATTTATCAAATTTGCGACCATGGTCATTAGATCATGACAACCCTATAAAAATCAAGTCAAAATAAATTATAAACATTCATTTTAATTAATTCAATGTTGAATGATGAGATTGAAAATAAATTAAATTAAAAAAAAACTCGAGTCGATTTTGGTTAACTTGTCAAACCTGCAACTCGAGTCATAAAATCGAGATAATCCTATAAAAAATAAATCGAAAAAAATTATAAAATTTAATTTCAAATCAATCTCAATGTTAAAGAATGATTTTATTAAAGAAATAATTTATTAGAAAAATCACATTCAACTATCATCTTATTCCACAGAAATGACCAAGTCTTTTTAAGACAGCAGTTAGCTAGTATAAGAACATCTAAAGTATAAAATGAGAAAACCACTTTGCACATTCAACTTTTGTTAGGGCTGGGGACTGGGGAGGAGGGAAGATTATCATTGGGTGCCAAGGAATTAAAGAGGAAAAAGATACACAAACTCATACGAATGCCCAGAAAGCTGCAGCAGATCATAACAAATCAACTATATGGCATTCTGTTCTTGCGGACCTTAAGCCTGCTGATGCAACCCACTCAATCATGACAACATCCACACGACCAAAAGTCCAGGGTAAACATCTGGGTTCAGAAATCCACAACAGGGAACAAACAATTCGAAGTTCTAAGGAAATTCTGATCTCTCCACATTTTTTTTCTATTAATTTACGCTGATGTGTCAGCTGTAATCTATGCTTTGTGTATGGAGATCCTGTTCCAGTTACATTTAAAAAGTTAATAAAATCTGAGGTGTTATGAGATAAATGACTTACCCAAATACCCACAAAGAAACTGCAAGAAGCATTGTACCAACCATGGTCCATTCATTTTTTGTGACAGAACCCATAGTCTCCAGTTTCTTTGCAGCCACTGCAGGGGCATCTGGAGTGTCTTTGGTTTCAGGAGGGTAGAGCTTATATAAGACGAGTGGAGTTACTAGAAGAGAAATCAATGCTGGCAAGCTAGCAGCCTTCAACCAAGAAATCCAAGGGTTTGGAATCATCACCCCAAGTTCCCCGGCTAATTTAAAACACAGCAAATTTTGAGCTGCCGCTGTTAGAAAAAGAGAGCTGGAGCTGGCAGCACACTGGACAACATTGCAAGAGAGTGAAGCTTTAGGTAACAGACATGAGAATATAAAAGAGAGAGCTATAATTTAAGAACAAGCTATTAGAAACCATTGACATGCCACAGAGGAAAACAAAGCCATGCTTTTAGTTGATAACATGGAACAGAGATGAAAGGGTTTTGAAAGCTAACAATCCATTCAAAACTGATGCAGGAACAGACTGCCCGTTGCTCCCAAAAACCTAGACTAATGGTAGAGGGAAATTTATTTCTATATCCACATGTTCATAGCATCTCAATTCGTAAACCCAATGGTCCTTTATGCGTGGGTCCCTTGCATGGACCACCGCCATTGTGGGTCCCACAACTTGGATTTCTGCTCCGAGAGAGAGGATGCCCTCGCATCATTCACCCCTGTAAAGGAATTGATTGAGCCTGAGACCTCCTGGCTGGCTCTGAAACTAACTAATGTAGGAACAAAATATCAGTTGCTCCCAAGAGCCTAGACTGATGGTAGCGAATGAATTTATTCCTCTATCCACTAAATCATGGCATCCCAGTTCATAAAACCAATGGACCTTTGTTTGCAGCTCACCCCATCATTTGTGCAGCATCCTCATTGTGGGCCGCACCACTAGGATTTCCACCACAAGAAGGAGAGGAAGCCCCTGCATTAAAAACCTTATGCGGGACCTCTTATGAACTCTCCAGATAATAATAATCAGGTGAAGAACTGAGGAACCCAACTAGTATACATTTCCCTTCACGATTAAGCCTGCACATTCTCTTACGAGATGCCACCTAGACATGCCGTAAAGCCTCGTCAGGATGGTGGCAAGACATTTACATCAGCCTAATTAGCAATTCACTACAAAAAAAGGCACTTTCCCATGGAAACGCAATTCAACCACCCATTTCTTTCTGACGTTTTGATGAATCTTCTAAATTCATGATGAAGAAAAAGAGCTCATCAACTAGCAAAATCAGCAAACAAAATATCATTCTTTTAAGCAACAACGTCCTCGACATTTAATCCCTCCAGTTGAAAAAGGAAAATAAACAACCTCACAAACACAAATGACATTACAAATTGCACTGTTACATCCACAATTGAAAAAGTAACCGCACCTGCACATCCACACAAATTGCAAAACCAACAAGGAATGATACAAAACCAAGATACAAAGTGTAAAGAGAAAATAACCTGCATTTGCGACTGGATTAAATAAGAACCGAGCTTTGTCGAAGAGGAATCGCCAGGCTTACTCCCTGCTGACAATGACAATGACTTGATAATAGGCAAAAAAACCCCACCAGCCCTAGCAGTAGTGCTAGGCATCGCAGGCGCAATAAGAACCTCACTAAGTATCAAACCATAAGACAATCCTAAAGTACTCTTCCCTAGCCACTTAACAAAGTAAGTAGCAATCCTATCACCTAATCCAGTCTTAACAAAACCGCGAGCAAAAAAGAAAGAAATGACAATCAACCAAATAACTTCATTAGTAAAAGCACTAAAAGCAGTCGTAAATGACAAAGTTTTAGTAACAAGTAAAGTTGTTAAACCCAAAAAAGCCCATGCCGCAACTGGCAAAGGACTTAAAATAAGACCAGCAATAGTAGAAAGGAAAATAGACAACAATTGCCAGGCTTGTGGGGTAATTCCTATTGGTTTAGGCACAGCAAACCTTACAATCAAGCCTATAGAGACAGATATCAAAAGGGGTATCAATTTTGCTCCTTTTTGAGGTGGGGTTGGTTTTTCTGACGAGTCTGATAACGGGTTGTCACTGGATTTTGTGTCCAATGCGAGAATTCTAAATTTCAAATCGATGGTTTTGTTTTTAGTGTGAAATGCAGAGAAAAAGAGAGGTTTTTGAGTGGATGATCTGATGGTGGAGAGTAAGGGAATGGATGGTGAGGATTTGGTAATGGAGAGAGGTTTAGGTAATCTGTGGAGTAGGGAAATGCGGGTGTAGAGAGAGGTGGAGAAGGTGGTGGTTGTTGTTGTGGTGGTGGAGAGAGAGTGGAGGGCAAAGCTCTCCATTTTCACTCTGTTCCTTTGTGTTTTCTATGTAACAGAGATTGGGAGGGAGAGGTATACAGTGGGGGAGGGAGAGGGAGCGGAAACTACAAGGATAGTTTTTTTTTGTGTTTGACGTGTGAGGAGGGAAATTATCGGAAGCCACAAAGGCCACAAGATATGAGACGTTACTGAGGACCTTTCATTCTTTAAATTTTTAAGGTCAAACGTTGTTTTTTAAGTATGAGAATGGAGAATGGACATGGTTTACAAAGGATTCTTGAAGCTGTTCATGTCTTATGCATGGTTTATAAAATTAAACTTGACTGCTTTGGAACAGTGTCTAGGTAACTGATTGAAAGGGTTAAACCGGATTGAATCGAAAAAATTTAAGATCAAATGTTGTCTCAAGTCCGAGAATGTACATCATTTACAAAGGCTTTTTGAAGTTATTCATGTCTTTTATGGCTACTCCATAAAACAAATTTAAAAAATTCTTGTATTCTAGATTTTAGGCAGGTATTTTTCTTTATTAAGAGTGTTAATTTAAGAATTTATCTCTTCTCCATAGCTTTGAGGTTTTTAATTTTAATTAGTGTGTGTATGTTTTTCAAAAGGGTTTTTGGTTTTACTTTATACTATATCACAAGTCATTTTATTAGTTTTATTGTAGCTTCATTTATTATTCATTCTCTCACGTATCATTTTGGATTGTAGCAATAATTTTGTAAAAAGTTTGCAATTTAATTATTAAACTTTTATTTTATATAATTAAGTTTTTTTAAGCCTAAATTAATATTCAATTACCTTAAAAGCGCCTAAAAATAAATATAAGCTCAAGAAATTTTTTAATTTCAGGTTTATTTTGGATTTGAGGTGATTTTTTATTTTTTTAAGTTCATGAATTGTTTAACAAGATTCCTAGATGATTTTCTAAATATTTTGGGTTAAAATTAATAACTACTTGGAATGCAACAAAGGTTGTTTTTAACATAGAGTTATTATTTGTGTAACTTTTTTTTTTAAAAAAAGCATCAATAGTAAAGCTAAAGTAAATATTTTTTTGTAGATTGATAGGTGTATCACCTATATGGTTTGTATACATACACTTGATGTGTATATTTTAATGTTCATATGTATAGATGACGTGTATATTTTCTATTATAATATAAGAGCTTAATTTAGTATCTTAACCAAGATTCAAAACAAATTAGAATTTTAATGCAAGAAATTGCGTCTTGTCAATAAAATCGAGGTCTCTAGTTTTAACAGTAAACAAGTATCTTCGACATTTAAAAATGTCAATTGATCTCTAAAATTGTTTAAAAATTATAACCAAGCATTTAAAATGTAAAATAGATTACATGCATATTGTTAAAGAGATTTGTTGTTTCATTAGAAATAATGGTATGAATGTTTAATTAGAAGTTTATTTAATTGATAAAAAAATATATTATAAATATTTAGTTGGATTTAACAAGGATGTGTTGATTTTGATGGATGTAATAAAAAATGAATCTGATTTAAATAAATAATTTTAATCTGATAATTCCTGTTACGGAGGGATAAATATTAAAAGAACGTATCCAAAAAAGAGAAAACAATCCTATCACGAAATTCAATTACCGAGTCCAAATGAATTACGACTCACTTAATTACAAGTGTTGCACATTAATTATTAAGGTTTAGAATTTTCTTTTTCGAAACAAAACTTGACAAAATTAATATAGCGATAACTACAGAGAAAAAAAAAACTCAATAACATAATAATAATAATAATAATAATAATAATAATAATAATAATAATAATCCATAAGTGACATAACCAAGAGTCGATCAATTCACCGTCAAGTAAAAGTTTTCATACTCAATATTCTGCCATTTGATCCAAATTAATTAATAAAAGGCACGTACATTATGTTAATATGTTAATGTATACATTCATCGATTATGTGCTGCCTGGTTAACTGGTCCAAGATATAGGTCTTGAATGAGTTGATTAAAGTTAATTTAAAATTTTATTTTTATTATTTAAAAAAAAATTAAAATAATATTTTTTTTAATTTTAACTAGACTACATCAATTTTTATATGATTTAATTTGATGTCCAATTCAAGTCGGATACTGAATTAACATATTATTGTATTAATTATTGAACTGTAGAAATATACATGTATATGGCTCATTTAAATAAAAAAGAAAAAGAAAATAACATTAATTTGATCCTTAAATAATAAATAAAAACGTAATTATAAAACTTAAGGGGCATAAGTAAAAATAGAAGGAAAGAAGACTTAACTTGCACGAAAAAAAAAATCCAAAATAGTGGTTGGTCGACTCAAATCTAATCGGTTAAAACCCGGCCAAGCTGTTGATTTTTTTTTTTTTAAATACAGAATTAGTCAAAGTAACATTGTTTGGATTTAAAAAAAAATCAACTCTTGACTGGTGATTTATATAACTGATAAAAACGTCATGCATGCCAAAAGGTCAAAGCATTGTCAAAGGAGGAAAGTGGTGGTCAAAGCAAGCATGTTAATCATGCAAGGCAACTTAAGAGTCTCCGAAATGGCGTGACTTGTGGGCCAGCCACTCACCATCTTTTTGATTAGCCACGTTTCATTCAGTGGATAGGGACACAGATCAGAATCAACGTCCAATCACACGGCTCTTTTGCTTTTTCTAGACCTCTCTTCTGGATTTTGGATCAGTTGTTGAAGGAGACCTTGCTACGTCACAGCTGCTGCTCATATTTGGCCAATCAGCCAATCAGCAGTTTTAAAATATTTTTATTTAAAAATATATTAAAATAATATGTTTTATTTTTTAAAAAATTATTTTTAAAATTAATACATCAAAATAGAATGAAAATATAAAAAAATAACTTTAAACAAAATAAAATTAATTTTTTTAAAAATATAGATTGACTCACGTTTGCGAATGAAATATTAAATTTTTGTTTTTATGGGTAGATTTTATGAATTTTTGAATTTTCTTTAGAAAATAACTATCACCGTCGTAGTAATCAGATTGCATGCGGCGGCCCTGCCGTCAGTGACACCGTTGCATGTGGTGAGCATTTCATCAAATTGCATGGCACACATTTGCATGTCTTGTTCTTGCTAATACGAGTTATCCTACTGCACAAACATTCTATCGTCTACCTACCAACCACCTCATAGCATGACCACATAAAAAAAAAAAAAATTTATCTCAACAATTACATAGTAAAAGTTGAAAGTTGAATCTTTTCTATATTTTTATTTTTATTTTTAAAATATAAAAACTTATTTTAAAATTTTTTGAAAAATTAATTTATTTTATATCATTTTTATCTATTCAATCAAATATGCTTTTATCCTTTATTTTTTTTATTTGTAACATTAACCCAACAAAATTCTGGAATACAGACATATCTTTGTTTGTGTTAAAGAGATTTGTAGCATTGATACTTTAGAATAATCAAAATATCTATTATAAATATTTTAAACTATAAAATACCATATTTAATCCACCTTGACTGTGAGATTTTTCAAAGTGGACAATTATTAATGTATTTATCACAGTGGAAGTTTCAAATTTGTTTGCTTTTCCACGTAGAATTTAATTGTTTATTCTTTAAATACATGCCCAAATATCCATAACAGGAAAAAAAATTATTTGATGATCGTTTACATATTAATTTCTTCAATTAATAATTTCAATATTAATTTTTCGTTTATCTTTTAAGCCCTTAATTAATGAACATCAGTAGTGATACAAACCAATATTTACGTGAAATCTTCTTCCAAAGTTTTTATTTATTTATTTATTTATTTATGTTGCAATCTTCTTCTTCTTTTTTCCTCCTTAAACTAGCTCTTTGGTCTATTATCACAGTTGTACTGGTAGCTAGCTAGAAATTAAATCTTTGATTAAAAAAAGCTATTGAAATATTTGTTACAAGTATTATGTAATTTCTTAAGACAAATAAAAAGGAGTTTTTGGGTTTTTATATATATATATATATATATATATATATATATATATATATATATATATATATATATATGAGCATACCCGCCCTTAAAAGCCAAAATGGATACTTGAAGGTATTGCCAGCAACATCGAGACTAAAAAATTCATGCAAGAAATATAAAACTATAGGAAACACATTTATTAATCAAAAATGAAAATTTGATATTAGAAACTAGTGTTTCTTTTATCTAATTTTTAAAGGACTAAAATAATACCAAAAGGTTGTTTTTCAAAC
Source organism: Populus nigra (assembly GCF_951802175.1). Classification (NCBI taxonomy): domain Eukaryota; kingdom Viridiplantae; phylum Streptophyta; class Magnoliopsida; order Malpighiales; family Salicaceae; genus Populus; species Populus nigra. The sequence continues at coordinate 18,366,945 of NC_084852.1, forward strand.
TCTTCATAATAATAATAATAAAAAATTTATTTTTCAAAATGTTTCATTTGGAAAAGTATCAAAATAATATATATTTTTAAAAAATTATTTTTGATATCAATACATTAAAATGAAATAAACAATACCAAAAAAAAAATTAATTTAAAAAAAATTAAAAAAATATAATTTTTTTTAAAATATTTTTAAAACATGAAAATAAACATGATATAAGTAATGCATTCATGCTAGCATCACCCAACTCCCTTTCAATTTGCTAAAAAAACAAATAAATATTTGGGTGCAATATTAGTCATGGAAGCCACGTCACCTGCGGGTAAGAACCTTACTCGTGCGCTTACAATTCGCCGTTGCTTCCTTCTTCATGACCTTCTCTTTCTTAATTCTTACTTCTTCAATTTTGCCTCCCCCTCTTCGTTTTTTCAATATAAATACTAGCCAAAGAGAGACCCTTTTATCTTAAAAGATCCATAGGTATAAAATCTTGAGCTTCTTTTTATTTTTAAATGGCTTCTTTTAATGTTTCTTCTTACCCTTCAACTACCACAAGAGCAGCTCTCTCTGGCTCCCAGTAAGTTTTTTTTTTTTTTTTTAATGTTTTGGTGGTTCTTTTAATGGCTTATCATGTTAAATTTTTCTACTTTCGATTTTGCTTGCTCTTTCATATGGTCAATGGTTCCTCTGTTTGATTTACATTTGTTTTGAATGATAAATGGTTATCCGTTTTGGTTGTGCTATCTTTATTAGCGGTGTTTGGATCAGTTGACCCTTTGTGTTTGATTTTATATTTGTGTATAAGAAATAGGTTTTCTGTCTTTCGTTATGCTGTTATCAGATCAAGAATTCTTCATCAAATATGATTTTAAGAAGAGGAGTAAGAGAAAGGATAGACTGAGATCACTAGAAAAGAATCATTTTTTTTTACCATTCATTCTAGTAAAGTTTTGATTTTTAGAAGAGGAGTTGGAGATGAACAATACTTTCTCATGATTCAAAATTTGGATTTTCTTTAGTTCCACTCTTTAGCAATCCAATGGAGTATATGTTTGTTGCATTTTGATAAGTTTATTGTTGTGTTGTGAATTTTTGCCGTAATGGAACTGCTCTGTCTATTGATTTTTGATATTTGAAATGGTTATTGACTGATATTTATGTGCAGGTCAAGCAGAAATCTCAAATTGTTCAATGGATTACATGGCGTGAATTCATTTTGTGCAAATGGGAATGCATTGAATTTGGCATTGATTCGTCTGGATGGTTGTAAATCATCGTTTGGTATTAAGGGTGCTGGCAAAACTCGAGCCACACTGATATCTGGTGATGACCTGCTGTCCTTTTCCAATGGCAATGGTGTTGCAGCAAAGAGTACTCTTCTTGATAATGGTTCAGTTGGGACCTTATCAGCTGATACTGCTTCCATCACCAATGATTTTGTCGTAGGTAATGATGACCATGAATTGGATCGCCCCACAGAAGGATTTTCTTCCATCCCCGATGCCATTGAAGATATTCGCCAAGGAAAGGTAGTTGCTTCCTGCATTTTGCTTTGTTGTTTATGATAGCTTTTCTATGCTTTACAGTTTCATCAAGATGTTTTAATTTTTTGTTGCAGATTGTAGTGGTTGTAGACGATGAAGACAGAGAAAATGAAGGGGATCTCATTATGGCAGCAGAGTTGGCAACTCCTGAAGCTATGGCATTTATTGTGAAGCATGGCACTGGAATAGTTTGTGTAAGCATGCAAGGGGAAGATCTGGACAGGTTACAGCTCCCTTTGATGGTTAGGCAAAACGAAAATGATGAAAAACTTCGTACAGCATTCACTGTGACAGTGGTATGTACTTTTCTGAATTTGGGATTTCGTATGTGAAATAAGAATTGAGTTTCTAGTGTCAACACAGTTGCGCAGATTGCACTTCAGTAGAAATAAGAATTTCTCTCATTTCTCTTGGAGTAATATAAACTTCTAACATTTAATCGATCTAGCCTTGGTTGTGCTTGGAAAATGCTTTCTTTTGTAACGATATATTTGAAAAGTATGAATTGTTTATATGCAAGACAGTGAATTTTTGTATTTTATTCTGTGATGATTTTGTTCAGAAGAAACAGAAATACAACACCGGTAAAATGGTTCATTGCTCTACTTTCTCCAATGCTTTACATTCCATGGTTTATTCTTTGTCAACCATTTAAAGTTACTTATTCAGACATAAGTAGCTACACAAAGATATAACTAATTAATGTACTTCTACAGTTCACCATCACAATTCTCAGTTTTTTTTTGCCTGCAAATGACTTTTTTAGGATGCAAAACATGGTACAACCACTGGGGTTTCAGCTAATGATAGGGCAACAACAATGTTAGCTCTAGCATCCAAAGATTCAAAACCCGATGATTTCAACCGTCCGGGCCACATTTTTCCATTGAGGTATAGGGAGGGTGGAGTTCTGAAAAGAGCTGGACATACAGAAGCTTCTGTTGATCTTGTTGTTCTAGCTGGATTGGACCCTGTTGCAGTTCTGTGTGAGGTTGTGGATGATGATGGCTCCATGGCTAGATTACCAAAGCTCCGTCAATTTGCAGAGAGGGAGAACTTGAAAATTATATCTATAGCTGATTTAATCAGGTAATGTGTTCCATCTTCTTTCTTCTTTGGGAGATTTACGTTATCCTTATCAAACAAATAGATTATGGTTAAGTAGCTTTATCAGTGTCAGGTGTTTATCTGCTTACTTTTGTAGTAGAAATATAGTTTGTCTTGCTGGGTTTTTTTTTAAGTGATTTTGTGGTACTTTCTTAACAAAAATATAATAATTGACAGGTATAGAAGGAAGACTGATAAATTGGTAGATCGTTCTTCTGCTGCTCAGATACCAACAATGTGGGGACCGTTCACAGCTTACTGTTATAGGTCAATATTAGATGGCATTGAGCATATTGCAATGGTTAAGGTGAGGAATTAACATAATTTAGTAATCCAAACTATTTGCTTAGCTTTTTAACTAATGTTTCCGAAGACAGGAAAATGATTTCAGGTCATTTTCTTATAGTAGTAGACTGACTGCTTACAAGGTTTTTGTGTTGTTGTCGCTCCATTGCACTTTCAACTTTCAATGGTTTATAGAGATAGGATCTGCCAAATGTTAGAGTTATTAGGACGAAGATTAGATCCTCTGGAAAGAATCATTTCTAAATCAGGTTTGAAACTGCATCTTGAAAGAGAAGGAAAGGAAATAATGTGCTTTAAAACATACAGAAAGTCCATGCTAAGCTAGTTTTCTGGAATCTAGCTAATCCACAGCTTAATGTAGCATTTGGTTCTTAGAACAAGAATACCTACATGCACACGCACATGCAATCTTGTTAACAGTTAACTAAACATGAGTTCACTTCCAGTCAATGCAGAGAACATGGAGACAAACGTCTTCAATTTTTTCATTTTGAAACGAGAAAAGTTAGTATTGAAATTTTATGTTGTGTACAGATGCAGAATACCATGTGTATTGAAATGAATGCAATTGTAGTTTTGTATTTTCCAGCTAGATAGAGGTTTTCTAAGGTCGAACACCCATTTTCTAACTTTTTACAAGAAAAACTCATGTGTATTTCACACTTACAAGTAGTTTTCTGGTCCAAACAGGGTGACATTGGAGATGGGCAGGATGTTCTTGTGAGGGTACATTCAGAATGCCTCACAGGAGATATATTTGGCTCTGCTAGATGTGATTGTGGGGATCAGCTGGCACTTGCAATGCAGCAGATTGAGGCTGCTGGCAGGGGTGTGTTGGTCTATCTCCGTGGGCATGAAGGGCGTGGCATTGGTTTAGGTCATAAACTTCGTGCATACAACCTCCAAGATGATGGACGTGATACCGTGGAAGCAAATGAGGAGCTGGGGCTTCCTGTTGATTCACGAGAATATGGCATTGGCGCCCAGGTATTTCCTAAACCACACAATGAAAGCATCCCATTGTTAACTAGGATTTCATATACATCCACTTTCCATGACCAAACTAGAGGGGGGCAGAGGAAGCTGTGTTTTCTCATAAATTTATAAGTATATGCTCTGAAACTCTGCGTCGGTGTAGGACACGTCATAACAAAAACATTAATAAATTGGTTTTGGTTCGCAAAACAATGCAGTACATTCATTCCAATTAATTGAAATTTAAAGAGTGTTCTGGTTGTTGTAATTCAACTTGACGAAGCACTGATGATATCCAAAATGGCTATATCAAGTAGCAATCTTGTTGGAACCCAGTGACACACACCCTTTTACCATCTCACAACTTGCTACCTTCATGCTGGTAGAAATGAGTGTGGATCAACAAGTCACACAATCTAGTGTTTTGCTTAACTAACATGATCTTATTGGAAATTCTTGGCAGATGTTGCGTGATCTGGGAGTCCGAACAATGAAGTTGATGACGAACAACCCTGCAAAGTACATCGGGCTCAAAGGTTATGGATTGGCAGTTTCAGGTAGAGTTCCGCTATTGACTCCCATCACAAAAGACAACAAGAGATATCTGGAAACCAAACGTGCTAAAATGGGGCATATCTATGGTGCTGAATTCAATGGCCACTTAAGCAACCTCATCAATAGCAATGGTAATGGTAAATCCGGTGTTGAAACTCCCATCTGATCTCCTAACTGATGGATAGACCAGCTGTATCCATGCTTCAGACTCCCAGCAGTCAAGTCAATTATGAGGTTCCAGATGGGTTGTTTAACATGACAGAATGGCAGCATTATGGATTGAATTATAGATAAAGAGCATAGATTCTTTTATTGTACTCCAACTCAAAATCAAAACTATGATTACATTGCTTTGCCAGAAAACTTTTCGAAGGTTTATCGAGTGTAATCGAGAGCCTTTCATTCTTTAAGGTGTAAAGTAGACAAAAAAAAAAAATCCCATTTTATGCTTTTGTAACGTAGTCATTGTAAGGATGTTAATGCGATTCTCTCTCTTTTCCCATCAATTCAAATAGTTTGAAGTATGCACAGTTATTAAATCCAACTTGGAGCTTAACATGTTGGAAGATTCGGGTCATAAATTTAGCGTATTCATTCAAGTTAATTTAAATAATATATTTTAAATTTTATTTTATGAAAATTTTATATTTTAATTCAAAACTTTACTTCTTTTTTTTTTACTTTTTGGTATTTCATATGGAGAGGGAATAAGAAGAGATGAGAGAGATTTGCTAGAAAGTGATAAAGAAAATAAAAAGATAATTGGTCTGATTTTTTAAACAAAAGTAGCCAAACATGATGTCAAAGTGTTTATTTAAACAAAAATTGTGTAATTGAAGTGTTTTTTAGATTGAATATAGCTTCAAAATGTAGATTGAGGTTGATGGAGAATTCTTGTTTTCTAACCAATTTGGATTATTTTTTGCTTTAGGGATTAATTTCTTGAGATTATAAAAGTGATTTTTAACTATTTTTAGGTGAAAATGGATTTGAAATCAAGTTTTGGAGTCAAAAAATTGTCTTTTCAAATTTTTTTCCACCTCTATAAAGCTTGAAATCTGCGCTTATAAAAAGTTAAAAACAAGCATGCAATCGTGAATTGGCAAACTCTTATGCCGATTTTTTAAAAGGTCTTAGCATGCTAGATCACCCAAGCTCATGCATATGTATTGTTTTTTTTATTTAATTTACTTTCTTAATAATTTAAAACATAGTGTGTGTATTTTTCAATTCTTATATTAATTGAGAATTTTTTAGATATTATTTTTTTAAAATTCCATCTAATTTTTTTTTTTAATAACCGTTATTTTCAACCTGTCATGATTTTTTTTTTGAAGTTGTTTTGTTGTGGTTGCCTGTGTTTGATGTCATATAATTAAATAAAAAATAATTTACAAAATAAATTTATATTAGATTCAATCAAGATCATGCCACATGTTAGGGGTTTAATAAGTTACCCTGAATCGATTTAATATGCCTCCACCTTAGCTTTTACAAAAGAAAAAAAAAACACACCGTCTTAATTTTTTTTTGTCAAGCCATATTTTTTGCCAATCTTCCATATTTAATATAAACCAGTCATGTCAACCATCGTCTCATTATTTACAAATAAAAAAAACATTATTAATTTTTTTTTATAAAGCCATGTTTTTGGTTAATGTTTTATATTTATTTTAAACTTGTTAAATCAATTAGTTCATATTTTATTAAATTTTTTATAGTTTAATTTAAAATTTAAACTGAATAATAATTCAAATAGAAAAATTCCAAGAACAACCAACAAAACCAAGTTTGATATACTTACAAAGAGTTACTAGAGACAATACACAAGTATTATACTATTCTTATATTATTTTAATAAACTTACATTAAAATTGTTAGGACTTTTCTTATAATTAAAACTTAATTATAAAGATTATGATTTTTTCTTGCTAGAAAAAAAAAAAAACCTCGCTAATAGCACTTGAATTATTATTTTTTACGTTAAAAAAAATATTCAAACTTGCAGTAGCATATCGGGACCACCTATCTAGCTGTCCTCTAAATAATATATTACTTAATTAACTCCAAAGTTAATTTTTTTCCCTGATAATGATCAGATCACGCGGCCCATCTACGCGGACACGCTTTCCATTTTTCGACCGTTACGCACATGACAAAAGCTCTCTATTCATCATGACGGTCCATATTTCTCCAACTTTCAAACTTACCACGTACGTGTACGTCTCTGATTCATTTGACAATTGTACTTTAAACCTTATTAGTGCTTGACCACCAACCCAAAGAAAGACTCAAAACCGTGTTTTTTTTTTCCCCTAATCTCCGTGTTGATGGGGAAGCAAAATATTGTAAAAAAATAAATAAAAAACAATAAATAGTAATGGAGATAATTAGCAATTTTATTAAATTTCTATTATTTTATTATGGAAAATTATTATAAATATTACCATATTTTCTAATTCATTAATCTTGCCATTCTAAAAACACTCAATGATAGATATAACAAATAAAGTAATGTAATATGGTTTTATAATGATAAAATATAAAAATAATTATTTTCAATTAATTGTTCATCATAATGTATTAAAATTAAAGGTAACAAATGGTTAACCATTCCATAAACAGATTTTATCCATTCTCTAATTTGTTTTATTTTGATTTCAATGATAAAATAAATATGTTTATATCCTTACTTGTATAAAATTAATTTAGAAAAATTTAATTAAATTTAATAATATTTAAACTTGAAAGGATCCATTGGTTATCAAATAAAAAATAAATAGTTTAAATTTTTAAAGGGTGTAACTCAATTGATCATGTTTTAGATTTGTTTCTAAATATAACCAGTTTAAATCCTATGAATCTAAGGTTATTGAAGGTTTACATGATTGTTAACTTTAGAACTCGTGAAATTAATCGAGATATATATAAACTGGCTTTGATATTTACGTTAATTAAAAAAAATTATTATTATGTTTTCATAAAAAAAAACATTAATTACCGTTAATTATCCTCGAAATGCGTGTAAAAAAAAGAATCCAACGGCTCTCAAATTGACCAAAAGTCATCTCTCTCTCTCTCTCTCTCTCTTCAAATGTTCCCCCTATAAATACCCCCTCCACCCTCTGTTTATTCTCACACTTTGCCAAGGCCAAGCACGAACAAAACTCTCTGTCCCTCACTCTCTCTATATCTCTTTGATTGTGTGCTTTTCTCATCGTTTCTTTCACTCCACAGAGAAATGGCTGCAAATAAAAGCATGGCCTTCTTGATGCTAATCACATTCCTTGTGGCTTCCACAATGGCACAATCTCCTTCATCTTCCCCTGCATCCTCACCCACCAAATCACCACCAGTCGCTGCCCCACCACCAAAAGCCTCTGCTCCTGCACCCACCACCGTGAAACCACCGGCATCTGCACCATCTCCATTGGAAATCCCACCACCGGCAGCAAATGCACCATCCCCCACCACTACCACTTCTCCTCCTTCTCCTCTCCCAGTGACTCCAGTTCCCTCAACTGGAGATGTCCCTCCTTCTACAATCGGCTCTCCAGCTGTAGCCCCCGCTCCTGCCAATGGTGCCGTTTTGAATAGATTTGCTCTCGGTGGATCCGTTGCCGTTGGTGTTTTGGCTGCCGTTTTGGTGCTTTAGGGTGGAGAGACTTGGAGATTATTTTTGCTCCATATTTTTTTATGATCGACGTCTTTTTTTTTCCTTATTACATTGCTTTATTACTGAATTATTTGTACTTATATTCATTAAATATATTATTGATATTGTTTCAACTCATTTTAGTGCTGCTATATATATATATATATATATATATATATATATATATATATATTGTGGGATTCCAATATAATTGCTCCCCCTGCAAAAATAATCAAGAAGGGCAAATGTTGAGGAGGTGATTCATATTTTGAGCAATAATGTTTTTTAAACTAATTTGAAGACTCTTGGACGACTGGGAAATAAATCTTGGAAATAATTTGGAATTGATCGTCAACTTGGAAATAATTAATTTTTCAAACAGCACTAATTCTATATAGGGTTTAAGTTTGTTTTACTAATTAATTTGAAGGTTTTTGTTTTTTTTAAAAAACAATGAAATACAAACAGGTAAAATAATTTTCATGGTTGTTATTTTGAATTAAAAAGAAGAAGAAGCAGAAATAGAGAGAATAGATTTTGGAAAAAATCCATAAATAGTTCCATAGTTAAAACTAAAAAGAAAAATTACTTACGAAAAATCACTATTAATAAGTAAAGAAATAGGGAGCAAACGCCACCATTCGATTGTGGAATCGGTCTAGCCCTCCTCTATCACTCTCTCCTCTTTTCAAGCCACTTCTACTCTTCCTTGGCTCTTCTCTTTTAACAATGGCCAGCTCAAAGGCTCTGGCCTTGATGCTAATGGCATTGTTCTGGACCTCCACCATGGCACAATCTCCAACCTCCTCTCCAACTTCTTCTCCCACAAATTCTCCACTGCCAGACACCATTCCAACACCTGCACCACCACCAACTCCGGTGGCTACAACACCCACTACCACTCCAACTCCGGTGGCGACAGCACCCACTACCACTCTAACTCCTAGCCCTCCAGTCTCTGCTGGTAATTGGAATTCAACGGTCACGGATTCTCTTGGACTGGTCCCACCATGTCCGTTTTTCTTGTTAGAATGGGCCTACTTAAAAGGCATTGGTGCCATTTTGAGGCCTTAAGCATAAGTTGTTACAGAGCGTGGATTGATCCGTAAACCAAAGATTTCTTATATAGTCACATGAAACTCCAGTGATCTCTCCTTTATCATAAAAAAATCGTGAATTTACTGATATCCCTCCTCCCATCATGTGATAAATCGAGATTGTACAAAGAAATATATACAGATTTAAGTAGTGCCAAAATGACTGCCTAGTGGATGCTTTTGAATGGCTACGGTGGTTCGATGGACTGCCGCGGCTGAGGATCAACAAAAGCAGCAGTCAAGATTGAGCTTTGGGTTTCCTTTTCTTTTTCGGATTTTCCAAAGCTAAGAGAATGATTTTCCATGACCCATACGCCGTGAAAGCTGAAATCACTTCTAAAGAGAAAGGGCAGCCGAGGAGAGGAGAGTTTTTTAGACAAGTTGGAGCTTGTGGTTTAGGCTGATGTTGGAATGTTAAATTTGGATTAGAATAGTGTTTCAAGATATAAAAGATAAAGATATTAAATAATTTTAGAATAATTTAAAATGAATTTATATATTTTAACACAATATGAGTGACGCATTTTTAAAATCATCTGAGAATAAAAATTACTATTAATTAACTCATAAACTCATCAAATATTCTTTATCATTGAATAAAAAGATATAAAAATAATATATCCACTCGCCAGCCAACCTTCTTCAAAATTGCAGTAGTTTTTTCTCGAACCCTCTTGGATCTTTTCACTCGTATCTATTCTCCTGGAAAGTGGGAAGAACTGTTCTACAGTGAATTAGCGATCTTTCTAGGATTTAGCAGCGCCGTCTGTCTGTGGGCTGCTAGATTTCCCGTGACATGTTAGATCCCTATGTCTTCCTTTTCTCATCTTCATCTGATAAACTTCATGTGTGGAAACAACAGAGAGATTTGTTCATGTTTGATCAGGTTTTTCTTAATTTGTTTTTTATCAGAACGTGACAGGTCTTGGAAGAATAAGTTTATGAACGTCGGAAGTGGCAAATAACGGTAACAGTCGGGCATCCATGTTCCCATGCTCCGTCCACTTTCACCTAGGTTTCTCCGTCTATTATTATAACAAGAGCCAAAAGAGGTCAATATTTTACGGCACAAGTTACAAATTGAAATTACTATTTTGTTCCTAGTTGGAAAAATTAATTGGCTTTGTTTTAAAAGCTGAGAGATTTTTTTCATGAGATCCTTTAATCATTTAAAAAACAGGAGCTTTTTAGTGGTTGGATTAATTTCCAAACAATTAAATTACATCATCTTCCTTCTCCCTTTTAATGTATAAAACTTTGTCCATGAAGGAGTTTTTTTTTGTTTTTTATATTTGGTTATTTGATAATTATTAGGTGTCATTAGAGAGTTTAAGCCGGCTTTAAAAATTTCACTCGGGCTTTTTTGGTTTTTTTTCATCTTATAACATTCTTTTTATTCATGTTCTATGAGATTTATCTTTATTTTTAAAATAAAAAGGATTCCCTTATAGTTTATATATATATTTGTTAAATTTAGCTTCTTTAAAAGCAATTTTATTTTTTAATTAAATTTATTGATTTCATCCTTCGATATTTAATTTGACAGGTGTTGAGCTTCTTAGTTTAGCACAAGTCTATAATTTAAAACACTATAAATTTAGAGATTAACCCGGATTTATAAAGTTTACCGGGCTTGCTTGGTTTTTATCTTTTTATTTTATTTTATTTTCAACCACTAATATTTTGTTATTTTTGTTTATTCACTTTATATGGGGTTTACTTGCGTTGCGTCTCACTGCTCTGGCAGCACATGCGACCACTTTTAGTTACCAAAATCTTAGATTTTTTTACTCCTTTTAAAACATTGATATCACATGAATATCATTTTTTTTTTTTATGTTGGTAAGAAATTAATCCAGCCACGGTATAGTACGAGCAATTTATCTAGTGTTTACCAAACAACAACGAGTTTTTCTTTTTTCAAAAATAACATAGTGGCAAAAAAATATGACAAAATAGAATAGCTTCAAATTTATCTTTTAAAATAGCACTAATAGAACAAATTTAATTATCTCACATGACAATCTAATCATAACAAGTAAAAAAAATCAAAAAAATAAATAAAAATACTTTGAATATATAATAGTCTTTTACTAGCATCAAGACCTCATTTCGACTGCCCATATGCAACATGCACAAATAAATTTTATGTTATACAACAAAATATATTTTCTCTATTTCCTTCTTGATATTTACATTTTTATATAAATCCATTACCAGAAAATTAGTAAATACAAACAGACACACCGATAAAAATATTTCATCTGTAAATTACAATGAATTTTTCTGACTGCATATGCCATTGTAATAGCCATCGATAAACACCAACGACAATATTCATTCGGTATATGCTGGGGGAATTATAGTGGGCAATAAGGAATGAAAAAAATAGCTAAAAAGTATGATGATGTGTTTTTTTATAGACAAAATTACCGATGTATTTAAATCTGTTCGTAAATCCATTTGTAATATTTAAATTATGACCTGACATGCGACCCTCCTCTCTCCCTCCCTCGTTTCTTCTTCTTCCTCCATTTTTCTCGGCAACAAACACCACAAAACCCCCTAATTTTATCACAAATCAACCTCTCATTACAAATCCAACCACTTCAACACTCAGTTTGTCAACATCCCTATTTTGATTTAAATTTTATTGAGGATTCCTAGTTTTAAGTAAGCAAAACTACCTATTTTTTATTTGAACTCAATTTTAAATTGTTAATTTTTATTGCATATTTTTGTAGTATATGTTTTTTGTTTGGGTGTTTATTTGTTTTATAGCCTTTTTCCATAGAAATTTGTTATATGAATGCAAGATTTGTACATGTTAGGGTTTGGTTGAGATTTTGTAAAATTATATTTGTTTGTAAATTGATGAAATTTAATTTGAATTCCTGATTTAGGTGTTTTGTGATGAAATAAATAAAAGCTTATTTAATAAGTCCATGTTATATTTTATCAATTTTATTGTCAAGTTGAAATTTTCGGTAAATGTATAGAAATTTGAATTTATGTAGATAATTGATAATGAATTAGTTGTAGTATTAAAATAGTTTGAATAAGTCTGAGTTAAATCGATGTTCTGTTATTTATTTAGTTTACATAATTAATTAATATATGTTGTCATCAATATCCTGTATAGGTTTGACATAACTAATGGATGTTCGTTCATAGATGTATCGAGATTCATCTAAAGGGCTGCGTAGTATGGATTATTATAATGGAGTTTAGAGTTTTATTAATTACGCACTATTTAATCCGAGAAATATTAGTGGAGGCAATATTAGATATCCATGTAAGAGATGTAAAAATAAAAAATTTCTTGATCAAGAATTTGTAATGATGTATCTTCTACAAAAAAGGTTTATGGAGAAATACCTATGTTGGTTTGCATACAGAGAACTATATATTTCTCACGAGACCATGATAGCAAGGATGATTGAGTCTACTTTTAGTTCTAGCAATGTGCTTAAAATTATAGATGACAATAGTAATCCTAAAGGAATATAATTATGGATGCGATGAGAATGAATTGAGGTTATGTCGGTCAATGTCCAATATTAGATAAATAACCTAATGCAAACACGGCCAATTTTTTTAATCTTTTGAAAGACCTTAACGATCTATTAAGGGATGAGTGCACAAATCACAGTAAATTATTGGTCGTTACATAGATATTCACCATCAAGTCAGATCATGGGTTGAATGAGGCCAGTTACGATATAATTATTGAATGAGAGAAAAACATTTTACTTGAAGAGAATAGACTGAAAGAGAACTTTTATGTTGCTAAATTCATGATAAAAACCCTCAGCCCAGGATATCAAAAAATTGACATGTGTCCAAAGTTTTGCATGCTATACTACCTTGAAAATATAGAGTTGACCAAGTGTAGAATATGTGGACATGCTAGTTATAAACCCAAAACTGGTAGGAGAAGGACTTTTATTGCATATAGAAAACTTAGATATTTCTCAATCACACTTAGACTGTAAAGGTTATTCATGTCACCAAAGACTATTGAGCACATGACATGACATCATTTACATGATGCAATGGATGGAGTGATGGTGCACTCTTTCGATGGTGAAACCTGGAAACATTTTAATAGGGTGCATCCTTATTTTTTATTGGAATCAAGAAACACACGTTTTAGGTTATATATAAACAAATTCAATCCTTTTGGGTCATTTGATGCTTCTTATTCTTGTTGGTCGATGATACTTACGGTATACAACTTGTTATCGAGGATATGTATGAGGCCGAAGTTCATGTTTTTATCTATGGTCATACCCGATCCTAATAGTTTGAGTTGGAATACAGATGTATGTCTTGTCTATTGATTAATGAGTTGAAGCGGTTATGATCATCTGAGACTTTGACATACGGTGTATTAAAGAAACAAATTTTTTCAGATAAATGTAGCTTTAATGTGGACAATCAATGAGTTTTCTATTTATGGAATAGTTTTTTGTTGGAGCATACATGAAAAACTAACATGTCCATACTATTATTTAAATGTTATTGGTATGATACCACTAATAGAGGAATCAGAGTAGATCCCCATCATGGTTTGGTCGAAATTAATGTAAAGGCTAGACTCCGCAACGTCGATGATGTCTTTGTTTTTGTCAAGCAATGGTAGCAAGTTTATTACATGTATACTCTTTCTTTTAGAAAATGATCGTTCAAGAATTGATTAGTTATCCGTAGTGAAAAACAAACCTAGAGGTCGTGTCTAGGTTGTTCAGGATGACAACAATGAATTAACTGTGGGAGATGATGTCTTTTAACTTGATGAGTTAGTTGATCCATATCGAGTTGCTTCGTTTAATGACTTAGAAGAAAATTTAAATCTTCTCATCGTCGAGAATACATTTGTTGATGTTGACGTTAAAGAGTTAAATGATGTTTTGAGAACCAGCGGACATACACAAGTCCATGAAGATGATTATAGACAACATCATCGTAGAAGATTGTGATGAATATGACAATGAAGAAATTGAAGAAGAAGACAATTCTAATTAATTTGCACAACACGAACGTGTAATGCCATAAACTATAATGTAATATTTCTTAATAAAATTAACTTTAATGTAATGACAATGACACTCTGGTGAGTCCGATAGTTTTGTGTAACGATTACACTATAGTATGGAGAACCGGAACCAACGTGTTTAGTATTCCATTACCATGCACATTGACTGCTTCATTCCATTTGTTTGCATGTGAAGTAGATAGTAAAATTCTTTTTAATTACATCCATTTTTTATTAGTTATTTTTTTATAAATATATTTAACTAACAAATTTTTTTTCTTGCAGGCTACGGTTCTTAGACGCGAACCAAGCCCGAGGAAGCTTTTTTGTGGAAATACACGTGCGGATTGATGAATGCCAAAAACGGGTGCAACAACTCGTGGATAGTTGAGCTCAACACTTTGTAGTATGTTGTTTTCAACCATTTTTTTTCTTAAGTTATTATTTTTTTGATTTTGTTGTTTTTTTTTCCAAGATACATATAACATTGAGTTGAAGAAGAGATATAGTTATGATCCTTTGACCAATCCAAATCTTGATCTAGATTAGTGATTGGAGGTAAGATCGTTTGGTGGACCCAATAAACATTGGGTGTATGGTCTCTTTAACATTACGGTCGAGTTCTTATGGATGGCCCACAATGTTTCAATTGTTGGATGCTTGCAGCGCCTCTATTCTAGATTGATTGTATTTGAACTTATAAATATTTAAAATTATAATAAAGATTTGAATTTTATATTAATTAATTTATGTTTCTGTTTAATAGATTTTTTTAGAAAATATACTTTTATATTATTACTTACGGGGTTACCAATGGATTATGTCCGTTGGTATATTCCAGAGAGTTGGAAAAGAATTACTGCTGATGCCACTGTCATTGTTTACTCACTGATGGAATAACAAACGGTTTATTTGATGGTTACATGTCAAATTCACCGACAGACATACAAACTAATGAAAAAAAATCACCGATGAAATGACATACGTCAGTGATATGTTATATTCAGCGATGAAAGTACCGATGGAATGAAGCGAGTAAAGTTTTTTCCTAGTGCACTTTGTCCGTCAGTAAATCCATCTGTAAAAGTATTACTGACAGATTCATCGACAGACCACAAATTACTGACAAGAGTTTTTTTGATGGATTATTTTCTTCCGTGAACATATCGGCAAGTTTTGTGCTGATGAACTGTGAGTATAAATACCAATAAAATTTTTTATCGATAAATCTAAAAATTTTGGTAATAACCCTTAATTTAATTGGTAGGACAGTCTTTTGGAAAACTTAAATCAATATAATAAAAAATAAGATCAGTGTTAAGATTAGATGCTTTCACTTCTTATTTTTTTAGGAAGGCTTCAATTATTTAAAGATGAATCTTAAAAAAACAACATAAAAATATAGGGATGAAAATGGAAAATGAAACCGAACCATTCAAAATAAGCTGTGTCTAACGCAAATTAAAGGGAATTAATGATGTTTGTGACAATTCAAGCTGGCCAGGTGCGTATAAGAAATTTCCTCTGCAAAATAATTCATATATCTTCTGCAAAAATAATGAAATTAATCAAACAAGATAGAGAACACACATATGCTATATTGACCAGTGATACAAATTAATGCTAACAAATCAAAACCTCATGGTGAAATGCTGGTCAATTAAGAAATTGTGTTTCCTCTATTTATTTTTCAAAATTAATTTTGAAATTTTTATTTTTCAAATTATTTACTTTGAATGTATGAAATAATATTAGAGATTCACCTTTGAAATTTTATCTTTAAAATCTTTTTTTTTTTTCTAAATCTTAGTTTCAATTGACTTGAAGTTGGCTCGAGAATTCATCTCACCATACATGAAAAAAAATAAAAATTTAAGCGTTGGTTATAAGAAAGATGGATTTTTTTTGTAATAATATTTTCAAGAGTTAATTACTTAGATAGTTTAATTCTCTACTATTATATTTTTTTAGAGATATTAGATAATAAAAATAGTCTGATCTGTTGAATTTAGGGTTGTAATTAATTAATTTGTTTTTTCAATTTATATCTTTATCTATGAACCCATGTAATAATCTCCTGATTATAATTTATTTTTAGCTAATTTAGAGAAAATTGTATATAAACCATCATGGCAACCATTGATAATACAGAATGAAGTTAATCAAGAAATAAATCTGTATGTAAATATATCATAATTTATTTGGACAACAAGAATAATTAACTCAATAAACAAAAAAGAAAAATTCTTAAATCCACTCCTGTCTAACATAATCCAAGAACAAATCCATGAAACCCTAAGCAACCAAAACGGCAGCAAAAAGCCCCACAGACAAAACTCCACCAATGGACACTTTCTTCAAAACAGCATTTGATGGTTTAGGAGCTTCAGCTGGTGAATAAGAGGCAGTGGGGTTGGCTGGAGCCGGAGTAGAAGATGGAGGAGGCGAAGGAGGAGAGCCAACAGTAGGGGCTGGAGTTGGTGCGGCTTTCGGTGGTGCCTTTGATGGTGATGGTGAAGGAGGAGTAGGATCAGAAGCAGGTGCAGGTGTGGGAGAATGAGCAGGAACATGAGCTTCTGGTGAAGGTGTAGGAGAAGATTTTGGAGACCGTGCCATAGTAGACCCAACAAGCAAAATCGCCATCAGGGTCATCAAGACAACACATGTGGAAGCCATGGCAGATACTCAGAGAGAGACAATGTACTTAAGAGAGTTGTGTTCTGTGTTACAATTGCAAGAGAGGTGCATGTATTTATAGGAGGAAAAGATGTTTTTTTTCAGAGCATGTAGTAAGGCAAAATACACTCTTTTGTGCTGGAATTAGGGTAGGAAATTACACTGTTAAGGAATATAGTTGTCAGCAGATAATGATGGTCCCGAGAATGAGATTATTTCACAAGGAAATAATAATAATAATAATAATAATGACAGTGTAGATTTGTTTTTTTGTTATTGTAATATTTGTTTGTAAGAATAGATTTTGTAATTCTAGTGAAAATGGTATGATAATAATTGGCACAAATCTGTACAATCATAGTTAGGATATAAATGATATTATCAAATCAGTCAAAATTAATAATTAAATTGAAGATTGTAATTTATTTTTTATATACTTAAATCATAGTTTTGAAAATACACAGTGTGATTGGCCCTTTTTTATGTTAAGATTTAGAATCTTTTCTCTTTTATTTTTGGCAAAACCCGAAATCTTATTAATTTCTAGGTTTTTCTAACCAATTACGACCATTGATTTGTTAATGAACAGTACTTATTTTATTCAAATATTTTTCTGATTAAATTATTTGGTAAATTAATATGAGATGTTGTAATTTTATTTTATTTTTTTCAAGCTTTTTTTACACAATAATCAAATTGTTCTAATCATGACCATCGCAAGCTTTTAGACGCAAAGGTGGACATGTTCCTTTTGTCTCGTTGATCTGTGGATTTAATATTTTATTTCCCTTTTTTTTTCGGATAGCAATTAAAGAAGACTTATTATTGAAAATATGATATATAAAAGAATCCAATTAAATACTAATTAACAAAAACTCAAGATTAATGTGGTTGGAGAAAATTTATTGTCGAACGTGTTATAGACAAAAAAATAAAATAAATTGAACATTAATTGAAAGAAATCAAGAGAGTTTCTTAAGATTAACATATAAAATGGTAGAATATCTTACAACACTAAAACAAGGGGGAAAGGAGAAAGAATTGAAGAGTATAATGTATTCCATGGTTACACTTTTCATTTCAATAATGAATAAAAATATTATAATTTTTTTGTCAAAGATATAAATTTCATTGAACTAAAAATAGAAAAGACCTCTACATTTAGATATGAAACCAACCAATATATGAACATTTAATTTACAAATTTACAAGAAAATCCTCAATTTGGAAACTTTTTGTTTGCGTCCAATTGGCAAATTGAATCAGTTTTAATTGTCTGGAATTAATTTCGGACTAAATCGGATTTAATATAATTGAAATTAATGAATTAATTGGACGAAATAGAATAAAATGGATTGAAATACTACCAGAAGCTAAATACCAACGGATTTACCGACGGAATATTTCTGTCGGTATTTTGAGGTCGAAATTACCGACGACCACTTTCCGTCTGTAATTCCCGACGGAAACTTTTCCGTCCGTAATTCAGTCGGTAACTACCGACGGAAATTTTTCGTCGGTAGTTACCGACTGAATTACAGACGGAAAATTTTCCGAATTTAAAAAAAAGGCGGGTCGCTGACGTGGAGGTTTTGGCGGGTTTTTTTTCCGACGGATTTAAAACGACAGCCCGTACAGTGCCCGTACAGTGATGTGACCGGTTTTGCCGTTTAAATTGCCGACGGACTCACAGAGGGATTTGAAATGGTAGATCCGTACGGTGACGTGTCTATGTTTCCGTTAGAATCACCGACGTAATAACTGACGGAGTTTCCGTCGGTGAAACCGTCGGAAAAAGTTAATATATGACAGCTCTGCCGACCCTCTCCTCCCCTATTTCTCCTTCTTCTTCCTCATCCCAACTCTCCCCATCTGCAAACAACCAGCCCCCACTCCCCCCCCCCAAAAAAAAAAAATCTTCCTCATATCAGCACAACAAGTTATATTTCTTGAAGTTTTGTGGTCACAACATTCGTATTCTGATTTACTGATGGATTTTATCAATTTTTGTAAGTAATTCTATCTTTTTAAATTTTAACATTTAATTAAATGTTAATTTTATTGTTTTTTTAGTATATGTATTTTGTTAGTAGATGTACATGTTTTATTGTTATTTCTCAAACAAACTTGTAGTATATGAATGTATAATTTTGTACCTGTTATGGTTTGTTTTAGATTTTATAAGATTGTATTTGTTTGTAAATTGTTATTTCTTTATGGAATTACTGAATTACATGTGCTATTTTGAAATAATTAATAGCTTGCTTAATGGGCCCGTTTAAAGTTTTATCAATGGTATTGTGGAGTGGTAATTTCTGTAAATTTATATATTTTAATTCGTATGGACGTTGATAAATGATAATGAATATTTAATATTTATGAGAAGTTGTGATTAGTTTGTTGGATAATCTCGAGGTAAAGTAATATTTTTGCAAGTTTATTTACCTAACTTAGTTAATTAATACATGATGTCATCATAATTTTATAGAGGTTCGATATAAGTCATGGATGATCGTTCATGGATGTATCGAGAGTCACCCCAAGGATTGCAGAGGATGGATTATTGTAATAGGGTTCAGAGTTTTATTAATTTCGCAACATCTATTCCCAGAAATTTTACTGGAGGCGCTATTAGGTGTCCATGCAGGAAGTGTGAAAAGAAAAAGTATCTGCATCCAGATGTTGTAATGATGCATCTTCTACACAAAGGGTTTATGGAGAATTACCAGTGTTGGTATGCACATGGAGAAGTATTTGTTAGCGAGAGTGAGAGGAGAATGGAAGAAACGGTGGTTGGGTCTACTTCTAGTGCTAGCAACGTGCATGAAACAACAAATAACAACACTAATCCTTACAGAAATATGGTTATGGATGCAATGAGAATGAATCAAGGTAATGGCAGTCAATGTCCAATCGTAGAAGAAGAACCTAATGTAGATGCAGCTAGGTTTTTTGATTTGTTGAAAGATTTTGACGAACCATTATGGGATGGCTGCACAAACCACAGTAAATTATCGGCCGTAGCATAGGTGTTCACCATCAAGTCAGATCACGGGTTGAGTGAGGCCGTGTATGACAAGATTATTGAATGGGCAAGAAGCATTTTACCTGAAGGGAACAGGCTGAAAGAGAACTTCTATGCTGTGAAGTCCATGATGAAACCCCTCGGTTTAGGATACTAAAAAATTGACATGTGCCTTAACTTCTGCATGTTATACTACCTTGAAAATGCTGAGATGACCGAGTGCATGACATGCAGGCATTCCCGTTACAAACCTAGAACTGGCAGGGGAAAGAATCTAGTGGCATATAAAAAACTTAGATACTTCCCGATCATACCTAGACTGCAGAGGTTATTCATGTCACTAAGGACTGCTGAGCACATGACATGGCACCAAGCACACCATGCGGTTGATGGAGTGATGGTTCATCCTTTTGACGGCGAAGCGTGGAAACGCTTTAACAGTGTTCATCCTTACTTTTCAGCTGAATCAAGGAATGTGCGTCTTGGGTTGTGTACAGACGGATTCAACCCATTTGGGTCATTTACTGCTCCTTATTCTTGTTGGCCGGTCATACTCATAGTTTATAACTTGCCACCGGGAATGTGTATGAGGCCGGAGTTTATATTTTTATCTATTGTCATACCCGGTCCAAGAAGCCCGGGGCGGAATATAGATGTTTGTCTTCGACCGTTGATTGATGAGTTGGCGCAGTTGTGGTCCTCCGGAGCTCTGACTTATGATATATCGAGGAAACAAAATTTCCTTATGAGGGCGGCATTGATGTGGACTATCATTGATTTTTCAGCTTATGGAATGCTTTCTGGTTGGAGCACGCATGAGAAACTTGCATGTCCATACTACATGGAAAACAACAAGGCATTCACGCTAGCAAATGGAGGTAAAGCTTCTTTTTTTGACTGTCACCGTCGCTTCTTGTCAATTCATCACAGGTACAGAAAGAACAGAAAAGATTTCTTTGTTGGCAGAGTTGAAAAAGATGTTGCATCCCCGCGTCTTTCCGGTGAAGAATTGCATGATGTTGTCTTAGAGTACGGTGACATTGTGTTTGGCCTTCAATCAAGTAAGCAAAAGTTTCCTGGTTTTGGTTTGACCCATAATTGGGTAAAGCTTAGTATCTTTTTTGAGCTTCCTTATTGGGAGACCAATCTGCTCCGCCATAACCTTGACGTCATGCACATCGAAAATAACATGTTTGAGAATATTTTCAACACCGTCATGGATGTGAAGGGGAAGACAAAGGACAACATCAAGGCTAGATTGGATATAGCTTTATACTGTAACCGTAAAAATATGGAGTTGGTTTATGATGAGTCACGGGTCACAAAATCAAGAGCAAGCTTCGTGTTAGAGAAAAACGCACAACTGCTAGTCTACAAATGGCTTAAGAGTCTGCGTTTTTTGGATGGACATGCATCGAACATATCAAGGCTGGTTAATATAGAGGACTGCAGATTGTATGGAATGAAGAGTCATGACTGCCACGTGTTTATGCAAACACTCATCCCATTAGCTTTTCGTGATTTGTTGCCAAAGGGAATATGGGATGCACTCACGGAGATCAGTCATTTCTTCAGAGATATATGCTCCAACAAGTTGAATGTTGATCACATTGAGAGGCTTCAAACGAATATCATCGAGACACTATGCAAACTTGAGATGATATTCCCTCCATCATTTTTTGACTCAATGGAGCATCTCCCTATACATCTACCGTTCAAGGCAAAAGCTGGAGGACTGATCCAATATAGATGGATGTACCCATTCGAACGGTTAGATATTACAGTTGCAATGTAATTCATATATAAAAGTATTTTATATGTTTTTTTTTAATTGAAAATACTTGATTAATATTTCAATGCAGGTACTTGTTTAATCTGAAGAAAAAGGTTAAGAACAAGGCGCATGTTGAGGCTTCGATATGTGAGACCTATATTGTTGAAGAGATCTCAACATTTATCTCGTACTATTTCGAACCTCATTTGAGAACGAGAATCAATCACGTTCCACGGCATGATGATGGCGGTGAAGTGCCTTCCAGTGGGAACTTGTCAATATTCTCCAATACTGGACGACCCACACCTAAAAATGCCGTAAGAGGAAGATATTTGTCGGAAATAGAGTTCAAACAAGCACACAACTATGTTCTATTTAACTGTGATGAGCTGAGACCTTTTTATTCAGTAAGTTTATACTAATTAAACTTTGTTAGTAATATACTGTTGATCATGGATGATATATTTTGTGACATGAAATAATTACTTGAAATGCCACCACATCACCGACGGCCACACCGACAGACTTAGTCCGTCGACATTTCACAGAGAGTTCAAAAATAATTACTTGAAATGCCACCACATCACCGACGGACTTACTCCGTCGGCATTTCACAGAGAGTTCGAAAATAATTACTTGAAATGCCACCACGTCACCAACGACCACACCGACGGACTTAAGTCCGTCGGCATTTCACAGAGAGTTCGAAAATAATTACTTGAAATGCCACCACATCACCAACGACCACACCGACGGACTTAAGTCCGTCGGCATTTCACAGAGAGTTCGAAAATAATTACTTGAAATGCCACCCTATCACCGACGGCCGTAAGTCCGTCGACATTTCACAGAGAGTTCGAAAATAATTACTTGAAATGCCACCACATCACCGACGGCCTTAAGTCCGTCGGCGTTTCACAGAGAGTTCGAAAATAATTACTTGAAATGCCACCCGATCATCGACGACCACACCGACGAATTTAACTCCGTCGGTAAGTTATCGGTGGGTCAGTTTTACCTATAAAATTACCGACGGACCGCTCGAATTTCAAAGGGTTGTGCATTAAATGCGCCTCTGACCGCGTCATCTTGCCGACGGAATTACCAACGGACCACGAAAAATATGGAGGGTCATTAAAAATTTTGGTGCGAAATTCAAAATTTACCGACGGAGTTTTAACACATCACCGATGGAATAAATTAAAATAATAATTAATTTTATATCCGTTGGTGAATCCGTCGGTAAAACTGCCATATAAGTTCAAGTGACCGCCCGTTCAGTTTATTTTTTCTTCTTCTTCGTTTCTCACCTTAAAGCTTTTGATTTTTTTCCTCTCCATTCTTCAAAGCTTTCACCTCCAATCTCTAGCAATTTTTCTTCATCATCTTCATCAGTTTAAAAGGTTAGTGTTTCCTCTATTTTATTTTACTTTAATAGTTTTTTTTTGCTATATTTTTGGTTATTTTTTTTGGTGTATTTTTTGTAATGTAGATAAAGTGTATAGTTTTTTTTGCATAATTCATTGCTAAAGTCTATAGTTTTTTTTTTGAATTTATTGAATATTTTTTATTGTTGTATTGGCATAATTATTATTAGTTAATTTGTTGAATATTTATTGTTCATGTTGAATTTACCATAGAATTAGTAATTGAATATGTTGGAATAATTATTAATTTTACTTTATTATTGCATAATTATTATTAATTTTGTTGTTTCGAAATAGGGTTGGTCATGTTAGTTTCATTGGGTAAATTTGAAGTGATTTATTGCTGTGATTAAGAGGTTTATATTGTCAATGTTAATTATGGATGTGTGATTGCTTGATTTATATTGGTTTGATGTCTTAATCATGGTGGTAGAGAATTGTCTTAATGATGATTAAGTTGCTTAATCTACAGGATTTTCAATCATGTCAGTGTGAGTGAGTGAGTGGCTGTTACTTTTTAAATTTAAAAGATTATGTTAATTGTTGCTATGTAAATGTTTTGATCTGAGGAATTCTGCATACATTTTTTGTCTTTATTTTCAAGAGTAGAAATGGATTTGTATGTTGAGAAAACTGAGGCATTCTTTTTTATCAAGAAGTTGTCTTCACTGTTGGTCTATTTTTTTCTGTTTTCATGGGCTTGCTTGTTTTAAATTTATTATTGAATGATTTACATTTGTTGGAAGCTAAAGTAAACATAATCTGCACTTTTTATATCTCTTTCCTGCCTAAACCTTGTTATCTTGTTCGGGGTTAGTATAGATTGGGTAAATTGGTTGTGGCTATTGTTAATATGTGCAAGTTTGTGGATTTGGGTAGTATCCGGTATAGGGGAGGTGCTGTCGAAATTTTTTTTTACATTTGAATTTAATTATATAATTATTTGTATCAAATTGTGTAGATGCGTAGAACGAAAACCAGAGCTGGTCGCTCAAGTGCGGTCGCAGCTAGTTCGTCTAGCAGCGATGATGATATTTCCTTAGGTGCCTCTCAAGAAGAGGCACCTACACCACCTGCGCCGTCGACCGATGCTGCCTCTTCTAGCGGTACTTCACAGCGCAGAGGCAGCGTGCCTTCGCAGCGGAATCAATTTACCCGCAAGTACGAGGCACAGTGGAAGGACGACCTTTCAATGTAAGTTTGTTAAGGTTTTAGTTTTTTTAAAATTACAACATAATTTATGAAGTAATCACTATTGAATTTATTTCATTTATTTTCAGGTTCACAAACATTGAAGCCGCTCGAGTAATATCATCGGCGTTTAAATCATCGATGGAGATTCCATTATTTCAATGGAGTCAGTTATCCAAGCATCCTGAATGGATGCCTCAAATCAATGCATGGTTTAACAGGTTTGAGGTTGGTATTAATTTATAATTTTCAGCTTATTAATATAATTGTAAATAAATTATTATTTTTATTTAAACTTGTTTATTTATACACAGCACAAATTCTGCTGGGACAGTGAGCATAACACTGTTGTGAGGAGGGTGTGGGAAAATCACGCGGCAACTAGGTAAGATCGAAAATAATACAGGATTTTTTTTAGATAAAAACTTATGTTTCGAAATGTAATTTTTGGTTGCGTGAAGTAGGTTGCGTGATTTTTGGTATGAAGCATAGAAAAAGGCAAAAAAACTCGCGAGGGATAGGGGTTTCCAAGGTTGGAACGATGTTGCGGTTTGGAGGAATTTCAAATCGATATACATCCCGGAAGATATATGGCCGCACTATCTTGAGCACGTGACGTCTGAGCGGTTCACGCGACGCTCACAGTCCGGTGCTGGCAACCGGAATCGGCCACTTCATGGCGGGGTGACAACGCATACTGGCGGCTCCGTTCCGTTTGCTGTACATGCGAAACGGATGGTAAGATTAATTTACATGAAATATATCGTTAAATTCAGTTATTGTTAATATATCTTTTTTCATTATAGGCTGCGTCTCTTGGACGTGAGCCGAGCCCGATGGAGCTGTTTGTGGAGACGCACGTGCGGAGTCAAGACCGTCAGAAGGGGGCGCAACAGTTCGTTGATAACCGTGCTCAGCATTTCGTGGTATGTTTGTTTTTAACCATTTTATTTTGTAAGTTATTATGTTCAATGTATTGAATATGATGATTACTTTTATTTTTATTTTCAGGAGACTTATAATAATCGGTTGAGGGAGAGATACGGAGACGATATTTTGACCCATCCGGAATTCGATCTGGATTTGTGGATGGAGGTTGGCTCGTCAGGTGGACCCGATAAAAATCGGGTTTACGGGCTCTCCAACACTACGGCCGACAACTTGCGGTTGACCCGTAGTGTTTTAACTGTTGGGAGCTCCCAATCAATATCGAGCTCTCAATCTAAAGAGTTCGTGGCCTTGCAGCAACACACGGCTCAGCTCACCGAGAAATACGATAACCTAGAAGCGGAGTACGCACAACTCAAAGCGTCTCATGCACAACAAAGAGCGGAGTCTGAGCAACTCAGAGCGTCTCAAGCACAACAAAAACCAGAGTATGAAGCGGCTCATGAACAACAAAAAGCGGCTTATAAACAGCTTCGCGAAATGATTATGAACTTGTCAAATAGTGGAACATGTGCGCCTAATCTTTTTTGGCCGTATAACCACCAACCTCCATCAGGATCTCCTCCTCCTCCACCAGCTCCACCTTTATATTAATTTGTAATCAACATTATTTACCTTTAAAACTTCATTTAATATTTTTCTTGAAACATATTCAGTTTGTAATGAATATTATTTAATATTGTTTTTTTTTATGTTTAATATAAATTTTATTTGTATAATTGGTTTGTATTACAATTAATTTATATAGTTTTATATTATATATCCTAAATAATTTTTTAAAAACAAATTCAGAAAAAAAATATTGCCAAGGATTTTACCGACAGACTTACCGACGGACTTAATCCGTCGGCATTAAACAATAGCTTCCACAAGTACCGACGAATTTACAGACGGACATATTCGGTCGGTATTTCATACACTCACCGATAGATTTACCGACGGTTTGTTTCCGTCGGTAAATCACAATATCACCGACGGACTAAAAATCCGTCGGTATATTTCAAGCGGGAATATCACCGACGGACTAAAAATCCGTTGGTATATTTCAAGCGGGAATCTTTTTTTTTGGCATGCAACTTCCGTCTGTAAAACCATTGGCAAATGGTTTTTTTGTTTTTCCGACCGATATGGCGATGGAAATTGGAATCACCGACGAAGGTAAAGCCGACGGACGTAATCCGTCGGTGATGACGTCGGTAAAAAAATCACCGACAAACTTCTAATCACACACCGACGGAATTTGTCCGTCGGTAAAACTATCGAATCTTGTAGTGAAATAAAAGTTTCAGACAATCATTTAGGCAATTCAATCCAACTATTTCAATTGCTAACAAAAATCTATTTGTTATATTAAAACTTGCGTTGGAAAATATTCGTGGCGTTGGGCGACATAATTTTAACCGAAATTAGCATATTGACTTGCGCTCCGAAACGAGTGAATAACAATTTGTTTTTTCAAATGTAAAAAAAATATGTATAATATAGAGAATATATTAAGTGTCTTGAGTCTGGTGACAATGTTATTGAATCTGAAGGCCAAACTAGACTCAAAATAGTATTGGGTCTGACTACAAAGACGAACTCAATATTGTTGGGCCCAACTCTAGTGGATCCAGCTGGACAGCAGGGCCCAACACTATTGGGTTAGGTTGCGCAGCCATACCCAATCTCAATATATTTTTTAAAAAATATATTTAAAAAATAAAAAAACATCAAAAAATATTAATTTGAAGTAAAAAAATAAAAAATTAATTTTTTTAAAATCATTTTTCTAAGAAAATTCAACTCAACCTAAAATGAAAATAATTTATCATCATCCAACTTTTTTACAATATAAAAAAAATCACACCAATTTATTTTTTCTTTACAGTAAGAAAAAAAATTCATAAGAGAAAAAATTAAGAGGGAAAAAATTAAAATTAGAAATATCTTAAAAGGAAAAAAAGTTAAAGGAAAAGAAATTAATTGCTGATGTATTTGGTGTTGTTATGCGTTGCGCTATTCATAGTGCTACTATAGAAAATACTTTATTTGAAGGTGATGATGGTGCAAATACATTCTGTGCTTTTAACCTATTTCAAAAAATTTTGTACTTGAAATTTTTTTTATTAACTTGTTGTGGAGCGCGGGCCAATATGCTAGTTATTATATTATTACATAACGATTATTTTTAAAAATATATATATATATATATATATATATATATATATATATATTGAGATGATATTTTTTTTATTTTTTTAAATTGATTTTTTATATCATAACATAAAAATAATACAAAAACATCAACTGGCTCCACAACCAGATCAAAGGGTTTGGGTTTGGTTGCGGAGTTAGACCCAATATTGTAAAAAAATAAAATTGAAAATATCTTAAAAAATATTTTTTTAAAAAAATGTATTGAGATATTTTTTTTATATTATCACATCAAAATAATACAAAAACATCACAACATATTTATTTGAAGTAAAGAAAAAAATAAAATAAAAATTCAAATCTTTTTAAAGCATTTTTGAAAAGTAAAAACAAACAAGGTTTAATAAGAAAATTCAACTTAACCTCAATTGAAAAACAAATTATCATCATCCAACTCTTGTACAATATAAAAAAAAGTCTCTTCAATTTATTTCCCTTTTACAATATGAAAAAAAATTAAATCAAAGAAAAGAAAAGAAAAATCAAAGAGGGAAAAAATAAAATTGAAAATATCTTTAAAGGGAAAAAATAAAGGGAAAGAAATTAGTTGCTAGTGTATTGGGCGTTGCTCTGTTATGCGCTATTCATTGTATGTATTAGGTGTTGCCCATCTCTATTAGGTCTTGCTTGGCAGTAGGGCCCATCTCTATTGGGTCCTGCTAACATGTCTGACTTCTAAGGGAAAAGAAATTCAACTAACCTAACTTCAAATGAAAAAAATATTATCATCACCCAACTTTTATATAATATAAAAAAAAAGTCTTATCAATTTATTTTGTCTTCACCGTATGAAAAAAAAATTCACTAAGAGAAAAGAAAAAAAATCTACAAAGGCAAAAATATCTAAAATTGGACATATATGAGTTTGGCTCAAAGCCAGATCCAATAGCCTTGAGTATGGCTGCGAGCCAGACCCAACATCTATTGGAAACGATTTAGGCAGCTAGACCCAATAGTTTTTCACATAAAAAACATAAAAGACAACGTTCTTAGCAACACTTTTTTACTAAAAAAAGCAGAGGAAACACCTTCATGACGCTACAGTATCGTCTAGAGTACAAACATTCTATGTTTACAAACATGATTCACAGTGCAATGAGTCTATGTTTTCAGTAAATGTATACTATTTTTCCCACGTCTTTTAGAGTATAATATAATATTTAGCTTTGATTTTTAAAAGAACTAAAATTAATTAAAATAAACAAAATATTTGTAAGTTATTTTCTTTCCGTTTTTGTTTTTAATTTCAAGATTGCTAGTTATGAGAAATTCACATGATTACTATGTGATTCTCTCTATGGAGTCAAGATTTTGATGGAGCGTATCAGTAAAAAACATTTTTTACATAGATTTTTGTTAACAATTGAAATCAGTTCTAAATGTAATGAATAAACTCGCAAAATTATTAATACAGGGTTCAAATTGCCAATCTGATACAAGCACATGGTCTCAAAATAGGGGTTTTTCTGAAATCTTAGTTAGAAACTAAAGATCTAGAAATCATATCTAAATATATTAATACATTTCATATCGTGTTTACAATAATTATAATTTTTTTCTGTCGTTGTTCATGTAATACTAAGGTATTGGAAGAAACTAATTATTTGTATAAAAATAAATACATTTGCCAATCAATCATTGATGAACATAATTAATATTGATTGAATTGGATTATTTCACACAAAAAATATATAGTGACAATGGCTGTTGAAGATACTTGTATCGTTATATGATTGGTTTAGGCTTAGCACCTTATATTTTATATCCTTATTTTAGCTTCGTAAATAAAAATAAAAGTATGATTTTTTTGTGTTTAATTGTCTTACAATGATAATATTGAAGTTATTGGTACTTGGTTATGCTCTTGTCTTGTTGTTATTGTTTGTTTATTTGACTAAAGAGAAGTTTATTAGTTTTCGGTTTTTTGGTTTGACGGGTTCATTTAAATTCGGGTGTGTTTGGGAGTGTGGTTGTATTTATTTTTTAAAATGTTTTTTATTAAGAAATATATCAAAATAATATTTTGTTTTTATTTTTTATATTAGCGCATAAAACGATCTAAAAATACTAAAAAATATATTAATTTTAAGTAAAACTTTTTTTTTTCTAAATTTTTAGGAACATGGTCCGGTACTCCTGAACTAACTCGCCTCTAAATTCTCAAATTAAATATCTATTAGGTTGATTCATATTGGTTTTCAAATTAAAAAACTGTTATTTATTAAAAAAAATTTCCTGGTAACAAAAGTATCTTGAGTTTAACAATCAAATTTTCTGTGAACAAGTATCGTTAATTATGGCTGGTTCATGTCAGCACTGATTTGGAATTTCAAGCATATGCATGGGACAAAACGTTGAGCTTCAGGGAAATAGGGAAGCTCTACAAATATCCTTTGGATGGATGACACTCACTTTGATCCTAGGATTGTGGATCTTAAGCATCTTTCTTCTGGGATACACTAGTCCTTGTTCTTTTCTTTTTTCATATTGTTTAACCTAACCCTATGATTTAATACAAGAAATGCCAATTATTTATTATTTCCTGAACCTAATAATCTTGTGCAAACAAATTTGACTATGCAGGTGTCCGCTGCAATTTAGAAAGGAATGAGAATGGCTCTTATAGAGTGCAGATACCTGCTAGTGCAACAAGGACTGTAGCAGAGTTGAAAGGCTCCTGGAGCAGCTGATGAATGGAAAGACAGTAAATCATGGTAGCCTCACCCCAATTGTTCTGCAGCTTCTTTCCTCCAGAGATGGCATCATGCTCATGAAGTCAGTGCAGCAACAAATGGGAACATGCATTCTATTTGATAGGCAGAACCTCACCATCAGGATCTTTGGCCCAGAGAACCAAGCAGCCCTTACGGAACAGAAGTTAGTAGCATCTCTTCTAGCATTCCGTGATAAGCAGCAAACAGATATCCGTCTTTGAGGTGAGCCATGCCGAATGATCTTGTGAAGAAGGTGGTGGAGAAGTTTGGTCCTGAATTGCTTGGGCTCAAAGAGAAGCTCCCTGAGGCTGAACTTATGCTTAATACAAGGCGACATGTTATCTCTTTTACTGGAAAAAAGGATCTGAGACTTAGAGTGGAGGAGATGATTCATAACTATGCACGGTCTGTCAGTGTTAATAGATCTGTCAAACGATATGAAGGTGATAACATTGCCTGCCCTATTTGCCTGTGTGAGTTTGAGGACTGTTACCAGCTTCAGGCTTGTGGGCACAAATTCTGCCAGTCATGCTTGGTTCGAAAATGGGCAGAAACTTGTCTTTTGTTTTTTAGACTAAAAAACCTATTTTCAATTGAAAACACCTGAAAAACAACATACACAACTCAACAAACCCACTTGTGTCAGTCAAAAAACAAAAAATCAATCCGAGACCCTAAATTTTCCCAAGCCTCGATCGATTTAAGACTTGATTCACTCTTCTGGCAATTTAAATGCCAATAACCACCACCATTTGATCATTTTTGTGGCTAGAATCATGGTAACTAATTATTTTCCTTCTCTATTGTTGTTTTCAGGTAGGTCTTTCTTATTGAGGGATCTACAAAAAAAAAAGAACTTATAAATCAAAATAAACTTCAACAAAAATTTTGGATTAGACTTGTTGTTCTGTTTTATAGTTTAGTTTCGAATCCTTTGATTTAGTACTTTTACTGTAATTGCAGAGAATGTTACATTGAAAAAAAATAAATTCCAAAAAGCAAAAAGAAAGAAGAAAAAAGCATCACATATTTTTTCTTTTAATGTTTTAGGTAGGACATACACAGCAGTTGTTCCTTTCCTGATGTTTTTATACTTGCATCAACCTTCTTTCCTACGAATCTAACACATTACTGTTTCAAGATTCAGTTTATTCCTTGTATAACAAAAAAGAAACCCTGAAGTGAGTGTAGTTTTTTCCTTTCTAATTTGGGATTACCGGCGAAAATTATCATCTGAAATTCTTGAATCCTATACAGCTAGTCTTTTAAAAGTGGTTGACAGATCCAATCCTACTTCGATACTGCAGCATATTTGTTTGTCTTGTGGCTGAAAACAATCAGTTTCAGTGCATTCTGCTATTTATTGACCACCTTGGTTAATCACCTATTAGATTTGAATATCATTTCTTGGCCGACATGATTTTTGATTCAACTGGTTCTTCTGTAGGCTACAAGTGCTAGAAGACAACATTACTCTGGTTAATATAATATCATTCCCTATCTTGAAGAGATAATTCTCTACACTGGGACTTTTTTTTTCTTTTTTCTTTGTTTCAGATCTGGGGTTTTGATTTTATAATTATCTGCAGTTGCTTACAAGTTTAGCCAATTCTACCGTTAGCTTTTATTCTGAAAATGAACATTATCTGATAACCATTCTCAAATATGAATGATTTCATAATTACAGAGAAGATCCATGTTCAATGTGTAGATTCATTTCTTGATTGAAAAGAAACATATACTTTGCTTGTGTTAGTACATAGGAGCACTGCAGTTACAAAGGCAACTGATGATTTCTTCACCGTTTCACTTTCCTTGAGAGTTTTGCTGCACAAGCTTTTCTATTACGGGTTCAACCATCGTCTCTAAGTCATCAATGTCATGCCTCACAGCATCCACCTGCACGTTTTACGAGAAACAATTACTTTGATGTTTTAAAGATTGCATAAACTCACAATTTGCACTCTTTGTTTTCACAAATTCATCAGAAGAGCCCTTCTATTATCTATTTGGTCAAATAAGCCCTTGTATTTTAGATTTCAATCAATTGAGTATAACTTGCTATTATTAGGAAACTTACTTTAGCCAATTGAGTAGGCTTTCTCACTTCTGGAATAATTATCACCAGTTTTTCTTTCATTCTCTTTAATTTCACTCACCCCCACCATTCCCACCTTTTTATATTTGATTGAAATAGAAAATACAGGAGCTTAATTGACCGAAGTGATAACACAGGGGCTTTTTTGATGAATTGATGAAAGCATGGGGTGCAAATAGTGAATCTTAGCTTTAAAGATTTGTCCCTCGAGTTTCTGCAAACTTTATGCAATTATGCCAGTTGAAATCTCTTGTTACAACTTACCTTGTGAATAAAGTCTTGTGTTAGTTTAGCATCATAGGCAGTTGCTTTTGAAACGGCTTCTATCAACAAAGCTGTTTCCTTTAGTTTTCCGTTTTCAGGCAGCATTTCAGCCACCTCTTCTGATACCTTCTCCGCCACAGTCGCCACCTTTTCTACCACCTCTGCTACATGTTCAACCTCTTCAACAATAATTTCCGATTCTCCTAAAATCATAGTCTCCCAAGTTGATAAACAAGATTTAGTTATGCATGTCTATGAGCATTTATTAAGTTTTTCTGTCTGTACCTTCCATCCTTCTGAGCTTCTCCCATTCTTGCTGCCAAAAAGGTAGTAAGATGGATAGTATAGTTCCCAAGATCCATTTTGCCCTGCATGGAATGATTTTCCTTGCAATGTTATTCTCCAAATAATAATAACTCAATCAATTAGCTAGCTTTGGCTTCATAAAAATAATACCATGCCTCGATAAATAGGTCTAGTTTACACACACACACACACACACACACACAAGTTGATTTAGAAAATTTAAGATCAAAACTCGACCTGCATTGGGTTTTTAATTAAATTAGACAAAACATTGATTAAATAAAAACTGGATTAACTTAGCTAGTTTTTTAGTGATTTGTTCGAACTCCATTCAAATCCAGTTCAAAGTTAATAGGGTTAACACCAAGAGAAAAAAACAAAGAATAATAAAATAACTAAATGAAATCATTTTAATAAAATAATTGAGTCGATGACTCTTAAATTAATTCAATGATTCAATGACATGGGCTCTTTTCCGCTTAGTTCTTGAATCCCGTCTAACAACTATGGTGCAAAGTGAGACCATACCAACGGGGGAAGTTACTTCCGGGAGGATTTGGAACCGGCGCTGGGGCAACCTTGCCACTCTTCATCCTAGATTATGTACAGGAAAAAAAAAATTTGCACAAGTTTGAAAAAAGATAAAAAAATAAAATAAAATAAAGTGAAAACTTGAGAAGCAAGATTACATATTGGAATCGAATCGTCTCCCTTCTTGGCAATTGGCATTAATCAACTGCAATCCTTGATGAAATGATAAACCCTGTCCGATCTTGGACACTGTAGAAACATTGCTGGAGCTGGCTCTGTAACGATGAATTAGTTCGAGAAAACTTCGTAGATTGTAAGAAGTCCAAGACCTTTTAGCCGACATAGTTAATGATAATATGTCAATTGTCAAAAAGCCAGTCTTTATGAGCTGCATAAAGGGCAGATTGTGTGCTTGATAAAGGAGTACAAGGTCTTGATTCTTGACGCATTTTCATGCGAGAATCCTTGAAGGCCAAGTGATGATGTAAATTTTGTCACTTCAAGCTATTGGTTTAAACCTAACATAAGTCTTAGAGCATGCCATGTTCTTAGACTGTTCCTTGCAAGTTAAAACTTGTGACTCTTTCAAGACTTCTTCCTTTCGGCTCTCTTGAACTTTACTGACAATTTCTTGAATTTCCTTGTGGGGGAGAAGAGAAAGGATGCTGCTGCATTTTAGACTTGACCTGGTAATTTTCTTTTTTCTTTGCTTACATTTTTTTCCAAGTTTCTGAGTTAAACATTTGATTATAATTTCGAACAAGTTGCTGAGACGCCAAACTTCTTCTAGTTTCACTTAGCACACACGCAACTTTCTTCAAGAAGTGATCAACAAGCCATTAATTCTCTGTTTTCTAAAAGAAAATTCCATAGATGGAACCATCACCATCACCATATGATTCATATCTCTTCCATGGCGACAGCCAACGCAGTATGGTACAGTCCCTCGGACTCGATTGTAAATGCCTCCACCTTGAATTCCTCACGAGCATCCCTGAACCGCATAGGGAATTTTTGGAAGAAAATCAAACATGGAGAGAAAGGATATCCAGTTACTGGTTAATCTTGAAGGTTTAAATACGTGGAGTCTATTAGAAACTGATAAAATGAGGTTAATTTCCTTCGGTTTCTAAATAAAAACCCAATTTACAGGCACATAAAATCCTGAAGAACATAAAATTAGATGTCATAAACCCCTGTTTGATTATTGAAACTTGATTTTGATAATTGAATAGCTTTAAAATAGATGTCATCTGAGGAAGTATTGCTGCACTGCTGCGATATATGCTGATATATATTGTTGATAGAAGTGATGGCCTTAATATGCTGATATATATTGTTGGAACTGAAGCATATTTTTTACTTCCAAGCTCACCCAAGCTTCAATTCCAGTCCCAAATTTGGTATCCACAAGAAGTACTATTTCCAAAGGTTTATGCACACTGCTAAACCAAGTTGGTTTTCCAAAGCCAAAATCAATTTGGTAAAAAGGAAACTTACACCAGCTAGGAACCACACAGATATCTAGATCCCCATTCCTTGCTCCGTTATGTATTTCTTCCATGGATTTACTGACCATAGCTATCACATCATCAGAATTTACCACTTTTTCGCAATCTTTGTTGGCCTTGTTTACTGCATCATTGAGCAGACTTACCAAATGATGCATCTCTGAACTACTCTCCTTAGGATTAAATCGAACACCGACCATCCTGTAGAGGTTTCCAAAAGAATTCTCTGTAATCAGAAGATCCACTTTCCCCCGAAGATTTAATGGAAGGGTTAGCAAAGAAGGTCTTAGTTTTCCATGTTTTGCTTGAGCTACGCCTATTAGAGCTTTCCATAATAGTGCTGTCACCACCTCCACCCGCGAAGGAGGGCGTTTGACGTCTGAATCACGAGCATAGGACATAACTTTAGCCTTCAGACTGCTTATTTTTTCTCCATCGAAAACAAACCTTTTTGTGACAATCTGACTTCCATGATCTCTAGGAACTGGAGTACCGAAACGTAAGACATCTCTTGCCGGAAATAGAGCTCCTGCATCAAAACTAGGCCGGATCACTTCATGCATCCCTGCTCGGCAGGCTGTAGCCCATGCTTTTAGGAATGCCCCCATAGTGTGACCATCAGCTACCCTATGCGATATGCACACACCAATGACCAACCCACCACAGTCAAACTTGTTGATTTGAACTGCTAGTACTATAGGATTAAAGGCCATTTCATCTCCAAATGGAACGAATCTATTCAACGACTTAACATCAACCGCTCCCTGGAGATCAAGTTGAGCAAGCTGGCCACTCACCTTAGCTTCCAAGAATAATGCCCCATCATCATTACAATCAACCATGTTCCTGTCTTCAATATATCTTCCTGCTAATGGATAATAGCATGCCAGTGTCTCTGATAATGATTTTTCTAACCTGTTAAATCTGTTATCCCTTTCGGACATCGTCTTCTCACCGTTAACAGCAGAATAGTAGAGAATCATAGGTGTATACGCCGGAGGAGCAAGTTGATCAATCAATGATACCTTCATGTTCCTTAGGTGAAGTGGGGTTTGACTGTAGGGTTTTATGAACTTCTGTGACAGAATTTGAACCTCCATCTTGTAGCCTGGTACCTGAATCAGTACTAGGCAATGTTCAGAATTTTGAAAATAAATTACAACATTGATCCTTGCTAACATGTTAAGACAATAAACATACCTGGTATCCAAGTCTGTTACTTTGGTCCGGTCAAATAACAGATTGACTATGTTCATACTTGTAACTACTTGAGTTAACGCATCCTCCTTAAATACAAAGAATTAATTAACTGAAGTTGTAACTCCATAACTTAAGTTGTAACTCCATAAACCTAACTAGTTAGGTCCGCGGCCAACTTTCTATTTTTATAAAAGATATAAAAGAATCTAAGATTCATCACAATTCACAAGTGTTATGTCTAGCTGCAATATTGTCAGATCTATTGAGATTGGCAAGAACACCATACCCAATAATAATATTTATATTATTAAAAATAATATTTAACTTGTTTATCTAAATTCTTATATTTTTTAATTTTTTAAAAAATAATGTTTTTTCTTCAATAGTAATAATATATATTTTTTAAAAAAAATTATTAATGATAATAATAATTTTTTTTCAAATTTATTAATAATATTAATTATAATACAAAAAATAATATTTTTAATACAAAAAATAATATTTTAATTATAATACTAATGCAAGACCTAAGAGCATTGGATCCCGACATAGAACCCAAGGCTAATTGGTGCTACGTTTAGTGCGTCTGGTGCACCTAAGAGAATTATAATAAAAATAAAAATATTGATTCCACAAATAATAATATTTTTTATATTAATACTTTGAATTATAATAAAAAAATAATAATATTTATAACACAAATAATTATATTTTTGATATGAATACTTTGAATTATAAGAAAAATAATAATATTTATAACACAAATAATTATATTAAGAAACTCAAGAATATTTATAACACAAATAATAATATTTTTGATATGAATACTTTGAATTATAAGAAAAATAATAATATTTATAACACAAATAATTATATTAAGAAACCCAATAATATTTATAACACAAATTATAATATTTTTGATATTAATACTTAGAATTATAATAAAAATAATAATATTTATAGCACAAATAATACTATTTTTAATATTAATACTTTCAATTATAATAAAAATAATAATATTTATAATAAAAACAATACTATTCTTAAAATGAATACTTTTAATTATAATAAACATAATAATATTGATAACACAAATAATTATATTTAGAAACTCAAGACCCAGGAACATTAAGTCTAGAGGTAGGACACAAGTCAATTGCCTCCATATCCAGGACCCAAGAAACTTGAGTCCGGACGTAGGACCCATGCGAAATGGGTCCTAACATTGGATCCAATAGAATTG
This sequence comes from Populus nigra, assembly GCF_951802175.1. NCBI lineage: Eukaryota > Viridiplantae > Streptophyta > Magnoliopsida > Malpighiales > Salicaceae > Populus > Populus nigra. The sequence continues at coordinate 18,404,317 of NC_084852.1, forward strand.
GGTCATGACACAAGACTTAAGGCCAATTGGTTCTGCATCTAGAACACTCAAGAGAATTATGATAAAAATAATAATATTTATAACAAAAATAATAATATTTAGAAATCCAATAATATTTATAACTCAAAAAATAATATTTTTTATATGAATATTTAGAATTAAAAATAATAATAATATTTTAACACAAATAATTATATTAAGAATTCCAAGTATATTTATAACACAAATAATAATATTTTTTATATTAATACTTTGAATTATAATAAAAATATCAATATTTATAAAGTGAAGAAAAATGAAGAAAATCATGAAGCTCAATATTCAACAAACCCAATGTTGAAGGATGCAATTAATAAAGAAAATCAGTGTAAAAAAGGAATAAAAAAAAGATTGATGTCAAATTAGGTTAACCTTTTAAATTTATAACCCAGGTTATGAGATTAAAATCACTCAAATAAAAAAAATCACAAAGTTCAATTCTTAACCAACCCAATATAAAAGGATGAAATTAAATAAAAAATGATTTTTTTAAAAAAGGGTCTAAAGCAAAAATAACATTTAAAAGCATGAAGATCAAGTTTTTTAAAAAAAGATAGGACACCTTTATTTTATTATTATTATTATTATTTTTGTAGATAAGTGTAATTCTTGAAGAGAGAAAAGAGAAAAGAGAGTGGAGAAGAAAAGCTTGTCATCAAAAGCTTGTCACATTGCTTCCATTGCAATTGTGAACAACTGTGTTTCGCCATCAAAAGTAGCTGCATGTGCCACCTAAACATGGTGAATTGCCTCAACAAGCTAGCGTATGTGACTCATGCGCCAATAAAGTTACCCTGCTTGTCCATCCCAGCCCACCATATTTGTTTTAGGTTCAATTTTGATCCCTTAAACCTTAATTATTTTACATTAATATAATTTTATCTTATTTTATCAAATCAAAACATTAATCGAGCACCAAAATTAGATAAAACATGGTTTGACTTAAAAAAAATCGAGATAATATCTTGTTTTTCTTAATATTGAGATGATGAGATATTGCATGATCGGGACTTTGCAATTTAACCTACTAAATCTGCGATCCAAGTAATGAACTCTAGTGGATTTAATAACTCTATTTTAAAAAAAACTATTTTTTATTTAATTATATGATAATAAATGTAGTCATCATGAAATCGAGCACCAACTAAATATTAGGATATTTATTTAACACTGTAATAATTTTAAAGAAAATAAATCGGAACAAATTATAAAGATGAATTTAAAATCAATAAATTATTGAATAATAAAACTACAATAAAATAAAGAAAAGAAAAATAAAAGAGGTAACTAATATGAACATTGCAAGCAGCCCTCAATTCTTTTATTGTTGTTAATAAGTAATAATTTAGGAAATTGAATCACCGCAGAACTTGTTTCATCAGAAAATAAAATTATTCAATATACAACTATTAGATAATCGAGATTCTTTAAAAAAACATTTTTTTTATATATTCACACACATTTTAAAAAAACCTCTACTGCATCAATGTTAAAATTTAAACTATCTTCAATTAATCCAAAGATAAGTAACTTATCCAAATAGCCAACAACAATGTTTGATCGTTGAATGTTCAGATGAATAAGTCTTTTATTTATCATCCTAGCCGACGAGTTAAGCCATAATTATATTTTTATTTATCTGAATTAATTTAATATTTAATTTTTTATTTGAAAAAAATATTAAATTTTTTATTAATTCAATTTAAGCTAGTTTTTATATTAATGAATCACGAGTTATATGATCGTTAATTTTAGAATTGATAAAATTAATCGAGATGCATACAAACTGATTCGAACACGCACTCATATTAATAAAAAAATATATATCAGAAATGTGGTTTTAGGCTAAATATAGCCAGCTAATATGAACTTCAGACGAAATCAATGGGGATTTTGTACTCGGACCACTTCTATTGACGAAAGCAGTAATAAAGCATTATCAAAGGGTACTCATATCCACATATTCACAATTGGCCCAGCTTCGTCTGAACAGTTTCTTAAACAACTAGGCACGAGGCGATTTTCAATTTGCAGGGCTCTATTGACATTACGCCTTTACATTTAGGGATCAACTAGACTCATCAACATATTCTTACCATGATCTTTTTTTATTAACCAAGCTATATATTTAATTCATTAATAATATATGAATTCAATTCACTGGTTGTAATGAAATATCATCTTTAATATCAATAATTAAATTTCAAATAAAATTTAATCTCTAAAACTAGTACAAAACAAATTAGAAGTCAATCCCTCTGATTTATAATTCTTTTAAAAAATTTAATGTTAAAATTAACTTTCCCTAAATAATTATTTATCCATCTTTTTTTAAAAAAAGATCTTTGTAAAATGAGGGTAATATAGGAAACAAAATAAATTGAATTTTATCTCTTTTAAATATATAAATTAACTTATTTATTAATTAAATTTAAATTTAACATTATAATTAAATTGAAATGAATACTACTAAATTAAAGTATATAAATTATATTATCATTGTACATGAATGGTCTCCATTTTTTTACTATTTTAATGACAAAAAGGGCCACCACCCCTTTGACATTATTTGGAGCATATGGCCACCCATTTGGTAGTAACTTAAGCCCTCCTGAATCTAGAAGGTACGGAATTAAGGGGAGTCAAGCATGACCCGGGTCCTGCAAAATATTTTAATTTTTATTATTATTTAGTGCTCAAGGGTAGGAAGATTTAATATTTTTACTTTAAATAAATGAACTCTTCCAATAATAAATTCTTTTATTTTGAGATATATACAGACATTTGCTATTTTTGACTTTAAATTTCTTTGTTCTGTACGTGGAAAATAAAATCATAAACAACTTTTCCAACTCAATTTGCTTTGCCCTGTTAACTCTCTGGAGCCCAAATACAGAAAATAAAAAAGAGAAATAAAAATACAAATGGAAAGAACTGAGGAGAGCCACCAAAATTAATTCATCTTCCATCACAATAAAGTAACTGATGATCCAAATTTAAAATCTATTTATGTTTTGTTTTGAAATATTTATTAAGAATTCGAGAAGTGTTTTTATCTAATTCTACTGTTTTTGCTTTTTTTATATAGATATAAATACCAATAAAATTAAAGTGATTGATGCATTATAAAAATAAAATTAATTTTATAGCTTTGATTCAATTTTATATTACTATAAACTTCTTACATGTACAAAGGTTATTATATATTTATAATAAGTTCTTTAAATAAAATTAAATCATGCAACCATTTTGTTTTTACAACTCATGTATGTATAATAGAGTAAAGGGCTTGAAATCTGCATAGTAGGTCTCAAGTTAGAGTCAGGGCGTGCACCTCTTGTAAGAGCCTGGGACAGCTGGGGTTTTACTCGTTCACCTGAGCCCACAAAGTGCGCTTTCCGGGGAGTGAGGTTTCCTCGAATCCAAAAAAAAAAAATAGAGTAAAAAAAATATAATATATTGTTATATTAGTTTTTTTCCTTCTAACAAATCATCCTAACTCCGCCCACTGAACAATCACCTAACAAGTGCTTTGACAAGAAAAACAAGAAAATATTTCATGATTACTAAGTACAACAATCTCTATTACTTTCTAATACATATCCTCAAATAAAAATATTTTGGAATTGAAATTTATATAAACTCATATTATTTTATGCTTAATTTTTATTAATTAAAATGGGAATAGTAAAATTTAAACTTGTGATCACTTGGTCAAGATGTTACCCTCTATATAACACACCCTTTCAAGTAAAAGTGTCAAAACTACATTATGCTATTAATTAGAAAAGAAAATAAGGATAGTGAAATTAGAACTCGTGATCGTTTGGTTATTAATATTATGATACCATATCAAATAATTATTTCACCCAAAAACCTAAGCAGTTAGGTGAGACTCTAAGATATAATTTATATAATTCTCTAACACATTTCTTCAAGTGGACTATAAATTTATACAGATTCATATTATCTTGTGTTAAATTTTTATCAAATACAATAAAAATAATAAAATTCAAACTTGTGACTATTTCGTTATTAAAATTATGATATTATATCAAATATAAAGACGATATCATATCAAATATAAAGATAGGAATGAGGCAGATATTGCTACATTTTCAAAGGAAAAGTCCATTAAAATTATGATCCCAAACTTTTTTCTGGCGGTCAAATAGGTGAAGCAGCCCTTATTGCAGCTACGACTGCAACATCTGGGTCATGAGCTGCCACTATCACCAGCCAACTTGGGAGATAAATTTATCTGAGACGAGTGTGAGAGTTTTTGAAGCCTATATACCCAATGTTTATCCTTGAACCACTTTATTTGAAGTTAATAAAGAATGGAATGTTTCAACCTATAAAATAAAATAAAAAGTGGACCGGAGTGCTTCCATTCACATTTGGCCCCATTAGCCCATTTACCAATTTTTCATGAACAAGTACGAGATATTATATTATAATTACATTACATTACAAAGAAGCTAAAACTAAATGAGGTTTTACTGTAGGTAAGCTTCCACTGCAGTAAACGAAATGGATTGTTTGTTAATTCTAAGAGGTGTAGCTCAACTTATTAGGTTTTAAATTTATTTTCTAGATATCACTAATTCGAGTTTTATAAATTTCATGGTTATTAGAGGTTTATATGGTCGTTAACTTCAAGAATCGTGAGATTCGTCGAGGTACATACAAGCTGGCTCAAACATTTATATTAATAAATAAATAAATAAATCATTTTTTAGCTGTTATAGCTTGAAACAATGCCATTCATTTTTCCAAAACTTTAAATGATTTATTGGAAACTTTAGAATGGAGTTCTAAGTTTGTTTGAAACAATTTATCAGCTTCATTCATTTGTGTTACAACAATGCTTCTATAAAAATGTTATTACTAGATCAAGTTAAAAACTATGATATGGAGGTATTAGGGTTTTGTATCTGGCCTAGTTAGTTTATTAATTAACAAATCAATAATTTTGTTTACGTTTCGTTACAACTGATATGGAGGTAATAAAGATAGAAGGTACATGTCTTCCTATCTTCTTCTTTTATTTTTTATTTTAAAGAGACTAGGATAATATAAGAAGAATGAAAATATTTATTATCTTTTTTATTTTGATTTCACTACAAGATTTAACAGTTTTACCGACGGAATTTTTCCGTTGGTATAAGACACATATTCCGTCGGTAATTAATTTACCAACGGAATCACCATCAAAAATGCTCCGTCGGTGAATCTTTCGTCGGTAATTTTTTGTCCGTCGGTAAATCCGTTAGTAATAAAAAAAATAAATTTATCCGCTTCATTTCGTCGGTATATCCCTCGGTAATAATATTTTTTATTACCAACGGATTTATCGATGGAATTTCCGTCGGTAATTCCTTCGGTAATTATTTAAAAACATTTTAAAAAAATTCATTTTATAAAATTATAAAATAATTAAATTAACATAAATTAACACTTTATAATATATAATCAAAATGCTTGGAAAAAAGAATAAGAAAATCAACTCAAACAAATTTGCAACAAAAAAATAAAACAAAAAAATAAATTCAACTAAAAAAATTCATATGAAAAAAATGAAGCAGCAATTGCTAAAAATTTAAAAATCCTATAAATAAATCTACTAAAAATTGATCTCATATGAAAAAAAAATCTCACAACAACATTTATACAATTATTAAGAACAAAAACAATTAAAAATAAAATAAAAAACAAATATGGTGAAAAAAATCATGAAAAAGAAGAAAAAAAAAATCTTACCTTAATGTAGTTGCAAGTGAAGCTAAGGAGAGAAAAAAAATTTCGTTAAGAATATTAATTAAAAAAAATTAAGAGGATAAAAGAAGAGAGAATAAGAAGACATACCCAAGCATGGAGGAAAAGAGAAGGAGATGAGGAGAGAAAAGAAAAGAAAAAAATAGATAAGAAATGATGTTTTTTACATATAGTGAAGAAGAAGAAGAAGAAGAAGAAGACATACCTTAATGATGTTTTTTACATATAGTGAAGAAGAATGAGAAAAAGAAGAAGAAGAAGTAGAAGAGCAAGAAGAGGAAGAATAATAATAAGAAATGGATTTGTTTCTTGTGAAATAAGGGGATTCAGATTTTTTATTGAGGCACTTTACCGACGGATTTACCGATGACTAATTGAATATTAATATTTTTTAATTATTCCATCGGTAATTTCATCGGTAATATTTAATTTAAATTTTTAATTTCGTAAAAAATTTATAGAAACCGCCAAAAAATTACCGATGATTTTTCAATCCGTCGGTGATTCCGTCTGTAATATTTAAATGAAAATTTTAAATTAATTGAATTTTTTCAGAAAACCGTGAAATAACACCGACGACTTTTCAATTCGTCGGTGATTCTCTTTGTAATTGACATGATGAACAGTGTTCACATTTTTACCAACAAATTTACCGACGGAATTACCGACGGATTTCTTCCATCGGTAATTCCGTTGGTAAAAATAACACTTCATTATTTTTTTTTTGCTTTGTTTTAATTGTTTTTTTCACGGTAATTCCCTTGGTATATACTGAAGGAATATTTCCGTCGGTAAAATCCTTCGGAAATTTACCAACGGAAATATTCCCTCGATATTTCTGTTTATATTTATCAATTTTCTGGTAATGTTTTAAAAAATAAAAAGTTATTCTAAAACTATTTTAAAAATAAATTTATTTTATATTTTATCTTTATCTATCATCCATAAATTTCAAATTTAGCCCAATCTCATTTGAATAGTTCCACCCAAACAAGTTAATCTGCAGGAAGCTGCACCTAGGGTGGTGCATGGCCGCCATGGCTGTGGTTTGTGGTCGCTGTGGGGCTATTTTCAGATTTCTATTTGGTATTGAATAAGATGTGGGTAATAAGTGTTAATAGGATATTAAAAGAATACATATCAAATCTAATAGGAAGAAAAATCAAAAGAGTATGAAATTACAAAACAAATTTAATTTTAAAAATAATCTATTTTTTTAAAAAATAAAAATCAAATCTAACATATAAAAAAATTTAAAAAAATTATTAGAATGCATAGAGTCGTTGGTCATACATGTCGTTGCATCATGGAGGAGCTATAGGAGAAAAAATAAAGGAGAAAAAGCTATCGGTACCAAATCAGAGAGTCGTTGGTCATACATGTCGCTACATCATGGAGGAGCTATAGCATGCAGAAGGCGGTGTTTGGCTATTGGGAGACACCACACGCACTGCTCAAAAGATGTGTAGGCACCCTGCATGTGGATGCGCGTTGCACACACGCGTCTAACATTTTTTAATAATATTTATATTTATTAAATTACTAATTACCCCCTAAATGAAATTTTTATTATTATAAAAACAAACATAATAAAAAGACAAAAACACTCTTATACGGAAGCATTATATTTTTTTTATTGTGAAAGTAATTTCATCATTTTATCGTGTTAATAAAACTGAAAAAATCTATAAAGCCCCTAGATGCCCATTTAGATTTTTTACTTTTAAAGGGAATTAAATATTTTTACTTTACTATTTAAATAAAAAAAAGACTTGTGCACTCCCAATTGACAATACCAAATAAATCTTATAAAAAATTTATTTTTCATTAAAGTACAAAATAATCATTATACTGTAGCATAAAGTGTAATGGGTATTGGTACAAAGTAAATTATCTCCATAGGTTTTTTTTGTAATAAATAATTCGTGGGGACTAAAAGGTGTATTCAATTATGATTTTGTTACTTGTTCTAAACAAGCATTAGTAGATCAAACACTACTAAATTGAAGTAGATAAATTGTATTATCATAATTCATGAGTGGTCTCCATTTATTTACTATTTTAATGACAAAAGGGCCAACCTTTCGACATTATTTGGAGAATATAGCCTCCTATTTCACTACTACATTAATGATAGCAATTTAAGCCCTCCTGAATCTAAAAGGAAATACAGGACCATCCAAAGTCAAAAACCTCGTGCCATTCTCTATCGTGATGCCAGCAGTGCCACAATCAAACCTACAGATGTTACAAGTATCAGCCGGACAAAATGCCAAGTAATAGAGATTGTTCTCCTTGGTAATCATGAAATAACTTCCACTGCTTCCTATCCCAATATTTCTCCTTGACGTTGCTGGATCTCTTGCAGCTAAGTTCCATTTAGTAGAGCTGACACAAGTTGAGGCAGCTGAGAACTCAATTATGAAGCTACTGGATTCCCTAACAATGGTCTCTCCAGCAACATACGGTGAGAAGACAACAGGAAGGCCCTGTGATACAACTGGTGTGAGGGGTTCTTGACCAACGAAAGATGGGCAGGATCCATTGCGAGCCACTAGTGTTAACCCACCAGCAATATCGGTTGCAGCTGGCAGGATGTAGTATTCTACGCCACTTCTTACAGGTCGTCCGGCAGTGTCAAGCACAGGAGGCTGGTCTTGAGCCATGGTAGATATGGCCATGAGTAGCCATATGCAACTCAAGCTTCCAATCAATTTCAACATGGTTTGCTTATCTTTAACAACAAAAATAGTATGCTAATAGTGCTTTTGAAACTTGGTGTTTTGTAAGGATTTTTGCTGTCAGTTTGATTTTTGAAGAAGGCATATCGGCTATATATATATAGGAGGATACGAGTCAGATATCACTACGTACATTTTCTTACGTCAAGACCATTCAAATTATGTGTACAGGAGTTGAAGTATGTGAATTGATCTTTATGTACTAGGGTTGAAATATGGGAACCGGTCTAAGTTTTTTTTTTTTTTTTGGTTTTACGTGTGTGATAATAAATATCTTTAAATTATTTAGAATATAAATCGAGATCAAGTTTATTTTTTCCTCGAACAATTCTAACAACATATTTTTTATATAGTTTATTGAAGACACGATACACGTATAGCGTAGATCAAAATTAATATTTTTAAGATTTAAGGTTATGGTCTTTAATTGTAAAAAAGAATAGAAAAAACTCTGATATTGTTTTGGAAAAATTTAAAATTCAATAATACAATAAAAGATAGCATACCAACAGTTTATTAATCCTGAGAGGTGTAATTTAACTAATCAAGTCTTAAATTTATTTTTTAGAGGTAACCAGTTCAAATTTCATAAACCTCAGGGTCACTGGAGACTTACATGGTCGTTAACTTCAAGGTCCGTGGAATTAGTCGAGGTGCACGCAAGCTGATCCGGATACCCACGTTAATAAAAAAAAATTACCTTATCAAAATAATTCAAAATTATAAGTAGGAAAGGCAACTAAAACTCATAATTAATTAACTAGAAAAATAATTAAAACAAATTAAACAATATTTGTTTTTAGTCCAAGTTTAACATGTTTTTATAAGATTTCGGATCGAAGCTTCTTTGCAAGTTTGGCTTTATTTATCTAAATCCCATACCTACCACGTCAACATAAATTTGTTTACTCAATATTAAAGATAGGACCCAAAATATCTTGAAGTAAGTCCTTATCTAGAGAGTTGAAATAAGGGAAGACGAATTTATATGAGACGTGGCGTGTAAGGGTTTTGAAGCCTATATTCACATTTAGCCCAGTGTTTGTGCTTGGGCCTCTTTGTTTGAAGTTAACAGAGAATGGCTTGCTTCCCTTCACACTTAGCCCAACATTATTCACCCAAGAATTTATGATAATTTTAAAATAAATTTTTAGAAAAATATATGTATGGTTTTTTTATTAAACATGTTTAAATTAAATTTTGGAATAATTTTGACTTGCTTATGCTCAAGAATTAAAGGTTAAATACTTTTGTGTCAAATACACAATCTATGCATTTCCCTTTTGATTCAATTATAAGATTTATTCCTTAGAATTGGAAGTTATGATATTTACACTTCAGTCCTTATATTTGAAGTAATACTCAATGCAGTCACCGTGATTGTAATAGAAAATAACTATTTGAACACGTTCTCTAATTTTTTTTAATTTATAAAAACAAATAAATATATGTTTCTTGGTTTTCGATTGGAAAGTCAAAACTAATAATGAAGAAAAAGATTGAAGTTTGAAAAATATTTTCAAGAATAAATTATTAAAAAAAATGTCTTTTTTTTTTTTTCAAGTCGGATAGATCACCACAAATATCCACTCAAGCCCTAACAAGACTTGTCAAAACTTGTCTTTCCACAAGACACAAACTAAGACACAACTTGGAGGAAACAAAGATATGTTTTGTCGTCTTTTTTCCCTCATATTCTCTTATGATATATCAAAATGAGGCTGATTCATCTTGCTCAGCCACTTGCAAGTATATGGGGTGCCTCCAGGTCCACCAAACATGAACCGGTACTGCCATCGTGGATCTGCAGAAGAGTTGTCTCCAGATTTGTAACAAGAAGACCGTCTAACTTTGATGGATGAATCTTCAGGAGGTGTATGCTCATCTCCTCTGTGGAAACAAACTTGCTGAATCCTTTCATTGGATGAATCTTCAGGAGGTGTATGCTTATTGTTTTAAGAAAGTAGAGACGGAGCATGTGTCTCTATTCCTCCTTATTTTAAAAGAGCTTTAAAACTGTTTCAGAACCAACTTATCTGTCTCTTCTACCAAGTATCAAACAATTTTATTTTTTTTTGTCTTCTATTCCGGGACACTAGCCGAATCTAACCTGAGATATCAAAAGCTTGGCAAAACAATAGAGGCTAAAGAATCAATGACCTTGAAAGAGAATGGGGCAATACGTCAGGAAAGCCTTGCACCAAACAGCAGAAGCTTATTCAGCTGCAGGAAACAACTCAAGGCACATTTGGACCTGGAAGTCGGTTATAAGTTGCCACACTACAAGTTTAGCAAAACGAATATAACATCCTCGAAAAATACAAGTTTAACGAATATAAAGCGCAAAAATATAGAAAAATACATCACTGCAGCATGGCATAGAAGCCAGGCACGCTCAATATTTTTACACATGTACAAGAACAGCATCCCAAGTGCTGACATTGCATTTATATACAGAATTAAAAGCGTGCAAAAATAAAAAAGAGGTAAAAGACAGATTCTGTATTATTACATTAACTTCAGTTATCATCATCATCTCATATCGCCTCGTTTATGCACAAGAAGATGGGCGCTAAGAAAGCATTAACCTATAAACCATGAAATCACCTCTTAAACCAGGATTCTGTACAGATGTGCAATTATAAAAATGAGCTCAATGTCCAGTTGCACTGCTGCTTGTAGGTTTTGACATTGGAGCACAATTAGCTGAAGTGTTGGACCTGCCAGCTTGGCTAAGCAACAAGTCTTTCTTCATCTCTCTGTAGCCCTGGAGTTCTTCAAATGCATCAGCTGTTGTCTTTGATGCAACAGGTCCAGAAGACGCAACACCTGAAGCAGCAGCCTGCGGACCTACTGGTGCACCAGAGATTGGATTGCATTCTTGGAGGTTGCTGCTCCAAGTTTTGGACCTGGAGTCTGGTGGCAAATCAACTGAACCAGAGAAATCCTGGCATAAAGGTGGGGCTTTCTTCAGCATGCGTACAAGAGCACCAACAGCTGCATCTTGGGATTTTTTAACTGGAAAGAGACCTCCAGGCTCAAGCGGGTCAGATTGATGGCCTTTTTTATCAAAGGACTCGGGCCTGCAAGATGCACAAAGCACATTAGGTTGAATAACCAAAAGACTTGGACCAAATACCAGAATTCACTTCTAACTTGCTGTTCTTGTACATTTCCTATCAATTGACTAGGAGCAGACTTTTTAAAGATGCAAAATTTCAGGAAGAAAAACACATTCTGTATACAGTAAGTTAACAATGATGGAACCAACCTGATTGCAATTTTGTTGTCTAGTTTGGTATGTAAACACTTCCCATAACAGTTGCACATAATTGATTAGCTACTTAATTGGGCTCAGACAATAGGTTGATGGGTTGGTTTAAACCAGCCAAAACCAACACGCATTGGATCAATGGTAGGTTTTACACGTTGCATATAAAGGTTTCAACATACTGTTTCTTACTGAAAAATCTAAATAAGACACACTCTTCCAAAGGGATTTACACCAATTTTTTTAGACTTCTCAACCACCATGATCTCTCTGGACAGATTATTTGACACAAACAAGGACTCTGAAGTAAAAGTTGTAACCTCATTCAATAGCAGGTTTATATACCAGTAGCATGTGAAGGGAAGAAACATTCAGCCAGTTATTCTAGAATTAGACCTAGATCATAAATATTCTTTAGGTATTGAATAATAATTCACCTTTACCAAAACACCTTTTTTTCATCATCGCATCTCAGCAGAGGTTTGGGACATTTCAGAAACCTCAGCAAATATTTACTTGAAGTAGGTCTTACCAGAGAACTCCCTTCAGTTTAAGCATTTTTCTGGTTTGTGCAGGTGCCAAATCCTAATATTTACTTGAAGTAGAACCAGGTACTGAAGGGAAACGCCCACAAAGCCCGAGAGAGCCATTTCTTAGAAAACTCTTCATTGATTGGCCTATACTTTTCTGTCATTATTGTCTAACTAAAGTGCTATTTATGAGCGTGAAAGCAAAACACAAAATAGGAAAATCAAATCATGGTAGAAAGGTAAACTAAATCATAGGGTAAAGCCAAAGGAATAAGAAGACTGCCTAATTATTTTGTAGGTAAATAGAAATGCTAATGAATAGTCTTAATAAAGATGAAAACCTGAATGAGAACTAGTTAAATGCTGAGTTTCTTCCAAAAACAAATAGTCCCATAAACTTTGACTGGTAATCCTGCAGTATTACACTCTTTAAGAAACTGAAAATCCATCATGGCAGAAGTTAAATGAAAGCACATAGGCTGATGAGCACTGAAGCTATGATACTGCAGAATAGTATAAGCATTGCTTGATTTAGATCTTAGACTACAAATTATCCACAACATTGATCCCTGATATTCAATGCCTATACTATCAAAAGTACTGTAGATCCTCTGCAAGAACCATCATTTGCTATTCATAGAGGCTTGGCTGAGAAAAGTGGGATAGTTCAACTCTTTGTGCAAAAGGTCTTTTAATCTGTTATTTGAATGTAAATATTCTTACAGATCTAATGAATATATCACCTCAAACATCAGCAAGATAATTTATTCACCAGAACAAAGGAAGTCGAAAACTTGATGTAATACCAGCACCAACCAAAATTAAAAGCACCAGAAGTAATAAATCATATTTCAAACATTACCTTCGACCTGGATCCATCACGTCATCATACTCCACATCAAAGTAAGCGCAAGGAAACTCAGAATCATCAAAATCATCCTGATATGACCTACTGGAAGTTCTGGACAATGAAATCTGTGGAGAGCTGTTGGACGATGTTTTCACGCTGGAATATTTTCTAATGTCTTCTTTCCCGAGAGAGAAAAACTGCAGTACACAAAGAATCCTATTGAGCAAACACCTTTTAAACAAAAGCTCATTGTGATGAGCATATATAATACCTTCTCAACGGTTGCACCAGCGTGAACCAAACCTGAACTTCTATCAGTCTTCGGATTACCAGATCTGGTAGCTTTGAGTGGTGGTGATTGGGGCAAGTTTTGCTTGTTGGACAACAGGGGAGAACTAGCATGCTTGACAGCAGGTATGCTAACAGGTGCACTTTCAGATCGTAAAAGAGCCTTGGAAAGATGACTCCCAGGAATATAGATTGGTGGTGATGGGGATGGAGATGGTGTATAGTTTGGAGAAGGATAATATTCATCAAAGCTCGTATTCTTCTTATGGGCTGATGGCACTTCAGGTGGATGAGGAGGCAAGCTCATAGGTTGGAATCGGCAGGAACTTGGATTAGAAATTGATCCATGTTTTTCTAAATGAGTAGGTGATGGTGAGAAACAAAATGAAGGTGGCGAGGCTTTATTAAGGTCATAACTCCAACTATGCCGTCTTGAGAAGGGCAAAGATGATGGAGAACCATGTGACACAGGAAGAGAGGGGAATCTCTTCAGTGGTTCTGCCAATGGGCTACCAACATAATCAGGGATAAATTGGGAGGAGGACATAGGAGTTGATGACTCAGAGCTGACATCTGATAATGATGAGCGATACAGCACTGAAAGGCAAAGCCTGCCACAGGAAGTATCCACAGGGGTGAATACAAATCGCTGCATTTCAGAATCTTCTTTGCGTGTGAAGGGCTCAACAAAGGAAGAAATCCTATGTGTAAGTGTATATGAAGGAATTTGCCCAGATGAATTGAGATCACGGAAAATCTTATAAGCAGGTAAAAGTCTAACAGTTGCATACAAGGACCTCAGAAGTAGTATCGATTTCTTATAACATATTTGCAAGGTATTGCTAAGTCTCCTACTCCCAGAACCAGTATCCCTTGACTTCCGACCCTCATACTGCACCACCCACCTCTCTAAAATCTTTTCATTCTTACCCTCACACCCCAATTCTTCCTGATCAGAATTCCAATAAAATGGACTCTGATCCTTCGACAAAAAATTCCTAACAATCTCCCTTTTGGGGGAATAATTCACAGGATCCCACCGACCTGGTGGCCTCTGCACCAAAATCACATCAACAATCATCGGTTCTAAGTAGCTTTGGCGCCAAAGATCAAGCGCAGCAGGGCATTCCCTAAGGGCTAAATTGAACCATTTATCTCTCGGCATCACACTCGAGGAGGATGATAAAGACGAGGACGGAGACGAGGATACCATTTGTTCACCACTAAAATTACGTGATGACATGAAAGGAGACCTAGACTCAAGTATAATTTGAAGACTTTTAGGAAAAAACTCAGTGATAATTTGTTCCATTTTTGCAGCCTCAGTGGGTGTACCATGTGATGATGCCATACTCTCAAACTCAAAAAATAACTATAAGGCACAAACCCTTTTAAGAAAAAACGAAACGAAACGAAACCACACAGGCCTTAAAACCCCACTTGACAGAATTTCACTGCAAAACAAATCAACACACAGCAAAAATACATCAAACTCCACAAGAAAAGGAACCCAGAGACCAACAGGCCAACATAAACCGAATTAAGCAATCAAACTAAAAAAACCACTAACTTAATCATTAACAACTGCCAACAAAAAAAGACAATCTATTCAAATTATCTTTAAATTCACAACGATCAAACTAAAAGAGAAGACAAGACATGGACTTACTGTTCAGAACTTCAGATTGCTCTTTTAAGGTTGTCAAAAGTAAAACTTTAAAGGGACTTCCTTGTTTTTCTCTTTATTTTGTCATCTGGGTGTTGATAAAGTTTGTGTTTTTCATTCAAAAATTGAGACTTTATCTGTTTTTTTTTATATAATTTTTAAAGAACCCTAAAACGATGGCATATAAATATATATCCACAAAAAGATATTTATAGTGAGGGCGTGGAGGTAGAGCTGACTTACGCGTTAGAGAGAGAGGGATAAATGCGCCCATAGGCTAGAAAGAGAGAGAAGTAAAGATGGTGCAGTTTGTTTCTTCTGTGTGTTGCAGAGGAAGGGAAAGTTTGGATTATCAGCCTTTGGATTAGCTTATCTTGCTTTTATAAGTTTGGAAAATTCTAAGGCTACTCCTTCATCAAGGATCTTTGATTCCTGAGTTTGTGGGGCCTCTTAAGATTTTTTTTTTATTTTACAATAAATGTATTGGCGAATGGAACGCAATCAATAAAATTATTATGAACAATGTAATTTTTATATTTAAAAAGATTTGAGTTGCGATATTTGAAAAAAAAAAACATAGTTTATTAGGTTTTGCTGTTTTCAAAAACACAATTATATAATTGTGCTATTTTTCTGAATATATATATGCTAGTTTATCAAATATAATTTTTGGTATATGCTATTTCAAAAAAAAAAAAACACTCGAACTAATCACTCTCTCATCATGTCACAGAAAAAAGTCTTCAATATCTTGAAATGCAAATTTATATAGTGTCTCATCCATGTGATTTGCTTAGATTATTGTTAATGTTGTTTAATAATGAAGATTGTTTAGTGTTAGTCTTAACTTTAAGAGATTAATCTTGAATCATTCAATGCAATTGGTTGTCCATCCTTAATCCCAATGATTCACTCCATTTACTTTTCAAGATTTGAACTTAAAACTTTTCAAATCCCAAATAATAATAGCTAAGAGATCCTTGAGGATGTCTTGATACCTAATTTATATAAATTTTATGTGATTTGATATTGTTATTACATAGCTCAACCATGTCTAAATTGTGTTAGGAAGCTCATGAATATGAATAAGATGGATCATACTTGAGTATCAAATAATGGGAAATTGAGAAAAGAAAAAAAATGAATTTTTCTATCCAACTTGTATTGGAGATGTTTTGGATCATGTTACTTCTCATATAAATAAGGATTTTAATCTCACAACTTCATAATTGGAACCATACGTATGAAATAGACATGATGATGTTCTTTAATTTCTCATATATATATATATATATATATATATATATGGTGGTGGACATGGATCCTTACATAAGGTTTCTTCGTGAGGTAAGCTTGTTCAACTTTGGCCTACTACTTGTGTGCATGACTATCTTCTTTCATAGGTTTATCAAAAACAAAAGGAAAGAAGAGTGCATATCTCAAAGGAAAGAAGGTTTCTTAATTTTGCTCCCACACAATTTTTTCATATCATGTTTGTCTCAAAACAATATTTGTTAATTACATAAAAAAAATTAACAAGATTTTTTTTTGTCTCCAAACAGAAGTTTCGTTGCAGTATTTTTAACAAAAAAAAAATTGGTAAGTTATTTTTTTATATACATATAAACAATGTCATTTCTTACTTAAAAAAAACTATACAAGTCGAAGATTCAAGTAGTGCAATGATAATTTTAACCTTCTTAAAAAAACAAAAAAAAAACTTACAATTGGAGTGAAATCATCTTTTTCAAGGGATTCATTAGGCATTATAAGATTAATTGCGGATAAATTAGTTTGTACACTTTTTTCACAATGAAATTACTTTGTTGCCCTTAAAAGCAAAAAAATATGTCTTTGGTCTAAGGGCTTTTTTGTAATTCAAGCAGTATAATGATAATTTTGACCTTCTCAAAAAAACAAAAAATAAACTTGCAATTGGAGTGAAATCGTCTTTTCCAGGGAATTCATTAGGCATTATAAGATTAATTACGGATAAATTAGTCTGTACACTTTTTTCACAATGAAATTACTTTGTTGCCCTTAAAAGCAAAAAAATATGTCTTTGGTCTAAGGGTTTTTTTATAATTCAAGCAGTGTAATGACAATTTTGACCTTCTAAAAAAAACCAAAAAGAAATTACAATTGGAGTGAAATCGTCTTTTCCAAGGGATTCATTAGGCATTATAAGATTAATTGCGGATAAATTACTCTGTACACTTTTTTCACAATGAAATTACTTTGTTACCCTTAAAAGCAAATAAATATGTCTTTGGTCCAGGGGCTATTTTGTCTTTTAAATACTATTTGCATAGTAAAATCACATTGATACCCTTAAAAGCAAAGAACAATTGAACTTGCATAGGAAGGCGTTTTGATCTTTTCAAAAAAAAAAATTATGAACAGTTAAGTTATGTAATTACCCTTAAATTAAAAAAAAAAACACATTGTTCTAAGGGCATTTTTTTGTTTTCCTTATGGTATTTTTGTTATTTTTTTGGTCAAGATAGGAACTGTTTCGTAATTGTCAAAATTTTAATATTATTTAAAAAAGTTACTAACGCGTGGCACGTGACAACTCTCCAGCCATTCAAGCAGTGAATGCAAGGCCATCCAATTACCAAAATTAGTCATCCGCGATGATATTGAGAGCGACGCTTCACCCTTTTCACGATGGTGGATCATGTGTTCATGATGGAGGTGTAATTGGGCATTGGTGACTTTTTTTTCTTTTCATCTTTATTTTTTCTCTCCTAGCCTAGAAATTTGTGTTAGTCATTTCAAAAATTAATTATGTCCTTCAATTTTTATTTATATCAACTTTAACCCTCATTCTTTTTTATTTCTATTTGTTTTGCTTTTAATGTTTTTTTTAAGTTTAAATTATTTTCAATTTCACCCCTAAATATTTTATTTCATTTAGTTTTTTTATCCAATTTGATCTTCATTATTTTGATTGCTTTTTTTTATATATATTTTACCCTTTTTAATTTCATCCCTCATCATTTTATTTCTTTTATCATTTTTTATCTAATTCTGGTCCTCATTCTTTTGATTGTTATTTTGTTATTATTTTGTTAATTTCTTTTGTTTTTCAATTTAATGACTAATTATTTTCTTTCATTTGATTTTTATACTAGATTTGGTCCTTATTATTTTATGATTGGAAATTTTACTTCGTGATTTTTTCATATCTTTCTTTTGATTGGGCAATCTCATTCTCATAACCCAAGTCACTGGTTTCAAATATTATCCTGTTTTAAGTTGGGTCCTTTTTTAGATCCTTTATTATAATTTTTTTTAATTTCATCATTTGACAATGGGTTATTGGGTCTTGAGCTTCATTATTTGTTTCGTTTTTTTTTTTTATGAGTTTATCCCGATTTTATATCCTGGTTAGTGGGTTAATCAAGTTAACTCTAGTTGACTTATAGTTTTTTTTTCTTAGTGTTGTTTTTCTATGAAATTGATTTTTGTCTAATTTTATCCTTTGATATTAAATTTTTTACCCTTGAACTTTGTGATTTTTCTGTTTTTTTAGTGGGATCATCCTAAGTCCGGGTTAGTTAAGTTAACTCAGTTAACTTGCGCTTTTTTTTTTTGCTTTTTTTTATTCAGCTTTGGTCTTTTTTGCTAGTTTTTTTTTAAAAAAAAATCTAATTTTTATCACAATCTCATATTGTAGGTGACAGGCCGATCAAGTTTACTTGTGTTGGGTCGAGTTTTTTTTTTTGGCGTAGCTTTTTTTTTAAATTGATTTTTTTTTTAATTTTATCCTTCGACATTAGGTTATTAGGTCTTGAATTTTGTGGTTTTTTTTGTTTTGCCTTTTGCAATGTTATCTCGATCTCATATCTTGGGTTACATGTTATTCGATTTAACCCGTGTTGACTCGGATTGTTATCGGTTGGACATCCTTTTTTTATTTCATGAAAAAATTAAGTCAGCCCACAGCATAGCGCAGACCGCCTATCTAGTCTATGATTAAGACCTCGTTTGTTCTTACGGTGGCAATGCGTTTTTGCAAAATTTGATTTGTTTTTCTTCAAATTGTTATTTTTTATTTTTAGATTGTTTTGAAGTATTGATTTTAAAAATGAATTTTAAAAAATAAAAAAGATATTACTTTCATGCATTTTCAAATAAAAAATACTTTAAAAAACAATCGCTATCACAATAACAAACGGGCTCTAAAATTAGAGTAAAAGGAGAGTTTTTTAAACTTAATGAATAAGATTTATTTGAAAATAAAGTTGGAATTAATTATATAGTTGAGTTGGAGTCATATTTGAGGTTTGTTAAAAAAATAAAAAGTTAAAAAACACACACAAAAAAAAAAAAAATCCATGGGTGCTCGTATTCTTGTCTCACTAGATTATACCAAAAAGGTGGGTAACATTGGGTGATAGTGGCCAATGCAGACAAAGTGAGGATCAAATTTGTAGAATATGATTGGTTTCGCTTTTAATTACTCCGGCATTTTATAGATTCAACGTCCTCTGTCCCCTTCTCTGGACTGGTCAGGAGTGTCTTTTACCTCTCAAATTAGGACAGCAATGCAAAGAAAGGAAAGGCATGTCTCCATGGATGTCGTCATTTGGTTGCTTAATTTTGAAGCTCTTCACTTGTGTCCTCCTTTAGGTTCTTGTTATTCGTGCCAAATTTAAATCATTCTTATTAAATCCAATATATAAGCTAGATTTTACAAAAGAAAAAATTAATTAACAATATATAACCTGTTTAAAAAACCTAGAATATATATATATATATATATATATATATATATATATATATATTAACTCGTCATGTTATTATTTCTTTTTCTTTCTTTCTTTCTTAAATGGTAGCAAGTTATTTAACAAATTCTCAATCTCTTCTAAGAAACTGTTTCTTAATTTTTGTTGAAAGTCGAGGATTTGCAACATCCTAGTTGCCGGTTCACTATAAACTAAAATTTTGGTTACTCATTAATATTAATTATATGTTTTTTTATCCTCTTAATTAATCTAATATATTTAAAAATTTAATAGGTTAATTTTAGTTGACTTGAATTATTTTTTTATTTTTTTAATTGATTTTTAAAAAAACTTTAATATTTCAATACTAGATTTATTAGGAATTAAGCTTCGTAATTTCTTTTAATTTGATTTCTATTGCGTTGACCCGAGTTATAAATTTGACAAATTGATATAGGTTGATCCAAACTATTTTTTTATCTTTTTTTAAATTGATTTTTTTTAAAATTTTATTTTTCAACATTGAGTTTATTGAAAATTGAGCTTCATAATTTATTTGGATTTACTTTTTATGGGGTCATCAAGGTCTCATGACTCGGTATGTGGTTTGACAGGTTAACCCAAATCGATATAATATGATGTCGTCTTAATATTTATATAAAAAAACCTCATCTTAAATGTCACAACCCAATTTTGGGTTCTCTCAAAATTATCGTTTTCTTTTATACAAAAATAAAAAAAGGGGCGAAAAGATTGAAAATTAAAAAAAAAAAAACAAAGCAAGGAAGCAAGTAATTTGGTTGGCAAGAGCAAGATGACGAGCGATCTACATGCATAAATAAAAAACAAAAGGACCAAACTAGATCTTTGATATTTTTAAAAACTCAATTGTACCATTGAAAAACCTAAATGTGAAACGGTAATGCAAATTCAAGGTTAACTTAAATTAATATTGGATGAATTTGCATAAAAATTAAGTCTGAGGACTTAATTAGATTTTTAATATGCTAATTTGATTTAATTATTGGTCTAACTAAAGGGTTAATTAATTTTATAAATTAACTTAGATCAAATTAAAAGAACTAATTAAGTGTAGGGACTTAGTTAGACTTTTAAGGGGTCAAATTAATTTTGTTAAGGACTTAATTGGTGAAAAATTAACTTTGAAAGCTTAATTAAGAATATTGGAATTTTGGAGGACCATATTTAATGTTCAAAAGCTTAATTAGATGATATCAGGGGCGTAATTGTAAGAAAATAAAATTTTAGGGATCGATTAACAGCCAAATTAAAAAAATTCAGAAACAAGGACCAGAGTGCAATATATGCATAAGTTTAATGGTTGATAGAGGTCACATTGAATAAATTGAAAACCATGGACCAATTTGAAGAAGGCACTCAAATTAGGAATTCAATCAAAACTTTTAGGGGTTCGATTGAAAAAATTAAGAAGTTTCAGGGGTCAATTGAGGGTGCATGTGCTACAATTGAGCTTTTATATTGGTAAAAAACAGTTTAGAACCATATTTGTATGTTGACAGTATGTTATAGACTTTGATTCCTATGCATTTTAATATTGCATGCTTATTGTTGCTTCTAAGGGTTTAAGCACGTAGACATGAGTTTATGTGATTTGCATGAATAAGTTTGAGTCTTTTTTCTGGGTTTGGATGCATTTTTATGGGTTTTAGCTTTGTGAAGCATTTTCTGGGTTTATAGGTTGGTATTCTTCAATTGAACATTATCTTAGATCATTGATTTCTATGTCGTTTTGATCGTTTATTGGTTGTTATATATGTATAAAAGACTAGTGATTGCTAATCTAGGGTCCTGGTGATTTTAAAAACATTCAAATTATGTCATTTAATCTTTGATTCTTCATCCATGCTCTTTATAAAAATCAAATAATCGTGATGATTACTTGATTATTGTCATAATCCAACCTTCAAATTTTGTTTGAATGACGTTTGTGCATGTTCCTTTGCCTTTTATTTTACATAATATGGTCTGATCTTGAATCCATGTTTTCTAGGTTCTTCGTGTGTGTTCTTCTCTATTCATAATAAGATTCAAATGAAAACCTCTTTTGATTATTAAATTTTTGTTTCGGTTTCTGGACTTTATTTTTGGGCTTGGCCCTTTGGACCAGGAAGCCCGCACCACATGGCAGGGTTGAATCCATTTATGATAAGGTAGTGCTTAGTAAACTTAAACGCAATATTTTATTCTTAAGACGTATTTTTCAAACATAGCCTTAAGATATTTTTTAAGCCTCCGATTTTTAGTTAAGGGTGTGTTTGTCAAACATGCCTTATAGTTTATCTTACAATGTTTATTTTTTGCTTTTGCTAAACAAACCTCAAATAATTTCTAAAGAATTCTAAAAACCCACGTGGCAGGGCTGAGTCCATTTATGCTAAGGTGGCGTTTAGCAAACTTAAACGCAATATTTTGCTCTTAAGGCGTGTTTGTCAAACACAACCTTAAAATAGTTTTAAGCCTCTGATTTTCTACTTTTGCCAAACAAATCTCAAATAATTTCTAAAAAGTTTTGAAATAAATTTAAGGACTATTTTAAATTTAATTGTAGGCCTCTCACGTGTTTTTCAACCACCTACGCTGTAAGATACTGATTTGGTATTAAATATACATCTTCTTCTTCAAATTTTAAGAAAAAAATTACAAAAACAAATAAATAAAAAATTCCTTATATGAAAAAAAATACAAAAATACATTTTAGTCATGTGCATATTGTCAAATTCTAAAATTTTCATGTATATTTCATATGAAATATAAAAATTATATTTTTATCATACTTGAAAAAATATGGAAAAAAAAATCAATTAATGGGTATCCCAACAAATTTGTGATTATCCATTAGAATTTGACCAAGATTTCAACAACACTGTAAAATCATTTTTTCTATTGCCATTAAAATGCTAATATATTTTTATATTAAAAAAAAATGATCTGACCGGTAGCATAGCACATACAACAATCTAGTGAATATATAAGGGTGTGTTTGACATTGTATTTTGGAAGCGTTTTAAATTTGAAATTTTTTTATTTTTTTCTTTACTTCAAATTAATATTTTTTGATATTTTCAGATCATTTTGATGTACTGATATCAAAAATAATTTTTAAAAAATAAACAAAATATTATTTTAATGTATTTTAAAATGAAAAATATTTTAAAAAACAGCCGTAACCACACTACTAAACACACTTTAAAAAAAAAAGAACTGACATATCACGAATTTAGAGACCCGAACCACTCCCCTTTTAATTCTCCATAGTTTTTCAATTTCTTATTGAAACCGATAGGCAGCCTATGGTTCAAATGACTAATAAAATTGTACGTGCGTGAATGGTTATATGGGCCTGAAAGCCTTATTTATAAAGCATGCGACGGCCAATTTATATTAAGGCTTTCAATCTATCATGATGGGTGGGCCAGGCCTGAAAAACAAAATGCGAGTCTTGGAAAAAAGAATTGATGAAACTGTCAAATACCGAACAAATGTAGTAGGCTCAACAAGATTCAAGCCCAGACTTATATTTATTTGATCACGTTAAACCCTAAAAAGCATAACCCACCTCCATCCCCCTCCAACCACCCCCCCCCCCCCCAAAATAATAATAATAATAAAGGAATTTTTTTATATACAAAAAGCCTTTTTATACTCTATTGGTTTGTAATATTGTCCCTGGCGCTAGCTCAATGCAAAGGCAAAACCCGAAAACATGTTTAAAAAGGAAAAAAAAAATCAAGAAAAAGAAAGGGCAGAGGATCATCAATTTTTGTTAATTAATAGAGAAGAACAACAAAATGGGTGATGCTGTGTGGGTTGTGACTCTCTCTCTCTCTCTCTCTCTTATTTTTTTTTATCAGTACATGAAAATGAAGAATATAATAGTGTTTGGTTATTGTTCTAGTAAAAAAAAAATAAAGATAGCAGAAACTAAATATGTTTGGTTAAAAATACATAAAGATAAATCTGTTTTTGAGACAATTTTGGGGTGAGTTTATGTATTTTCAAAATAAAAGTATATAGATAATATGTCTTCAGAGATAATATTTATTATTTTTTACCCCTTAAATATCATTGTAAAAACTTTTAATTAAAAAATTATTCAACTAAGACATGTAAGGAAAAAAAAGTTATTAAGATAGTTTTAAAAATCAACTAGGGGGTCGATTCGAGGCAAAACTTGGGTCACGAGTCGAGTTAACTCGAGTTGACTAGAGTCGGCACAAAAATAAAAGTGGTTATTATCATAGTTTTAAAACTTAATTTGGGGGTCAACTAAGGTAAGGCTCGAGTCTCAAGTGTAGTTGACCGTTGACACGGGTCAATGGAAGGACAAAAATAATTATTATCATAGTTTTAAAACCCGACTCAAGGGTCGATCAGAGGTAAGATCCGGGTCGTATGTCAGGAGAGTTAATATAAAATAAAAATAATTATTATCATAGTTCTACAACTTGATTTGGGGGTTCACCCGAGGCAAAGCCTGAGTCACAGATTAGAACGGTCAACCCAGGTTAGCCTGAGTCAATGTAAGGATAAAAGTTGTTATTATCATAGTTTTAAAACCACACTCGGGGGGTCAATCAGGGCAAGGCCCAAGTCACATATTGGGAGGGTCAACACGGGTTGATCCGAGTCAACATATGAATAAAAATAATTATTATCATAGTTTTAAAATTTGATTAGGGATTCGACTCAAGGCAAGGTTTATGTCACAAGTTGGGAGGGTCAACTTGTCAAGTCGGTTTTGGATTTATAACTAGTGTTATTATAATATTATTAATTTCAACACTCAATATAAACTAAAGTATAAAAAATAATATTTAATTATAAAAAAATACATATTAAAGATAAAATAGATTTGTTTTATGTTTTGCCTACCAAAACCAAATAATAAAGACAATCACTTTATTTTATACATCACTACTAAATATAATTTGTACTCTGGCTCTTCTGTTATAGCTAGCAACCAAACACTATGGGAAGAAATTTCTTTTTGCTAACATGGGTTTTAATGATAAGACATATTAATTAATTGGATCAAACTTTGAATCATAAAATTTCTTGATAAATTCCAACATTTAATATTTCTCATTTAGGTGTAAATAAAAAAAAACCTAAAGAGCATGGAGCATGGTGTTTTACTACATATATAACGATATAATGTAATTTAAGAATTACTTTCATAATTTATTGGATAATATTCTAAATTGTTCATTGAAACAAAACAACATCGTTTAGCATGTTTATAAATAATATAACATTGTTTTTATCCAAAAAAACTAAATAATTTTAAAAATGCTAAAAACCTTTTTTACAATTAATTTATGTTATTATTTTTTTTCTCGCAAGATAAACTAAACAAAGTCTAATATATAAAAATAAAGCCATATTTATTTATTTATTTATTTGCAGGAACCATTGAATTTGTAAAATTTATTAGAATGAATGTGATTATTTTCAATAATAGTAATAATTTATGCATCAAATAGCGATGGTTACAAGAGTCCCAAGTCAACTAAACAAATGGAAAACAATAGATTAGCCTATAGTTTAGATTAGATGTCTAAATATGATAGACAAAAAACTATTCTGATGGAGGATGTCCATCCCTCCATAGTAAAAACAAGACTTATATGTTTTCCTTATATATATATATATATATATATATATATATATATATATATATATATATAGATAGATAGATAGATAGTTGTATTGAAAAGTAATTGTTAGCCACATTTAGTAAATGATTAAACAACTGAAAGTAAGACTTAATATATAAGGAACAATACAAAGATCCCTATTTCCTTAATTACTTAGACTTAATATTATTAGACCAAGCACTAATACAAGCTGAACTTATCTTTATATCATAATCTGTATAAGTTAAATATTTTTTGCTAGCCTGTGACCAAGAAAAAAGATGAAACAAAGTTATTTAAAAGCTTTTTTTCATATTAGGTTGAATCTCACTAAAAACTAATTCATTTCTAGCTAGCCAAATAAATACTCCAAGCAATGCCAAAAGATAAGAGTTGTCTTGTCTTCTTCAGAATTTTTCCAAAAACCATGTGAGACCATTCAAACAGTAAGTTATCTAGTGATTTAGAAACACACCAATTACACCATTTCATAAACTCAGTCCATAGTCTCCCTGCAAATGGGCAATGAATCAGTAGATGCCTTCTTGTTTACATATGATCAATTGTACATAAAAGACATACCAAAAGCTCCATTGATATCAGACCCTTTTGACTTTAGAAAGTTCTGGTACATATTCTGCCTTGAACCGCCAACCAAATAAAAGTATGTATTTTTGGATGGAACTATAAATATCTAGACCTTTCTCTGGAAAGAACAGACACCATTGAATTCAATTCTGTCAATCAAAGAAGAACAACTCTTGACTGTAAAGTTACCAAATGGACATGAATTCCATATCTTTAATTCATTTCTATCTTGAAGTAGATTAGCCGACGAGAGTAATTGATGTAGAGCTTCAACCTGTTCAGATTCATAAACATGCAAAGGCCTCTCCACTTCAAATCCCATGTCCATTCTCCATCTATCCAAACTCTCATATCTGATATTGTTGTTGCTGTCATGCATATAAGCATGAATAGTCTCAGAAAAGACAGTTTGGTGGTTGTATTTCCTAGCCATTTGTCATTCTAAAATGAAACATTCTTCCCATTCCCAATTACAAAGCTGATACAATTTTGCATGGATGTAGTAATTTCCTCTCCTGGTTTTATAACCGAGACTATTCCAAATGCTTGATAATATTGCACTTAGAATAGGTAAACTATTATCAAAGACTGTCGAATACTTATTACAAACAATCTCTTTCCATTTGTGATCTTGAGCTGGACTACAAAGCCTCCATAACCACTTGAAAAGAGGTGCCTTATTCTTACTCATTAAAGAGTCAATACCTAATCCTCCTCTTCTTTTTCTCTAATCACAACATTCCATTAAACCTTACAGATCTTCCTTTGTTACACAACGCCAGCCCAAAGAAATCGCGTTGGATTTCCGTTAAAATGTTGTAAACACCCTTAGACATTAAGAAAGTAGACATAAAATAAAGAGGTAATGAATTAAGTACTCTGTATTATGCATATCCTTCCTACCATGCTAAGCATCTTACCCTTTCATATTGAAAGTTTGCTTTAGAATTTTGCAATGACTGGCTTCCATGTTGATATTCTCATTAGATTAGCATCTAAAATTAGTGTCATTCTATTACTCTTTGAGTCTATCAGTTTGAAGAAAGAAACAACCACAAAGAAGAAAAAAAAAGATGAAACTCATAACACATCAAAAATAATAACAATATCTTCATATAAAATTTTTTTCTCCTAAATTTTTTTCTTTAAAATAGCCTCTGTGAGTAACTAACTAATAAAATGCTATTAATTAGTTATTCACCCAGCACCATAAAATTTTTCATATTCATATTATTAATGTATTCGAACCCAAGCAATCTAATTTGTACCTAATTAACCTGGCTAGATCATGTGATTTGCTAAAAACTAACCTATTAAAAAGCAAAACAAAAATTATTTTTTTTCTTTTCCGTTATTTACTTGAAACAACCGAGTTTTGTGTGTTGTTATTTGGTGACACTGGTCCGCCATGACTAGTGTGAGTTTGAATTAAATTGGTTCATCAGGAGGTGTACCTCTAGTAGTTGTGTTATCCCGTTCTTGCAATCTTTCTAGGGTTAAGTCCGGTTTAATACATCCATCAAATAGCTACATGAATTCCACACAAACACCCACTTCGATATTTGTATGCATCTCTTTAGATATATACTAAGATAGTTGAGATTAGATAATTATATCAATTGGTAGTGTGTAACACATTTGTGAAAGATATTGGGCTCACAAATCTAATAAAACCCTAGTGAAATCCAGCCAAGACCAAGGTGGATGTGCAAACTAGTGGTGCTTCAAGCCTAGTACGTACAGACAAAAGCTTAGCTTATATCATATTTCTTATCACAACAAATACAGAAAGCCATTGGATCCAGAAAAGAAAGTACAGAAAAAGCACAAGTAACACCACTTTTCTCTATGGATAACTTAATTTCTGAAGCTTATCCACATTATGAACATGGTAGACAGACGCGATACGATCATGAACAGCTAGATTCTTGCCAAGCTTTTCTTGACCTTTACGTTTAATTTAATCACTTTCCCAGCTATACCACTTTGAAGGTTTTATATACTAGATAAAAAGATTCTACAAAGATCTTGCATACAATGTTACTTTTATTCATAGCCACAAGGAGAAACTAATATATTAAACTCAGATTGCAAATCTGACTACATGCTTGCCAACTTGATGCAAAACTAACAGGACCATTCTCTTCCTAATTGCGGGAGGATGCAGGATGTGATGGATGATCAGGGAAGGCCATGCACCTCGTGATGGTTTTAGTCTAAAATATTATTTTAGATTAGAGTGTGTGAGAGTTGGTAGACAGGAAAATTAATGGCAAAAAGGTATTAATGGACATTACATGGAATGATTGTCCACATTATTGTTCGATTAATTAGAATTCTAAGAGCTAGCATCTAGTGGAAGCAAATTTCTCTTTGGAATATTGACTCAGGCATGATTCACAAAAAGTAATATCATAAGAAAATGTAATAAGAGCAAGAAACAAGGACATGAGTTGCACTGCTAATTAATTTTAATTGTCTTAAAGGCCAAGGTATTCTCGACATTAATTTTCATATACCGAGATCAAGCTGCTCTCCTTTCGAGTCTGGGTAGGTCATATATTGATTTTATCTTCTTTCTTCGTGTTTGACAAATGGTAGGCTAGTTACTGTTGGTTCAAGAAAACGTATATACTTGCCAAAAAGAGGATACAGAATACAGAAAGTGGGAAGTAATGTCATTTTGAGCTCCATTACAACCTGTTTCCAGCACACATCCTTTGTCTCCTCCTAGTCCATTAGCTTGTGCTTCATCCGTGACTTGGATTAATTTTTAAAATGCAAAAAAAGTATTAAAAGCATGAATTTTTTTTTTTTGACTGTGTTATTCACAAGGTGTTGTACTTTCGCTTCCGAAAGGTTAGGCCAAGTGTCTGGCCATGAATGAGTCTACGCATGGGTTTTATTATTATTTTTTTAGATAATGGGATGGATGACATGTCATTCATCCCAATTTAATTTGATAAAAAATAAATGATGCATTGTCTTTCTAAGAAGACGACGGGTTGTTTGGAATCTCTAAATTTCGATTATTGTGGCGGCTAGAAAATTAGCGTGATTAATTTTTTCTTTAACAAATATGTTTTTAATCCAAAACATCAAGAAAACATCCTAATAATCTTGTTAAACCAACCCTTAACCTCTAAAAGTGCAAGAAACCACTTCAAAATCCAAAATCAACCCAAAACCCAATTTTTTCTAGGGCTTATGTATTGTTTTTTTTCTTTTGCACTTGCAAGGTAGAAAAATAATTAATTCAAACTCCCTTCGTTATATGGAACTATTTGGAAAACAAATCTAATGTTTTGATGGTCAAAATCGTAGA
This sequence comes from Populus nigra, assembly GCF_951802175.1. Classification (NCBI taxonomy): domain Eukaryota; kingdom Viridiplantae; phylum Streptophyta; class Magnoliopsida; order Malpighiales; family Salicaceae; genus Populus; species Populus nigra. The sequence continues at coordinate 18,433,804 of NC_084852.1, forward strand.
AATGACATCTTTCTCTCTCTGTGTCAGAATTCGGTGGTTTCTTCTCTATCCTCTACTCTCACCTAATAAGAACTGAAAAATGATGAAAATAAATTTTAGTATTGAAATTAATTTTTCTAGAATTAAAAGAACTGATCACCTAATTGATAAAAAAGATGGGAACTCAAATGTATTTTTCGTACAAAATTGAAAAACAGAATTTTTTTACCTGTGTTTTTTATTTTAGTCCTCTGTTTTTCAATTCAATTATTTCTTAAAAGAAACATGTAATTAGATGCTAATTTGGGCTAATAAGGGTGCAATCGTGTAAAAAAAAATTGAAAATCAAATTGAATTTTTTTAAAAAAGTCACTACTCTAATACACAATAATATGTTAAATGATGCACAATCATTTTAGAACAGTAAAAACGATATACCATTTAGTTTGTGTTATGATTTTGCACATTAGCTCAGATTCTAGATATTCTCTTACAAAATATCTTTAGGTACCTACTGTACCATGATTAAAGTCCGGACAAGGTCAAAAAGAGTATCAGTTACTGGTAGGAATAAGGGACTACACGTTCAAAAAGTGTTAATAAAAGGCCCTCCCTCCCTCTCGAATCTTAACAGATAAACACTATCTCTCCGGTAGAGAAATTCCATGGCCATTTCTTGGACTGTAGGTCCCAGCAGGTACGATTTGCTGATGTGATTCAATCGAGAAAGGCAACCGCGCACTTTGCAGCAGAAAGTGGGATGGACACGTTTCGAATTGAAATCCGATTGAAGCATGGTTATCAACCCGACCCAAGAACCCGTGTTGCGGGTTGGCGACTTAGGAAGTAAACCAAATCTATCCCAAAACAACCTCATTATTTCATGCTTTTAAGAGCATTGAAACAATATAATTTCAGCTCCTTTTTTTTCCCCATGAAAAAGGATATTTAAGAAAAAATAAAAAAAAAACTAAAATGATATAATTTAAGATAAAAATTAAAACAAATCTTTAAAATTAACTTTTAGATTACACAAATTTCATCAAGTACATTCCTAACCAGATTTAAATTAACTTAATATAGACCAAACTTTATATTGATGAGGGCTACGTTGATAACTATAAATTAAAGTATTAAAAAGTGTAGTAGCTCAATTAACATTCTCGCCCCTCTACTCTGAAAAGTTTTCAGGTAATTTTGAAAGAAAAAGTTTTAAATTCACAAATAAAAATAAAAAGTACTGATTAAGTGGAAGATCCACATAAAATAGAAGATAAACCATGATGTGGGGACATAAAATCTCAGATATTCTTAAACTTCCAATACAAGAGGTGAATCCAAGCAATCCAAGATCGTTCATTAAAAAGCAAACTCAAAGGGTTTATTCTTTTCCTTCTATATATATAATCCCACTACAAGAAGTAAAATCCAAACTCTTCATAATCATAACACAAATGTCTACCACGTTTTCTACATCCCCTCTACTCTTCCAACAATTTCTTGGGGATTTTCACCCAAGAAAACTGTTGCTACACAACCCTCTTTCCCAACCATCTTCCATTGCATCTCCTTCACCTTCTGGTAACATCCAAGATCCATTGAATCCTAATGCCAATGGCGATAAGCACTTCGATATAAATGTTGTTATGGTCCTCATAGTCCTAATATGTGCACTCCTTGTTTCACTTGGACTAAATTCTTTCATAAGGTGTGCAGTAAGGTGCTCATATTTAAATGGAAATTCTTCCAATAGAGGGATCAAGAAAAAAGCCTTGAGAACTTTTCCTATAGAGAATTACTCCCCAGAGAAGAGTAAATTGCCAGGGCTGGACACACAATGTGTCATATGCATATCAGAGTTTGTACATGGTGATCGAGTTCGAATTTTGCCCAAGTGTAGCCATGGATTTCATGTGAAGTGCATTGATGAGTGGCTTAGCTCACACTCATCTTGCCCTACATGCAGGCACTGCCTTATGGAGACGTGCCAAAAGATTGCTGGTGTTAGTCAGGCTAGCTCATCGGAACAACCACCTTCTGTAGCGCAAGAAAGAGTTGTGAACATTGCACCCCTAGAGCGTGAAGGTTTGGTCTGCAATTACAGGGAAGCCAGCTAAGTCAAATTGCTGTTTTTTGGCCATCAAGTTAAAATCTACCTAAGGTTACCGAATTTGAATTTCAAAGCTGTCAAATGACCCAGATTGAAGTGGTTGCTTCAGGGGCCAAAATGATATTCCTCTACCATCCAATTTGGCTAGGAAATTAAATGATTATATTAATGACTAGTGCCGAAGGTGGTGGCTGAGTGGTGTTGCACTTGTTATCCTCTGATGTTGAAATTTGGAATATGCCACTCATGTCTGAAGGAAAAAGAACTAAAATCTTGGCTGTTGAAATTATCCAATACAGTCTATGTTTTTGCGACAAAATTCCTACAGTGGCAAGGTTACTTGTAAAATTGACAAGAAAATATGTTTCATGGCAGCAGTACCTGTAAAAAATAGCATTATTATGATTATACACTTTCTTATCTTTATCTTATATTTCATTATATTAATTTAAATATAATAAAGGTATTAGATTTAAATTAATGAGTGTTTGTTTTTGTAGTTCAACTAGAAAAACAAACACACACTTACAGTTATGTGTGGCACATAAAATTACTTATATATATATATTACTCTTCAAAGTTGTATACAAATTTACAGGTTATTGAATATATTTAATTTGCCATTTTCACATAAACATTTGCTAAAAATCTTGCTAATTGGAATTATTTGCTTAAACGTTTTTTTTTTTGGACCTTGAGGCATAATTAACAAGGCATGTGTGCCTATGTATGTGGTTTCAGAAGGTGCCAAAATGAATATCTTTTTAGAATCTGAAAAGATTATGCTTGTCTTAAAAGTTTGAGACACAATTAAGTACTACGCATTAAAATGTACTGAAAAGATCAATCGAAGAAAATATTATAATAGAGTTTTATATAATTTAGAAGGTTTAACGTAATGTAGCAGTCATCTCTCTCTCTCTACATATAGAATACAAGTAAATCATACTATATAAAATAACTCTATACAAGATAATTACATATATTATCTCCTATAATATAGTACATGTCATAATATATCTCCTCAGGCTGAAGGTAGTGTATCCATATAAAGCTTGGATCATAGATGAACAAAGGAAGAATAAGGCAACGACTTAGTAAAAATATCAATTAATTGGTCATTGGAGGATATAAAGTGAATCTGAATATTTTTTTTTGGCTATCCTATCACAAAGAAAGTGATAATCAACCTCAATATACTTTGTACGAGTATGAAAAATTAGATTAGAAAACAAAGGCCGTGTTTGTTTCTTAGAAACTGGTTTATGTGAAATTACTTTCCAAACTTTTCTGTATTTGTTTGCCATTAAAAAAGTTGGTTAACAGAAAACACTTTCCAGTCAAAGAAAAATTTAGCTTGGTTTCCAGGAAAGTGTTTTCCTTTTATTTTGGGCAAAAAATATTTTCCGGAAGTTGTGAAAAATTTAGAAATATCATATTATTTGCTGATTATATCAAATTTGGTCCTCAAACTTTTGATTGCAATATATATATATATATATATATATATATATATATATATATATATATATATATATATATTGTTTTGAATATTTGTTTTTCAATTTTATCCCTTAAAATTTAATTTTTATATTAATTTTGGTCCTTATTTTTATAACTGTTATTTGCTTTTTCCTTATCATTTTTTAATTGAAATTTTTTATTTATTAAATTTGGTCCTCATTCTTTTGATTGTTACTTATTTTATTTGAAATAATTTATGACATGTTAATTATTATTATTTTAATTTCTTCATCTTTCAATTTTTTTATTTTTTAGAATAGATCTTTATTGTTTTGATTATTATTTATTTTATTTGAGATAATTTATGAATTTTTTTTTTCAATTTCATTTCCATTTAACTTTTTAATTTGTAAGATTTGTTTCTTATTATTTTAATAAACTTGAAAAAAATAAAACGTTAATGAGTTATTTTCCATGACATAACCAAACACTGGAAAATGTTTTCCAACTTATTTTCCATTACACTACCAAACATCGAAAAATAATTCACTTTCCCGGAATTTACTTTCCAAAAGAAAACTACTTTCCAGCAAACAAACGGGGCTAAATAGGTAGCACCCAAGTTATCGCACCAAAACTAAAAGAGAAACATAAGTCTGACAAAAGATAACAAAGTTAATGAATTTCAGCAATGCCATCATCTAAAGCTTTATACTCTTCTTTAGTAGAGGAGCAAGCAACAATTCTTTGCTTGCCAGACTTCCATACAATAGGAGTGGTGTAAAAAAAAAGACAAGGTAAGCCCTAGTACACTTATGATCACACTACAAGAAAATTGATAAATACAAATGGAAATACCGAGGGAATATATTCCGAGGGATTTTACTAACGGAAATATTCCCTCGGTATATACCGAGAGAATTACCGTGGGAAAAAAAATTAAAACAAAGCAAAAAAATGATGACGTGTCATTTTTACCAACGGAATTACCGACGGAAGAAATTCCGTCGGTAAATTTATTGGTAAACTGTGAACACTGTTCATCATGTCAATTACAAAGGGAATCACCGACGGAATTTTCCATCAGTATTTTCCAGAGAGCTCCAGAACTGTTCATTTTCCACTTGCACTGTTAATTGTTATTCTTTACAGACAAAATCACTGACGGATTGAAAAGTCGTCGGTGTTATTTGGCAATTTTTTGAAAAAATTTAATTAATTTAAAATTTTCATTTAAATATTACAGACGGAATCACCGACGGATTGAAAAATCGTCGGTAATTTTTTGGCGGTTTCTGAAAAAATTTTATGAAATTGAAAATTTAAATTAAATATTACCGATGAAATTACTGACGGAATAATTAAAAAATATTAATATTTAATTATCCGTCGGTAAAGCGTTCTAATAAAAAGCTTGAATGCCCTTATTTCACAAGAGATAGACATGTTCCTTATTATTATTATTATTCTTGTTCTTCTACTTCTTCTTTTTCTTCACTATATGTAAAAAACATCATTAAGGTATGTCTTCTTCTTCTTCTTCTTCACTATATGTAAAAAACATCATTTCTTATCTATTTTTTTCTCTTCTTTTCTCTCCTCATCTCCTTCTCTTTTCCTCCATGCTTGGATATGTCTTCTTCTTCTTTCTTCTTTTATCCTCTTAGTTTTTTTTTTATTAATATGCTTAATGAAATTTTTTCTCTCTCCTTAGCTTCACTTGCAACTACACTAAGGTAAGATTTTTCTTTTTTCTTCTTTTTTCATGATTTATTTCACTATATTTGTTTTTTATTTAATTTTTAATTGTTTTTGTTCTTAATAATTGTATAAATGTTGTTGTGAGATTTTTTTTTCATATGAGATCAATTTTTAGTAGATTTATTTATAGGATTTTTAAATTTTTAGCAATTGCAACTTCATTTTTTTCATATAAATTTTTTTAGTTGAATTTATTTTTTTATTTTATTTATTTGTTGCAAATTTGTTTAAGTTGATTTTCTTATTCTTTTTTCCAAGCATTTTGAGTATATATTATACAATGTTTATTTATGTTAATTTAATAATTTTATAATTTTATAAAATGAATTTTTTAAAATGTTTTTAAATAATTACCGACAGAAATTCCATCGGTAATTCTATCGGTAAATCCATTGGTAATAAAAAATATTATTACCAAGGGATATACCAACGAAATGAAACGGATAAATTTATTTTTTTATTACCAACAAATTTACCGATGAAAAAAAAATTACCGATGAAAGATTCACCGACGAAGCATTTCCATCGGTGATTCTGTCGGTAATTAATTTACCGACGGAATATGTGTCTTACACCGACGGAAAAATTTCATCAGTAAAACTGTTAAATCTTGTAGTGTCATTAATACTACCAGCCCAATCAACATCAGTAAAACTATGAAGTGATAACATTGAACATCGGGTAATATCCAAGCCAAAAGAAGTGATAACATTGAACATCGGGTAATATGCAAGCCAAAAGAAGTCATACCTTTCAGATATCGTAATATGTGTTTAACAACAATCTAATGGCCTTTAGTAAAAGCTTGTATAAAGTGATAGACTTTGTTGACAACATAACATATATCTAGCCTAGTAAAGGTGAGATATCAGAGAGCACGAATAATTTGTCGAAGCCAGTGGAATCGAAAAAAGAACTCACCAAACTGTAGAAGCAAAAGCTGGAGTATCAATAAGTTTGCACGACAACATACAGTTCTACAAAGGATATCAAGAACATATTTGTATTGATTACGCATGAAACCCATACTAGTAAGAGTTACTTTAATTCCCAAAAAATAATAAGCAGCACCCAAATCATGAAGTTTAAACTGTGAATTCAGCAAAGTAATGAGACATTGAACCAAAATAAAGTTACTTTTAGTGAGTAAAATATCATCAACATAGACAAGAAAGTAATGGAGATCACAACACAGAGAAAATAAATAAGGAGGTGTCAACCTTGGAAGCCTAAATACCAATATAAAGAAAAAAGTCACCCATTTAGATATTCATTATGAATATCAAGTTTCCGAATCTACCAACCTTTAGATATGACAATAATAAGTATTAACTGAATAGTAGTTGATTTAACAACAAGACTAAATGTTTTTAAGTAATCAGTCTCTGCCTACTAAGTGAACCCTCATGCGACTAAATGAATTTGGTAGCGGTCAATACACCATCAATCCGTCGTTTAATTTTATACACCCACTGATAGCCAACCACGTTCATAATGGGATCAAAAGGAACCAATGACCAAGTATTATTTTCATGTAAAACATCATTTTTAGATTTTATAGCATTATATCAGCACACAAACCGATTAGCTTCTTTAAAATTAAGTGGTTAAAGATCAGGAGAAGATGTTACCAGTGTTTTTGAAGGAAATAGAGTGGCAGAAACCAAACTCAAACAGGCAAACCTAATCTGTTGTGGACGTGTAATAATATAATGATGTCGGGGTGTTGAAGGGACAACAGACTGGAGAGACGAGGACTGTTGAGGAAGAGAGTAGCTCAAAAGATCAACAATGAGGTCTAAACCATGTATGGACTGTGCAAATGTGCTGGAAAGATAATCACCCAATGGTAAAACTAGAGATGTTACAGCAATGAGTGAGTTACAACAATGAGTGAGTCAAACAGAGATAAGGCTGGCATGACAAAACCTGATCTTGGAGAATGATCAATAGACAAAGATGCAAATGGTGATAACGGAACCAAATAGGAGAAGAGTGGGGACCGTGGGGATGAGGTGTTTAGTACTAGGAAAGTAGTAAGGAAGATTTGTATTAAGTGTAGGTGTAAACACATAGGGGCTAGTGTTGTGTACTTGTTCAGACTTAAGAAATGGAAAATAATATTCATGAAAACGAACATGATAAGAGATGTAAATATAAGATGACAATGATAGCCTAAGTGAGATGAACTATAGCCTAAACACACACACGAAGTAGAATGATAGTCTAACTTATAAGCATTATAAGGATGTAAAAAATGTCCGAGAGTACAAAAAAAAAAGTATAATAAGGTGGTTGTGTAAACAAACATTCAAATTGTGATTTATTACGCAAGATAGCTATTGACATATGATTAATGAGATATACAAAGGTTTCAAAAGCATAACTCTAAAATTTTAGAGGTGTTTTACATTGACCAAAAAAAGTAAGACCGGTTTCAATAAAATATCAATGACGATGCTCAACGGTACCATTTTGTTCATAGGTATGTGGATAAAATAAGTTATGATAAATACCAATGGTTTTCTCTTCACTTCTCATCCTCAAATATGTTATATTTCTTTGTTTTTTTCCTTATATTTCCTTTTTTTGGGTTTCTTAACAATCTCTTTTCTTTTCTTTTTCTTTTTCTTTTTTATTTTTTAATTATCAACCAAAATTAAGCATGTCATTAAGGTAAGAATTTTTCATTCCTTGTTCTTCTTTTTTTTAGTGTTTTGTTTTTCATTATTTTTTTTGTCATTATTTTAGTTTAATTTTGTGCTCTTAATAATTTTATGAATTAATAAATGTGTTGAATTTTAGTTGTTATTGAAATAATTTTTGTATTATTTTGTTGAAATTTAGTTATTGTTTTTTCAAATTTGTTGTTAAATTTCAATTAAATGTGTAGGATTAATTTTAATTATTATTTTGTATTTATTCCATTTAGAATAATTTTTTAAAATATAGAATTAAAAATATTACCACTTAGAAATAAGTGTGTTGAATTTGAGTTGTTATTCTAATACTTGTTTCATTATTTTATTGAATTTTAGTTGTTTTTTTCATTTTTGTTGTTCAATTTCAATTAAATGTGTAGGATTAATTTTAATTATTAATTATTAATTTTATAAGTTTAGAATAATGTTTTGTAAATTTAGGATTAAAAATAATATCACATAGAAAATAAAAATTTCTATGAAATTCAATTATGCTTAATTGTTAAAAGAAATTGAATAAAATCAACTAGTTTTTGGCATATCTGTTGTGTATTTGTAAGTTTAAAAGTTTTGGGTAGTCTCCAATATAGAGAAGATGTTGCTAATTTTTTTTAAAAAATAAAAATCATTTAATTTTTTTATCCATTTGTGTAAATGCCTAGGTCTATTACACGTCACGAGGACAAGATCCTTTAACTTAAATATTTTATTTTATGTTAATTTGGTTAGTTTATTGAAATTATTGAAATTTTTCTTTTATAAATTTTTACTTATAGGGAAAATTTGAATGAGAGAGAGTTGATAATAATGTTGCAATAAGGATTTGGGAGAATCAAGCTACAATTAGATAAGATCGAATTCAAGATAAAAAATTTTATTTCAAATATTAAAATTTTATTTTTCATTTACTAACAAATAATTAATTTGTACCGTATAGATTGTGTAATTTTTGGTATAAGACATAAAAGAAAACCAAAAAATATGTGAAAGAAAGAGAGCCTCTAGACTAGAATGAAGTGGTGGTTTGGAGAAATTTCAGACAGTCGTACATCTCAGAGACTATATAGGCAGAATACATTCAGCACGTGATGTATGAACGTTGCACGTGACGGTCACAGTCTGGTGTGGAAAATCAGAACTGACATGTTCACAATTTTGTTACAACGCACACCGACAACTATGTTATATTTGTTTCGCATGCAAATTGGATGATAGGATTTATTTATTACATCCATTATTTTTATGAGATGTTTTTATAAATATATTTAATTGATAATATTTTTATTTTATAGGTTACGGTTCTTGGATGCGAGTCAAGCCTGATAGAGCTTTTTGTTGAAACGCATGTGCAGAGTGATAACTACCAAAAAGGGTTACAACAATTCGTGAATAGTCGAGCTCAGCGCTTTGTGGTATGTTGGTTTTCAATCATTTTTCTTAAGTTAGTATTTCCTTTAATTTGATGAATTTATTTTTTCTTTCCAGGATATGTGTAATAGTCAGTTGAAGGAGAAATACGGGGACTATCCTTCGACCCATTCAGATCTTGACTTAGATTAATGGTTAGAGGTATGATCATCTGGTAGATTCGATAGAAATCAGATGTACGGACTCTCAACTACTACAGTCAAGAACTTGTGGATGACCTATAGTGTTTTGACCGTTGGATGCTCACAATCGATTCCAAGAACGTAAATTCCATAATTCACAGCGATGTTAGACCACTGAGTACAGGATCAGACAGCTCATCTTAATGAAAAATGTGAATGACTTACTTTTGATTATGAAGAACTCTGTCGATTGTTATGGAGATGAGATCACAAATTGGTGGTATATGTGCGACAACCAACCTCCTCCTCCTCCAACACCGTCTCTATTTTAGATTTATTGTATTTTAACGTATAAATATTTAAATTTATAATAAATATTTGATTTGTATATTATTTTAACTATTTTTCTACTTTTGTTCAATATAATTTTAAAATATTACTAATGAGGTTACCAACAAAACAACTTTGTCGGTATAATCTAGGGAGAATTGAAAAAGAATTGCAACAAATATCATTATTATTATTAATTCACCGACGGAATTACAAATAGTATTCTATCAGTGATATGTTATATTTACCAATAGATATACCGATGGAAAAATAAAAACACTGATGGCATTACATATGATTTTCATGTTAATGATATGTTAATTTACCGATAGAGATACCAATATGATGAAACAGGTAATTTTTTTGGCGTGCTCTGTCCGTTTGTAAATCCATCGATATGTTTATTACGAACACACTCACCGATAAACCATAAATTACCAACCAAAGTTTTTTCTAACGAATTGTTTCTGTCTGTGAGCCTGACGTCGGTAATACACATATTGATGGAATATAAATGTAAATACCGACATAAATTTTTATCGAAAGAAGTGATAAAAGTGTTAAATCTGGTAGTATAATTATTAGAATTCAATAATGGACTAACATGATGCAAGAGGGGTATTAAAAATAAAATTTGTTATCTTGGGAAATCATGAGTAATAATACGGAGTGGCTTCCATGTTCTCTACTAATTCATTGGTTTCCTCACAATTATATATAGTCCCAACAAATAAGAGGGCTGAAAATGACCATATTGGCGATGAGTGAGCAAGGATTACACAAGTACTATATATGATAGGAGGATTGTGGCATACAGGTGTATCTTCATCACTGAAAAATTATATAAGAAGCCCTTTTTAATCAATTGCTTGTAATTTTGTGACCTCGTGACTCAGACATGAGTCACAAAAGAGCTATATTAACCCCAAAATTTGTGCATAAACTACTAGTAATTAATCTCTCTAAGATGTTTCTTCGAATCTGCTTTTATCTTTTTCTTTTTTTCATTAGAATTTGTAAGTTAATGTCATTTTCATGCTATTTTCTGGTTTGGCAACCACAAATTAACTAGGTTACCGTTGAGGTGATCAGGGTGATAGGGTTTTTTTTTTTTAGTCTTAGATTGTATTGTATTAATTTCATTCAAGATTAAGAAAATATAAGGATGTGAATTGTTACACCTATGTAAGGATTTATTTTAAAAATAATTCTTGTGAGAATAAGTTTAAACTTGATGAAAAAGTAGAGGAAAATGATAAGAGATTTCAGAAACCATAGAATTTATCAACTTTCAACATCCACTCTCCACCTTTTTGCATGGCTTTATAGCATAGAGTTCAAGTCACTAAACAACTAATGATTTTAGTAATCAAATTACAATTTTTAATTTCATAAAAAAAAAGAGTTTCATAAAAGGGTTTTGTACTTTTTATATTCTGGCTTAGGTTTATAATTAATAATGAAGGTCGTCATGATTTAGACTCCTGAAAGTATTACCATATCAAAATCTACTCATTTCACAAGCTAAAATAGTTAGGTTGAGAGTTGGGATTAAAAAATTAAAAATCAATTAACCAATTAATAATAGGCCAAACTTATATCAAGCAATCTGATATAATTAATCGAAAGCTAGGACACCAAACTCATCATATAGGTTCCTTTCAATTGTTTTTTTTTTAAAATAGATCTTTCTACCAATCAGAATTAACTATAGGATAGAGCTTAATGAAAAATTATATATAAATAAATATTTCTATACTAATTAATTGATGTGTCAATTTACAAATATTAAAATATGGGTCTCATAAATTTTAAATTAACCTCTGATTAAAAAAAAGAGAGAGAGTAATTGCCAGCACGTGTTTGTCGCATGGGAATTTTTGTTTTTATAGCATTACTAGTGATTAATTAATGAGCATATTTAGTAATACAAGGCATATGCGTCAAATATTGTTTTTTTTTTTTGGGACGACACATGGATCATGGCCTCATGCATGAAGCAGCATCCACTCTAGAGCCTAGATCGACATACAAACACAAATATGCTTTATCCCGCACATACATATAGAGTGCTAATCCTACTAGAAAGATCATTAAATAACACACTATGTCTTAGTGGAGGCCAGGAGTTGGTCCGAATTGACTGTCAAAGGTAACCCTGGTGTGATCTAATCCTGAAAACAGTAGTGTTTAACGATTTCTTTGAAAGATAGTTTAATTAATCGTATCAATAAAGTTCATCAAATAAAATTTCATTTTTACTAAATACATAGCTGAGATCAATGGAGCTGATGAACTTGGACTAAAATAATTTAATTAGCCTGAACTGGAAGACATTGATTGGCCTGACAAGGTTGAACAAACAGCTATAATATAATCTCTATAAATTTATAATTTTAATTAAATGATGTTTTTTTTAGTTCCAATAATTTAAATCTAAAGTTTAAATAATATCTCAATTAATTAATATTCTTTTACCTACGGTCCCAGAGATTTAATCATACTACGTACTGATTGGGTGATTAGTTAGACCATGGAATTAATTAATTGCTTTTTTATAAATTTATTTTATTTGATAAATTAGATAAATTATTTAGAATTATCAAAAACATTATTACAAAAAAGTTATGTTATACAAACAAGTGAGTGAACTAGGAGTTGGATCGAAGAACTGTTGATTAAACTAATAAATCAAAGCCTTGATCATTTCACCCTTCAATCCGATTTTGATAACATTAATTGTATGCAAAAAAGAGAAATTCAAATGTTTAGTCAACTTCTCCTGCACCCATTGAGTTTATAGCTCAACTGACCTGACATTCACGTTGCCCTTTCTCTTAGTGCAACTACGTCCAAAGAAGCTCTCACTAAACTCTGCAAGCATGTCTAGCACTTCCTTTTCTCCCTCCACTCAACTCTTTCAAGATTTTCTTAAAAAATTTCCCTCAAGAAAATTGTTACAGCAAGCCCTATTTTCCCAACCATCAATCCTACCATCTCCTTCCCCCTCGGGAGGCACAATCTATCCCCCGTCAGAACTTTACACCAGCCATAGATATGTTCCAAATATTGTTTTAGTCATCTTGTTGGTCCTGTGTGCCATTATTGGCTCACTTGCTTTGTTTACAATCATTAAGAATGTGTTAGAGTGCTCAAGTTTAATAGCATCCGAGTACAATGGCAATCTTGCTGCTAGGTTGGCCAATTATACTGCAAGGATCGAGCTAATATCTTTGAAAACTTTCTCTACTGGGCATACTCAAGGGAAATAAAAGCACGAGAGGAGGAAACTAATGCCATTCGGGGTATGTACCTGGTAAGAATTAACTTAAATAGCTCATTCTTCATGCCCTAATATGAAGGTGGTGAAGTTGGAAATAGGTTGTGAGGCATTATGTATTGAAATATTTGAGTTTCATAGGTGTATATGAGATGTATCGGAGATCTCAAAGGTGGAAAATGAAATCTGGGAAGGATTGGAAGTGCATTTTTATTAAGGAAATAAACCATGTGATTTGATTGTTTCTTTGTGTTTGTTCTGGCTGACTTCTTCTTGTTCCCTTTATTTATGCATTTGGTTGATTTCTGCTAGTGTTTTCATTCCATAGCATTTAATTTTTCGTTAAAACAAAAAAGAAATGGAAAAGGAAAAATAACCCTAGACCCTTGTTCTTAGAAATTTGCCATATTATATCCAACATTTTCTTTTTTGCATCAATCCATGTCTGAAAATGAAGATTCGATGAGAGGAATTTCATATTATAAAATAAAAAAATGGAGAGTTTTTCCCATTGGCTTTGGGCTTTGCTCTTGAAGCAATATATAGTTTATCCATTCCTTAGGGTAGAAATATGACTACCACAAAAGCTGCTTTATATTTCAACTTTCAAGGATTGAATTTTTCCTGACATTGTAATTATGCATTGCATGTTAGGTATTTGTCAATGTTATTTCAGGGATAAGTTTCAGAGTCTTCGTAGCAATAAGCTAGCTGGTAAAAGTTTGTGATCGATCAGTAATAATCTTTGAAATGACAAACGGAGTTGTATATTTATTATTCTCTCCGGTGAATACTTGATCAGATCCTACCATGCATGCTTTTTTCAACTCATATATTCATCCAAAAACTTCAAATTTAAAACTTTAACATACTCATCAGTATCTTAGTACTTGATTTTTTATTGTTTAATTAGATAGAATTGGGTATAATGAGATTCAAAGATTTTAATCATATGAAAATTAATAAAACTCTGGTATAATATCAAAAATTATTTTAACCAAAGCATTTAAGCTATTAATTATTAATTGAGATTGCAAGAAAGATTCACCTCCCTAGCATATAAAACCACGATGAATCCGATGTAGAATCCCTGGCCATAATCAACTCTTTTTCCCTTTTGAATAGCCATAAATGATGGCAAATGCAATACATTGCCCCTCTCGAAGGCATACAAATCTCGGGTCTCAGTCAATAACGAATTAGGATATACAATTTGGAGAGGGGCAAATGGAACACTGATATTATATATTATACATGTATGTATAATATTGTGTATTTAATATTTATTCTTACAATATACTATGTCATAATCCATTGAGTTACTGGTTCCAGCATATTTAAAGTAAGAATTACATCAAAATATATTTTAGTAATGAAAATAATTTTAATTTGAGTTAAATGTGCAAGTTATACATCTATATAATTATTTTTATTCGATACATATTCCTTTCTCGTTAAAAAAATCCAACACATATTGTTGTCTAAACGAAGAAATAAATGATTTCGTTATATTTTTCTCCTCGAATAAATTGTTTTAATATACATAATTAAATGAGAAAATAAGTAAATCCATACATGTATTGAGTTGCATTACGTAAGGAACTATTTATTGTCGTTAATAACCTCGTATGAACTCTTTCAAACTCTTTTAATTAAGAGGGGATAAGTTATCATTTTTTAAGGACATAGATAAATAATGTATACGACTATAAGGACTAATCCTCCCTCCATCTCAATTGCAAGCGACAAAAACAGTCATACCCTAAACCCAAACTAATTGGATTCTTTTAGTTCATACAAATCCTAGGCCTCAATTGCATGCGGTTTAATTGTTCATCCCTCGTTCAGGACACACAATTCCTAGCTCGTCTGACCCAAACTAATTGTATTAATTAAATTATTCTACAATGATTATCTCTATTAAATTACTCCATGATAATCTTAGCCCCAAGAATATGTAGTACACCTATGCATTAAAGCCGAGTTTGGCCATGTAGAGAACATTTTTTTAACTGCCATAATTTATATTATTATTTAAACTCGATACGATGAGTCAATTCTAATTTAATATTTTTTAATTGTTATAATTTATGTTATTAATTAAACTTGATCTGATCTAGTGAGTCAATCTAATTATCCATCAACTTGAAACATAACTTAATTTAAATTTTAAATTGAATTGGATGAGAGTTGACTTGATTAAACTCGATTAAATCATGTAAATTAAAATAATATTGTTTTAATTTTTAAAAAAATTAATAATATTATTTTAAATTAACTTAATTGAACCCACAATTTATAACTCAAATTTTAGACCCAGTCATGTGGAGTTAAATTTAATAACATAAGATAGAATTATAGTGGTCTTTATAAGTGGCCTTCCAAATCATGTTTATCTCCTTTTCTTCCACTTTATTATTGCAACTTTTTATCATCTCTTGTCTGCACTAGGGAGGGACATAAGCTAAGATGGGTCGGTCGTAGCACCAACGCTTTTTATACCTTTTTTAAAAATCTTATTGCAAAGCCTGTTAAGCAATTCCTTTCCTTATTGGATCAAAACATCCAACCAAAAACTATATTAAATAAATCTTGGAGTTTTAATTAGGGAATAGTTCTAGTAATTAAATTTGTTCATTATGAAAAAACAAGGGTACCCATTATGTATAAAGCTAAAATTAGTACTCCATAATATATATATATATATATATATATATATATATATTCTAGGCCTACAGTTCGGAGCATATATTGTATACATATATGTGTAGGTTGTGCTACATTTAACAACGTCAAAGTTCACAGTTTTTTTATTTTTTTTTATGATTGTGCTATTGAAAATAGTGCAACTTTCACAACTTTCTACTCTACACATGTGAATGTTGCATTATACTCAGTAATGTAATCTTCATTAAAAAAAAATTATAGTTGTTTTATTTTTAATAGCGCAACTATTGAATTGTGCTACTAAGAATAGTATAATTTTCTAGATTGTGTTAATTTATAAATTATATTTTCCAACTATGCTATTTTTGAAAAAACTAAAAAAATATCCATGTAAGTATTGGAAATTGTAGAACTTCATAGGTCTCGAAACAAAGATATATATATAGATAATTTAATAATTGAGGACGAGAATGAAAAATCATAGTTTTTTTTGTCATTTACAATTGAAAAATGGATAAACATTATTATGGGACATATCTTAAAACAAACATGTACAAAAATAAATAGAATTGCAAGGGGTAATATATTAGCAAAACCAAACACATTAAAAATGAGAGTGAATTCAATGTCCCTCTACATTATAGATGAAAACAATAAGAACAAAACAGACATGACATATAAAAAAATAAAAATATAATTATGTTTAGTAGTGATGTATAAAATAGAGTGATTATTTATGTATTCTATTTTATTATAGTGGGCAAAACATAAAAAAATATTTTACCCTTAATATTTATTACCATCAAAATTACATATTTCAAAACAATTATATATTATTCTTTTTTACTTTAATTTGTATTGAGTGTTGAAATTAATAATATTTTAATAAACCTAATTATAAAACCCAAATTAGCCTAGGGGGTCAATCCGAAATCTGGTCTGGATTTAAGAAAAAATAGATTGACCATGTCTGACCCAATCAAGAACCCTGGTCAACCCGAGATAAAACACGGGTCACAAGACCTTTGATTTTTTTTTAGAAAAATAATTTGGTCAAGGCAAGGTTGCTTTAATTATTTTTTAAAAAAAATTAACTATGATATTAATCACTTTTATCCATACGTTAACTCGGGTCAACTCGTGTTGACCCTTCTAATTCATGACTCGAGCTATGCTTTTAATTGACCCTCAACTCGGTTTTTAAAATCACAATATTAACTACTTTTATTCTTACATTGACCTAGGTTGACCCTCCTATCCCGTGATCCGCGTCTTGCCTCAGGTCGATCCCCGAGTCAGGTTTTAAAACTATAATAATAATCATTTTTATTTTTCTATTTACTCGGGTAAACCTAGGTTGACCCTCCAAGCATGTGACCTAGACCATGCCCCAAATCAACCCCCGATTTGTATTTTAAAAATATAATAATAATCATTTTTATCCTTATATTAACACAGGTCAATGGTTAATCTGACTTGTGACTCGAGCCTTTTACCAAGTTGACCCTAAAGTCAGGTTTTAAACTATGATAATAATCACTTTTTTTATATAAGTCAACCCGTGTTGACCCTCCTGGCCTATAACCCAGGCCTTACCCTAGATTGATCTCTGAATTTGATTTTAAAACTATAATAATAATCTTTTTTATTCTTACTTATCTTAGTTTAATAATTTTAGAATTGAGTTTTTTACAATGATATTTTAGAAATAAAAAATAAATAAATATTGTTTATATATCCTTTATAGATATACTTTATGCTTTGTAAATATATAAATTTATTTTAAATTTATTGTCATAACCCATTTTTAGGTTATTCCCCAATTCACATTTTTTTCTCTCTTAAAAAAAATATATAATACAAAAAAATATTATCAAAAAATATAACAGTAAAAAGAGGATGCCAGAACGCTTAGAAAATAATCAAAATTTAGTTGGGGAGTTTTAAAAATACAAAAATTAAAATTTAGCAGTATTTATTGACTGATGATAGCCCTGTTGACAAAGAAAATTCAATTTGAGGAAGAAAAGTCCAAAATTAGACGTTGGTGGACTCAATTAAATTATATTGAAGGTTTAATTGAATTTATGGAGGGTTTGATTGTAAGAAAAATTGATTTTCGAGTTGATTTGGGCTTTGATTGGAACAAATTAAAGTTCTGGGGTCAAATTATAATTTTTGAGAGTTAATTTGGTCAAATCAGAGGCTTAATTGCATAAATATTGAAGTTTGATGGCCAATTAGGGACTTAATTAAAGAAATCCGAGACCAAGGACCAAAATGAAAAATGTGCACCAATTGAAGGATTGACTTGTAGTCTGGCGCTTTGGCGCCAGTTTTCATTTAAATGAAACAGCGCGTTTTAAGCAAAACGACGTCGTTTCATGCGGGGTTTTTTTTTAAAAAAAAGAGACGAAACGGTGTCATTTTGAGGCGGCACTATTTCTTCTTCTTCTTCCCCCCGAACATGCAGCAGGGGAAGAGATGTTTTTTGTTTTCTTCTCTTTGTCTCTTCCTTTCCTTCGCATGTGCTCTGCCACCCACCTCATGATGAGATGTCCGAGCAGCCGTGCTTCGCGAGCAACGCCTCCATTGGCCACCATGGCCGGCGTCGTGGCAGAGGTGGCAACGTGTGCCACATGTGATGGGATGGGGCAGGGTCGACCCCACTCCCCTTGCCCCTATAAATACCACCCGAACGCAGGAAAATAAGGGATGGCAGAAAAAGGGGAGGGCGACCAAGAGAGAGAGAGAGACAGAAATGAAAAAAAACAGGGGAGAACAGAGGAGGAGGAAGAAAGGAAAAAAAAGAGAAGAAAGAGAAGCCGGGCGGAGAGACAGATGCGAAGAAGGAAGAACACAAGAGAGAAGGAGAAAACCGGCGGGGCGAGAAGGCACCGACTGGTGTCTCTACACGGTGGAGAAGAAGCGCCGCCGCTGTCACTAGGCTTCACAGTCACCGCCACCGCAGCGCCACCGAGAACAGCCAGCGTCACCTCCAGCTCAACCGCCCGAGATCACCGCCTCAGGTAATTCTTCTTCTCCCCTAGCTGCTGGTCCTAATTCACCTTCTTGCCTGCAGAACGTGCAATGTGGACGTTCTGCATGCAAGAAGAAAGTAATTAGGCGGTTACTGTGCATACGCACAGTAACCGGCTAATTAATTAACTGGGTTTCTTTCCTTCTCCGGCGGGCTGGAACATCAGCCCAGCCCACGCGGCTGGGCTGAGTCCAGCCCCTTTTTTTCGGGCTGGAACATCAACCCAGCCCATACGGCTGGGTTGAGTCCAGCCCTATTAAGTAAAGGCTGGAACATCAGCCCAGCCCACGCGGCTGGGCTGAGTCCAACCTTGTGGTTGGGCCTGTCCATTTTATTTTATTTTTTTATATTTTTTTTCTCTCTTTTTATGTTTTTTTTATTATATATCTATATTTTTAAAAAATTTATGATTTTTCCACGGATTTTTTTACGTCATTTAGACTAAGATTGGTTTGTATTTTTATATCATAAAAATATAAATCTGGTATTAAAAATACCTGGTTTTCAAAAAAAAAACTTTTTTCTTCATGCATACGGCCAAGTCTCTCAAAGCAAAAAAACTCATATTGTATTTTTTTTATAACAAAGAAAACTTCAAAAAATATATATATATACATTTTAGCATGCATTTTGGCTTTAATAACCAGTTTATTAAAGTCATGAGAACTTGGCCAATATTTTAAAAAAATCAAAAAAAATATTTTGTTTTGTTTTATGTCTGGGATTACGAATTTATACGTAAAATGTATTTCCGACATTAAAAAGGTTGTTCTTTTATAGACATTAGGCCGGTAAGGTTTTTACTCCATAAAATAAGAACCTCCTTACTGAGAAAGGTTTTTCTTGAACCCTAGACAGACCAACATGATAAGACCTTAGATTTTTTATCAGACAATAAAACAATGCAGCTTACCTTAGGTAAGGCGTATTTGGGGTGCTAATACTTTCCCTTTACGCAACCAATCTCCATACCCAATCTCTGAGACCAGTTAAAGTTCCTAGTGACCAAAATATTAGGTGGCATCTCTCATTCTATTTTTCACCGCTAAGAGACAACGAATTCCTTGTCTCACCATGTTTTCCAGAATAGATAGACATACCACACCTGATGATTGGGGGTGGACGATCGCCACGACGCCACACACGTGTGACAATTATTACAGAAATAAACCTTGGTTAACTATCCATAAATTAAAATCACTCACGTTCTAATAATCAATTATATAATGTTCCTCTAATTGTGGCCACGAGAAGCAGAAAGCTCTACGATTATTTTTAACACCATTAGGTTTACTGGACCACCTTGAACAGTTTTGATTTAGGATAAAACAGCCTTCAAATGTTCATGTTACTCTTCTCCAAAAGTCGCCCCCATCTTCTCTATTGAGTTATTATTTGTTCGCTCAATAATGTCAACCTGCATAGAGGCTGACCCACAATAATATAGTGGGCTGCCATGTTTTGTGTCTGTGGTGCATGCATGATCTTGTTTTTAGCTTAACATGCACTGCAATCTTTCCATAATCTGTTGTTGCACTAACGAACTAGCCAATTAAGGTGGTTGGAGCACAAATGTCTTACTTCATTTTAATATTCTTGCAAAGTCCCCCAAGCAAAATTGTCTCACTGGATCAAGACACGCAACTAAGAGAATTATAAATATATACATAAAGCTCTTGTTATAATAATAAGGGGATAATATCACATGGGGAGATAAATTATTCATTATAGACTAATCAATATTTGTTTGTCAAGTTGCACATTCTCTATTGAACTGCAAGACACTTTACCTTGTCAAGGATCACAGCTAATACAAGCACAACCACTACTAGATTTAACAGTTTTACCAATACAAATTTTTATCAGTATTTATACTAACAGTCCGTCTGTGATTATTTTACCGACAAGATCACGGACAGAAAATGTCCGTCGGAAAAACACTTGTCGGTAATTTCTAGTCTGCTGGTGAGTCCATCGCTAATAAATTTACCGGTGGCTTTATAAAAAGAAAACGCGTGCTAAAAAAATTCTCTGCTTCATTCTATCGGTAATTCTCTCGGTACAATTTAGCATATCACCAACAAGAGAATTGTATGTAGTTCCATCTGTTAAATTACATATCACTGACAAAATATCATCGGTCATTTCATCAGTGAGTTAACGGTTGCAATGGTATTTGCAATAATTCTTTTTGAACTCTTTAGAATATACCGACATACTTATTTCGTCATTGCATTAACTGTAACAATGATGTTTGCTGTAATTCTTTTTCAACTCTCTAAAATATACCGACGGACTTGGTCTGTCAGTAATACTATCTTTAATTATTTAAAAAATATATTTTTAAAAAATATATATAATGAACAAAAGTAGAAAAATGATTAAAATAATATAAACATCAAATATAGAAAAATAAATTATCTTAATATCAAAATCAAATATTTATTATAAATTTAAACATTTGTATGTTCAAATACAATGAAATTAAAATAGAGGCGACGCTGGAGGAGGAGGAGGAGGAGGAGGCTGGTCGTCGCCGGAATCGTGGGGCTAATTAGGGGGTACCCATGCACCACCCATTTGTCATCTCATCTCTATAACCACTCGATGAAATTCTTGATAATCAACATTGATCGTTCATATTTTTCATTAAGATAGGTTGTACATTCTTGTACTCCTTAATCTAACAAGGCCGTGAACTCCGATATTTGAGTGCTTGGAACCGATTTTGAGCATCCAACGATCAACACACTACAGATTGTCCGCAAGTTCTCAGTCGTAGTGTTAGAGATTTTGTGCACCTGATTTCTATTGGGTCCACAGGATAATCCTGCCTCCAACCACAAATCTGGATTGGTATCTAGGTGGGTCGAAGGATCATCCCCGTATCTCTCCTTCAACCGGTTGTTGTATATCTCCTGGAAAGAAAAAATAAATTCATCAAATTCAAGTAAATAATAACTTAAGAAAAAAATAATTGAAAACAAACATACCACAAAGTGTTAATCTCATCTATCCATAAACTGTTGCACCCCTTTATGGCAATTAAGTGTGTTCACGATCTCGTTTTAACCCAAAAATTCAATCGAACCGGAATATAGTATTCCTTATTAATATAACCTGGACCGAACCAAGAACCGGTTCAAACCAAACCAGTTTTGTTCAGTTTGGGTCAGTTTTTTAACATTAAAAACCAGAAAAACCAAAAACTAATGAAGATTTATGGAGGCCTTCGTGAGTGCTGGAATGAGATTCCTTGATTATAAGAAAAATGAAGTCAGATGTGGGCAAGAGATAGATTTGGTCGTTAAAGAGAATTATTCCTTCCTTGAATAGCCATGGACCTAAAGCTTCTCCCTCGATTTTCTTCACAAGGTCCTGCAAGTGTGGGGTAGCCAAGATGTGGTGTCAAAGAATCAAAACTTAAAAGGGGGAAGGGAGCGAGAGGGAGGGTGGGGTGGCTGGAAAGGGGGAAAGGGATAAAATGATTTAGGGTTATAAATTTTTTTATACCTTTTCTCAAGTTATTTAGATTTAATTAAACCGGTTCGGTTTGGCTAGGTTCAATTGGTTTAAGCTTTTTTAAACCGGAACCGAACCAAACCAGGTGGTTTTTTTTTCTATTGGTTCGGTTTTTTAAGTTGATTTTTTCTCGATTTTTTCAGTTTAATCGGTTGGTAGGTTTTTTTTAACACCCTTAATGGCAGTCATAACTCCATACATGTTTTTTTAACAAAAAGCTCCATTGGGCTTGGCTTATGTTCAAAAACCATAGCCTGCAAGATAAAAATGTTTTCAGTTAAATAAATTTATAAAGACAACAAAAAAATGGATGTAATTAAAAAAAATCTTGTCATCCGCTTTGCATGCAAAATGAAGGAAATAGAGTCACGAATGTACGTGGTAACGGAACTGTGAACACGCCGGCTTTGGTTCCCTGCATCAGACAATAACCGTCACATGAAATGCGTGGAAATCACGTGCGGAATGTATTTTGCCAATACAATCTCCGAGATGTATGGCAGCCTAAAATCATTTCAAACTGTCACATCATTCCAACCTAGAAGATCGTTTTCTTTTCGCATATGTTTTTGGATTTCTTTTGTGTCTCGCACCAAAAATCACACAACATATATGGTACAAATGAATTATTTATAAGTAAATGACAAATAAAATTTTAATGTTTGAAATAAGAAAAATTATCCTGATTTCGATGTTTCCTAATTGCAACGTGATTTTTCCAAACCATTCTCACAACATTACCATCAGCTCTATCCCATTTAAATTTTCCCTTGTGTTAAAAATTTATAAAAAGAAAAATTTCAGTAATTTCAATAAAGTAAACAAATTAACATAATAAAAAAAATTCAGTAAATACTAACCTTATACCTTGAAAATCATGCATCAACCTGCAATTTTCATTTAGGATGTTCGGAAACCTAGTTCCATTGAAATAATGGAATTTTCATCAACGATTCAAATGTTGATATTATTGTTCTCACAATCTCAATGTTTGTAAAATTGAAATTGGATTAAGTTAATGAAATATTAATTTGTCAAAAATGATTAAACATGTTGTTGTGAAAGCAAAACAAACTTTCATTGAAAGATCGTCCTTCCACTAGGCCCTATACTTGTGAGTAAATGGACCCCGATCTGAAGGGACCCTCTTGATGTTACGGCGTCGCACTCGACGAGGTTACGTCATGAGTTGATGCTTGTGCCTTAGGTGCCTCTTCTTGGTCGGCACTTAATGATTCGTGGTCATCAACATGGCTGCTAGAAGACTTAGTAATGATCCTGACCTCAAGTTGTGCAATAAACATTCCCCTAGGTATATACACAAATTTCTAGAAAACAAATTAAATAATTTCTATTTAAAAAAAATCGACAACACCTCTCATATACATGAAGCTACCCAAAAATTTTAGTCCTACAAATAAACAACATATATGCCACAAACCAATTGATTTTATTCAATTTCTACCAACAATTTTGAATAATTCAATTTCATAGAAAATTCTTATTTATTACGTGATAATATTTTTAATTCTAAATTCACAAGAATTTATGTTAAATGGAATAAATACAATATAATAATTAAAATTAATCCTACACATTTAATTAAAAATTAACAACAAAATTAAACAAAGAAAATAACTAAAATTCAACAAAATAATGAAAAATTATTTCAATAACATCTACAATTTAACACAAATAAGTGATAATACTTGTGATCCTAAATTCACAAAAAACAATATTCAAAATGGAATAAATACAAAATAATAATTAAAATTAACCTTATGCATTTAATTGAAATTGAACAATAAAATTGAGAGAACAAATAACAAAAATTCCACAAAATAATGCAAAAAATATTTCAATAACAACTAAAATTAAACAAACTATTAATTCATAAAATTATGCAGAATAAATAATTGAACAAAAACAAAGACAAAAGAAAAAATAATGCAAAAAAAAAATAATGGTTACAGAATGAAAAGTTCTTACCTTAATGGTATGCTTAATTTCAGAGTTGAACTAAGTGTGATACAAAATAAATGAAAAACGACATACCACGTTAATTGTGTTGAGAGAAGAGGAAGCTTAATTTCTATGCGAATTGAGAAACAAACGAGCAAAGAAGAGAAGAGAGAAGAAAAGGGTGCAATCAAGAGAAGAAAAGAGAACAAAATGAAGCACCGTCTACTGTGCCCGTTGAGCTTTTGTATTAGGTTTTACAGACAGAATTCTTGACGGCCAATTAAATATTATTATTTTTAAATTTTTCATCGATGATTCTGTTTGTTAAGTCAAATTGAAATTTTCTATTCACACTAAAAATTTCAAAAACCCCTCCAGTTTTTTTAATTTTGTTCGTTATTCCATCGATAAAAGAGTAAACAGTCAACAGTTAGAAATGTATTAACTACTAGCGGATTGAAATTATCATTTCATCGGTGATTTTGTTGGGAAACCTGTAAAAACATGTACCTCAGTCAATAAGAGCATTAATTGTCAGCACATTAGAAATCTCATTCCGTTGGTGATTTTGTTGGAAACAATAAGACCATTAATCGGCATCACCCTCTTGGGAAGGGAACAATTCTCATTGCCATTAGAATATACTGACGGACATAGTCTGTTGATATACCCATGTGTAATGAACACCATGAACAATGCTAGGAAGAAGAGGAATAGTTCTCATCACCACTAGCATATACCGATGGAAACATCTCGTCAGTGTACTAGTATGTAATGAAAAAATCATCGGTAATTTCATCTATGTAAAACAATGTTCGACGCCAGATTATATATGTATTTCCTATCTATCTATCTATCTTGCAAATGCTTATATTGATACCTGCACGCATAGTACAATAACATCAGTTCACATCACAATAATAAATTAAATACTTCCTTGTAACTTAATAATAAATTAACATTATTTTCATTGCATTGAAGTGAATTTCATCCATAAATATTACATTATAGTTTATGGCATTACACTTTCATACTTTGCAAAATAATCAGAATTGTCTTCTTCTTCTTCAATTGACTCGGTGTCATCTCCATCTCAATCTTTAATGTTGATTTCATCATTATCATCATCATCATCTGTATTGACTTGTACATGTCCATTAGAGCTAAAAACAACATTCAACTCCTCAGCGTCAACATCAACAAAAAATACTCTCTAAGATGCAAAAATTTGAATTTTCTTCTAAGTCATTCAACGGAGCAACTCGATATGGATCAACTAACTCACCAAGTTGAAAGACATTGTCATAACCCATTTTTGGGTTATTCCCCTAAATGTTACCCTTTTTCATTTTAAAATAAATAATAAATAATAATAGCAAGAAGACTGGAATGTTAGCAAAAGTAGGTTGAGAAAGGATTTCATATATTTATAAAATCAAGCAATAATTTTGGACGAAGTCGGAAGCCTGATTGTACCTCGTTGTGCCCAAAACTAGAGGGAGAATGTATATTCAAGGTCAAATTAAATGATTATTGGATGAAATTGTATAAAACTTAAATCCAAGGATATAATTAGTTTTTAAATAGGCCAATTTGATTTAATCATTGGGCAAATTAAAAGTTTAATTATGTTCAAGAATTAATTTGGAACAAATTAGAGGATTTAATTAGATGTAAGGATTTAATTAGATGTAAGGATTTAATTATACTTCAAACAGGTCAAATTCATTTTATTAGGGGCTTAATTGATGAAACATTATGTTTGGGAGCCTAATTTGAGCTTAATTGAGAAGATAAAATTTTAAGAGACCAAATTTAGTTTTTACCAAGTCAATTTCTTCAAATCAGAGGTAAAATTACAAGAAAATAAAATATTTGGGGTCAATTAAAGGCTAAATTAAAAAAATTCACAGCTAAGACATATTTTGGAAAAGACGCCGAACAATAAGGGCTCAATTGATTTAAATCATGGGTGAAATTGAAAAAAATTAAAAGTTTAATAGTCAATTAAAGGTCAATTTGCATAAATCAAAAACTAAGAATCACAATGAAAAAGGAGCTAAAATTTAGGGCTGAAGTTTTTCAGAGATAAAATTGCATAAAACTAGGAGTTTAGAATCAATTAGGGTTGCAATTGAAACAAATTAAAAGTTGAAGGACCAAATTAAACTTTGGCCAAATCGACGTCGTTTCATTTAAATGAAATAGTGTGTTTTGACCAAAGTGGTGCTGTTTTTTACCCAGATAGTACATAAAAAAAAAAAAGACAAATCAAACGACACATCATCTAGTACTATTTATCTTTATCATTTTTTCACTTGAAAGCTGCTCGGTTGGCCACCTTTTCAGAGTATTTAATACTTCATCTCTCAACCAAACCAGACATATCATACACTAACATGATGGCCTGACACTTTACCATACCCTAGTGTGGTTCTTTCTGACTGATTAACACCACAGTGGCCTTAGCACAGCCTCAAAGAGGCCAACTCAAGCATCTTTGAGTTGTCAAAATCTGATAATTCATGATAGCAACTTTGAACCAACGGTTAAGATCCTTTCAATTTGAATCAATGGCCAATAAATAAGGGCAAATTCCTGCCCTTAGGAGGAAGAAATCAAGATCCAAAGTTGACCAAAAAAACCAGCCCCCTACCCTTGATTTTTGTTTTCCTTTTTCTTCCAACTTTCTGCCACTCTCTCCACCATACCTCAATCGTTGTCTCTGCCACCAACCACATGCTGGACTTTCTAGCACCACCAGAAACACCACCAACAGATTTTCTCCTCTGGCCATGTGAGCCTTCTTTTTCTTCCTAACCCCCATCCCCCCCGATGTTGGCCATTGCACGTAGAATTCTACATGCAATGGCCAAATACTAACCCTATAGTCATTGGGTTGGGCCAGTGACCATGCGAGCCTAGGTTGGACCCTTCTATAAGGTTGGGCTAGGTCCAACCCATAAAAAAAAAAAGTGTTGGTAGGCCTCAGTCAGCCCCACTAAACTGGGTCTGGGATTAGAGCCCATGCCCACAAGGCTGGATTAATAATAATAAAACAAAAAAATCCAAAATTTTCCAAAAGTCTTTTAAAAAATTGCATGTTTTTCTATCATTTTTGCATAATATTGAGTTGTATATTTACACGGTTTTCTTCGAAACGTTTCTTAAAAAATTTTGAAAATTAAAAAAAATTAAATTAATTTCCTTTTAAAAAAAATTTTGTTTTCGTGCATACGGCTAAATTCTAAAAGTTTTCCAAGCATTTTTTTTATTAAAAACAAACAAAAATGCATCTTTCTCATGTTTTAAAATGCAAAAATGAATATCATAACTAGTTTATGATTATCCGTTAGGATTTGGCCAAAATATCAAAAACTCTTCGCCAATCATTTTGTTCACTTTATATTTAAAGTGTTAGGGTTTAGTTGTAAACTCTAATATTTATGGGTGTAAAACTACACAATAGAGTATACCCTTACATATTAAAAATACAAAGAAATAAATGTGATACTAAAATTTAGCCCTTAGAATGGTTAGGATTTGACCTAACAAGGTAGAGACTTCCTCACAAATGGAGATCTAACTTGAACCTTAGACATGACTAATGAATAGAAAAATAACTTAGAAAAATAATCAAACAACAATGCAGATTGTCTTAGGTAAGGTATACTAGAGGTGATACGTCTTTCCCTTGCACAACCAGTCCCTTACCTGGACTCTCGCAGACCATAGGTTTCCTAATTACCATAATACTAGGTGGCAACTCATGAACTGATAATCATAATTTTATTATTATTCTCAAACTCTTTTTTCAACACACACATCTCAGGAGGTAGACTTATCGTTCTTGACATCGCGCACTCCCTCACAGACATCATCTCTCATAGTTGATTCATCATTCTCATCCTGAACAACTTTGACACAACCCTTGAGTTTGGTTTTCAATACGAATAATCAATCAACTCTTAAATTATCTTTTCTAAAGAAAGGAGTGTACATGTAATAAATTTGCTGGCATTGTTTGGAAAAAAACGAAGACATCATTGACGTTGCAGAATCTAGCATTTAAATTAATTTTGATCAAACCATGACGGGGATCTACTATGATTTCTCTGTCAGTGTTATCATACTAATAGTATTTGAATAAAAATACTTTATTATGCTCTTTATCATACTGCAATTCAATTACATGTTCTAATTTCCTATAAAAGTCAGCTTCAAAATCATTAGAAGTCGATCTCTTAACACAAACCTCACTATTATATGTCTTTCTACCCTTACCATATTATTTTATGTGAAACACTTGTCCATTGATGAAATACTCGTTATAGCACTTCACCTTTCTTTCAGGACCTAAACTTGGTAAAGATAAAGTAACAACAACATTCTCTCTCAATTTATAAACTTGGTACATGAAGTACAATCATAAACAGTTAACGAGAAATGTGTAATGAAATTAAATATCTCAATAGATGATGATAATAATAATAATAATAATAATAATAATAATAATAATAATAATAATAATAATAAAACAATATTTACATGTGTTCTAAACCACATAAAAAAATTATTCATCTTGTAATCAAAAGATTTAAGATTTGGTCAGTTGTGAGTTTTGGGACAATAAATATTAATGACGTTGCCTATGACGTGTTCAATAATGTATCAATTTATGATATTATAAGAGATAAATTGTTCATTAATAATAGAGTTTAAGTAATATACTTATTGAATAAAAAGTCTTAGTTCATCGTAGTTGAATAACACATAATTATTTGTTTGTCTTTATTTTATTTATGATAAATATTTTCCCCTGATAGCATTTTTTGGTGAAGGTTATCAAGATGGGAGAATATTGGCAAGTTCTCACTTGAAGGCACTTCACCACAATCGTGATGCATTGGAACGCGGTTGATTCTTGTTCTCAATTACGACTCGAAATAATATTAAATAAATATTAAGATCTCTTCAATAATATAGGCCTCACATATTGAAGTCTCAACATGTGCATTGTTTTTAACTTTTATTTTAAGGTTGAACAAGTACCTGTAAAAAATCAAACGAATGTTTTGAATTATGGAAAAAATAGACAATAAAATTTTAATTACATTGCAGATGTAATCTCTAATCTCTCAAATAGATACATCCATCTATATTGGACCAGGCCTTCAAATTTTACCTCAAACGGTAAATATATGGGTAGATGCTTCATTTAGTCAAAAAAACGATGGAGAAAATATCATCTCAAGTTTGCATATTTTCCAGACGATATTCGTTTCAAGCCTCTCCATGTGTTATGTCTGCAACTTGTTAGAGCATATATCTCTAAAGAAATGATTGATCTCCATGAGTGCATCTCATATCTCCTTTGGCAATAAATCCTAATAAGCTAATGGAATGAGTGTTTACGTAAACATGTGACAGTCATGGCTCTTCATTCCATATAATCTGCAATCCTTCAAATTAACCAACCTTAGTATGTTCGAGGCATGTCCATCAGGAAAATGCAAACTCTTAAGTCATTAGTTGATAAGTAACTATGTATTCTTATCGAAAGCGAAGCTGGCTTTGAGTTTTGTGATCTGTGACTCAACATAAACCAACTTCATATTTTTACGGTGACATAACAAAGCTATATCTATTATAGTATTGATGTTGTTCTTTATCTTCCCCTTCACATCCATAATCGAGTTGAAAATGTTTTTAAAAATATTCTTTTCTATGTGCATGACATTAAGGTTATGGTGGAGGAGATTGGTTTTCCAATAAGAAAACTCCCAAAAAATACTTCACTTTACCCAATTGTGGGTCAAACCAAAACAAGAAAACTTCTGCTTACCAAAATGAAAACCAAACATAATGTTATCGTACTCTGACACCACGTCATACAATTCTTCTTCCAAAAAAAGTGGTAGTACAACATCCCTTTTAACTCTGCCAACAAAGAAGTCATTTTTGTTCTTTCTGTACTTGTGATTCATTGGCAAGAATTGCTAATAGCAATTAAAAAAAGACGTTTTACTATCGTTTATTAGCGTGAATGCCTTGTTATTTTCCATATAGTATGAACATGTTAGTTTTTCATGTGTGCTCCAACTATAAACCATTCCATATGCTGAAAAATCATTAATAGTCCACATCAAAGGTGTCTTCATCTGAAAATTTTGTTTCCTCGATACATCATAACTCAAAGCCCTAGATGACCACAACTACGTCAACTCATCAATCAATGATCGAAGACAAACATCTATATTATGACATGGACTATTAGGATCAGGTATGACCATAGATAAAAACATGAACTCTAGCCTCATACACTTCCTTTGTGGCAAGTTGTAAATTGTAAGTATAACAAGTCAATAAGAATAAGGAGCAGCAAATATCCTGAATGGATTGAATCTGTTTGTATATAACCCAAGACACACGTTCTTTAATTCCACTAAAAATTAAGGATACACATAGTTAAAGTGCTTCCAGACTTCACTATAGGAAGGGTTCACCATCACTTCATCTACCGCATCATATGGTTGGTGCCATGTCATGTGCTCATCAGTCTTTAGTGACATGAATAACCTCTGTAGTCTAGGTGTGATTGGAAAGTATCTAAGTTTTTTATGTGCGACAAGAGTCCTTCCCTGTCAATTCTGAGTTTATAATGAGAATGCCCACGTATTCTGCACTTGGTCAGCTCTGTATTTTTAAGGTAGTACAGCATGCAGGAGTTTGGACACTTATCAATTTTCTAGTGTCCTAAACCAAGAGGTTTTATCATAGACTTAGCAGCATAAAAGTTCTATTTCAGCCTGTTCCTTTCAGGTAAAATGTTTCTCACTCATTCGATAATTCTGTCATAACGACCTCACTCAACCTATAATCTAACTTGATGGTGAACACCTGTGCAACGGCCTATAATTTACTGTGATTTGTGTAATCATCTCATAATGGTTCGTTACAATCTTTTAAAAGATCAAAAAATATGGATGCATCTACATTAAGTTCTTCATTTATAAATGGACATTAATTAAACACCTTGGCATGTATTCTCTTGTGTTGTCTATCATGGGAAAGCTCCGCTGGCACAAGCACACGGGAATCCTAAAGAAGAAGGAAGCAACAAGAACCAATCCATTTTTAAATATCACATTTTCCCCCTCCTACTTGTTGAAAGCTAAAAAAATAGAACTCATTTGAGAGGGCTTGGTGGTCTTAAGAAAGGTTCGGGTGGGGTTTGACCGATCATTCCGCTACCATTTTGCATTCACGCCTCTGTTTGACTGCCGCTTAAAGATGTAGATGATAGCCTCTATAAGCGCCCTTTATGATAAGTAAGGCTCTCTCTCCCCTTTATTGAACATGGTTTCTAACATATTCCTTTTCTTCTTCTTTTCATTCCAATCACATCCATAACCATACCTATAAAGATTATTATTATCATCTACAACTTCATGCACGTTACTAACACTAGAAGTTGACCCAGCCATCCTTTCTACCATGGTATCGTGAGGAACATATGGTTCTCTATGTGCATACCAACATAGGTATTTCTCCATGAACCTTTTTTATAGGAGATGCATCGTTACAACATCTGGATAAATAAAGTTTTTATTTTTACACCTTTTACACAGACATTTAATACCGCCTCCAGTAATATTTCTCGGGTTAGATATTGTGTAATTAATAAAACCCTAAACCTCATTATAATAATCCATCTTTCACAACCCTTTGGATGAATCTCAATACATTCATAAATGATCATCTATTATTTATATCAAACCTATATAAAATAATAATGACAACATGTATTAATTAACTACGTTAACTAAATAAGTTTGCAAAATATTGGTTTAGCTATAGCTTATTCAATCTATTTTAATAGTTCTATTAATTCATTATCAATTATCTACATAAATTTAAATTTATACATGTTTACCGAAAATTACAACTCGGGTATAAAATTGACAAAATATAAAACGAATCCTTTAAATAAGCCATTATTTATTTCATCACAAAACACTTAAGTGAAAAATTCAACTTAGGTTTCATCAATTTACAAATAAATACAATTTTATAAAATATAAAATAAACTCTATGTACAAATCATAAATTCATACAACAAATTTGTTTGAGAAAAAACTATAAAACAAGTAAACACTCAAACAAAATACATATACTACAAAAATTTACAAAAAAAATTAATATTTTAAAATTATATTCATATAAAAAAAAGGGGTAGATTTGCTTACTTAAGGTGAAGAATCCTCAATAAAATTTGAATCATAACACGTATGCTGACAAATCAAATATTGTGGTCATTAAATTTGTTGTTGGAGGTTGAATTGTGTTAAGATTGGGGGGAGGGGTGGTTGTTTGTTACAGAAAAAAATACACAAGAAAGAAGTAGAAATGAGGGAAGGGGAAGGGAGGGGCGAGCGTCAGGTCATAAATTAAATATTACCGATGGAAGGACCGACGAAATTATTCCAATGGTAACACCATCGGCAATTCTGTTGGTATAAATGTCATGTCACCGTACAATTTGCCTTCTTTAATCTCACTGTAATACCCTTCATAATGTTGCTGATATATACCGATAAAAGGTTTCCATCAACATATTCACGGATAAATTTTACGGTCGAGTTAATTTCATTGGTAACTTTGTCTGTAAAATTTACATGTCATTGTACTGTTTGGATTTTTTTGTATTCCTTCTTCTCCCACTGCGATTCCCTCGGTATATACCGTAGGAATATTCCTTTTAGTGTTTACTGATAGATTTAGCGATGGAAAATTCAGTCGGTAAATGTCACTGCAATATACCGACAGAAAAATTCCGTCGGTGTTTCCATTTGTTTTTACCAATTTTCTAGTGGTGGATGAAAACAACAAAAATTAACAAAAACATAATCACATTGAAATGCTTTTAAAATTTTTGCTCTAGTTCTTTAGGATTCATAATAGTTAGTTTATGACTTGTTTGTTTCCTTAACATAATATGCCTTAATTCAAAAGTTTCATATTGTTGGGTTATTTTATGATGAACTAGACATCCTATCTTTAGACAATAAGGCTAGTTCAAAGACAAGTATTGTAATTACCAAAAAAAAAGGACGAGGTATTATAATTATGTCATTCTCATGCGATAATATGATATAGGTGGTTCTGATTAGTTATGGATATGCTATAACTAGGCTATATGATAGTCTTGCAAGAATATTTATTGATCGATGGGATAAAGTTAGGCCCAAGAAAAGACTTTGGTTGTGTAGAGTAATCGGCCCGGTGAAAAGGCTTTTAATTTTCGATATAATAGTTGTATCGTGCTTAATTTTTTCAAGAAAAGTTCTCAAAGCTAATTACTTCTACAGGAGGGTTAGCTTGCTATAACTAGCCAAGGTCTGAAAGAATCCCAATTTAGGTCTAGAATATGTTGTTTGTGCTAAATTTGTTATTTTT
Source organism: Populus nigra (assembly GCF_951802175.1). Taxonomy (NCBI): domain Eukaryota; kingdom Viridiplantae; phylum Streptophyta; class Magnoliopsida; order Malpighiales; family Salicaceae; genus Populus; species Populus nigra. Next base: position 18,467,630 of record NC_084852.1, read on the forward strand.
CCTCTTTATTTTTCAACTTTCTAGTTTATTTAGGATTTTTATTGTTTTTTTTACTGGGTTTTCTAACCTATTTAGATCAATTTTTAGGTTTATTTAAGGAGTTGTAAATCTCGATAGGTTATTTAAAAAGAAATATTTAATGATAAAAATTTAAATTAAATTTTTTTTGGAATAATTTTATTCAACAGATTCTATGTTCAAGAAGTTATTGTTGTTTTTCTTGTATGGTTCACCTATATCATAATATAACAAACTAACTTATATCTACTTGCTATATGTGTTATTTTATATGTATGTTTGATAATAAAATATATCTGTTTTTATGTAAATGCATTTGTTTTTTGAAAGTATTAAAATTGATTTTTTTAAAATAATATCTAATGATTTTGACATATATATGTTCAAAAACACTTGGAAAAACCGTGAATTTGATGGCTTTTGAATGTAAAGATGCTTCGAAGTGCACTTTAATAGTGTTTTTTAACTGTAATTTCCAACTCAATTCCACATTCATAGAACCAATAATTAAGGAGACAAGATCACAAGTCATCACTCTAAAACCCAAGTAAGAGCTCAACACGTGCTTCAGAATTATATTCTCTTTACAGAAGCACAAAAGCACAAGAAGATCCCACCACTTCCTGCTCTATTTCTTTGGACCCACAAGGCAGCAACAACCTGGTGAAAATCCAACCACGATAGATATGGATCCAAGTAGTGGTACGTCTTGTACAAACAAAATCAAAAGCAATCCTTTAAACTAGCCTATCTCTGTTCTTGCCATTGAACCATGAAAGCTAAAAGAAAGAAAAAGGTATTCCCCCACTAGCTTTCTTGGCCCCATTAAGTAAACCTTTTGTACACAGAAAGAAAGAAATCCTTAAAATCATTCCTCAAAGTGATGTATCTATTAAATAACAGTTCTGTTAACCATATCTGCAGTAAGCAAAATTCACACCAACCTAGTTAGCATTTGAATTTTCAGCATTTTCATTAAGTACCAACATGACTTTTTATATTACCACAGATTCTTTTGAAGATCACAGCTTGCAGACCAACAAAACAAGGGATCTTTAGCACACCATTTCCATATCCAACTTTTATATAATTTACCTGTCGATGGATAATTAAAGACTGGTGCCAGACAGTGTCCCATCTGAACAACATAACAGATAAGAATGTTGAGGTTAGTATAATCATAGGCAAGATGCAACTATGTCACATGGAGGAATACAGAGTTGTGCCTTGCAGTTTCGTGTCCTCCCATTTAGTTGGGGTTTAATAACATAATTAGCAGCTATTTACATGATTATGGAGATGCAGACAGATCATTCAGCTTATGATAAAAGAAACAAAAAAACTATTATCTAAGGTTGTTTCAGCATGCTTCTATACTGCAGATACAATCAAATTGTCATGGCAGGAACAAAATACATCTAAGATCCTTGTTGTATAATTGTATGGACACGAGTATATCTGAATGGAACACATCCTGAAGGCCAAGAAAAAGAAAAGGGTGGGAAAACAAAGTGAATTTTGCTACAAAGGGGCCAATATTTAGTGTAGTGACTAGCTAGCTGCATATCTATTAGCTGAATTGTGCTCAACCTGAATTGAGTTGAGTCTGACTCAAGAAATTTTGAAATGTATATCCCTTTAGTGGATTAAAACAAGTGAGTCAGATTGAAAATTGAAAATTGAAAACTCTATCTTATAGACAAGTGTACAAAAGCTCATTTGAATTGACTTCAACAACATATTTTTCCATGTCACCTTTGGCCAAGGAAACTTCACGAGTCCTTCCTGAGAAACTGGGTCCCTGACAGCATTTTCAGGTTTTGATTCATGAAATGAAATTTCCACTTGACAGTGTCTGAATGGCAGAAAGTGGATGGCCCCATTTTGATAAGAAGGCCCGTTAAAATACAGAAGGTACAGCGGAGCATCCATATGCTAGAGACATACATAAAACATGAGATAAAGGCCTGCCTATTAATTGTATGCTAAAACCCTAGGAATATTCTTAATTGTAACTCATTATTGTAATTATTGTATCAAAAACCAAGTGGCAAGTTCAAACTTTTCCTTTATATATAGCTACCAATATGCAACCACCTCCAAATAATTCTGTTCTGTCTTAACCCTCCACGGTCCAAACTATCTGAGCATGTCTACTTCTACTTCAACAACTCATCAACTCTTTCAAGGTTTTCTTGGGGATTTCTACTCAAGAAGACTGCTATTACATGCCCCTCTTTACCAATCATCAAACACGGCAACTCCTCCAGCTCCTGGAAACACTGCCTCGTCTGAACCTTACACTAGCACTGACAACAGCTTTGATGCAAATGTTGTTATGGTTCTGTCAGTCCTGTTATGTGCACTGATTTGCTCACTTGGACTAAATTCCATCATCAGGTGTGCATTAAGGTGCTCTAATTTGGTAGCTTCAGAATCTGCTGCAAACCCCTCGACTCAGGCAGCGAACACTGGAGTGAAACGAAAAGCATTGAAGACTTTCCCAATAGTAAAATACTCAACTGACTTGAACCTGCCTGGTCTTGACACACAGTGTGTAATCTGTCTCTCAGAGTTCACACCAGGTGAACATGTTCGGCTTCTGCCTAAGTGCAACCATGGATTCCATGTCAAATGCATTGACAAGTGGCTTAGCTCCCATTCATCCTGTCCTACATGTAGGCACTGCCTGATAGAGACCTGCAAGAAAATTGCTGGTTGTAGCCAGGCTAGCACATCAGAACCTACTTCACTACCAGTACAAGAAGCCATTGTCAGCATATTGCCATTAGAACCTGAAGGTTTGATAAGTAATTATAGGGGTTAATTAGTTAAGTTTTTATTTTATTTTTTTACTTTTAATTGTATGATATCTTTAGCCCTGTACCTTGAAGGATGGCACTAGCTAGAAGGCCTTTGTCACAGGTCACAGGCTACCATCCACAAGATCAGTACAGATGTAATTTTTTCGTAGTTTAAAATAGTTTAAATGTGCAATTTTTCTTCCCTCACAATGTCGAAAACAGTAGTTCCACAATCAGAATTACAGAACAAAACCAAAAACTGTAGGACCAGGAACCCTGCAGGATCCCTCCAATATACCTGGCTGAAAGTGAATAACGTCGCTGGCTATAAGAAACTGAGAAGGAAAATCACTGAAAAACTCACTTGTCCTAATGTGGGAGGCCAGTCAGGTATTAACGAAACTTTTGTTCTTTACTGATAATAAAAGAATGGCAAATTTCCCTAATAGTGCTTTTTACGCCAAGTCTTGCCTATTTGGGGCGTAGCAGCATTATAATATTATTTCCCCATTAACTTAAGCTCAAAAACAATCTACAGCAAGGGAAACGGGCTCGTGGCCTCATTCTAATAGCTCTTGAAAAGACTTGAAATTTTGAAAACATAGCAATCATGTGTAAAACAGTATGTTCATCCAATCAAAAGAGCATTAAAAAAAAAGGCAATGGAAGCTGATGATGAATCCAACACCTTCTGATCAGATCAAATGAAAGCATACTTAAAGGGGATCTTGTATCATACTACTAAAACTCGAAACACCACTCTAGCTAGCCTGGCGCCAGGAAAGGTGATTAATTTGTAAAAGAATTGTGTAATGCGCTATGGTTGTTGAATGTGGGGCATTGATTTGACTGCAATGCTAAAATGACTCTAAAGAGAGGCTAGCCATGGCATTGCATGATGATCAACACAAAGAAGAATGCATTCACATTGCAGCTAGCAAAAACAAAATTTCTGAAACATATCTCAAAATGAGATTTATGCCTCTAATCGCTACCAAAGACTCAACGTCAGATTTCAGGTTCGATATCGAGAAAGCAAAATGAAGTATAGTGTGTTGAAGCCACCAAAGGAAGAAGATCTTCAGGTCAGTAATTAGCATCTTGAGGTAGCCCACTAGTAGGGGTAGAATTGAGGAGCCAAAGATCTTCCATGTTCTTGATGCCTTAATAAAATATTTAAGATAGATTTTCATATAATCTTAGCCCATAAAGGTGCATTATGAAGAAACACCTTTTTTTCCAAGAAAAGATAAATGTCGCTCAACATCAATTAATGGTTTGTTTTATAGAATAAGGTTTACATATCACTATTTCATGCAGTCGGATATCAACATTCAGATATCTATGGTAAATGGATTGCATGGAAAGCTTAACCGATTAGATAAACAGATCTAAATCTAAAAAATATATATATCACATCAAATAATATATCTAATAAAATAATTATACTTTTAATCTGAACCATGTTCGATAAAGATTATATTTTTAATCTGATTATTGGACTATATTCAAATTTCATCAATAAATTTTATAGACCTTGTCTTTTATTAGGGCCAACTTATTACGCGAGCTCAAGTTAAAAAAATAAAACCTTTAAATTAGATCTAAAAAAATTATGTTTCAATTAATTTTATTATTTTTATGTTTAATTTTAAATTTTCAGTCTTAATTTAGCTTTTCTCTTTTCTATGTTATTAGGGTTTTTGTCCTTTGTTAAATTCAGTTTTGGACTTCATTAAAGAGTTGTAATTCTTTTCACTGAAAGGATATTTTGGAAAAATAAATTATTGAGAAATACAATACAATTAGGGTTTTTTTTTTCGCCCATTTTTCATGAATTCTATGTTCCTTTGTTGTTTTTTTATTATTATTATTCCTAATCTTCTTAGGTTCAGCTGCATCACTATCATTCATAATCATCCATCTATCTACCCAGATACTATCTAGCTTATTCTGGAGTGTAGAAATATTATAACTCAACATAATAATTTAACAATAGTGTCCACCCCACAGAAACAGCAAATATTATAAATTATAAATAAAACTAAAAGAGATGGGAAATTCCTGTTCTCCAAGAAACATTTCACAGTGAATGAAATAGTTAATTCCCCATCCTTTTTTTACCCACAAAAAAAAACTTTTGCCTAGAGGATGAGAGATGAGAGCATGGTCGTCATTTCAATTAGGTATTTTTGATATTTTTAAATTAATCTAGGGCAAGATGGATATTTGCTTTTAAAATTTTACTGCAAATTATCATAAATACTCTTAAAATTAATGCATTGCTTGGTATTATTTAAGGGTAAATTTGTATTTTTATTATAGAGTGCACAGTAAAGTTAGGGGTGTTCAACTGTTCGTGTCTTATCCTTTGTATTTACATAGTAAAAGTACTTTTTTGTCCTTGAATTTTAGTTTTTTATACCTTAGATATCAGGGTATTTTTGTTATTGTATTATTAGTTTTTTGTTGTTATTGGATAAAGTGATGGTTAGTTTTGTTTTTTAATAAATTAAAAGGATTTTAAAAAAAATATTGGCACGTACTAGACACGGGTCAGGACGTCAACCGCTCTGTCATCTTTGAACAGCACGTGTGGTTGATTCCGACAACTAAAAATATCATTACATGGCATCATTAGATTCATATCAATATCTCCTCTGTGTTAAGGTGGCGTGTGTAGAAAACAAAGCTCCAGTTTGACTCCGATAAACATTTTTTTTTCTTCTCTCTCTCTCTCCCCCTCAATTTTTGCACCCTACCCTGGAATTTTTCAAATCAAACTCTTAGCTTCTCTTTGGTTTTTATTTTGTCCCTGATCTTTTAGTTGATGTTTATTTTATTTTAAATAACTTGTGAAAATCAAAATTTTCTTCAATTTCATCCTCATTTGATTTGTTTTTTACATTTCTTTGTTTTTTATTTAGTCCTTGATTTTTTTGTTAATATTTCTTTTATCTGAAATAATTTATGAAAATTGAAATTTATTTTAATTTCATCATCATTTGATTTTTTAAATTTGTCTTATTTAGTACTTGTTTTTTTAATTGTTATTTATATCACCTGAGATAATTTTTATAATGTAATATTTTTTTTTATTTTTTGATCTTTTTTAGATATATTTTTTCAAAATAATATTTTTGATTCTTCTTGGTTCTTTCAAAACACAATCACCTCGCAGCGTAGCGCATGTTCCAGTCTAGTTAGTTTCTATTACATGACGAAAGATTGTTTCTATTAGGGCCTGTTTGGGAATTTGATAGAGGTTTTAAAAAAAAAAAAATTGCTAGGAAATGCATTAAAATATTTTAAAAAAAAATTAAATTTATTTTTGACATCAACACACAAAACAATCCAAAAATATTTAAAAAATTAATTTAAAACAAAAAAAATTTAAAATTTTTCAAAATCATGGTTTTACCACATTACCAAATGCACCCTACCGCAGTATCACTCTAGATGACTTTTCACAGAGGTCAGAGAGGACAAGAAGAAAATCAGAGACAGTGGAACACCAAACATAAACAGAAATGCCCATCTGACAGTCAAGCCACTCACCTAACCCATACATGGCCTCTTCAAAATTGACCAGGTTCGTCATCGTTGTTGCTGGAGTAACAAAAGGAAGCACAGAGGGGCTCAGGGCATCAACCGGCCAGTTCAAATGTGTGCACCAAAGAACACATTGTAACTCCATGATCAGGGGAACAAAGTTTGTAGACAAGAATCAATCCAGCATGGGAGTTCAGGCAGTCAAGACTTGCAAATCCTGTGACTCGAAAAATTATTTATATAAAAATTTTTTATATAAAAAATTATTTGAAAGGAAATTAAGACCATAAATATTAAATTTGATCAAGTAGATTGACCGGAAAATTTGTAATTTAAAGTTGATCCAAGTCTAGTTTCGAATTGAACAAGTTTTAATATTAACTCAGTCAAATCCGTATAACCTAACAGTTTAATTCGTGAACCCATTGATTTAGCTAAACTCAACCATGTCAAATCTAAAAAAACAAAATCTAAAACAATGTGTTCTGAATAAAACAATAAACTCACGTTAATGTGGTGGCTTTTGAATTTCATAAAATGATATAGTCATTGCGTTTTACTGTCTATATATAATTGGAGGCATTTTAGGTATTATCACTTGACATATGAATATTATAAGTAGTTTCAAATTAAACTGAGAACTAAAATTTGGTTTGTTGATAAATTAATTATATGCATGAGACTAAATTGAGTTTTTCCGAGATAAAAATGAAAGGCCACCTCTAAGTGAGATTTCAAATTAGGACACCCAAAGAAAGTTGAGTGCTGAATTGCTCATGGGATGGCCTTAGGCTTAAATGCTCTCAAATATTGAATGGGCCCAACTCGAAATCTAGAAAGATTCTTGAAAACAATGGATCCAGGCCCAATTCACCGTACGTCTATTTTCAACCCCAGTTTTAATTAGGTTATTTCAAGATTCTAATTAACTTATGGAGTAAAACCAACATCTTTAAAATTTTATCTGGTTATTTAGGATAGATAGGAAGTGTGTGTTTGTTAATTTGGTGTTTTTTTAATTGAAAATATATTAAAATAATATTTTTTTAACTTTTTATATTAGTACATTAAAATTATCAAAAATTACTTAAAAAAACATCAATTTAATATTTTTTTCAAGTAAAAACAGTTTGAAAAGTAATTCAACCACAAAAACAAATACCCCTAAAATAAGTGATAGGATTTTCTCCATCGTTTAATTTCTTAAGCTCATATCTTCTAGCATCATGAAAAATAATTGTTTTTTCAAATGCAATCCATCGATATATATATATATATATATATATATATATATATATATATATATATATATATATATATAAAATGACATAAGCATAGTGTGTTTATTGTAAGAGATAAAAAAGAACAAAGCAGAAAATTCCGACACCAAAGCTTGTCACTACACTAGCTCGATTCAATGGAGCCACGATATATGATTGCAACCTTAATTTTGTCTGAGCTTAGATATCGAATTTTATGGTCAGCAAATATGTTGGAAAAACTTCATGTGGTAGAAAATGAGAGTTTAACTTCAGCTGGGCATGGCACGGCACCACCCTTCAGGATAAGCCACAAACGCACCGTAACATGGGGCACAAAATTAGGGTTTAAATTAAAGTCCAATATGAGAAAGTGATGGCAACATATCTATGTCAATGAGGAACGTCCAAAAGTAATTCTTGAGGTTGAGGCTAAATCAAGTACACCTCATTTTGAACCACTCATTGTCACCAAATCCAAATTTGAAAGGCAGTGGTAGGAAAATTAGTGGCTTGGGCAAGATACAAATCTATCCTCCAAGTTTGATAAAGAGTCCAAATTAGTCTCCGACTGTGGATTATTGCCTTTTTATCTCTCAATTGTTACATTATATCTACTTTTTAGAATGGGTGAAATTCCTAATTTATTTTTTATTAACATGGTATCCGGATCAGCTTGCGTGTATCTTGACTAATCCTACAGGAAAGATTTCTAATTTTAATCTATGTGAAGGTTTGCATTTCCTTAGTTTCTTTTAAAAGAAAAATAAAAGACCAACATTTTGGAGTTTTTTCTAGGGTAACCATGAAAATGCTACCCTAGCATGAATAGAATCATTCTCTTTTAATTTAATTTTTTTTTTAAAAGGTAAGAATAATATCGAGAGAACTTTCAAACACCAAGACTAATTCTATTCTCAATCGGATTTTCAATAGGCAGTCTACTTTAACTGTATATTCATAACAAATATTTTCTCCTTAGGATTCGAACCTTGGATTATGACGCGAGAGTAAAACCATTTATCAACTAGGCTAAGTCCTCAAGTATTCTCTTTAAATATTAATTTCTTTGTATTAATAAGAAAAAAAAATTATGATTATTTTTTAAAATATTTTTTTTAGAAATTTATTAAAATAATTTTTATTTATATTTTTAGGATGAGCATATCAAAACGATCAGAAAATATTAAAAAATTATTTTTATTCAAAAATAAATAAATTATAATTAACTTTTATTTAGACAGATATTTCATTGAACAACTAATTTTTTAATATAAAATGATGGATGGTAATACAATGAATTGTGTTTTCAAAAAGTATTTTTTAATTAAAAATATATTAAAATAATTATTTTTTATTCTTAATATGATTACATCAAAAATTAAAAATATTAATTTAATAGTTTTTTAAAAAAAAATTAGAAGCTAACGCGGCCAGACGGGACGCACCATTTCGAGCCTGTTCTTCAAATTAACATGGCGGTATGATCACCAGTCACCACTAGCCCTATTCGATTGTGAAAGATCTGGCTCTTACTTTGATGTATCCTCCTCACATAATTCTGACACGTTGATACATTTTTGGGATAAAAAAATGAAAATACCAAATATTTATTGATTTCATCACATAGTACAAATACACATGTGACCCCCACATGATTTCTGTCCCAATTTTTTGAATTTCTTGACTGGTTAATAAGTTGGTGACCATTCTCCTTGCTTCCGCAGCTAGTTTTTAAAATATTTTTTATTTAAAAATATATTAAAAAATTATTTTTAATATTAGTATATTTAAAAATTAGTATTTATTTTTTTTTGTATCCGCGAAGATGGTATTTAAAAGGGTGGAAATGATTTGTTTTACTTAAAAATATATCAAAATAATATATTTTTTATTTTAAAAAAATTATTTTTGATATCAGCACATTAAAATAATCTAAAAACACTTAAAAAAATTATTTGAATCAAAGAAAAAAACAAACAAACTCGAAGTTGAGGTCTGTCATTAAAATTTCGTATTATAACCTTGCTTGCTCATCATTGTTACTTTGTGTATAATTTTGATCTAGCATATTAATTTTTAATTAACTTATAAAACTTGTAACTTGAAATTTAATTTAAATCACAAAAAAACATTAATTCAGTAAAAAATAGTTATTCAGATATATTTTTAGTAATCTAGTTAAATTGATCAAATTCAATTTAAATTTGACTCATCAACAACAAAGCAATTTAAAAAATATAAAATAACATCATTTTAATAAAAATAATTAAACGTGTAAATATGACCTAATAATTTATTTATTTATTTTTTTTTTGGAAAGATGAATGAAATACTAATATATATATATATATATATATATATAGACACACACATGATTGATCATTTTCCAACAAGGCTACAACAACTCAATAAAACTTTGGGTGACTCATAAAGGACCACATCTACTAAATGTGGGAAGTTGCAATGTGGTGATCGCTTCTGTTTTGGAGTTCTTAGGTAGTGAAAAAACATATATTTTATGGCGCTGGTGAGTAGAAAGCAAGGAACCGATTTTACACCAATACTCTTTGTTGGGAAAACATTGAATTACACAAGACATCCATCCATTCCCAAGGCCATGATTGAGTCTTTGCTTGGAATTCACTTTTGTTCATGGTGATTCTTGCTAACATTGTAAAGCAAAATCAATTTACAATTGTCAATTCTTGCTGGAGGAGGACCCATAAGTTTTCTTCTTACGCTTATATAAATTGATTTCTTCAGGTCAATTCTCATGTACTGAGTTGTTGAGAAGGGAAAGAAATTGGAGCACTGTAATGCCCAGCATTATCCACAAGTGGATACCTTATCACATGGAATAATTATTCATGCTAGCTCCTAGTAATGGCATGCCGCTAAGAGTACTGGGAGATTGTTTAATTAATTAACTAAAAATGCAATTTTAAAAGAGGATTTTAGATCTATAAGATAAAAGTTCATCTTCTTTAGTGTGGGAATATGGCTACCGAAAAGGTGAGAATTAGATTATATATGCGAAAACATGAAGTGATCACCACTTTGATTTGAGTAGTGTTCTTGTAGCTAGATAGATCCTGAAATCCCAAGCAATATCCTTCAACATTCACTAATATTTTATGTGCTGCCTGCCGGCCCCCGGCTATATATTCCCAACTCCCCCCTCTTACTTCGTTCATATATCTAGGAAGAAATGGCTGTGCCTTGGCACATGAAAGCACATGCAAGCTTGCAAGCAAGTGAAGAATATTCAAGATCTATTTCCATCCCGCTTTATTCCTCATTCTTACATGTTCTTTGGTGCATCTAATAATAAAGGGGTAAACTTCACCTATTATCCTCCAAGTTTTAAGTATCAATCATCTTGATCCTTACACTTTTAGATAGCAAACCCTCGATCAAACGATCAATTCATAGACACGTGCGGTTTTTTTATCTGTTTATAAGACATATAAAAACACTTGGTGGGCGTATAATGAATAGGAGCCGTATACGTGGAGGGACCGAGCGTGACCATGAATCAAAAGTGTGAGGGTTTTCGTGTCCAATGTTGAAGTGTAAGGGTGAATGATCAAAATGTTGAAGTTTAGGGACCATATGTATAGTTACAATAAAGGGAATCCTATTTTTCACTTTTTGATCTAGGTCATTGTACCTTTCTTATTTTATTATTTGATCGAATTTTCCTCAATTATTGCTCCCTTGTGTACGACCTATGATGTGCAAAGGGAAATGCATGGTTTATGACTTCACCTTTTAACAAGATAAGCTTTTTTCTTACAGTAACCATCTTCTAAACCTTAACATCAAAAATTTATAGAACCTAAAAAGTAATTGACTAAATTAAAAATAAAAGAAATAACTAACAACAAATACAAGGGTAAATTTAAGGGTCTTGTCTTTGTTTTAAATGTTTTTTTTATTGTTATGAATATCTCGAATTAGTTTTTGCATATTAAAATCAAATTCATCTCTCATATCAAATCAAGATTAATATGTTTTTGGAATTATATTTTAAATTTTTTTTTGAAATTTTTTTTTGAAATTAATAAATTTTTAATGTTTTTAAATTATTTTGATGTGTTAATTTTAAAAATAATTTTTAAAAATTAAAAAAATATTATTAACATATTTTTCTAAATAAATTAAAAAGTAATTATAATTACATTTTCAAAGACGGTAAAAGCATTGTCCTTTTAATTGCATGACTCAAACCCGAAAGTTTGAATTCTTGATAATTTAAGAAGATATGACACACCTAACCATTAGCCAGCGTTTAGGGTGCTTAAATTACCCTGCTAGACTACAGACAGAGCTTTACTGTTTATAAACAGCGAGGCTACTCTCTCTTCTTTTTTTCCTTCTCAATTCAGTCTTTTTCCTTCTTCTTTTTTTATCAATTTTTTTTCTACAATTTCTTCCTTAAACTTTTTAACAATAATTTAAATTTTTAAATCAGTCAGTCAGGTTATTTTTATACTGATCAAATTATCTGAATCATATATAATTTAATTTAAAATTTAAGCTTAAAAAATCAATTAAAAAAACTTCAAAATTAACTCACATGGTTTAATATGCGATAATTGAGTTTGTTTGGATGGGATTATTCAAAATTAAATACGCAATGACACTACATTTAAAAAGGAAATAAAGAAATGAAGTGCATAGGTTTCAATTCTCAATCCCAAGAGACCAACGACAATACACATTTGAATGGTTGGTCCAAATTTCAAGTTACATGCGGTTGCATGGATTTTTCCTCGGCATCATTAGCAAACAAAGCCAAAAACAGGCTAATGAGCTACCATTTCTCGTCTGTTCTTGATTTTTCACTGCCTGCAATAATGACATAAGAGGAAATATCCAAGGCCAAAATGAATGAAAAGATTCGTAGGCCGACCCGATGCATGCAGATTTTCAGACTCGACTCCTCTCGTCACTGCCCAATAAATGTAATTACCCGACTCCTCCATTTCAAAATTTCTTTAATTATCCTTTTTTTTTACTAACAAAAAAGAGAATTTCTAGTTTAATCAAGCATCGTTATTAATTTCGGTCAGTAATTATTTACATGGCTATTATAGCATGTCATAATCATGGCCCTCTTTTTACTGTGGATCCGTTGCAATGTTTTTCCATATCATTTATATTTTCTAATAATAATTATAATTATAATAATAGAAGATAATTCCTCTCCATTACATAATTATAACGGAAAAAAAAAAGAATATAGTTATTGGAACTTGAACCTGCTTAGCTGCTTCACTAAAAGAAGTTGTTAATTACATTTGATAGCTAAGTCTGCTTATTTGCAAAGTCATCTTATATCAAACTAGTGCAAAGGATCCAAAGTAGTGCCACGGGTCGTAACATCCCAACATTAACATATACTAAAAAGGTTTTGGTATTTCACTGTATCAATAAATAGTGAAATATTTTAATTTTTTATAATTTAATACTTAATTTTTTATAATTTCATTATTTAATAATTTTTTTTTAATTTCATTCTCTATTATTGGGTTTAATGGGTATTGGACTTCATAATTTATCTTAATTTACTTTCTATAGAGTTAACTCATTTTTTAAATTGAAAAATTAAATGAAATTTTATTTTCAATTTTATTCTTCAATATAGGATTAATTGAGTATTGGGCTTAATATTTTTTTTTCGACTTTCTACATGGTTATTAAGGTCTCATAATAGCCTAAATTGATCTTAGTAAATCTGAGTTGATTTAATATGTTGTTGTCTCAATATTTTTTTAAAAATATCATCTTGATTTTTTTAGCTAAATTATATTTTTATCAGTCGTTCAAGTTGTCTTTGAACTTGTAAAGTCAACTAAGTCACATCAGGTCAACCCCTATATATTTTATTTTATTTTATTTTATTGTTAGAAAATACATTAACAACACTTGAATATATATATTTTTATGTTCAATAAAAAATGATATGACGCACAATATAGGAGCGCCAAGAATTATTTTGTTCTTAACTATGCTAATTTCTTCATTATATTAAAATAAGATTGGGCTCCCAGAAATACATTTAATTCATGTGTTAACTTTATTTATTTAACTTGTTTTCATCTTAACCTCTCTTTTTTCTATAGTGTATATATTACAACTTTTTATCATTAGATGCATTCATCATTATTAACCAAACATCATAAAATTTATTTTAAAGTAAAATATCAAAAAAACACTTTACATATAAAATATTTTCAAACCAACTAGACTTTTTTAAAAGAATCTTTAACTAAAAAGGTAATAAATTAATATTTTTCAGGTAATTAGGTAATTTTTTATATATGGTTGAAAATACTTTTAATTCCTTCTCAACTAAAAAAAAATACTACTAAAAATCACTTTATATATAGTACCAAACACACTACAAGAAAAAAAAATCAAAGCACAATTGAAAATTTACTTTGCTCCTAAATGTAATCTAATAAGGCTTTATTTATATCTATGTATAAATAGCGGCTAAAACTAGTTTGGAAATTATTTTAGCTGTAAATTTATTGGTATTGTTCACTAGAAGAATGTAATGATGTTTTTGTCTTCCCCGCCAAAAGACCTATAATTAGCTATTGAAGGTATTAAAATATTTTCAAAAGGCACATTAGTTATTTTTAAATTAATTAGAGAAAATTATATCTCTTCTCATTTCAAAAGCATGCTGAAAAGATTGAAAATATTTTAAAAGTGAACATTTCAATAGTAGCATTAAGTGACAATTTGATTCTTTCAAAATAGGTTTTTCATTATTATTATATAAGATGAGAGATAATTTTGTGTTTGGATATATATTAAAAATTCAAAAATCAAAAGTACAGTGAAAACGATCAAAATGTCATTGGAAATTAAAATTGGCCTCGAGAAATTTTTTCATCTTTTTCCAAATTTTTTTTCAATATTAACATGTTAGATTAGGGGTAAGTTGATATTTAATTAAATAAAACACAAAAAAAGGATAAGAGCATGTGACGCATTTAGAAGCACGCAGGTGACGCCTGTAACCTCTGGGCAACACATGTGGCGTCTCCTGGTATTCAAAAATACTCTTTCTGGTGTTATAAGTGCTTATATGTTCTTTTTTTTTATTGGCATGACATGTGTCTCAGGTGGTGGCTCAACTTGTAACTAGTGAGTCTTTTCTTTTCTCTCTCCTCCCTAAAAAATTAGAACTTGGCTCTATTGTTTGTTGGTATTTCAACTCTATTTCGTATTCTTTTAATTGTTAATTTTCGGTATTGATTCTTTTGTATAAGTTTTATTTGTTTTTAATTTCATCATTCAATTCAAATTAAATATATTATATTTTCCAATTTGATTCTCATTGTTTTGATTTCTAATTTCTTGTTTGTTATTTTGTAAAAGTTATTATTCTTTTTATAATTTCACCATTCAATCAAAAAATTGTTTGTATTTTTTATGTCAATTTTGGTTCTTATTCTTTTGAATTTTCTTGGTCATTTTACTAAATTGATTTTTCTTTTCAATTTTGATTCTTATTCTTTTTATCACTATTTTTTGAATCCATTTGTATAATTATTTTTCAATTTCATCATTCAATACTTGATTGATTAAGAATTGAATTTCATGATTCTTTCAAATTGACTGTTTCAAGTCTAATGACTCGAGTCACAGATTTGAAAAACTAACATGATTTTTTTAAAAAAAGCTTTATAATCTTTTTTATTTTTTATAAAATTATTTTAGTTTTATAATCTGCGCTGCAGGTTTTGGTGAGATATTCTGGCCTGACTCGATTTTGATTAGAATAGTTATATTTTTGCTACGCAACTCGGAGGCTTTTTTATTTATGATTTATTTATTTATTTTAAAACATGCACATCAATTTTTGCACAAAAAAAAAGTTCAGTCATGCGATAAGTGCGGGTCTGGTTATCTCAGCTAAACAGGAAACCATATTCATGATAGAAAATTCCCGTTCAAATCACAACCGACCCGACGCCACTTGACCCTACCACTTCAAAACAAACCAACCATCCCCAACCGCCAAAGCCGTCCAAGTCAAGATCCGACGGCTGAAATTAAACAAAAAGAAAAAACCGAGTCAGCAAAGCCGAAAGAGTCCCAAGTCCAGAACATGAAACGGAGGTCATAAGTAAATAACAGAATCAGTTACAAATTAGTATCTCTATTCTTACAAAACAAATCAACTAATCCCTCTAATTTTTAATTAATTAATCTTTTGTCAATCATGCTTAATTTAATTTAATTTATTCCAAAATACTTCTTCTCATCAATATTTATATAATACTTATTTATTTATTCAAATTTTATGTTTCTTATGACAAAATAAATAAATAGATTAGAAAACAAATATAAAATGAATGAAAAGAACTAATTAATCCGTTGTTAAAATTATAAGGTCTATTTTATCTACTTTGAAATATTACAGGAACTAGTTTTTATAACACTGAAAATAAGAGAGACAGAGGGAAAGGCTGTCAGACAGGTCACCCTATCTTTTCTCGTGGTGGAAATGATTCCTCTCTCTAAAAAATTTGGTCTTAATTTCATTTGCATTTCAAAAATTCCTTCTCTCTTTCTCTCTCACTATATATATAAACCTCCTCTCTTCTCTTCAGCTAACCCTTACACTCCTCCATTTTCGTCTCACCCTCTCTCTCGAGCGCAACCACCAGCTAGCAAGTCAGGCAGGCCACATCTTTCGCTAGACTTGGCTTGGTCTGTTTCGCTCTCTGTCTCTAGATATCTCCTCTGTCTCCGACTTCAAAAGGTAAGTGACTGATCTGTATTTGTGTTTCGATTTGTTTTGAATTGTGTAGATCGGGTGAACGGCTCGTTTTCTGATTTGAAATTGGTTGAATCGTGGATTTTTTCTTCGCTTTATCGGTTTTGTGTTGCCGATCTAAGTTAAATTTTGGTGTATTGTGTTGTTGAAGGTTAGATCTAGAGGTTTTTGGTGGTTTTGTTTGGATCGTTTGATTTGATAGCTTGATCTGGTTTTGTTGTGTATAGATCTGCTGAGATGTTTTTAGATCTGTTGATTTGACCTTTCAGATTTTGATTTTGATTGCCATCTCGTATGAACTTGAAGAAACGTAGAATTTAAATGGTGTGCAAATTGGACATTTTATGTGGTGATTGATTGAGATTTAGCTTCAGCTGTGGTGTCTTGGATTCATTTTCAATGGCATTTGTGTTGTTTTTAAGCTTAAAACTCTTATTTTTTTTCATAAGATGGCTGGATTCTGTGAGTAAATGGTAAACATGCTGATTGGAATTTGAATCGTGTGAAATTGGAAATGATGTGTGGTGATTGCCTGAGATTCAGTTTAAGCTGCAGTGTCTTGAATTTATTTTTTTAATGATATTTGGGTTGTTTTCTAAGCTTAAAATTCTTATTTTTTCATAAGATAGCTGAATTCTGTGAAGAGTAAGATTGTAGTGAATGCTGATTGGAATTTGATGAGTAAATTTTATTGTTTGCATTTGTTTGAAGCTTTGGATGGTAAATGATTTGGAATGATTAATTGGCTGGTAGATTTCATTTTGTGAACAGGGGAGAAATTGGATGTGTTGTAGTTGATTATTCTTTATACAGATGGCTTTGTAAATTATCTAGAAAGATTTTTCTGTATTTATGGTTGTTTCTTTTGCTCTTTTTTATTTTTTATTTTTTTGTACAGAATTTGTAGAAAATGGCCGATGCCGAGGATATTCAACCCCTTGTCTGTGACAATGGAACTGGAATGGTGAAGGTGGGTTGATTGCTTTCCTAGTTGTGAAGGACTCTGTTTTGTTACTCCTAATTTGTTTGGTGTGGTGTTAATAAGTTATTGTGTTGTGTTGTTTGCAGGCTGGGTTTGCAGGTGATGATGCACCCAGGGCAGTGTTTCCCAGTATTGTGGGTAGACCAAGACACACTGGTGTCATGGTTGGAATGGGGCAGAAGGATGCCTATGTTGGTGATGAAGCACAATCTAAAAGAGGTATCTTGACCTTGAAATACCCCATTGAGCACGGTATTGTAAGCAACTGGGATGATATGGAGAAGATTTGGCATCACACTTTCTACAATGAGCTTCGTGTTGCTCCTGAAGAGCACCCAGTCCTCCTGACTGAGGCTCCCCTCAACCCTAAGGCTAACAGAGAGAAGATGACTCAAATTATGTTTGAGACCTTCAATGTTCCTGCAATGTATGTTGCCATCCAGGCTGTCCTTTCCCTGTATGCCAGTGGTCGTACAACTGGTTCGTGTATCCATCATTATTGAATTCTGTATTTTGCATTTTTGTAGTTAGGAAATGATTTTGGTACTGATTGGATTCTCACTTGAACAGGTATTGTGTTGGATTCTGGTGATGGTGTGAGTCACACTGTGCCAATCTATGAAGGTTATGCCCTTCCACACGCCATCCTTCGTTTGGATCTTGCTGGTCGTGACCTCACTGATGCTTTGATGAAGATTCTGACTGAGAGAGGTTACATGTTCACCACCACTGCTGAACGGGAAATTGTCCGTGATATGAAGGAGAAACTTGCGTATGTTGCCCTCGACTACGAGCAGGAGCTTGAGACTGCCAAGAGCAGCTCCTCTGTTGAGAAGAACTACGAGCTTCCTGATGGTCAGGTCATCACCATCGGAGCTGAGAGATTCCGTTGCCCAGAAGTCCTCTTCCAGCCTTCTCTCATTGGAATGGAAGCTGCTGGCATCCACGAGACTACATACAACTCAATCATGAAATGTGATGTGGATATTAGAAAGGATCTGTACGGTAACATTGTGCTCAGTGGTGGTTCCACTATGTTCCCTGGTATTGCTGACCGAATGAGCAAGGAGATCACCGCCCTTGCCCCTAGCAGCATGAAGATCAAGGTGGTTGCACCACCAGAGAGAAAGTACAGTGTCTGGATTGGAGGATCTATCCTTGCTTCCCTCAGCACCTTCCAGCAGGTGAATTTTTTAACTTTTCTCAGTCCCTCTTACGAGTGTCATGTGATTTGGATTGAGGCTGACATGTTTGGTTTGTGTTTGTATCAGATGTGGATTTCCAAGGGTGAGTATGATGAGTCTGGCCCATCCATTGTCCACAGGAAGTGCTTCTAAGTTCTACAAGTGCTTTGATGGTGAGTTCTTTTTCCTATTTAGTTGGCTTTTTTCGTGTCAAGGTGTCATGAACTCAAAGTCCTGGTTGATATGGAGAATTTATTGAGGTGGGGGTCACTGAAGGAGAAGGGAACATTCTGATCTTCGATGTATCGAATAGGCTTGTGATTCAATGTTGATATCGCCGCCATTTGTGAAGCTTAAACTGTAATGGTCCTCCCTCCAGATGTGGTGGGCAGACAGACACTTTGGTAATCAAGTTCTTTGCTTCCCTCACATCATCACCAATGGTTCAACCTTGTGTCTTTTTTAGTAGGATGCTTGTAGTCGGTGAGTGATTGTGATGATGCTTTTCTATTTTTATTTTTTTCCATCTCGACATTTGAAGGGTTTATTTTTTTTTCCTGGGAACATTAATGTTAATAGTTATTGTATGAGAAATTTTATGTTAGTGTCAATTTGCTTTCATAAACCCTATGGAAATCATATTTAATACTTTTGTTTGAACTTTGAATTGATCTTTCAGTCCTTTCTAGACCATCTTTTTGGGTGTTTGTTTTATGCCGCTGTTGTTTTCTTGAATGTTTCTTTCTGCCGTAGAATCTGCCTGCCCGCACGCCGCCTTCTTAAAAGACTTAATTAGCAGCATCTAAATTTAATATTGCTGAGAGTATTAAGTTATTCCCTCCCTTTAGGTATCATCTCGGGATAGAAGCGATGGAAAAATTATCTAATCCAAAAGTGTTAAAAGATTTGCTTTATATCTGTTCTTTGAACCAAACACGATTCTGTTTCTTTTTGGTCCTTTCTGTCTGTCATGGGACGATAATTGAGGAGGCCGAGAGAAGCTGGGATTGCGTGACTAGAATTTGAATACTGTTAATGTTCAAGGGTGGTCAAACTAAAGATTCTATGGTCTTCATGTTGAAGAAGTGGATTTAAATGAATAATTTATTTATTGTGATTAAACCACAAGGAGACGGAGAGGTGAGTGTTGTTGGTGGAGGAATAATTTGTTTATTGTGATTTGGTTGGTGGTGGCAGCAGGGTGATAGTGCTTTCCATTTTTTTTTTATTGTTGACTGGTCAAAATAAGGAACGCAAAACTAAAATAACATGGGATATTTTAATGCTAGCAAGGTGCTATGTACAAATCTTGAATCGATCCGCTCACGGGTCTTCCATAGATTGCATCGCTCTGGTCGCTGATGAAATATTTTGGATAAGCGTACCAATAGCATGGAGGGAAAAAAAGATTATTCAACTTAATTGGATTTCTCAAGATGATAAAAAAGTTTATTTAATGAAAAATATATATTTTAAATTGGAAGAATATGGAATGGACAGAGTTCAATTTTTTTTGGAACGGTTGCGGCAAAAATGATAATGAGAAAAACAATCAATTAGTTTGTTCCATAGTTATTAGACCCGGTTCAGACGTTGATTCTGCTATAAGACCGGGTTTTAAATTTTATGAGTTAATTTAGATTAACTTGGGTGAAACCGAAAAATAAATAGTAATTATTTATCACCCGCTGAAAGTTATCTGCTCTGAATCTGATCGCTGCCCATCCATCATGAGGAACTCCAGCTGTAGTCTCCTCAAGGTGGATCAACGAGATTATATCTTGAAGGATCCTTATTGGGGTCAAAATTCTCAGATCCCCATCCAACCACGTAAAAGCTATAGCCATGTAAATGGATGGGATGGTTATCAGCAGCTAATACATTTGTCCCTTGAAGAATGATCTCAACACTTGCAAATGTACTCCAAAACCCACCGGCTTGTTTTTTAATAAATTCGATTCAGTTCAGCCACCAAGTCGATTTTTTGGGCCGAATCGAGTTTAATAACTATAGTTTGTTCAACGACGTGAAATAAGTTGTGTATAACTCTTTTTAGTAACTTAGTTATGTAATCTGTGTTCCACCGCACGTTGAATAAAATATCTTTTGAGCAAAGTTAATCTGCAGGTTTGTATTCATGTTTCAAAGAGGAAAAACCAATGTCGAATAAGAAAAAAACAATATAGAATAATGAAATAAATAAAATAATTGAAAAAACAATGCTAATCTATTAAGCTTGCGATCCAAGCCATTTGACTAGAAACAATAAACTTAAAAAAAATTCTTAAAGTCTAATCTTCAATTAATTAAATATTAAATGATGATTCTTTTTTTAAAAATAAATCAAACATACAAACAAATAGCAATTATAAGCCAAAAAAACTTAAGCATGCTTGGGTCAACCCACTAAACCCACATGTCAAGTTATAAGATCAAAATAATCCTATTGATTGAAAGGAAAACAAGGAAAATCATGAACTCAATTAAAAAAAACCATTGTCGAATCATGAGAAGGAAAAAAAATAAGTCCTAAAAAAAACTGATATCATCCCTTTTCCCAGGTCATTTGATTGAAAGCATCAAAATATGGAAAAACCATGAAGGATCTTAACAAATTAAATATTGAAGAATGAATTTTTTGTTTTACAAAATCAATTTTCTTTGTCATAACCTTGATCTCATGCATATTGAAAAGAACATGTTTGAAAATATTTTCAACACGCTTATGGACGTGAAAGGAAAAACAAAGGACAACATCAAGACTATAATGAATATATGTGTGTTTGTCAAAGTAAAAATATAGAGTTGGTTTATGATGGGTCATGGGTCATAAAACTCAAAGTCAACTTTGCCTTAGATAAGAATGCACAATTATTTGTTTACCACTAGCTTAAGAGTCTGTATTTTCCTTATGGACATGCTTTGGACATGTCAAGGTTGGTGAATTTGAAGGATTGTAAATTGTATAGAATGAAGAGTTATGATTACCACATGTTTATGCAAACACTCATTCCACTAGATTACCAGGATTTATTGCCGAAGGGGATATGACATGCACTCATGGAGATCAATCACTTCTTTAGAGATATATACTCCAACAAGTTACAGACACAACACATGGAGAGACTTGAAACGAATATCGTCTAGAAAATTTACGAACTTGAGATGATATTGTCTCCATCATTCTTTGACTCAATGAAGCATTTAATATAGATAGATGTATCCATTCGAGAGGTTAGGGATTACACAACATCGTAGTTAAAATTCTATTGTTTTTTTTAATTCAAAATATTCATTTAATTTCATGCATGTAATTGTTCAACCTTAAGAGAAAAGTAAAAAAACAAGGTGCATGTTAAGGCTTTGATATGCGGGGCTTATATTGTTGAAGAGATCTTAACATTTATCTCGTACTATTTTGAGCCTCACTTGATAACAAGAATCAATCGCGTTCTACGACATGATGACAGTGAGGAAGTACCTTCGAGTGAGAACTTGTCAATATTCTCTCATCTTTAATGACCTTTACCAAAAAATACTATAGGAGAAGATATATGACAGAAATAAAATTTAGATAAACGTATAATTATGTGCTACTTTATTGTGATGAACTAAGACCTTTTAATCAGTAAGTATATATATAACAAGTCGTTACTTTTGAACAATTTATCTCTTATGCTAATATAAACTGATAGATTGTTGAATTCCTCGTAGGCAATATCATCAATTTTTATTGTCCCAACACCCATAACTGACTAAATCTCAAATATTTTGATTATAACATGAATAATTTTCCACGTGGTTCAGAACATATGTAAGGAATGTTTAATTAGGTATACTTAATTTCATTACATATTTCTCGTTAACTGTGATGAACATGTAATTCTTATTCCAGGTTTATCAATTGGAAGAGAATGTTGGTGTTACTTTGAATTTGCTAAACCCGGGTCCTAAAAAAAATATGAAATGCTATAAAAGGTATTTCATTAATGGACAAGTGTTTCTGTAACAGTCCGGCAGCGCCAAAGAAGCATGATCAAAGTTGAGGCCGGGGGAAGAAATGAAGGAGGCGTGTGGGAGAAGACTTACCTGCAGCAAAGAAATTAAGTGAGCAAATGTATGGTCAAGATCGGACAGGAAGCACTTACGTGGAGGGCTGAGATGAAGAGGCTCCTGCGGCTGACAGCTGGCAAGGGAGTAAGTTCAAAGAAAAACGGCACCGTTTGGGAGAAGAACAGAAGTCCAAATACGGCACAGTTTGGGAGAAGAAAAAAGAGTCCAAATATAACACTGATAAATAAAACAGCTGTCAATTCTATCTATTCTCAATTAACCGAGAGTGACAATAAAAGGGAGAGGGAGGGGCAGCAGATAGGCAGGAAATTGCTTTGAAGCAAATCTCATTCACCCAGGAGGCCCGGGCTACCTCGAAGCTGCCCAGAAATCTAGATTAGGGTTTATCAATTCAGCATTGTTCTTTCTATTCAGTTTCTTTAAGATATTTGTCTTCAACTTGTTATTTCAATTTTTCCCACTTACCTGTAAGCTCAGGTTAAAGAAAAGCCATAATAAGAATTCCAGTATTTTTTCCATTAAAACTACCAAGACCATTACAGTTTCATACTGAATAGTATGGTCAGGGTAGCAAGATATACAACAATTAGGTTTGTGTTAAGAGATCGACTTCCAATGAGTTTGAAGTTGACTATTATAAGAAGTTAAAAAATATCATTGAATTGCAATATCATAGCGAGTAGAATGAAGTCTTTTTATTCAATTGTTATTGGTATGATATCACTGGCAAAGGAATCAGAGTAGATTCTTATTATGGTTTGGTTGAAATTAAAACAAAGACTAAACTCTGCAACGTTGATGATGTCTTTTTTTTACCAATCAATGCCAACAAGTTTATTACACATACACTCCTTCCTTTAGAAAAGATTGTTCAAGAGTTGATTGATTTTTCGTACTAGAAACCAAAACCAATAGTCATATCTAGGTTGTTTAGGATGGCAACAATGAATTAACAGTGAGAGATGATGTCTTTCAACTTGATAAGTTAGTTGATCCATATTGAGTTGCTCTGTCTAATGACTTAGAAGAAAATTTGAATTTTCACATTATCGAGAATACTTTGGTTAATGTTGACGTTAACGAGTTCAATGATATTTTGAAAATCAATAGATATGCACAAGTTGATAAAGATGATGATAACGATGGATTCAACGTAGAAGATTGCGATGGAGATGACAAAGTTGAAGAGGAAGAAGAAGACAATTCTGATTAATTTGCACAACACGAATGTGTAATGCCATAAATTATAATGTAATGACAATAACATTAATTTATTATTAAATGAAAAGTAAAAATTAATTTCATATGATTTTAATATTGTGCTGTGATTTTAAGTATTTGTAGGATGGATATATAAGAAATACATATATAATTTGACAATAGAAACTGTTGTACACCATTGGAAATATCGATGGACTACAAAATACCAATAGATACATTAATGGATTAAGTCCTTTAATTTATGTATATGCCAAAAGGAAAGTCAATAGCACATTGTACGGACAATATCACTGCTAAATCTTCTAGCAGCGATTCTAATGACTATGAGTCGTTAGATGCTGACCAAAAAATAGCACATGAGACTCAGGCAGCCATGCTTGACATGGGCTCATCGAGTGCATTGCTACCATGTAGAGAGGTGATCCCTTCATAGCAAAATCTATTTTCCTGAAAGTATCGGGCTTAATGGAAGAATGACCCTTCAATGTAAGTTTGTTTTCCCTTTACAACGACATGTTAATAATTTTTCAAAAATTAATTTCAATTAACGAATGCAATTTCAGGTTTACAAACATAAGGCTGCCAAAACCATAACATCGATGATGAAATCGTCGATGAAATTTTATTATTTCAATAGAGTCAGATCTCCAAACATCCTAAATAAAAACTTATGATTGATACATGGTTCAGAAGGTTTAAGGTTAGTATTAATTTAAATATTTTTTTATGTTAATTTGGTTAGTTTATTAATTTTAATGAAAATTTTCTTTTACAAATTGTAATTGCAAGGAAAAATTTGAATGGGATAGAGCTGACAACTCCATTACAATGAGGGTTGGGGAGAATTACATTGCAGCTAGGTAAGATTAGAATCAAAATAAAGTTTTTTTTTTATCCTTTTATTCAATTTTATTTTTCATTTACTGACAGATAATTCCTTTGTAACATATAGGTTGCATGGGTTTTTTTGTACAAGGCATAAAAGAAAGCAAAAAAAAATGCCAAAAAAAAGGAGCTTCCAAGATGGAAGGATGTAATGATTTAGAAGGACGATTTCATATCGTCGTACTTCTCAGAGGATGTGTGGGAAAAATATATCTAGCATGTGACGTCCAAACATTTTTTGCGACGATCACACTCTGTATGAAGAACCAGGACCATCATGTTTACTGTTCTGTAACCACACACACCATCAGCTCCATTTCATTCATTTTGCATGCGAAGTGGATTGTAAGATTCTGTTTTAATTACATCCATTTTTTTATTTGTTGTTTTTTTTTATAAATATATTTAACTAACAATAATTTTCTCTTGCAAGCTACGATTCTTGGAGGCGAGCAAAGCCCGATGGAACTTTTTGTGGAAACACACGTGCGGATTGATGACCACCAATAAAGGGTGCATTAGCTTATGGATAGTCAAGCTCAACACTTTGTGGTATGTTGGTTTTGAATTATTTTCTTCTTAAGTTAATATTATTTTAAATTTGCAGACTTTTTTTTTAAGGATACATATAACACTCGATTGAAGGAGAGATATAGAGACAATCATTTTACTCATCTGGATCTCAATCTGAATTTGTGGTTGGAGGCAAGATCGTCTGGTGGACCCAAAAGAAATCGGGTGTACGATTTCTCTAACACTATGGTTGAGGACTTGCAGACAACCTATGGTGTTTCAACTATTAGGTTCTCTTAATCGGTTTCAAGCACTCAAACTCCAGAGTTCGAGGTGATTTTAGACCAACGAGTTCAAGCTCGGACGACCCATCTTGGTGCTAATTATAAACGACTCAGTGCTGAGACGACCGAACTTTGCTAGTTGATAATGGAGATGAGATCACATATAAGTGATACATGTTCTCCCTCTTATTGGCCCTACGGTCCCGGAGAAGACCTACCTCCTCCTCCTCATCCAGTACTTCTATTTTAAATTAATTGTATTTGAACTTATAAATGTTTAAATTTGTAATAAATATTTGATTTTTATATTAATTTATTTTCTACTTCTTTTTAATAGAATTTTTTTAAAAATATATATTTTTAAATTATTACTGACGGGGTCCTTCGCTATTTTACTCATTGACAGAATTAGAGACAGTTTTGTTTGATGGTTATATGTCAAATTCACTTAGGAGAATATTGATGGACAAAAAAAATCACCGATAGAAATACTGACAGAATGAAACGGATAAATTTTATTTTTTTACATGCTTTTGCCGTCAATAAATCCATCAATAAAATTATTACTGACAGACTTATTGATAAACAACAAATCACCAATGAGAGTTTTTTCAATGAAGTATTGTCATCCGTGAGCCCGTCAGTAAAATTCATGCTGATGGATTAATAATATAAATACTGACAAAAAAATCTAAAAATTCCAGTAGTAGTCATAGCAGGACTCATGGGAGAAATACACCATCAATATCTCGAACCGATCTTCGAAAGGATATTTTCCATTCTTTACACAAGTTGGAGGATCCTTTTAATTGTTTCTAGTTTGTAAAAAATGATGAATTCTAAGATTTTCGCTACGGTGTTTACCTCTGTCCTGGCTTACCTGGAGGCTGGCTTATCTGCTAAATAAAGAAATCCCTTCTACAAGCATCGTGCTAACATTGGAACGGAAGTTATACACGAACTTAATGTTCAAAAGACTCTTTATGACTAAATTAGCCAATGCAAGAGAATTTTTTTTTTTTTTTTCTTTTGCGAGAGGAGAGGAGAACTGTAAAAGAATGTCATAGCTTGAGGCTCAAGGTTACAAAATATGGCCTTATCCCATAGGGCTTGTTGTTTTCCTTGCTGCGGAGCGTCATGGTTTTTGGTCCAACTTGTTTAGTGTTGGGGTTTAAAGAGATGGATTGGACTCCTTTAGATGGGATCTCAAAATTGTTACGACTCATATTTAAACATGAAAGGGAATTCATTGCACATGATATCTGTCCCCTAGTCAATGGAAGTCGACAAAAAATGGTAATATTATCAAGAAAAAGATGATGGTATTACGATGGCAGAATATTGTAAAGCAAAGGCAAGAAAATATAAAGCTGTAGTCCCACATCGAGAAAAGAGACATACAAAAGCTAGCCCTCATTTCTATAAAATGAAGCATGTCGTTAATGGAAGAAACCATGGAGCCGTGTGGTGAGCACAGAGCGAACTGTTCTTTCGCCTTTTACTAAAGAATACCGTGTGCTCTCCATTGATAGCGGCATACCTCTATTTTTGAAGGGATTTTCCATTGCGAAGATCCCTAACAATTCAAGTTCGAAAACCTTGTTTCCAATATTTTAGTTCGTAAAAATCCATCCTTCTAGGTTTAAGAGAGAAGGTTGGGGTAAAACGCAGAAAGTCGTGGAACACTAGCTAAACAGAAAAATGAATTATCTTTCAATCTGACTATTTCATTCTTGAAAAGAAGATGCATGGGATAAGAACAACTGCATATATCAGCAATTCTTGCTGCATGTATAATGTAGCTGGACAGATTTTTGTAGACACAATGTTTTGCTTCAAAAACTTAACAGCGATGAATTTGGCTTTTGCCAATATGGTAAAGTATTACATGTGTTCTGTTTGCAATGAGTCAAAATTTTCAACTGAAATAATTGAAGAAATCAGCATAATTCTTGAAGATTGTATCACTAAAATAATGAATTTGCTGTCAGGAAGATCATAGCAGCAAATTGATCTTTAAGTTTCAGATTCTTGGGATCTCTCTAGTATGAAGATATTGCCACTGTCATCTCTCCCTATCCTCATGTTATCATCAACATATCTGTGTTAACCAAATCAAGGATCAAGTGCATTCTTCACAATTACCAAACTATGATATTAAAGTAAGTATGCTCTAAGCAAATTCATAATAATGAATTAGAATGCCGAAAAGGATACGTGATCTCGAGCCAACCATCCGGATTGAATATGCTAAGCAGAAGATCGTAGTTTTTTCGAAACAGGTTCATCAACTGTCGTTGTTTTTCCACACAACAAAACAAAGAAATTTTGAAGTTACTGAAACATTCAGGATCAATTTGTGTTGCAGTCCTAAATGAAATGTTCTGCAAGAAAACTATAGTCTGCAGTTGCAAAACTACAATCACAGATCGCAGTTTCGAAATGTTAGCAAACGCAGCAATATAATATTTCATTGCTCAATAGGTTTAGCTTTACCTGATCAGGGATGATAGTAGAACTTTCATAGTTTATATCAACTCTCTGAAAAAGATTAGATGAAGATTAGTACTCTGTCATCACTTGCAATTTCAATGAATTATGATAGTCATAATCAAAGAAAAAGCAGGAACAAGTGACCAAAATGTAAAGTGTTTACTGATTTAGACGCAGTCTTGAAGGATGCCTCAATTGTCAGCTGTCCATTTAACAAATTCAATCCTCTAACATTGAAATTGATCACATTAACTGCTTTGCCCTCCATTTTTGCATCAGTAAATGAGGAAACTTAGTCAAAGACCAACAAAAAAATGAAGTAGATAAATTGCTTTTGACAAACAACGTATTTGCTGAAAAGAATAGAACTCATCAATCTTACTATATGCAAGAGAAATCTGATACCTTAGCGACATCAATGTTCTGGAAAAAGTCTCCCAAGGTGATAAAATCTCTCAATCCTAGCTTTGTTCTCTTTGAACCCAGTATAGTGATTGTACTGTACACAAGCTTCCAGCAACCACCCACCTTTCCAATTATAGAAGCAACACTTTAACTACCAAGTTTTCATCGGCACATACACAACTTACATATAAGCTTATTGACTTACCTTCTCAAGATTTAGAGTAGGATCTGGTGTTGGATTTTGAGACTCTAATAGCTCCACCAAACCAAGAATTGCAGATTTCTTTGCAGATGGGACTCCAAAAATCCCTCTATTAATTACTTTGATCACATTTTAATGCCACCCCATTTCAGTATTCATTGCAGAATGCTCAACAAGCTCATTGTTGAGGGAATTAATGGCAGAATATTAGGCATATGAGACTGAAAATTCAGGGGGGGACAGACATACCTTGGACTGCCTGGTAAAGGTCTGCTTTAATCTGTTCAACTTCCCTGTTATCTTTGTCTTTTTCATTGATCTCCTTGTTATCATCAACTAATCCAGGGCTTTGTTCTGCAACTTTGATGGTGTGAATTGGCCTAACCCCATCAGCACTTTTTTCCCTCCTGGTCCATGGATGAATTATAGCTGGGACTGACCTGCTATGAGTTTTAAGCATCTTTCTCATTCTTGGTACTGGATGCCCCACTTGAGAAGCTGGATTTACAAGCTTAGAAGCCATAGAATCCAGTTTCAGAAACATGATAGGTGTTGCTTCTTTCTTGTTTAAGCCTGAAAGATAGAGCCAAGAAAATGGGATTTGCGGTATCTTTTTTTCCTAATGGGGTTTGCATCCTCCTAGTTTGTTGGTTTATGTGTCCATTTTAATTTTTTATTTCAACTTGTATACTTATTAAATAGTTGTATGAATTCTATGAAGAGCGGTGATTGATTAATAAGATTTAATTTTCTGCTTGTAAAAGCGTGGACACCGTCCCTTCCCTGCCGTTTTGAGTCATCTTTGGATAAGATGTGTCTATGCATACCTGTGGTTGAGAATCTGAAATGGAGATATTGATTTTTTAATGTGTTCTTTTTAACATATTAAAATATTTTTTATATTAATAAATTAAAATATTGATAAAAATATTAATTTGTAGCTAAATTTTTTTTAAAAGTTTCCAAAGCATATGTCTAACAGTTTGTAAGGGTCTATTTGGATTGCAGTGCATCGCATGTATAAACAAACACTACCAAATTGTTTGTCCTAGCAATGTATTTGCTAAAAAATTAATTTTTTTAAGTTTAAAATCAATGTTTTTGATGTTTTTAAATTTTTTTAACATATTAATATTAAAAATAAAGTTTTAAAAATATTATTTTAATATATTTTTATATAAAAAATATTTTAAAACCTAATAACTAGGACACCAATCAAAAACTAAAACTAAGTTTAGTATTACGGTTGCACATCAGTAAAAATCATGTTTTTACTGCAATGTAATCTACGGTGCTCTGCAATAATAATGTATTTTTTTTATTTGCATTTCAAAAGCATTTTAAAAAAAATATGATTTTTTTTGTTTCAAATTAATATATTTTTAGTGTTTTTCAATCATTTTAATGTGTTAATATTAAAAATAATTTTTAAAAAATAAAAAATATTATTTTAATATATTTCTGAATAAAAAACACTTTAAAAAATAACAGCAAATATATTTATAAACAAGCTATAAATAAAAACTAAAACACTGAACACGATCAAGTGATTTGCCTGGCCAGCATAGCATAATTAAAGAGCCTTGTGGAGATTAAAGTAATTTTTTGTATTATAGTAGTGATTAATTTTTAAAATATTTTTTATTTAGAAATATAATAAAATAATATATTTTTATTTATTTTGATATCAATATATTAAAATAATTTAAAATACAAAAAAAATAATTTAAAAAAAAAACAAATTAAAAAAAATTAAAAAACTCAATCTAACCGCAAAAACACACACTACCTAAATTAAATCCAGTTGTTTTCACAATTGAACCGTATGGTAAAAAGGTGGAAAGCAAACCTACTTGCAATCCTTGCCGACCCTAGAGGTTCATCCTAAATATGCTAATTTGGCTGATTGAAAAACTATGATCAAATAAGCAAATAAAATTTTGAACTAGATTTCTACTAAAAGATTTTTTTTTCTCGGATAGAAATAACAACCCTAACTTGTTTGCAGTTAAGGATGGTAATTTAACTTGAACACGATTGATATTTGATAAAAACAGATTTGAACCGACTTGAAAGAAAGAAAATTTTTTAGATAATTACTTTGCTTAATGAGAAATGAATAAAGTATTGTCTAACTTAACTCTTTTATATATATATATATATATATATATATATATATATAAAAGAGAAAGAATTGATAGGGAAAAACAACAATGCTCCTGGAGGGATAGATATTAATTAAGTATAAAAAAATGAGGGGTATTGAGGTAATATTTGCATATGAGTTGATAAATATAAATAAATAAAGAGAAAGATCAGCAATTAGAGAAAGAGAACTGGGAGGAGAGAGAAATGAAGAGAATTAAAAAAAAATAAGTTGTTAAGGTAAGATTTATACTTTAATATATATAAGGGTTGTTATTAGTTAAGATTTTGAATTTGTTAAAGATTAGGGTTTTAGGTATAATTGATGAGTTGATTGAAATGTTATGGATTAATTGTTATCTGTAATGGTTTAATTGGTTGAATTTTAGATGATTTTGTTAGGAATTATGATTTTGAGATTAATTGGTTAAATTGATGTGTTGGGTGTGAGAATATTGAATTGTGAAAAATCCTTGCTACAAATCTCGATAGTATGGTCTTGAGTTTGAAAATGATGAAATTTCATTTTAGTCTTTTAAATTTAGATATTTACAGTTTAGTCCTTGAACTTTGAAAAAAATACAGATTATTCCCTGGAGCATAATTCAATATTCTTGGCAGAATTGAGGATTTATTATGGGTAAAATTTCAGTATATTTTATGAATTTATGATATTTTTAGTTTGGTCTTCTAATTTAAAAAATTACAATTTAAACCCCTAAAAATTTGAGAAAATTTCAAAATGACCCTAGCTGTAATTCTAGTTTTTCATATTCGTTTAAGGAATAATTGAGGTTAATTAGTGAATAATAATCATGTTTTTTTATTTGTTTTCTTTTGAATTAGATTTCGGAAACCGTTTGATTTTTGAATTTTTGAAAAAATGACCAGTTTGGTTCATAAACATATAGGGTTATAAGTTAAACCTTAAGTTAAGTGTATTAAATAGATTGTATATTTTTTTAAGTTGTTTTTGAGTGTGTTTTCTTTTGCATTCAGATAATCCTAATATTCTACGGGACATCAATAGAATTGCCTTTGGTATCTGCTTTTGTGTTATTTCTACTTTTAAGTCAGGTGAGTGGATAATCTTTCATATGCTAGAATATTAGTATAAATACTTGAATTGTTTATGTGTTTGGTACTGTGGTAGATTTTGTAGTTGTGATTTGAAAAAAGTTGTTTTTTATAAAAAGTACTTTTAGTTGAGGTTGGTTTGGTATTTATATATGTTTGGTTAAAACTGTGGTTAAAATTGAGGTTGAATAAAAAGTAGTTTAATGTGTTTAGTTAAACATGCTTTTCAAATTGAGGATATAAAATAATTAAAAAAGATATATATTAATATTGATGGTTTTTAATTTAAATAGTGTAGATTTAACTACCATTGTTACATCATTAAATAAATAATATTTTATATCAAATATTTTTTTATTATTTCATTAACTTATCTACAATTTCATCACGTATGAAATTCATCTGATAAGGGCTATAGTTTTCATAGTTTTTTTAGCGTGCAAAAAAATCAGGTAAAATACCATCAAAAACAAAATTGGAATTGCGATCAAATTTCACAAATGTTATGTCATCATGCGATGTTCTTCTAATTTATGTAGTGTTATTAAATAATATTAAACACTAGTTTTTCAAGTAAAATACAATTTTTTTAAAAAAAATTTACCGGGTCGGACGCGATCCAATAAATAGTAAAGGCATTGTTCACGTTAACAGTGTCCAGGTGAATTATTCACCTGGCAGTCGCGAGAAAAGCAGCTCTCAGCTGTTGTGCAGAACCGGTGGTTTAAACCCAAAATACATGGTTGGGTGCTTTTTTTCGTTACCAAACATGATGTTTACACGGTTGGCTTTGAAAGCTAAAGTTACCGCGTAAATAAACACCTTCTAAGATATTAATCTGTCTGTATGATTATGATATGAACATATAGTATGACGGTTAGAATACTCATGCTAACATAGTAATTTTAGTCTTTATGCACATTGTATCTGGAGCCTAGTTGGTCGAGAGAGTCGCCAACCTGTAGCAACTGATAATTCCACATTATGCAACGTCATGCTTATTGCATTTGATTTTTTGATGAGCCTTACCTTATGATATTCTTGTTATAACCTATTTGAGAAACTTTCATGTAAGAACTTAAAGTCATGTTTGTGTATATATTTCTCATCGTCGTATTATCTCGTGCACGTATATTGAATATTATCTACCCACTAAAATGTTGAACTAACCCTCATGTTATTTATCATCTTCAGACTTATAGTTTATTAGTAGATCGTTTTTGTTGAACCTTTAAAACCTGTTTTTTTAGTTGTAATTAGCACTTTTTTTTTTGTGCTCTATAATTACAATATTTATATTAACTCTTGTATTAAGATACTCAATCTATATTATGAAGTTAGTTATATTATCATGTTATGTAGAATTTTATTTCGGTTATATAAAGAAAAATGTTTGTATGTGTACGTGTATATATATATATATATATGATTCGTATAAATATAAAAATTTATAGAAAAATTTTATCTATAATACTGGTCAAGGATCCGAAAACTGTGTCGAGGCATCTTCTCTCTCATTTTTTGCTCTCCTGTAAATATCCCTGGATGGATACTGCATTCTTCTGAAAACAGTTTTTCTTCCATGACTTTTAGGTCACCATGACTTTGGTCAAATTCATTCATTTATTTATTTTGTAACTGAATCACATAAACAAAAGCATTTTACTTGCCTTTTCGATGCAAAATAGGAAAGTCAACAGTGACTTGAAGTCGGTGTGACAGTCACCAACAATCGAGGGCAAGATGATTACAAGCCGGTGACCAAACCTATCCACATACTTAAATGTCTGTGGAAGCTCTCCGTTGTCATCATCTACCAGGCAGGAATCAAAAATATCAAGGTGAGACATGCTGCACACACAAATTCCAATGTCTTCCCAGACAAAATCAGAAATTAACCCTAAACTTATATCATATTAAACAATAGATAATAGCATAATAAGTTATATTTTTCACAATCTTGCGTTTTAATATATTTTTTTTCTCAATAGGTGTTGTTTGGGTTCTCCAAATTATAATCATCAACTAAAATTTAAAAGATGTGATAAATATAACATAAGAAATTTAATTGAGGTGGTTTGAATAACATGGATTTGAAGAATGAGGTGGCAAATGATTGATATCAAACAACTCACTTCAGCATTAAAATGACACGATAGATTTTTATATTATACTTGCCAGCTCTTCAGGTTTCACTTGATTGCCAGAATTTTAAAATTCCACACATCCATTTAAAAAAAAAAAAAAATGCTACCACACTCTATTATAAAATTCTCAAAATATACATACTTATTATCTTAGTATCTTAATATACA
Organism: Populus nigra; assembly: GCF_951802175.1. Taxonomy (NCBI): domain Eukaryota; kingdom Viridiplantae; phylum Streptophyta; class Magnoliopsida; order Malpighiales; family Salicaceae; genus Populus; species Populus nigra. The sequence goes on from NC_084852.1 coordinate 18,501,849, forward strand.
TACTTCCATTAAAAAGCATTTTTATCCTTCTTCCCACACTCAGGTCGCTCATCGGCTACCAAATACACGTGAGTTCCAATAAATATTTTGAAAGCATTATCTTATGCAGCAGATGTAGATTGCTGGGTCTCTTGCTGTTGTTTCCACTGCGCAGGGGTCACAGCTTTCTTTATTGAGAGGGCATGGATCTCTTTCATCTCCTCTACCAGAGCAGCATTGACAAGTCGATGCCTCTCCAGCAGCCTCTTCCCCTCAAATTGTTCTGAGACAATCTCAATAGCAAAACTTGCACCACAACTGACAACCAGTAAAGTTTTATCAAAAAGAAAGACACAGAAGAGATGAATCAACACGTAAAGTTCCATTTTCAGACATATCTATTCGGGAGAAGGAACTCACCCTCCAGATGTATCAACCACTTCCTGAGATCACAAAAAAAAAAGAGAGAAAAAAAGAAGATGAATTAGTTTACAAAAAAGAAGAAGGAGAAGCATTACACTAATATGTTCGCCCTTAACAGGATTTGCGACAAAAAAGCCCTGAAACATCCTTAACAGGATGTTCTAGGACTACACTAGGGCACTGTAGTCATCAAACTCTAAGCTCATGAGAAACATCTAATTTTAACAATCCATCGCAAAGTTTATCCCTTTTTACCACCCTTTCTCACTGGAACCTTCCATGCCACTTCAGTTTACTATGTGTTGAACAGCATGAATTTATAGTATTCTGTATAAGTACAGTCTTCCAAAAATTTCACGTTGTCACTCCAATAGGGAACCTTGGTTCATATATATCATAGGAATACACTTGCATGAACTGGCTAATTCAGGAGTTCTCACCTAGACAAATACCAACGCTGACCAGAATATCACCAAATAATAATTTAAGCACCAAAGTATCCTCCGTGGTTTTATAGCTTATCCGACCAGCACTGTCATTCCATCAAGACGGTAATCACTGCACACTATTCAAAACACCTTCCTCCTTTCCAGTAATTTCATCAGAGTTTTCTAAAGGATAAATCACAGATTATTACCACTATGTAGGAGTCAGTTTCAATAAGGCCCTTAAACTTTCAATCACCATCCTACCCCTTTCATCTCACAAGAAGTCCCTCAACCTTTTTCTACATCGTACTTCAACATGAACTATAAATCATAGAAGAGGCAAACGAAATATGGAAGTTACTTCTAAATTCTAGTTTTACAACCATGAAAATATAACCCCGTTCCATGATGCTAGAACAGGCATAACCGAAACAGACTACCGTTGTGCAATGAGATTTTCATGTGTCAAACCCAAAATGAGTAGCAACCTTGTTTCCCTTTATCAAAGACTAAAATTTCATACAGCTCAACTTATCGACCTCCACAATGCTTAAAGAATCTACACGACATTGAGACTAGGTAACTGCTATAAAAACTCTACCATCAGACTATCAATAAAACATGAAGCAAAAGGCTGAAAGGACTAACAATGGACAAAGTTTAAGTGTTTAAGGATGATGTTTTCTATAAACAAAGAAGACCCACTTTCTAAAATCCAAAAACAAACACTAATAAAAGCCAAAACCCAAAAACAAAAACTGATCAATAGCAAATATAAACAGATCCGAGTAGCTTAAAATTGCTAATTAAGCTGAAAGTTAGTATCTTTTAGCATAATTACACAAAACAGAAGCACATACACAAAAATATTCAAAGGTAGGGATCGGAAATTAAAGAAACCAAATAGAGCTTACAAGATGTGAAGGATTCAATTTTGACTTTAGAGTAGACTCAACTTGTTCCTTTGTAACTCCCATCTCTTAACTTTTTGTGAGCTCCCTTTCTCTGTCTGATTCAGTTTTGTGCCCTAGAAATTTATGTGCTCTAAAGTTTTGTCCTTCCCTTGTTTATCTTCCATGTTTTTTGGTGGACTGAATTTTGAGGATTAAATTTGGGTGGACTGTATGGAAGGCCCACCTAATCCTACAAGCCCATATAGAAGTTTTTGTTTCTTGTGGAAATAATTTAAGGAATGCTGCTGAAAAAAATATAAAAACTTTGATTGAAAAAAGATTTTATTTATATTTAAAAATATATATTATTTTAGCTAATAGAATTTAATTGAGGGAAGAGATATAATCTGGATTGACATGTAAATTAAATAGTTTAAGAATACTCTTTGGCCCTCAAACAAAATTAATAATAGAATTAGTTGACTGTACAGTTATTTTAACAAAATATTTAATATCATCTTAAAATACCATTATTTTGTGATTCCATGATTGGTTAAGTTTTTCCAATTCATAAAATCATCTTAATACAGTAATTAGCATATCCGGCATTTCTATCATTTTTTCCCTTTCATTTATAGAGGAAATACCCTAAATTTACTATTGTATTTGTGTCAATTATTCATTTCTACTTTTGTATTTTTTTTCTTTTTTTTTTTCAATTAACCCTTGTATTTCTTAATACTATTCAACTAACCTAATATCTAATCTTTTGGAAGTCTCCACGTTTACTATGTCCATCAATTATGTAGCATTGTTAAATATTTTTATTTATGAGATAATTTTTAATATTTTTCATAGGATATATATAAATCACCTTAGAAGATATATTAAGAATTATTTTTCATAATCCCGAGGGATGTAATTTAACTGGTCAGATTCTAGATTTGTTTTTTAAAGGTCACCAGTTCGAGTCCTACAAATCTTAAGGTCATTATAGACTTACATGGTCATTAACTTTAGGAGTCGTTGGATTAATTGAGATGCACGCAAACTGACCTGAGTTTAATGGTTTAATAAAAAATAATAATTTTTTTTGATAAAAAAAAAACCCAAGATTAAACCATTTTTTCTTTTTTACTAGTCTTGCTTAGCTTGTTCAAAATTAATTTTCACCGATTCATATTGGGGAAAAAAAAATCACTCTCTGTTTCAAAATCAAGCTGACTTTTCGTATTTTTATTTTAGTTTTTCTTGCTTTTTCTCTCACCTTGTTATCTCAAGTCCACGTATATGTTATAACATATTACAAAAACAATAACAACCAAATTTAAAAGTAGGTAATATTGGGGCTTTCAGTTTAGAGAACTAGAAGGGTGATATTGAGAGATTCTAAACTATAGGGGTAGAATTGGAAGACTCGTAAATGTATAGGGACAAAATGAGGTTTACCCAGGATATAATTTGCAATCAAACATACATGACCTTTTTCCTGTAATTTGGGATTCATCACGCATGACACAACACTCCGAACAAAATTCTTCCATCGCCCAACCAATCGCTAGCCGACACACAACTACCTCCGATTGGCTCAGCCATCAAGGATTACCAGTTGACTCCACAGGCCTCGAGGGGTAGCCTTTTTCGTTTGCAGCCACAAAGTTTTCACATTCTAGCCAATGCTGAACTAGTTCCAATCATTGCTTTAAAACCGGATCGGTACGATGGACGGCCCTCGGACCTTGCTGATTCAAACTCCAGTTGATTTAGACTTGATTTAATCAAAATTAAATTAATTTTTTTTAATATTAAAATAATATTATTTTAATTTTCTCGAAACAAAATTATAAGATAAACCCTCTCGACTCAACTCATGACTCGCAACTTATCGTGTAAATTAACCCTGTAGAGGCAATAAGAGTGGATAGCCACAAAGACAAAGCTTTCACATTAATTTGATTACTTTTTCATATTCCATTCCATGTGGTCAATGATAGACATGCTTTTCACTCTCCATGGTAGAAATTTCAACTTGACCCACATGCAAGAGTTAGGTAAGCGAGCAAGCTGGATTCTTTCTTTTTTGCGAGAGAGGCAGCTGGCGTCCTTCCTTATCTGCCATGGAAAGCGACTCTCGGAGAAACTTTATTGCAGCTGCCACTAGCCCTGCAACGTCGCCGTTCTCCTTCACATCTTCATTCTTGTTTCTGAATTTTCCACTCAAAGCATCCAAAGAACCTCGCCGAACAACTTGGAAATTAATTTGGATTTATCGTCGAGGCTTAAAATTCTCTCTCCCCACGTGGCGGTGAAACAGTAAAAATAATAAATTTCAGCACGAGGTAAAAACAATTTGAAGAGAAAATGTTGAGAGATAATTTTTTAAAGGGCGGAGCATTAAAGGGGGTCAAAAGTGTACGACTGTGACAATGCTGGCGTCAATAAATATCGATCCCTTTTACATTATTAGTTTTGAATCTATTTATTTTTACTATAAAGAAATCTTTTATTTAAATCCAACGGTCTAATTTGAGGTAAATAAAACTCCATGATTTACATATAAAAATATTAATTACCATATATTTGTGGGTCTCAGAGGTGAGATCGAAGGGGGGAAAAAGGAAAGAAAACTGCAATTCTAGTGACCAGCCTTTGAATTGTTTTTATTATATGTCGGCACAGTAGTCAATATATCAACTAATATACAACCGTTTTATACTAACACGTGGCAAAGGTAGCTCTAAATTCAAGAAAAATACAAAATAAATAAAATATACACATATAGGAAAAGGGTGGTAGAAATTAAAAAATTAAAATTTTCTAATATCAATATTGCATCATCTGAGAATCCACATAGGTTATTAAGAGTTTTATGTGATTTTTTTTTGGTAGTGTTTGATATTATGGTAGTATTTATTTTTTAAAATATTTTTTGTTTAGAAATACATTAAAATAATTTTTTATTTTTTAATATTTATTTTTGATATTAGCAAATCAAAACAATTTAAAATATTAAAAATTTAATTAAAAAAATTTAAAAATACAATTTAACCACAAAAACAAAGTCTACTATCATTCCTCGTGTGCTTTCCTGACAAATAGCTCAAAAATCATTTTATTTCCTTGATTAATGGTTATACTCTAATTTAAAATATCTATGAAGACGTGTGATGAAACAACTTTTAGGGAAAATAAAATATTTTCCTTAATTATTTTTTATTTTAGAATTTTTATTTTTATTTTTCTATTCAGTAATACAAGATTTTTTTAGGTTTTCTATTTACTATTAATAAGGTTTTCTAGTTTTTCTCCCTTTTTTTTACACAAGAAGTTGTAATAATTTTTTGACAAGTGAAATTTAAATTAATAAAAATAAATATTTTAAATGTCTTTTTAAATTCATGGCCTTCTTAGTTTTTGAAGATTTTGACTTGTAATAAATTTTATTATCCTTCAATTTTCAGTTATGTTAATTGGTATTGGAATTCAACAATTTATAATGGTTAATTTTTATATGATATTATTGGGAATTCTAGTGGTGGGATTTATGATGGAACAATTCACACATAAAATGATTATTGATTCTCTATCTAGGAGGTTTTGTTTGGAAAAAAAAAAGTTTTCATTGTGGATGATAAATTTATACTAGGAAGGATATGCCCCGCGAATAATTTGAACTAAATTAAGAGTTCTTTCAAACCTACAAATTATGAGGTTAATCACTCCAATAGTTCAAACTACATCCATGGCTGTAGGATGGACTAATTTTTTTGTAATATACAAAATTATTTAAGATAACCCGAGTCAATTTGAAATAATCTAACTAATATATAATCTAAAATATAAAATTGAGATAACCTTGAGAAAGAAAAACTCTTACAGGTCTCAAAATCCAATAACATAATATCAAATAATAAAATTAAAAAATATATATCAATTTTTTTAAAAAAATTTATTTATCTAAATTAACCCATTATGTTTAATATGAGATCGAGATAAAAAAAAATCATACGAATAAAATGAAAAACACTTATAAAAGATAATAACACTAGTTTTCAAATTGAAAATTAACTCTTTTTTTTTTAAAAAAAAAAAAACAACAAAACACCTCTACAAAAGCTTAATATTCTTTTATTGTTTTGAAAATAATAAAAAGACTAAAAAAGTCTTTATTGTTTTGAAAATAATAAAAAGACCTAAAAGGCCTTTTTATTACGCTAGCCTAATTCTTTACAATCTTGGAATATCTCTAACCCCCTTTACCAAATTATTGATAATTTGAACTTCCTTGCACGAGAAGTAAGTGAAAATGTATTTTAATCGCAACTGTTAGCCACAATCAAATGCTAGACATACGTGCTCATCTAGAATAGAGTTACTTGAGACACTAACATTCGCATGTTACCATTATACTATCTTCCAATTTACTCATGAACATCAAATTTGACATTAGAAAATTTCCAGCAGGCATCCAAGTAGAGGACAAATGGTCTCAAAAATTAGTTCGTCAAGGTTTGGGTACTCTCGAGTAGAGTTATTAAACCCGATTTAAAAGTTGATCCATCCAGATTAATAAAAATAAAATTAAAACAATGTAATTTTTATAAAAAAAAAATTATTGGGTCAATCAAAGTTTTTGATTAGGTCAAAACGGTCCATTCTTTTTTTTTTTTAATAATTCTAGACCAATCTAAACCTTAAATTAATTGACCTGCTTCTAGATGGACATGTCAAGCAAATATAGGCTTTTAAAGCTATGCTTTAAAGCTACAATTTCACCACCTTAATCTATGGTTGAAAAAAAGGACTTTTATGAGCCGTTTCAAGTAGTTGCTTGCGTGGTAAATATGAAAAGACACCCATGATTTGGATTACGTAAACCATTTCAACACTCTTGCAAGGTAATAAAATTGATTACTTTTTACCTACTTTATATGATTAGGATGTTCAAATTCTATTCGATTTCCCTCATTTTTCTTGGTGTGAAAGTAGGTTCCTACCCAAAGTTGTTAGATTAATTTTAATTCTTTTTTAATAATCTTAATTAAGATCAACGTGACATTCATCTTATCTAGAAAACTTGACATGGAGCCTCGTCTAGATCATCGACAAGCATTTATTTTATTCCAATTTTTTCAAACTCTCTACGTGATTCCGTATTCTCTTCCCTTATTATATTAGATTGAAGTTTATCAGGTTATGCTCAAGGAGATTAGATTGGATATTGGGGTGTTTGTTTTTAAATTTTAATCCTTTTTTTTAAGTGTGTTTTATTTGAAAAAAAAAATTAAATTGGTATTTTTAAATGTTTCTAGATGATTTTAATATGCTAATGTTAAAAAAAAATACATATTATTTTGTTGTATTTTTAATTAAAAACACTTTTAAAAAACATCATATACCGTAATACCAAACACAAATAAAAGCTACATCAAAAAAATCAATAATCTACTTAACTTTGTGTTATTAATTACTTTTAAATAGAAAAATAAATAAAATATTAAGATTCGAACTCGTGATTATTTTATTAGTAAGGTTTTAATATTAAATAAAAAAACCAGCTTAACTCGTCATCTTGTTATGTTATTAGATAAGACTTTAGACATGGCTTTTATTATTTTTTAATATTTAATATGTCCAAATCGATAGTTGGAATCACACAACATCACAAATAGAATATACATATTTATAGACTATAAATAATAATTTCTAGATACAATATTTGCATTCAATTCTTATAACATAATATTATATCTATAAAAAATCACAACATATCAAATATATAATATAATCTTATTGCATATCATATCGAATCATCACGCACAAAAACATCCATATCATGAGGTCTCCATCTTCAACTTCCTAGAAAAAAAAAAGACAGTTAATTTTCAATTATTATGAATATCAATTTATTTTTTTTAAAAAACCATATCCTTGACTTACAATACAAGCCATGCACAACACTATCACTTTGAGAAAGCTTAGTGTAAATAAACAATTCGAATTATCTTGCTTTATACAATTGTTTAAATTCGTAACATGTCACGTGATTTGAAGTTAGAGGTGGAATTGACCAAATAATATTGCATGGCTTTAAATAATCAGCCAGGCAAAAATATAATTACAGATGAGTTTGTTACTCACGTTATCATTTAAGATTTAAATTATATAAAAAAATGATTTTTTATAAAATCATTTAGATTATGTGAATGACTGGCTTAATATTTGATCAATTCAAAATTTTATTTTAATATATAAAATTTTATGAAAAAAAAATCCCTCGTACAATTATCTATATATAAAACCCCTTTTCTCATTTTTTTAAATTTTGTTTTTCAATTTTATTCTTCAACATTTAATTAATTTTAAATTGATTTTCATAAATTATTATGAGGTTATCACAGTCTCAAATAAATATTTCATCATTTAATTTTATTTTTTATGAAGTTATAACAACTTCGAATAAATATCTTTTTATTTGATTGATGTTTAATTCTATAAGTATTTATTTAAGTTATTATATCATTAAATAAAAATGTAATTTTTAAAAAATTATTAAACCAATTAGAGTTCAAGATTCAATAATAAGTTTAACAGGTTAAGCCGTGAAATCTAAGTCGACTCAATATACAACCATCTCAATATTAAAATAATAATATTTTGATTTTTTAAAAAAATCATATCATTTTTTTTTCTACTTCGGTTGTTTTTAGATATGTTAAGTCAATTATGTTATATTAAAATAATTTTACTATCAATTAATTTTAAATACAGTAGAGATAAAAAATAAATTCAAGAAACCTTAAGATTAAGATTGGAACGAATCCAAATTGTTCCCTGCGTCATGAATATTTTTCTTGATTTCAACCCACCATCAACGAAGCACAAGCCAACCAGTGTGTGTGTGTCTAAAAATATTCATTGTTCCCGAGAAGAACCGAATTCAATATTGTGCTTCAATTTTACAAGAACTCGCATAATATGGCCGTAAACTAACCAATTTAGGAATGGAACCCAAATCTCAATGTGAAATGAAGGCAAACGGTGGGGCTCATCACGATTGGAAAGTAAAAGCTTAGCCATGGCTGTGGACCTGTGGTGGTTCAAACATGGCTAAGCTTTTACTTTCCAATCTTACCCTTCCAGTTACTTTCTTACAGCCTCCTATTTTTGACCAAAAGTCAATCCCCAACCCCATCCATCTCACTTAACCCTAAGATAATTCCAAAATTGACATGTCAAAAGTATCAAGCTTGTATTTGTTTTTTTGGGCGCCCCCCACTTGATCACGCCTCACCAACTTTATCCCGCTATAAAAAAACAAAAACCCTAATTTCACCTTGCTTGTATTTAACACTGCCACTTGGAGAATTGTAGATTTGTAGCAGTAGTTGTGAGAGAGAAGCTAAAAACTTGAAAAGGGACTAAAATTCTAAAACCCCATTTTCATATTCTTTTTTTTTTTTTTTGAAAAGAAAAACCCAAAATTTAACCCAAACCCTACAAATTATTCACCCTTCTTATCGAAAGCTGTAACTTTTTCTCTCTCTCAGAACCATGGAAACTTCAACAACTTTCCCGGAAAATTCAAACGCCGCCACCGGTATCCGGGATGGTGATGAAGGCGATGAAGAGATGAGAGTGAAAGCTGAAGAGGGTGACCAGCACTCAACAGGGAACAGGTGGCCAAAGCAAGAGACTTTAGCTTTGTTGAAGATAAGGTCTGATATGGATGTTGCATTTAAAGACTCTGGTCTTAAAGCTCCTCTATGGGAAGAGGTTTCAAAGTGAGTTCTGAGCTTTTTCTCGAGAAAGTTTGATAGAAAATGAAGAAAGCCTTGATCTTTATTATTTTGGATGTCATTTTCTGTTTGTTTGCTGAGAAAATGTTGGGAGAAAAGCTTGTTTTTATCAAATTCTTGCATGAATAATCAATACTTGAGGCACCCCTGTGAGCAAAATTGTTAAATTACTGTTCTGCTCGGTCTACTCTGCTCATTTTGTGTAGTCCAAGTTGATTAGCATTGATTTTGGTGTATTGAGTCAAAAGGGATGGCTTTTTAACTCTAATTACTGCATGTTTTAATTTTTTTAGTTATTTAATCATGCTGGACATTATTGATTAGTTTATTCAAAGTTTAAACAGTTAACGAGAACATGGAATTTGTTTTTTTCTATTGAAACTGTTGCTATCAGGAAATTGAATGAGCTTGGGTATAACAGAAGTGCCAAGAAATGCAAAGAGAAGTTTGAGAATATTTACAAGTATCATAGAAGAACCAAGGAAGGCCGGTCCGGTAGGCCAAATGGCAAGACATATAGGTTTTTTGAACAATTACAAGCTTTAGATAACACTGAGGTATTACTGCCACCTCCATCGTCAGATAAAGTTCATACTTCTATGGCCGCAGCCTTGGTGAACCCAGTAAGTTTCATTCCAAATGCTGTTCCTTGTTCTATCCAAAGCCCTGGTATGAATTTTGTCGACACCACCTCTACTTCAACTGCATCTACTTCAAGTGAAGAAGAGGAAGGAACGAGAAAGAAGAAGCAGAAATTAACAGGTTTTTTTGAGAGGTTGATGAAGGAAGTGATTGAGAAGCAAGAGAATTTGCAAAATAAGTTTCTAGAAGCAATAGAGAAATGCGAGCAAGAAAGGATAGCTAGAGAAGAAGCATGGAAGATGCAAGAATTGGATAGGATTAAGAGAGAAAGGGAGCTTTTAGTTCGAGAAAGAGCGATTGCAGCTGCAAAAGATGCAGCCGTGCTTGCATTCTTACAGAAGTTCTCTGAGCAAGGTATCTCGGTGCAATTGCCTGACAATCCTATAGTTCCGATGAAATTTCCTGACAATCAAACAGTTCCAGTGCCATCGTCTGCTCCAGTGCAATTGCCCAAGAACCAAGCAGTTCCAGTGGAGAATATTGTGAAGACTCGTGAAAATAGCAGTATTGAGAGTTTTGTTAATATTAGCCCATCAAGATGGCCTAAAGAAGAAATTGAAGCTTTGATCGGGCTAAGAACTAAGCTTGAATTCCAGTATGAAGAAAATGGACCAAAAGGGCCACTGTGGGAGGAGATATCAGCTTCAATGAAAAAGCTTGGTTATGATAGGAGTGCAAAGAGATGCAAAGAGAAATGGGAGAATATGAACAAGTACTTCAAGAGGGTGAAGGAGAGCAATAAAAGAAGACCTGGGGATTCAAAAACTTGTCCTTATTTCCAACAGCTTGATGCTCTATACAGAGAGAAGAATAGGAGGGTTGATGGTTCAGGTTTTGAGTTGAAGCCTGAAGAACTTTTAATGCATATGATGGGTGGCCAAGGAGATCAACAACAGCCGGAATCTGCCACCACAGAAGACAGAGAAAGTGAAAATATTGATCAGAATCAAGAAAACTACAGAGACAAGGAAGACGGGGACGGCGATCGAATTGTAGCTAATGATCCTTCTTCAATGGAAATTATGGAGTGAATTTGACAAAATTATATTTCTTTTCTACAGTTGAACTTAGTGTGCCTCATTTTGAGATGTGGAGGAAAGTCATTATGGAGTTCGATTACTCGAATCGGGGTTTCGAAGGCCTCATCACGAACCAAATGGGAAGGCATCTCATGGAAAGCGGCATCTTTGCATATGTATATGGTCATCGTTTGTTGAATAAACATGTCAAGAGAGAGAGGTTGGGATTAGAAGTAGGTTAATGTGTACTAATATAGTTTACACTTTACTTTTTTAGATTTTGAAAGGTCACACACATGTGTGTAAAAGTGGGAAAATGTTTGTTTATTTTTGTATCAATCAATGTTTACATAAGCAATGCAGTCTAGCATCACTTTTTGGGATAAGAAAGTGCAAATATTTTGGTTATTTTTGTGTTGGAGGGACCAGATTCATGGAGCAGGTAAAGGGGATAAAACCATAGGAGAAGAAAATATGCAGACTGGCCTCGTAACTAAATCCTACATTTAAAGTGATTTGTTCACTTTTTGATAAGTGGCTATCATTATCACCCGTGCACAAGCCAATCTGTTGTGCTCGACAAAAGGAGAACTTTTTGACATTTTACCCTCCCTTTTCGCTTGTCTTGGCAGGCCTCCAATCCTGGAATTCGGAAGAAAAACGCTTTTACACTTTAGTGTCTTACGTAAGCCATATGTGTGTACCATTCTTGATTTTCGAAAGCTTCACTGCTGCATATTGTTGCTGCTGTGATGAAGCAGGTTAGAGAAAATGGACGGACCCCCTTTTCAATATGGTAGATTTCCAGACTGGTCATGAAGATGAGCATTGCTGATCTTTTAAACAGCAGTCGATTATCAAATATTGAGAAGATAGATTTATTTTTATATTTTTATCTGTATTTCCTTCAACCACACACTGATACCATGTTGAAAAACAAAGCCAAAAACACATCAACTTGATGATGTCAAAATCAAAGCTCAGAAGAAGAAGAATGATTAAGACTGAAATTTGCAACCCTCTGCTTAAGATCTAACCCAATAAAAAACTACAGTTATACAGAAGAGGTCACATACATAACAACAAGAAAGTGAATTTTAATGGGAAAATATTTTAATCAGGATAAGCCAACTATAACGATACATAATAAAGAATTCCAGGCCTGCCTTTCCCATGTGATTATGTGAATAATAACAGTTTTCTTGGGATTAGATTTCAGCATTCCAAAGATTACAAGCAGGCCATGGACAGAGCTTGATTTATATCATAAAGGTGGGCAGTGCCCTGATAAATTACTATTTTTTTTAAAAATGTTTTGAGAAAATGTTAGATTACTAAGATCAAATTGAGTCCTTGAATCCATGGATTATCAGAATTTCTTTATAATAATAATAATAATAATAATAATAATCAGTCAGCATGTTAACACTTACTTGAAACGAAAGTCTAAGCTCCACTTCAAGATTTTATAGATTTGAGGAAATAAATAAGTACTTGAGTTGGAGATGGTTAACAGTTTAAAAATAGATTTTAAATGGTCTTAATTCACTAATATAATCTTCTATAACCCCCCCCCCTCTCTCTATATATATTCAACCAAAATACAAGTTTTTTAATTTTCTCAAAAAATAGATGTTTATTTTTTAATAAATATGAATTAGTTTAACTTATATTTTTCAATAAGAAACATCATTTCATTAATTTTCTCAATTCATTAAATAAAATCTTATATAATTTATCTATAAAAGTGTATTTTATTTAAAATACATGTTTTTTTAAACAATTCTTTTAGAGTTTTCTCAACAAACATGTGTTTGATTTAATATATTTAATTTTACTATTTATTCTTTTTAATAATCTACATCATTATAAAAAAAACACATTCTTTTAGAGTTTTTTCGTGTTTAATTTTTAAAAAATAAAAGATATATTTTTTTAAGGTAGTCACTAAAAAATAACTTTATAAAATTTAATTATTATTTTATCTAACATGCTTATATATAATATTAATTTGTTTTTTGTTTTTTTTAGAGTTATATTTTGAAACCGTCAACTAGTTATTATGACCGTTGATGGGTTACAAGAACTGCTTTCTCTTGAGATGAGAGCCACTATAAAAATATTGCAGGTTCCCCTTTTCACAGCCCCCCGAAACCCTCCCCTGCCACATACAACAGGGAGTCTCTCTCTACAATGGCAGGCTATGAAACCCACCACCAGAGCCACCACCATCATCACCAGCAGCAACAAATCCCTAAAGAGACAGCTTTTCAAGCCATAAACACCATAATCCAGCTCCACTTTGAAAAAACCCTTGAAAAGAAAAGAGCTATAGACCTCCAAAAGAAAGAACTTCACAAACTCTTCCTTCTCTTCTTCATCTTTCTTTCTCTCATTTTCATGGCTGAAGCTCAACCTAATCGCCTTCAATGCCGCCATTGCTGGGCACCCATTACTCTCCTCTCTTTATCACACCTCATCTTCTATGTCTCAGTGGCTCAAACCCTTAGGTGCATCAATGGATTCAAGTACCAAAGAAGGTGTCACAAGCTCACTCTTGGTTTAGCTACTGAGAAGTTAAGGGAGTTGAAGACGAGATTAGCTAGCGGTGGTAGTGACCAGTATGGCCATGAGCTAGTTGTTGTTAGTGATGAGGGTGAACTTGAGATTCATTATCAAGAACCACCTGAGAGTTACTTTGGTAAGTTTAAGAGGAACTGGGCTTTGCATTTTGGGTTCTTGATCTTGATCTACAGCTTCATGGTATCTTCTTCCGTTGTTCTTCTTTGTTATTAGCTAGCTTTCCTGGGCTTGGAAAAGAAGTCTAGGTGCTTAGTTGAAGACCGGTTTCTAGTAGTCTTAGCTTAGTCTGAGGATGTTGTCCAAGAGATTAGCCTCAACTTTCAAGAATTTGATGTAAGAAAGAATTTGTTTTCATGTGTGAAAATGAAATTCTTGATTTCAATGTCAATCTGGATCTCCTCTTTATTTATAACAATCTAATAGTGTAAAATTCTGGGAAATCTTATTGGTTTCATATTTTATATTGATTCAACTTTCAAGGATTTATCTTTTTTATGCAAAAAAAAAAACAAGAGAGGTCCTAGTGCCAAAGTCATTAAACCCGACTTTGTGTTAATAAAGTGATCAAAATGGTGTTTTAATTTATTTAAAAAAAAAACTAAAAGAGTTGTTGTTCTGAAAAGGAAAAAAAAAAGAAAATATTTAGACCTGATCATCAAATTGTGTAGGGTTTAATTAGTTAGATTCTCATTTGGTTTTCTTAAAACCCAATCCGAGCTGGATCTTGAATCAACTCGCTCAAACTACGATATTTACTGTGCTAACCTTGCAATTAATTAATTAATTTATTGACATTCAAAGATGCTAGGAGGTCGTTCCTGGGCTTTTTGACCACCTTCATAGGTATACTATGAATACTTTTGCAACATTTTCTTACTCCCCTTTTGATGTAAAATGAAGAAGACGAAAGTCTTTGACTTTTTCCTGGATTGCTGAACATTGTCAGAGAAAATAAGATACAGTAAAATGTACGAAACTCATTAGTTTATCTATGAATATGCAGTTGTATTGATTTATATTATATTTGGTGTTTTTCGATTTTGAAATTTGAATGGAAGAGGAAAACTACCCGTTCAAAATCAAGTGCAGTGAATTTGATTTTGTTTTAAATTATTTTTTATATTTATTATTGTTTTAACATAGTAATATTAAAAATAAATTTTAAAAAATAAAAAATAATATTTTGATATATCATTTTTATGTAAATTTTTTCTGAAGATAAAATTTTGTTTGTTTTTGTGTTTTCAAAACACTTTAAAAAAATAAATTTTTTTTATTTTAAATTAATGTTGTTTTAAGATTATTTTAATATGCTGATATAGAAAATAATTTTTAAAAAATAAAATAAATATTATTTTGATATATTTTTGAGAGAAAAACACTTTAAAAAGCAATTGCATCCACACTCTAACATTACAGTGATTTTAAAAATTTTGATTTTTTTAATTTTTAATTATTTTTTTATATGTTTTATTGTGTTTAAATATGATATTAAAAATAAATTTTAAAAAATAAAAAATATTATTTTAATATTTTAAAATAAAAAAAATATTTAAAAAAAGAACGTATTTAACTATTGTTTGTTGTGCATTTCTTTTTGGGGTTTTTTTGAACTACCAATACAAAGTTACTTGGACACTTGAGAATAAATAAAATCTCCATCAGTATCCTCAAATTTTAATTTATTTTTCCAACTACCAATACAAATTTCTATATAAAGCTGGTGAGGCACGTCAATGCTGGTAAAATCTTCATTCATATCAGCCAGCAACTATCCTCAAAAACTCGGAGTCGAGTCCTCCTGTTTCAACTATTCTTTTCTTTTGCTCTTATAATAATCCTCCTGTTACAATATTCTGCCTGGTTTAGGTCTTGGTCTAGGCTAGATTAGAGAAAATAATTGGGTTTTTTTTTTTTGTCTCAAATAACATCTTTTTAGGGTTTATATATATATATATATATATATATATATATATATATATAATCAAATATCCCGCATGGGACAGGTTATAAAACAAAGTAATGTAGTGTTAAAATCACAATAATGTTCCAGATAATCCTCAACTAATATGTACACTTTCATGCATCAGCCCCTTTTTAGTTTTTGAAGAAGAATTGAAGATTTTGTTATTTTTAAAAGATAATCTTCAATTTTAAACCAAATCCAAATAATATCGAATAATGTAGTGTTTTATTTTTTAGTGACCCACTGCATTTGGTAAAGATTAAGTATTTTTAGACTTCTAATAGATAATTACTAGCATTATGCTGCAGATCGGATCAAATTTTTCTAGATCAAGTTTTTTTAGATGTAAATAAAATATTTAAATGTTGTGAATGTATTTTTAACCAGGAAAAAAAAATCTAAACTATATTAGGATTGACTTGATGTAACCTAATTAACTCGGTAGACCCAAAAACAACTCGGATGATTAGTAAAAATATAGTTTGACTAAAAAAAATCAAGACAATATCTCTTTTTAAATATTAAAACAACAATATAATAAATTAACTCAGATCAATTCAGGTTAATTTGCCAAACCTACTAATAAGGTCACGAGACCCTGATAACTCTATAAAAATCAAATAAAAAATAATTATTAAACTCTATTCTTAATTAACCTAATATTGATTAATAAAATTCAACTAAAAAAACCAGTCTAGTCAACTCGAGTTAACATGTTATACCCGGGTCATGAGATGACGATAAACTCATAAAAAAATAAATTGAAACAAATTATGAAACTCAATTCCAAATCAACCCAATATTGAAGGATGAAATTAAAAAAGTAATATAGAAAACCACCCAAGTCACCGCGAATCGACCAACCAAACCTGTGACCCAAGTTATGAGATCGAAATAACCTCATAGAATGCAAACCAAAACATATTACGAAGTCTAATTCTCAATCAACCCAATATTGAATGATGAATTTGAAAACAAAATCACAAAAAAGAAAAAAAATGAGTCAACTGGCCTAACCCGCGTCAGGTCATAAGACTGTGATAACTATATAAAAAGCAAATAAAAATAAATATGAATTTCAATTATCAATTAACTTAGTATTGAAAGATTAAATTAAAAAAATAAATAAAAAGAACAAAACAACAGGCCGAAATATACCAAAGTAAAACTATCAAACTCGAGTTAAGAGTTTGGGATAACTTCATAGAAAGTAAATAAAAAAATATAAAGTCAAATCCCCAATCAACCTAATGTTGAAGGATGAAATTGAAAAAAAATATATTTAATTAAGAAAAGAAAAAAAAATGAGTCAACCTGACAAACCAACAAAACTCGCAATCCGGATCATGAGATCGCGATAACTCCATATAAATTAAATAAGAAAACAATTATAAATCCCAATTTTGAATCGACCTAATATCGAAGGATGAAGTTAAGAAAGAAATTAATTATAAAAATGATAAAAAAAAATAACCTAAGTCAATACGGCTAACTCACAAAACTTGCGACTCGGGTCATGGGACCAGGATAACTCTATAAAAAAAAATCAAAACAAATTATAAAGTTAAATGTCCAAATACCTGATAAATCCAATGTTAGGAGGATGAAATAAATAAAAAGTAAAAAAAAAATTCTAAAAAATATCAAGGGCTTTTTCACTTTTTAAGGACCAAAGTGAAAAAGTCTTTAGTATTTCATTGTTCATTGCTGCATGGGCTTTTTCACTCTTTAAGGATCAAAGTGAAAAAGTCTTTAGTATTTCATTGTTCATTGCTGCATTAAAGTGTCAAGGATTTTTAGTATATATTAAATTGGTGGCCCATACAATGCCGTGAGCCTGACTAAACTTCTTTTCAACCTGAAAAAACAAGTTCAGGAGACAAATATATTTTTAAAGAAGTAGGAGAAATTCAATAATTGGGTTAAACCTTGATTATTTCATAATATGATAAAAATAAGACAATAACAACAAAATAAATTTATTAAAAAATTGAATGGAGCAAAGCTAGGTTAACATGTGAAATTCATGACCAGACACACGAGATCGTGATAATTGTATTGAAGAACGGTACCAACAAAAATCAATTATAAAAAAGGGTCTGAAAAAAAAAATCTAAACTAACCCGATTCAATCTTTCAAACCTGTGACCGGAAAGGTTAACAAAATTCCAATCAATAAAATGCTAAGGGATGAAACCGAAAAGAAAAGTTCCAATAAAAAAAATAAATAGCAATAAAAAAATAAAGACCAAATTTAGCATGAATAAAATAAACTAAATATTGAAGGAGACGCAATTATAAAAAATATCCAATTAAGAGAATGATATAAAATATTAAGGGATGTAATTGAAAAGATAATTTAATTAAAAGAATATTTTTTTTTAAAAATCAAAATCAAAATAAAAAAAAAGTAAGGACCAAATCTGAAAGTTGAAAAAAGCAAATGATGATTAAATTGAAAGAAATTTTTAATTTTATTGATAATCTAAAATAAAATAAATACCAATAAAAAAATATGAATTAAATTTAAAAAATAAATAAATTGAAAAACTACTTTAAAAATATACAAGAGTTGACTATAGAATCAAGAAAAAGAGGAGAGAAGAACCCAACATATTTTTGTCACACACTGCCTAGGAATGACAGCAGGAATTAAAATAATCTGGAGTTTGTCATCCAAAAAATATGGGAGAACTCACGCTCACCCAGCTTTTCTTGTTAAATAATATTTTATTCATATTAAAATACTAAATTACCCCTGATTAAAATCGATAGTTACAAAAACAAAACCTACTAAAAGACAAAAAAAAATAAAAAATAATCCTTGTCCTTAAGCAAAGACAATTTTCATTTAAGGGTTTTGTGGTAATTTTTCATTCCAAATAAAAAGTAAAAGGCAAAATTTTACCACTGCCCGCCAGTGTATAATTATAATAATTATTTTTTTTTGTCTCTAGGAGCATATTATTTATTTTATTGTTCAAAACATGACAAAAAACTATTATATATTTGCTTTCAAGGCTAATTGTGTTACATTTATAGAGATAAAATTATCATTTTACTGATCGAATCCAGGTAACGAGTCTATATGTACAGTAATAAATTAAAAGTGAGAGCCATTTCAGTCTATTTTAATGTTAATAAAATGAATCTTCAAGATTTTTTTCTAGGAAACATATCATCCACTAATCTATTAATTTTACCCGCTTCATCCCAAATTTATATATTTCAACTACGGTCGTAGTATACAATATTGTGTCATGCAAGGTAGATCAGAGCACGAGCATGAAAGCCTAGGCTGAACAATCTAGTTAACTTGAAATTGAGTTACTCAAGATTCATTGATGGTCCCTATTAAAAATCCTTCAAGCGCTGCCAGATACTGGAGAAAGAAAGCATTTTAAGAGGAGGGCTTGAAAAACTTAAGCTACCGTGACTTTTGCATGCTTGGATGGTTGAAAACAGTTCTACAATACAATGATACTTGTGTCTCGATACTTGTCTCCTTAATGACCAAGATTTGCATGTGTTTAGCACTATATCTGGCTTGAAAATAGGACATGACTGAAACTCTCAAGTTCTACTTTAGTTCCCATTTACAGAGCATGTGATCCAGGGCAGAAGCAATTTTTGGGCACAGCTGGCAAACTTTCACGGATACTTATGTTTCACGCCTAAACATTCAAACTATTATAGTGCTCATTTCAGGGGGGATTTGTGAATTATCTCCAAACCAAACCAGTTATAACTACTCTTGCTCAATAGTAGATAAATGAATAAATTTCCCACAGCTTTTTGAACTGCAGGAACTAGCAAAAGAAAATGATATGAAAAGATGTTAGTTTCATTGTATATTTAAGTTATTTTAAACAGTGTAATGTCCAATCTGGTCCAAGCAATCCAAACCCAACCTTTTTTTTTTTATAATGGATTAAAGTAAAACCAAAACCCACCAGCATCCACTAATCTAATGCGATGAAATCTCAAATAGAACCCTTACTATTGAAAAAGGGTCAAGGAATTGATCAGTAGAGTGAAAAAAAGAGAGGATTTAGTGCCATATTGTGAAAAAAAGTATAAATAAATGATATATAGTACGGATTCCAGTAGCAGCCTGGTGCTTTAACTCAGGCGAGAGCTTCACATATTGATTTGTATGCGTCAACACAAAGTTTGAATTTCTCTTCAGCTACTGCCTGCAAATATTCATGAAAAGAAATGTGCTCAAGGGAAAAAAAACATGAGAAAAAAGAAACCAATGTTTTAAGCGAACAAATAACAGTCATGGTTGAGCCAGATACACGTTTCAAGATGTTCCAAAAATTTGGCTCTCTGCAAACTGTCTTGCTAGGTTGATGATATAGCATGTTTTTGTTTGATTACTGGCTAATTCAATAACTTTTGAGGAGAACCCGAAAAAGAGAGAAATGAAAACAACTGAGCCTGGAGGCATTTAATGTTATTCTATTTTCAATTTGAGAAACTCGAACCTTCCTAGTTTTTCTTCTTTTTTTATAAAAATAAAACCCCTAGCATTTCTAAACACACGACATATAAATCAAAATAATAAATAAAGGTGTGCCTTATAATCATCAGAAAGTGGGGTGATGAGGATATGATAACATATCCTGCTTCTAGATGGGCAATGATCCTGCTTGATCAAGAAACGACAAGGTGTAATGGGGGACAAAAACTAAACATGAATTCAACTGACCAGTGAAGTATCTTGATGCTTATCAGGATGCCATTTTAAAGCTGAGAGGCGGAAACTGCAAACATAATTAAAAAGATATAAATGATCAATAATGATGCAATGAAGAAAACTTGCTGAAAATCAAATATCGAAAGGATGATTCCTTTTATGGTCAAGAAAAGCACTGAAGCACTCACGCATTCTTAACATCTTCAATCTTTAGAGGTCCAGTTGGAGGCAGACCAAGTATTGTTCTGTCAGGATGTGATCCTACAGAATATGAAGTATTGTCATACTCTGTTTCACTAGTAGCATCCCATCCTTTGTATCTTCGATTCTTCCACTTCGGAGGCTCTCTCCACTCAAATCCAGATGGTTCACTTCCGAAAGACTTATTAGACCTTTTATACTGTTTGTTTTTGAATGTAGCTCGAGAAATTGTCTCGGGGTCACCAAAGTCATCTGAGAAACTCTCTCTTCTTAGCTTACCTGAACATTTGATGAAGTCAGCAGTCCAGTTTGTAAAATGCATATGCAGGAAAAAGCCATAATTCTGTGCGTAACTAACACATTGAACCTATAACAGCTCGGTTTCAACTGTTTCAACCATGATCTTCTCCATTGCCTGGTCTCACCTCAAGGACTAGAAGGATTAAACGAGAAACGTAACATGAATTTCCAGTCTGTATTTTCCCATTTATACAAAAATATAAACTTTTGAATGCCCATAATCATGGTAAATAGTCTAGGCTGTGCATACAGGTGAAGATCAAACTTTAGTATTAGATCTAATAAACTACAATGATATTCACAAATGCAGAATGCAACCAGGTAAGCTCAACCAAATCAATTTGTTTCATTACAGTCCACGAGGGTTGTGGATGGATGAATCATGAATCCTAAGATGATCAAAAACCAACAAAGGTTTTAATGCAAATCTTAACTGACGTCATGAAAATTTGCAACTTTTTAGTCATATTAAATTACAATATAAAACTCCTGTATGCTTACTTCAGATAGTTCACCACAGGATGATTTGGGCATTTTGGTAAGTATTTTCTTCATTCTCCAATTTATATGAGGCCAGTTAGAACTTCCATGTGGTAACATAAAAGGAATGGAAGAGTGACAGCATTTGATAAGTATTTGGGAGAACACTGCCCACTTTCCTTCTCATCCTTCTGTGACAAGCGTGGAAGTCACATTATACTATGGCTACAAATAATAAACAAAAGGAAAAAAGTAAAAGAATGAGAAAAGGCTCACTTCTCATTCTGTCTTGGTGATATTTCTTAGCACGTTGAGCATTAGCCTTCAATTTCTTTTTTCTGGAACCAACTGATGGCTCTGCATCAAATGACTGTATTGGTTCTATATGCTGGATAAAAACGCAAATCAGTGAGTGTATCCCTTCCAAAATAACTAAATTGAAACTTTTGACCAGCAAAATAGAGAACAAAATGTGAATTAAAGGTTGAAGTACATGCCCCCATCTCAGTGAAAATGCATATGCTTTAAAACTAAATGAACAGGGAACATTTCATGGCTTTTGTTTCTGGTCAAGAATAACGGAGAATCAGATTCATGATTTGGCTTGTCATTCCAACAAAACATACCAATAGGATAATGCCGCACCTTTCATTAACTGACTAGGTGAATTTGAGTTAGACTTAGATGTGAAACTAGAAAAGCAGGTCCATAGAAACGAGGCGTTGATCATATCCATCCACTTGTTGTCAAATTATCAAGTAAAATCCTTTCAGCAAATCCATTAACTGGATGCAATATACAGTCAGACCAAAGACTTCTTAGAACAATCTAGGCTAACTGTGGAAACTAAGTTATTGAGATTGATTGAATGTATGTTTATAGAGTTTTTAACTAAGATACTGCATAGGAAGTCAATGCAATAATGTTGTTTGCACCGAGGAGTTGTATTAATTCAGTAAAAGCAACAATTTTTTATTTTTACCTGAAATGAACTTCTAGAAACTCCACTATTGTACAGAAGGCCTTGCAATGCTCTCTTTGCAGCAGAGGGTTTTTGGCGTATTGAATATCTTATGTAAGCCTGAGGTTATATTTGCATGTCACAAACTTTATTTTTCAAAAAGAGCAGTAAATGTATAAACAATAAACTGATGGGGGATGGGGAGTGCATAAAAAGTAAAAAGCAAATCTTGTTAAGATAGGAGACAATGGAAAGGTTTTATGACCTTCGAAATTTATGTAAAATGTAAACTTAAAATATCTAGATATTTTTGTTGGGAAATTAAAGGTAACATATGTTGTTAACCAGATGTGGCAAACAAGTTTCACCTTAGATGGTTGTTGAGATCCTCTTTCATCCTGGGCAAGGAAAAATGTTAGTCTTTCTCATCAGCAAACATTAGTATCCAGAGAGCTGTAAGAAAATAAACAATAGGATATGAAAAAATTATTGACAAAACAATGGTGAATCTCTAACTTACATCTAATAAAGAAATTAAATACAAAGAGAAATAGTACACCAAAAACTAATCATCTCTCTGTTTCATGTGGGCCAATATGTTCACAAAACTAGAAAAGGAACATTCTGATTTAAAATGGTTTCTCATACAAAATGTTTGTTTTGTCCAGCTGATGCTCCCTAACTAGAGAAACCTAAATATACTTCTAGCAGCTTATTAGAGGCATGGGCAACTCTCATAACTTCCACGGGGAAAAATAAGAACACACTATGTATCTTTCATGGGGATTAACATATCTCTTGAAACAGTTATCTAAAGTATGCATGATGAAAGACTTGCGCTATTGAAATCCGTGCAACAAGTGGAAGTCGTGGCAACAGTTATTGTTGGAGAGCAGAATGTTGCTAAACAATTGTCAACATCTCACAACAATCCATTGGAATTCTGGAAATTTCATTCAAGTCTAAAGTAGCTGAAGAGTTCAAGATTTATTTTTTGAGTGCAAGTTAGCACTGCTAGAAATTTTTCCGCCTTAGATAATCAACTCAAAGAAAATTCTGTACTGCTAGAAATTTTCCACTAAATCAAATACAACTCAAGGAAAACTTTTCATTTCCAAATTTCAACTCAAGGTCATAAGTCATATACGATTCCTTTTATTGAATTGCCAAACTTCATTTTTTCTCCCCACCCAATGATGTGTGGTTCAGACTTCAGAGGCTATTATACAAGAGCAAATCTAACCTCTCATGTATCACTTTTCTTAGAATATAATCTAACCTCATCCAATTAGAAAATTATCTAGTACTCTCTGGCACTATATGTTAGTTTTAGAAAAGCAACTTTCCTCACAGCCAATTAAAAAAATTAAAGCTTGCTTATGGTTGTTGCAGTTGCTTGCTCCAAACTCTGCAAACATCCCTTGGTTGCTATATTTGAAAAATGTTTTCTAGTTCTTTTGGTACTAAATCGGAAAAGGTAACTCGGAAAAGGAAAAAAGACATCTCTGTTGCACTTAATAATTCTTTCAGAGCATCGTGTTGCCTCCATCTGCAATTAGCCAAAGCATCAAATGGGGGTCCTTTCAACCAAAAAGAAAAAACAAAACAGCCATAGATCATGGCTAATACGGCTTAACAATAACAAGACACTACAAGTCTGTTGCGCTTGATAATTCTTTTACAATATCGGTACAGGTTCAAGAAGCATAATCCCACGTAACCCTCCTTACTATTAATCCCTTCAATACCAGTGAATGCCATACCTTGAAGTAGCTTCATCTCTTTTTTATTCCTCCTCAATCTCAGACTCTAACTTTCCTCTCATTTCACCTCTTTAAATCCAAATAAAAAGAGCAACACTTTATAGAATGGGACATAGAACAAGACGACTTGTATCATGATAACCTTTCTGCAGTCCCATAGCTCCCAAATTCCAACGTTCAAGACATTGGTTCACAATACAACAAAGATGGGTTCTAATCCAATACAAATAGGTGTCTATCAGTAGAATTCAGCTAAACCATTATGAATTGTGAGTAAAAAGCGACAAGCTAAACATAAAGTCTCAATCTTGAAATTCAGAAAAGGCACAAAAACTAACACCATGTAGCTCATCATTCATCATCATCACAGCTAACCTTTACTTGAATCACAAAAACACACAAAAAATTCCCACCATTCATTGAAAAATCTAAACTTTTATCGTATAGAAGCAAAGCAGCAAAAAAGAAAAGAAATTTACACTCACACCGTCCCGTTTGCTCTTCCGTTTATCACATGTAATAGGTGTAGAATGAATTGAAGCAAAATGGGTCTTTGTAGTTATTGATTGTGATAAAGCTGGCACCAATGAATTCTTGAGAATCAACACGTTTCTCCATCTGGGTATTTGCATAATTAAAGAAAAATAGACAACTCTTTGACCGAAAACAAGAATTGAATACTTTTCTAAATCTTATTTGTAGCTTTGTTGTGCAGAGGAAAGTGTTGCTCTTTTGGCACGCAGAAAGAATCCGGAGAGAGAGAGCGAGTTTGTGGCCAGTGACGAAGGAGGGAAGTGAGGGCTTCTTTTCCTCTGTGTGTAGTTTAGGGTTAAGGTGTTCTTACCACAGTTAAATTAAACTTGGACCGGCTCGGTATGTTAACAGACAGGTTGACCCGATCAATACTAGATTAAAAAAAAAACATAAATTAATTCAGAGCTATACAATTAAAGAAATAAGTGGAGATACATGGTTTCAAATAGAAAAATAAAAATAATTTTTTTATTAAAAAAACAGAGAAATGGATACTCTAATATAAAAAATAAAAGTAAAAACACTTGATTAAAGGTTTGTATAAGTACATGCATTAAGTTTTTTTTGTTTAAGAAATACAAACGGGAATATGAAAAATAAAATTTTATCTTTCTAAAACAAGAACTATAGAAAAAACACGACTCATGTTCAGTCCACACAACATTGTTCCCAACTTAATTGCAGTATAAATCCCAACTGATAATGTTCTTGAAGGATTTGGTGTAGCCCAATAGCTTTTCATTGGGCACATCTAGCTCAACAATGGAGTCCTTTCCCCTAAATAAATGTAGTTTCATGTTAACAGACCCAGAAGAAAGTAGTGGTGGAAATGATAAGGAGGGAGGCCACAAGGCCTCACCATATGAAATCATCATAGCTCAATCTTTATCAAATTACTATATGACTTAATTTAGCTCCTTAATTCACAATTTCAAGTACAAAAACATCTGCTTTTTTTTTCTCAGCAATTAATTAGGTAATTCCACGTTCATTGCATGTGTTCATAAAGGTTAAAATCTGTAAGAACACTTTTGCATTACATATATGACCCACCTTATATTAAATTCGATCCAATTCGTATTTTACATTAAAGTTTTTGTGATTTATATTATCATAATTTTATAAGATTAAATGGACATTGTTTTTTATTACCCTACACCTTTACATTGCTGAGGAGAAATGCGTGCATCATTACTTGGTATGCATCTAAGTAATGAAATGGATGAAACCTAGCTGGAACTAATTGATGATACGGGTTAAATGTTAAATTTAATTAAATAATAAGAGGATTGCTGGTGTTCATCAGAATACAATAATTGCACGTATGTGCACAAGGAAAAAGAAAATAGTTTTGGCAATCAATTATAGAATTTAGACTCTGGAAAAGATGCAAACAAAATATCGAGGCAGTTTTTCTATGTCAAGATTAAAAATCTCTTGTTTTCATTTTGTTTAAACTTTAAACCAGGTGAAAAAAAAATTAAATAACTAACTAATTAAATCGAGAAAAAATAATAATAAAAAACCCAAATAGATCAATTAGAAAATTAAAAAAAAATTGGTCTAGTTTGGTTTTGGTTTCAAAATTATAAAACCGATTGAACCAAATCGAACAAAAATAATTCAATCAAAATAAAACTTTATTTTAAAAATAAAAACAAGTATAAAACTGATTGAACTGAATTGAACTAAAATAATTCAACCAAAATAAAACCATACACAAACCCTTACTCTTAAATCATTCAAACACAACCCTCTTGTGATCTCTCTCCACTAAAACATCTTCTTCACCACAAATCAGCCAAACCAACTTCCTTCATACGATAACAACTTCTCTTTTCTCCTTATATGCACAGAAACCTAACTCCCAAGTAGTTCAAATGTAAAGTCAGCTAGGCATTAATTGATGTTCCTCAAGTCAATAATGTTAGGCACCAATTTAGTGCTGCTTGCAGTTCCAATTCAGTTAATGTCTCGTGTCTTTTGCAAGACAAATACACAGATGTCTGTCTATAAATAGATAGTGCATCCAAACTTTAAGATGCACCATAAAAGAGAAATAAGAGGAGAGAAAAAAGAAAAGTAATTCCACAAAGTTGTGAGGAATATGTGAGAGAGTAAGTGAAGTATTTTCTTTTATTAATAGAGAGATTTCTAATTGTTCTTCTATTAATAGAGAGAGATTGTAATTCCCACATTACTTAGTAAAATCTTTCTATACTTACCTGTGAATGTAACTAAATTTGAATGAACCAAGTAAATTCTTGTGTCTTATTTTTCATTTTATTATTTCCCTTACCTTTTTTTTTTGTTGGGTTTACATACTAGTATCCTAACATCAAAGTCACCACTCTTGATCTCCCTGTGCTCTGCTTCTCTTGGTCTCCCTGCTCTTTGTTAATCTCTATTCACAAAACCCAACAACACAGCCCCCAACTATTCTTCTCCACATTCTCAGTCGAACACAACACCTCAAGTCCTCACAAATCAACCATTGTGGATCTCTCTCCATGAAACCCAATTTTAAGATGATTGTGGTTTGATTTTGGAAAATTCATTCATTAAAGTTTTCAATTTATTGTTTTTTAGATTGTACAAATTGAACACCTGAATTTAGCCATAAAAAGCCCAATAAATCCCATATATAGATCCTGCTAGTTTTTGTTTTAAAAAAATGAACCATACCAAATTGAAATTGATTGGTTTGAATCCATTTTTGGTTATTATATAAAAATCAATTTGATTAGTTTTTTTATTAAAAAGTAAACCGAATAAAAAATACCTACTCCTAGTTTAAACAACTCATCTACAATTGATTTTTTTTCATTCAAAGTTGGTAGTGTATAGTTCAATCGAGACAAGTTATTTTTTGAATGATTTTAAATGTATATTTTTTATATAAACGTGGTATATTTTAAAAAACATTAATAATTTTTTAAAGTACTTATTCCAAAACTTGAACTTAAAAAATAAAATAAAAAACTTTCCTGATCAGACAAAGGTTGCCTTAGCAGGATTAATTTCAAGAACTTCTTTTAAAACCAGCATAGTAAATTACAACTAACCTTTGACAAGAGTAAGAATTAATGGACTTTTTAAAAATATTATTGTTGTTGTTTTTTAAAATATTTTTTATACTAAAATATATTAATATATTAAAATAATCCAAAACATATTAAAAAAATTAATTTTTCATAAATTTTTTTTGAAACACTATTTGATTTAGGAACACTCCCAAATCATTTTAAATGCCCAAAAGTGCAAGAATTAAATTAATTTAAGTAAACTAATAAACAATATATTTGGAGTTACGATCCAAGCAATTCCAAAGTGCGGTCATGTCATGTGTGGAGATGAAAACATCACCTCCATTGTCTTGAAGCTTTCTCTCGTTTAATAAACTGTGATGGACCCAAAGAGCAAGCTATGATTGCTTGGAAGGATATTCTAAAGACACCATTAATCTCAAAACTTGCAATATACTTCTTATATTTTTCTATAATGGCCAGCACGATCAAATTATTTGGGCACCACAACTTCCCTTCTTAAGCATACATCTATCCATGAAATACAGAAATAGACCCCCCCCCCCCCTCTCTCTCTCTCTATATATATATATATATATATATATATATATTATGTTTCTGGATGATATGTTAATATTAAAAAATAAAAAAAATTATTTTAAAAAATAATAATTATTAAAATATTAAATATTTCCGTGATCTGTCAGAGGCAGCCCCAGAACTAAACAGCTTCGCCTAGATTCTGGCTTTCTCTAGTTCTTCCACCTCTCATATTCTCCAAGAAAATGAATAATGTGCCCTCCTCTCACTACTAATTTGATTAAGATAGGCTAATCTTGGTACTTCAACAGGATGCTGAATTTGAAGCACCAAATTATTAAAAAAATAAATAAAATTATATAGAGGGATCATAATTAGTTTGCAAAAAGTAATCTTCAAAAGCTGACCTCCCCACACCCCCCCCAAAAGAAATATAAAGAAAAAGGCAATCAAAGAGAGAGATATGCATGTTACCAATATATTTATTCAGGTGTGATTAGACATCTAATTGAATTTAATGACCTTAATGTCCTTTACCAAAATATAAATTAATGTTCTTATGTGAATTTGAGGTACATTGTAACTGTGGGTTTTATATGCAAAAGAAAACAAATTCATATTTTGGGTTTGTTTTTTTTTTTATAAATTTGATATATATAAGATCCGTTCAAATATACATTAAGATGAAAAAAAAATAGTGTTTTTTGAAATTTAATATAAACATAATTGGAAACATCTTTTTTTTTTAATGAATTTTCTCTTATTTTTTAATAAAGTCTATCTTTTTATTAAGTGTCCGTTTGTGATTGTGGCTTAAATAAAAATCAGTTAAAATTTATTTTTTTTGCTGAAAATTATTTTTTTTGCTTAGATAGTTTTGATATAATGATGTAAAAATTATTTTTTAAAAAATAAAAAAATATTATTTTAATATATTTTTAAGCGAAAAATATTTTGAAAAGTAACCGCTTTTACATTTCAAAATACCTTCTAAATTAGTGAGATGTCTTCAATAAAGGGCATTATTTTTTATCTTTTAGTTTAATAATCTTGGAGACGATAGTATAAATATGATTTTTTTAATTCTATAATTTATGTATTTTATTTTTTTACTCGTTATGATTTTTTTTATTTGTGCATGTTCCTTCTCTTTGTGTGAGTTTGTAATGCCGCAAGGGAGAATTTTTAAGGATGTTGGTGATTAATGTCTAGATTTTGAGGATAGAAAATAATAGAAATTGAAAGATTATCGGAGTAAAATACATGTCCCTTCCTCTTAATTATAGTATAATTTTAAATTCTGAGAAACTTGTTTTTCTCCAAATTTGGCATTGTGTTTTAGTTTTCTTTTATATGTTTTAGACGTCGATAAATGACATTAAAGCCTTTATTATTCTCTACTAGTAGAAAATAGTTCTTTACATCACCTTCAATCGATCATGATATTAAAAGTCTTCAGAAAATTTTTATCTTTGGCAATATATATATATATATATATATATATATATAAGAA
The DNA here is from genome assembly GCF_951802175.1 of Populus nigra. Lineage (NCBI taxonomy): Eukaryota > Viridiplantae > Streptophyta > Magnoliopsida > Malpighiales > Salicaceae > Populus > Populus nigra. The sequence continues at coordinate 18,531,601 of NC_084852.1, forward strand.
ATAGAAATTCGAATGTAATATTCCAAAGAGTTGGATGTTTGTACCTTCCAAAAATATCCACAATCAAATTTTGGCACTACTTTCTTTATCTTGCTCCTTCCCAATTTTCTCGCATGACATAATTATCTCTTAATTAATAGCATTTGTTTAAAACATTTATTTACATAAATGATACGATAGATATACATTGTAATCATATTTTATAATTTCTATATATATATATATATATATATTTGACCATGTTTTTCTTAATTTTAATGACAATTGTGGTGTATGTTTATCACCATTGGATATAAAGACATTTGTTTTCAAATATTGTCGTTAAATTCTAATGGCATTTGAAACAAATGCCAATAGTTTCTAATAATGCCATTATGCCATACAATTACAATGAATTTTACTCTAATAATGGTATAACTATGGAACAATTTATACTGAAATTCTATTTTGTAGTAGAGTTTTCTTTATTTTATCATTTTTTTTACTATTTTCTTCTTCAAATTCCCTTCTCTTCTTAATTTTGAATTTTCAGGTAGACAATGAACCTGATTTTCTCTTTTCTCTAGCAAATAATCACACACTATTAGCTTATTTTCCTTTTGAAATTTATAAAACATATAATCAATAAATCCTGTATAAAATTCTATAAAAACAAAAAAAAAACTTAATTATTTAAGTGTAGGTTTTATTATGTGAAATCAATAGTGTCATTAGGCCAACCTGGAATTAGGACCCACATTACCATAGCCAACTCAATTGCCCCATTTCCTTGCTGTAAATTACGGGAGAAATTAATTGAAAAAAAGAAAAAAAGAAAAGAAGAAACAGACAACACACACAAATTTACACACATAAACCAATAAATAAATAAAATAAATAAATAAACAAATACAAGAAAAACCTCTCGAATTCCCCGCTTAAACAAAAGCCATCCATTTTCCTTCCTTCTCCCTCTCTTCTCCTCCCCTTAAATTTCCTAGCCTGCTCAAAACCTCTCCTAATCTCTCTCGTACAGCCTGTGACACCTGTTTTAACATAATCCCAATTAATTAAGACATTAAAAATATTACACAAGCATCACACTTCCATAAAAACATTGCAACTCTTCCAAACTCTGTTTTTCTTGTCTCTCTGTCTCTGCCTCTCTCTCTCATATATATATAGACACACATATATATCACTTCCCTTCACCACAGAGTGATTGTCGGAACCAAAAAATTAGCACCCCACACTTTTATGATTGATCCTTCTTCTTCTTCTTCTATTTATATTTGAGTTTCCCATATTTTCTTTCCGTGTCTTTGTCCTTCTATATTGTTCTTGAGCCTTTCTTCAAGTTTCTTTAACGTGTAAAGGTATCCCAAAAGCATTTAGAAAAGTTTTTGGGATTAAATAATTAATATGGGAGCCTGTGCCACCAAGCCGAAGGTGTTGAAGGAGGGGGAGACTCCTGAGCCGGTCAAGGAGGAAGTTGTGGTGGCAACAGGTGGTGGTGATGAGGTTGTAGACAAGGGTGTTGCTGTGGAGGAAGAGGAGAAGAAGGTTGTCAATGTTGAGATAGATACTGGTGATGTTGGTGCTGATAATAAGGTGGAGGCTGAGATTGTTGATGATAGCAGTAAGAGACGATCTCTAAGTAATTTGTTCAAGGAGGTAATGATTTTTTTTTAAAAAAATTGTTTAATGTATTAATTCTTTCTACACAATCTTATATCTTGGGCACAAAAAGGAAAGATTTTGATTTTATTATATGTTTAAAACGTGCTTAAAAAAATATTTCTTCAGTTTGTGTTAATTTTGATTTTATTTTTTTTATATCTGGAAAGAGTCTTGATTAAATATAATTTTTCTTATTTAATATTAAATCTTGGGTTACATAAATTAGTTGATCGATCGATTTCTACGTTTTTGCTCTGTGATAAACTGTAACAGATGATGGTTGCTCTTTCTTCTAATTATTTCTCTTATTACAAATAAATTATTTAACCTCCTAATTTCATGTGGTTAATTAGTGTCCATTGATGTGATTTGTCTTCAAACTTCAATGGTCAAACTTGTCCCTTTCAAATCTTTTTCTTATAATCTGACGTTCGATTTTTTTTTCTTGGTGAGATTTCTCTGCTGGTGTTCTAGGAGGAGGTCAAGAATAAGAAACGAAATTGAAAATTCTCTTGTATACATGCATGGTTCTTCTTGTTATGGTGTCCATAAAATTAACACAAACAACCCAATTAATTGTCAATGTTTTGACAAAATAATTAAAGAATATACCTGGTTTATATAATAATTATTTCAATTGCAAATGAATTGATATTCAATCCCACTTGTGAAATATTACAGGGTCTATATCTAACATTAGTGACATGATTGTGTTGAGTGCGTGTACACAACTTTATAATAATTTCTCAAGCATTACAATTATATATTTTAATTTCCTAAAATTTATTTAATCAGTCCCAAATGTCTTTATGTTTGTCTATATTGTTGTGTCGGCATGAATAATTAATTTACCTTACGTGTTTTTTTTTTCAAAAAACTTTTTCCCTCAAAGACCTCTTTCTCTGTGTAAAACTTGAGTTTGCAGCTACTTGTACCATGCTTATTTGTTTTCTGGGATATGGTAAGCAATAAAGTTAAAAGCTTTAGATTCTTTGAACTGGAAAGCCTGTGTGAGGTTTCTTCAACTTTGTTATTTCGCATTTCATTTGATGTCTTGCAAAAAAAAATCTTGTTTGAGGACCCACTTGTTGTTTGGTTCCTCCAAGTTTTTTCTCCATATTTTGTGTGGTTTCATTTTCATAACCTTGGGAGTGATGAAAAGTTTTTAACAGCTGCCCCCTGATTTTTCTTTTTTCTTTTTAATATATATTTCCCCTCGAAGACGATAAAGATAGAGAAGAAAGACATGTTTTCTGTATTTTTTATTTTGAAAGTATATAAATTAACTAAAAAATCTATCACATATTTATTTTATATTTTTATCTTTGTTTTTTCAATTAAGCATGTTTTTGGCTTTTTTTATATAAAAATACTTTTATTTTAAACATTTTCTGATACCAACGGATTTTGGTATATAAAGGATAAATGCAGGCAGTAATTGAAAGCAAACTGTTGAGCAGCAGAGGTCGGATATGCATGAATGTCCCTAGTCAATGGTGCCGGAATTGAGGGTTTTAGCTGGATGCAGTAAACATCCATCAAAGAATATATAGCTGTACTAGTTGTTGGGGCTTGGATTATTCTGATAAATTGTTTCCAACCAATTCGATTAGCTGTGTCAGATTGTTGGTGATCTTAGTTAAATTTTGGAACGTGCCTTTCAGCCTCTTTGCTATGCTCCTTGCACTCCATTGACTTGCTGTGCTAGTCTATAGATACAATTACATTTGCATCGCCAAGTTTACATAACAATTAACTGGATTGGTTATTATTCAGCCTCATGGCTGACAAAAGACTGGTGTTAGTTGTGTGTTCTGGCACGGCCCTGTCCCAAGCCGTGGAGGATCAGTTGTGGTGTCCCATTGGGATTTGTGGATCTACTAGTAAATATGTATAAAGTGTTTCAGGATGGAAGGAGCAGAAACATGTCTCCTCTATCTCCACTGTTTCTGTTTTTTCTGTCTTGAGACAATAACCAAACACTACGTACTAAAGGACTCAAACGCGATCCCTTTTCTTGCTTTGAAAGGCTATCTTAAGCTACATGGCTATTAGTAAAATCTGCATGTCTATTGGATTCTGAATCTTCTGAGATATCTTATGGTTGAAATGGTATTCTATGCAGAATGAAGCAGGGAAGGAGCCAACAGAAAGTGACAAAGCACCAGCAGAACCAGAGAAATCAGAAACATCAGAAAGTAGTGAAAAACCTACCGAGTCTGCAGTGGCTAAAGAAGAACCATTAACAGTAAAGGAACAATCTGTGGAAAAGCCCGAGGAGCCAGTAAAACAAGAAAAAGTAGTAACCGAAGCACCCGAGAAATTAGAAACATCAAAAAGCACTAATAAACCTACTGAGCCAGCAGTGGCAAAGGAGGAACCATTAGCAGTGAAGGAACAATCTGTGGAAAAGCCTGAGGAGCCTATTAAACAAGAAAAAGTAGTAACTAAAGAACCTGTTGTGGTGCCTGGACAAGAAACTGTGAAATCTGAAATTCCAGCTGAACCAGTGCCAGTTTCAGGAACTGTCAATGCTCCTGTAAAGGCAGACACAGAGAAAGTAACAAGTGAAGTCACACCAGGAGCAGCAGCAGAAAAGACTAAAATTACTGAAACAATAGAGGAGAAAAAACCAGAAGAGACTAAGTGAGGTCTTGACAGTAATGTCTAAAGTGTGTTTTTAGCTGTAGATGACTTTGAGATCGACACCACTCAGCAGTCATCAGGCATAAGGCTGTGACGAGGTGGTTACCAACTAGCCAGTACTTTTGCTGGTTCTTTCGTGAGCTTGTTTCTCTTGTTTTCTCACATATCAATATTTCTTTTTCTTTTGGGCTTGTTTGACATCTCCATATCCTTGAGGACGGATGGATTTTTTTTTTAGATTATATATGAGCATAGATTGTTTTATGCACAATTTTTTTGGTTTTTTTTTGCTTGCATTTTGTGGTTTATGTCCTATTCATACTCTTGCTTCTTGATTTTTATTTTTGAATCATTTAAATGGACATTAAAGAAAGAAATTGTTCATCGAAAGGTTCATCAGCAACATATCCCAAGATCTCAATCCATATTTGGATTTGAAAACGAGATATTTTGGTGGAAATCCCAAATCATTTAACTTTCATTTGACGAGAATTAACATAACTGCCAATATGAACACAAATCCTGAAGACATGTATAAATTAAAATGAGATATGAGCTCCAGATGCTTGATTAATCATACAACTTAATTTAGGATCAACACCTCCAAGCCAAAGACTAGTGCCAGCCTGCCAGGGAATTGTGAGCAGAGAAGTCCAAGCAAGCTGCCATGTGGAACTGGAAATACAGAAGGGTATCCTTTCAAAAATGGTGACAGGCAAGGACCTTCTATTCCTATGGTGTTTCCCTTTTGTGTATCTTTGAAAAAAAAGGCCTTTGCATGTCCCATGTCAGCTTGGTGTAGGACAAGAAAGTGGAGGGTGCCTTCTTCTTGAAGGGGCGTGAACCCATAAATATATCAGTCCACACGTTAAACTATGGCTTAGAGGTTTTCTAGTAGAAGTATGGGCTTTTATATAACCCCATCTTACAAGTCTGTTTTATCAAGCTTATTGGGTTAGTAGGAATTAATCTTGGCTCTATGTAGCTTGGCCTCCGCAAGACTTGCTTGAATATCCCATGAACCCTATGTAGCCTGGCATTCTGGATATCATTAAAAGCAGCTTACTATTCCTATACCACAAAAACCACCCTCGCTTCATCTTTCCCAGAAAGAAAAGATGCATCAGAGTTGAAATTTACTTGGCCATGCATTGGCAGCTTCCAAGTGACTGACGATACAAGGATCGATCTTCTCTTTCTGGCCTATCCCTGTTGTGGGTCATATACGGCAAAACACATTCCTGAATTTCTCTTTGGGTCAGGAGATTTTCCTTTAAAGACAAAATCATTCCTTGTTTTCTATGAGCAGCTAACATAAAAGAGCAATTTGGCACCGGATATTCACGAAGTATCCTTTAAAAAGTTGGCTGAAAAGGAGCAAAAATGTTTTGCTGTGCAGCCTTTGGATACCATGGATTTTTTGGCTTCGGCTGTGTGTGGTGGGGGCACATATGGAGCTCTCACGCTATAATTAGACAATCTTGTTGATATTATCGAGGCATTGAACATATAGGTATGGTAATTTTCAAGCCACGGGAATGCGACATGCGAGTCCGGGACCAGCTTTAAAACGAAATGCAACATATAGAATGGCAAATTGACAATATTTATTTTTTAAATTTATTGTTAATATTAATATATTAAAAATTTAAAAACATAAAATAAAATTAATTTAAAACCAACTTTTAATATTAATGCAAGATCTTGGGAAAGATTTGAGTCCTCATTTGTTTGTTGTTGATGAAGATAAGTAGATAACAATATCCTAAGAAAATAATTCAATTTCAAGGTGGTCATCGTGTTTTGGAAGATTCATGCATTATTTTACTTCGTTGTCAATACCATATAGTTATTAAAAATAATTTTTTTTATATAATATCAACTATTTGCAAACTATACAATTAAAAATTTAAATTCTACAACCATCTAGATGGTGGTCAAATGATAAGAGTTTGAGATCAAGAGATTTGCTTCCTCTGTAGTATGAGGTTCGAGCCCTGTGATTACTCATATGATTGCCACTAGAAACTTACATGGTCGTTAACTTCAGGGCTCATAGGATTAGTCGAGGTACGCGCAAGCTATCCCAGCTACCTACGTTAAACTAAAAAAAAATTTAAATTCTACGGTCTCCACTTCCTTTTTTAATTAAATTAAATAACCAAGCTAAATGTGTATTTATACAAGCTTGAAAAATATATTTGATATTCAAGATAAAACGACCCTTTGCGAATCTTAAGTTTAAAAAAACCTAAAATTGAAAGAAATATTAATAATTAATATAAAATTATCCTGAAATTTCATCCAATAATTTAAAATTCTGAATTAAAATATTATTTATACAGATAACTTTACATCATTTCACGCGCGTAAACACACAAACACATCAAACCCATCTCAATATCAAAAGATCTTATAGCCATGGTGTTTAAAAAAGTAGGAGGCTCACTTGAGTGGTCGCTCCTCCAAGCCACCAAAATTGAACTAGGCAAGAGTATAAGGCTATTTTCAAAACTAGCTACATTCACACATGATAACAAAGACAAGACTATCAAATTTTGATGGGTGTAATTTAAATTAAATTTTAAATTTATTATTTAGAAATTATAAATTCAAGTGCTATAAATTTTAAGATTATTAAATTATCTGATTATTAATTTTAAAATCTTAAAAAATTAATCGAGATACATCCAAGCTAATTTGAATACTCATTATTACAAAAAAAAAGAAAAAAAGAAAAAAAAGACAAGGCAACCAAGATTTTAAGTCCTGCCCTACCTTTGCTATTCCACTCTACACTATATATATTCCCACATTTTGGCATACCTTAGTGTTGCGATGTCGCGGTCGCACAAATTAATTACCCTAGCTTCAAACACAACACACAAGATAGTATAGAGCAAGCAAGGGGTCGATCCCACGAGGAAGATTCAAGTCAGATTTTTATGCTAGATGATATGCAATTTTGGGGGGGGGGGGTTGGACGTTATCTAGGCTAAAGCAAAAGAAAACAGAAAACTATCAAACTAAATTTAATAAAATCAGAAAATTATCAAGAGAACAAACCTTGGTCACAAGCACACATCCACCTACAGAAATCAGAACTGATCATGGAAACGAAACATCAATTTATATTCTGAATATTTATCTCTTCTTAACATTGGTTAGTTAACGGATCCGCCGTATAACTAGCCCTAACCATCAAACAACCACAGTGTCCGCACTAGTAATTTAATTCAATGGCAGCCTTAAGAACTAGATAAGTTGATAAATCAAGAAAACATAACTGTCCGCAGTCTATGTTTGATTTGATTGAATGTTCTCCCTAAGATTAATAACGTAGATCCGCCACAATTATTAAACTCAGTTGCTTCACAAGTTCATATACCACAACTCCGGTTTTGATATCAAACTTAACAATAGATTGTCTACAATAATAACTTAGAGTCCGCTCTAGCAATTAAAATAAACAATCATAGGAAAAATAAGCATAGGAGAACAAACATATTCATCATATAAACTGAAAATAAAAGGTAAAATAAATCTCACAGTTCTTGAAATCCGAAGGTTTCCGTGTCCTTGCAACCAAGAAAAAGTGTTTAGCCTTGCATGTTTGTTGAACAACTAATCAAAAAGAAGAAAGAATGCATAATTTAGGGTTTCTTAGAGGAAGGGGGCGTTTTTCTCTCCTTGGCTGGCTGCTCCCCTTCTCTTCTCTCATTCTTTTTATATCCTAGGAAACCCTAGGTCTCTATTTTACAAAATAGTCCTCCATTAAGTAGACTGTTTACATTTAAGTACTTCAATAACTATTTTCCTAAAAAGGAGAAATAGCCTTGCATGAAATCTTCAAGCTTTGATTTAGAGAAGCTAAATTGCTGAAATAAAAACTTGGATATCGGTTTAAATGCTTCGGAATGTCATTTGGACTCGTTTCTTCACGAAACCTGTTTGCTGGCAGAATTCAGATGTCATCTTTGAAAAATCATATCTCCCTCATATGACATCGTTTTTGGCTGCAATTTTGAGCGTTTATATAACTTTGAGTCATGAATCCAAAACAATTGAGTTTGCACCAATTGGACTTCTGTAGCTCCAGATATTCAAGTTGGAATGGCCAAAGGTCAACACTGGCAGATTGCGAGATTTGACTTTGAAGGCTGCGATTTCCATGCTCTTCCTTATTTTATTTTCTTGCCTTAGATGTCCAGAAAGGTATGGATGTTACCTTTTTAATTCCACTGGAATCACTTTATTTCAACCTCTAGAGCTCACGCTCTGCACAAAACATCGACTGAAGGTTAAATCTGCCAATTATCTCCAATTTACTCCTTTTTGCATCTTTCATCCAAAAGTGCCTTCAAAACATAAAACAAAGAATATCAAGGCATTTTATATATAAAACATAGGCAAAACACTAGTTAAATGTGGGTGAAACTATTGAATAATATGGTTGCATCAAATACCCCCACACTTACCTCTTGCTCGTCCTCGAGAAAGGATAGGTAAAACCAAATTGAAGTTAAATTAAATGAAATCACTATGACTAATCTTCTAATCTCCCATCAATATCCAAGAATATATGTATTATAAACAAGAACACAATTAAGAAGGATAAAGAGTATAAATTTTCATGAATTTATTTACATGCAAACTTCAAAACTTAATTAATCGTCGGGATTTAAATGAAATCTATGCCATGCCAAAGTGATAGGTCCTCTCATTGATATACACTCCAACACTCACGTGTTTAGGGCTTATGTGTTTAAATCTCTCAAATTCAATCAATGAATATGTTCTACTATAAGCTTGCTCTTCAATCTCATCTCCATTAATAACATATTACAAACAATGCATGAATCAAAAGGTCTTATTTTCTGGTTGTAATGGGGCTAAGGTAAAGGTGAGGTAAAAGAGAGTAAAAGAAAAAGGTTCAAACCAAAGAAAGTAGAGCATTCTGAAAAATGATATTTCAAACAAGATATTCCATCGAAGCACATAAATTTTCCATCTTTAATCACCAATGCTTAACTTCTTTTGATTTCAAGCTTTTTCAATATAAAATCTTAAGAACATAAAGGAACACTTTTTTCTTTTTCTTTTTCTTTTTTCTGTTTTTTTTTTTTTTACCTTTGGCAACTTTGCCCATCTTTTCATCAAACATCACTTCTTCTTTCTTTTCACATAATTTCCAACCATAATTCCATGAAATATCACTAGTATATGCTCTACTAATCCTTGGCCAAGGGAAAAGGAAAACATATATAAAGTTAAGGCTTATACATAGATAAAGCAAAGAAAAGATAAACAAGCTCAAAAGGGGTTTACTAAGGATAATATGCTTTAGGTTGGCTTTTTGGCTCAAATGGTTAAAATTCCTAATGCCTTTATCATCTTCATGTATGTATGTAATATGAATATAATCTCAACAAGATATGAAGCAAGTTCTAAAGATATATATCATTGAAAGAAGGCACAATCAAAGAATATAATGTTGAAGGCTCAAAAGCTTGCATTGGTATAACACTATAAAGTCAACATGGCATATTCTCAAAGTCAATCCCTAAACCAATTAAACCTTAAAACTTGCATGCACACTCCTTCATTCGATTTATATCTTCATCTATCTCAACTAATTCTCATACATAATACTCATATTCTCAAAAACCAATGGGAGTTCAAAAGATCAAACATAATTTTTTTTTATTTTGAAAAATAACAAAGAAAACCAAAATTAGAAAACCAACATTCTCCCAATACCCCCACACTTAAAACATAACATTGTCCTCAATGTTAAAATAAAAGAAAAGGAATATTGGAGAATGACAAAAATAAAGTAAAATGCGAAAAATAAAAGACAAGGGAAAAAGAAAGCAAATCTGTTTTTTTTTTGTGCTGGGTTGCCTCCCAGTAAGCGCTTTTGTTTTATGTCATTGGCTCGACATGTTGCATGCTTATTCTTCATAGATTGGTTCAGCTAACTCCGCAGAAGCGGTGAGTTCTGTCGTCCAACCTTCATAGAAAGGTTTCAAGCGATGCCCATTGACCTTGAGTACTTTGTTGGTTTCTAAACTTGTAATTTCAACTGCACCATAAGAAAAAACATTAGAAACAACAAATGGTCCAATCCAACGAGAGCGTAACTTTCCAGGAAAAAGTTTCAAACGCGAATGATAAAGAAGGACTTTGTCTCCAACATTAAACTCTTTTCTTGTAATCATTCGGTCATGGAGACTCTTAGTCTTTTCTTTATAAATCCTTGCATTCTCGTAAGCATCATTTCGAATCTCTTCCAACTCTTGCAATTGCAACTTTCTTGCAATCCCAGCAGCATCATAATCCATGTTACATTTTTTAATGGCCCAAAAAGCTTTGTGTTCAAGCTCCACCGGTAGATGACATGCTTTTCCATAAATCATCCTATAAGGTGACATTCCTATAGGTGATTTGTAAGCAGTCCGATAAGCCCAAAGTGCATCACCAAGTCGTAGACTCCAATCTCGCCGGTTAGGTTGCACTGTCTTCTCCAAAATGGACTTGATTTCTCGATTTGAAATTTCAGCTTGGCCATTCGTTTGAGGATGGTATGCTGTGGAAGTTCGATGAGTCACATGATATTTGCGTAACAATGCTTCCATTGAACGATTGCAAAAATGAGTGCCACGATCACTAATGATAGCTTTAGGGATTCCAAACCTGTCAACTATGTGAGTCATGACAAAATCTAAAACAACCTTAGCATCGTTAGTTCGTGTGGCTTTCGCCTCAATCCATTTGGACACATAATCAACAGCAAGAAGGATATAAAGATTGCCAAAAGAAGAAGGAAATGGACCCATAAAATCAATACCCCAAACATCAAAAATTTCACTCACAAGAATATTTGTTAAAGGCATTTGATTCTTGTGAGTGATATTACCTGTTTTTTGGCATTTTTCATGTGATTTGCAAAAATGATATGCATCCTTAAAAATAGAAGGCCAATAAAAACCACTTTCAAGTACCTTGTGGGCCGTTCTTTTTGCTCCAAAATGCCCACCACAAGAATGAGAATGACAAAAGGTAAGAATGGAATGAAATTCATCTTGTGGTACACATCTCCTAACTACTTGATCCACACAAAATTTCCACAGATAAGGAGTATCCCAAAAATAATATTTAGCATCAGCTCGTAACTTGTCTTTTTGGGATGTAGACAAACCTGGAGGGAATTCTTTGGTGACTAAATAGTTCACCAAATCAGCATACCATGGTCTTGTAGAGGAATGTAACACATACAACTGCTCATCGGGGAATGTCTCTCTTATTGTTTCGGTTTGTATATCCTCAGTCCTTAGTCGGCTCAAGTGATCAGCCACATGATTTTCGGCACCTTTTTTGTCTTTGATCTCAAGATCAAATTCTTGTAAAAGCAAGATCCACCTAATCAATCTTGGTTTGGACTCTTTTTTCTTCAAAAGATACCTTAAAGCTGCATGATCAGTAAAAACAATGACTTTTGTACCAAGTAGATATGACCTAAATTTTTCAAGAGCAAACACCACTGCAAAAAGTTCCTTCTCAGTTGTATGGTAATTGCATTGTGCACCGTCCAACATGCGGGAAGCATAGGCGATAACATGCAAATTCTTCCCAATTCTTTGCCCAAGGACAGCCCCTACCGCATAGTCACTTGCATCACACATTATCTCAAAAGGCTCATCCCAATTTGGTGGTTGGATGATAGGGGCAGATGTGACACGCCTCTTAAGCTCATCATGAGCATCTTTACATGCTTGATCAAACACAAAATCCACTTCTTTGGCTAATAGTTTGCACAAGGGTGCTGTAATCTTTGAGAAATCTTTAATAAAGCGTCGATAGAAACCTGCATGGCCAAGAAAAGAACGAATTTCCCTCACGCAGGAGGGGTAAGGCAATGATGAAATAACGTCTATTTTAGCTTTATCAACCTCTAATCCACGTGAAGACACAACATGCCCAAGAACTATTCCTTGTTCTACCATAAAATAACACTTCTCATAGTTTAAGACAAGGTTAGTTTCAATGCACCTTTTCAAGATCAAAGATAAATTTTCTAGACATTTATCAAAAGAATCACCATACACCGTGAAATCATCCATGAAAACCTCAATTATTCTTTCAACATAGTCAGAAAAAATACTCATCATGCATCTTTGAAAAGTTGCAGGTGCATTACAGAGACCAAAGGGCATTCTCCTATATGCATATGTACCAAATGGACATGTAAATGTAGTCTTTTCTTGATCCTCAGGATTAATAACAATCTGATTGTATCCACTATATCCATCAAGAAAGCAATAAAAAGACTTACCTGCTAGGCGTTCAAGCATTTGATCCACGAATGGTAATGGAAAATGATCTTTGCGTGTAGCAAGATTTAGCTTTCTGTAATCAACACACATTCTCCATCCACTCGAGATGCGAGTAGGAATGAGCTCATCATTTTTGTTTTTCACCAACGTGATTCCGGTCTTTTTAGGCACCACATGGATTGGCGCAACCCATTTACTGTCCGTGATGGGATAAATGACTCCTGCATCTAACAGTTTTAAAATTTCAGCTTTCACTACCTCCATCATAGGCGGGTTCAACCTCCTTTGCATTTCCCTTGTTGGTTTCACATTGTCCTCCAATAGTGTCGATACACGACGTCGGGCGACGGCTCCCGCTTTTTTTGTTTATTTAACAAAAAGGTTTTTTTTCTCGATTGGGGGAAACAAAGATTTTATTGGAGTCGCCATCTAGTAATTTGAGGGAACTAGAAATCCCAAATTAGACACTGGTCCAAGAGATTCGGGTACGGGGTTAGTTATGATTAAGGGAAGGTAGACACCACCCTTAAAACATCCTTTCAATAGAAAGGTTACCCTTACTTGTGTGTTTTCTATTTGATTCAAATGCGATTATATTTTGGGTTTATTTGTAAATTTTTTAATGATTAATGTCGGTCCCTAAAAATAGGAGACACATTAAAAATGACATCAGTCCCTAAAAATTAGGAGACTCGTCTAAAATATTGACGTTTGTCCCTAAAAAGGAGAATTACGTCTGGGTTACCAAAAGAAATAATGGATATAATCCATTATATTTTGGGTTTATTGGTAACTTGTTTTTTTAAAAACGGTTAACGTCGGTCCCTAAAAATAGGAGACGCGTTAAAACTGACATCAGTCCCTAAAAATTAGGAGACTTGTCGACTTTGTTTTTTTGTATTTTTTTACAACATGCAAGAAAATTTACAAGCATTTATATATAAAAAAATATCAAAAATACCAGTTGAAACCCAAAAAATTACCTGAGTGTCAATGTATAGGTAAAGGACTGAAATACCCTCGGATTTCTCGAAAAATTACGAAAATGCCACTGGCGGCGCGTGTGGCACACGCGCGGTTACTGTGGGCGGCGGCGAGATTTCCCGGCGAGATTTCTGTCCAACCGACGGTCGATCCTGGTAGATCTGAGGACGGGGATTCTGATGGAGGTGGTATCGTCGGTCGTTGATGGCTGAAGAAGGAGAATCGACGACTTGAAGCTTCGGTGGCCGCCGACAATCGCGGCCCTTTTCCGGCCAACTGAGGCGGCGAAATCAATGAAAACCACCGGGGTTTTTCTTTACATCAAGGGAGAAAACTTTCTGTGGTGGTGCGGAAGCTGGAGACGGCCGGAGATGGGAGATCGGGGGAGAGAGAGAAAGTCGCCGGCGAGAGAGAGAGAGAGACTCTGAGCTGTGCTATGGTGTGAACGCGCGCATGGTTCACCGGTGCATCTGAAGGCTGCGAACCGTTGGATCGTCGTTGAACTGATCCTGCGGCTGCGATTGGATGGATCTACAAGTTGATCGGACGGTCCGGATGAGAGGAGCCTTGATCTGGTGTGGCGCGGTGCACCGAAAGCTCGGTACACCGTGTGACGTGGCGCCACCGGATCTAAAGGAGAATTGTTTTAAGGGCTGAGATTGATTTGGGTTTTAATTTGGTGTGGTAAGCTCTATTGTACCCTATTAAATCAACGGTTCAGATCTAAACACTATAGATCTAACGGTTAGGATATATTTGGTATTTTTCAAATTGTTTTTTTTGAAAACCAATATCCTACTCGCATGAAGAAATAGTAAAAAAAAATGAATAGTAAAGATTTTTTCTTTGTTATTTTTCCTCTTTTTCTTTTTTTTTTTTCCTCTTCCTCCCTTTTTTTCCTCCCCCTCTGTCGAACTACCACTGGCTATTTATAGCCACACATGCAAATCTTCAAATATTATTTTTTAAATCACCATTTGCTTTTATCATTTGTTTAATCGCCGTTTGCTTTCGGCACAACGCGTTGCGCCGTTTGACAATTTATTTTATTATTATTATTTTATTATTTTTTTTATTATGTATAATACTATATATTTATATAGGTAAAATTAAAAAACTCTATTTAGTATTAGAAAAAACCTGATTCAACCACTAAAAATCCATTTTAATGACCGAAAATTATTTTAAACACCGGGAAAAAACTTTTGATGGGTATCAACCCAGTGAACCGGGTTTTAGTCGAAAATGATGGTTTTTAACCCGAAACAGCTCGAAACTCATTTTTTACTCTGGTCGACATGGTTTGACCCGTATTGACCCGGTGGACTCGGTTTTGGTCAAAAATGACGGTTTTGACTCGAAACAGCTCGAAACTCATTTTTTACTCTGGTCGACATGGTTTGACCCGTATTGACCCGGTGGACTCAGTTTTGGTCAAAAATGACGGTTTTGACCCGAAACGGTCTGAAACTCATTTTTTACCCTGGTCGTCATGGTTTGACCCGTAATGACCCGGTGGACTCGGTTTTGACCAAAAATGACGGTTTTGACCCGGAACGGTCCGAAACTCATTTTTTACCCTGGTCGACATGGTTTGACTCGTATTGACCCGGTGGACTCGGTTTTGATGAAAAGATGCGGTTGACTCGAGAAAAGTATATTTTTGAATTTTTAAACTTTTTTCTTAATTTTTTTGGATTTTTATAAATAATAATAGAAATAAAATAACATTCGAGAAAATCTTGGTGGATCCAAAATTGGGCTACAACAGTTGCCCCCTCTTTACAATGCTTACGGTGCAAAGGCATTTGGAAAATTCATTTTCTTTTGACTTTGCATAGTAAGTTTTGTAAAGAAAAACAATGGAAGTGTTGAAAAATGCACAGATTTTCAGTTGGTCTAATTCTTATGGGCGACCTGCCCAAGTGAAAAACGTGAAAGTGTTTTCAATATTGATCTTGTGAAATACATGAAAGTGATTTCAGATTAATGTTGTGAAATACATGAAAATGATTTCAGATTAGCATTGTGAAATACATGAAAGTGATTTCAAAATTGAATTTTTTTTTTTTTTGTGAAATACATGAAAGTGATTTCAACCTTAGTCTTGTGAAATACATGAAAGTGATTTCAAAAATTGATTTTTTTGTGAAATACATGAAAGTGATTTCAACCTTAGTCTTGTGAAATACATGAAAGTGATTTCAAAAATTGATTTTTTTTGTGAAATACATGAAAGTGATTTCAACCTTAGTCTTGTGAAATACATGAAAGTGATTTCAAAATTGATTTTTTTTTTTTTTTGTGAAATACATGAAAGTGATTTCAACATTGGTCCTATTTTCCAGGTGACCACCCTGATGATAAAATGCGAGGAAACTCGCAAGTGGTCTAATTGTTCCAGGCGACCTGCCCGATGGTGAAAATGCGAGGAAACTCGCAAGTGGTCTAATTATTCCAGGCGATTTGCCCGATGATAAAATGCGAAGAAACTCGCAAGTGGTCTAATTGTTCCAGGCGACCTGCCCGATGATAAAATGCGAGGAAACTCGCAAGTGGTCTAATTGTTCCAGGCGACCTGCCCGATGATAAAATGAGAAGAAACTCGTAAGTGGTCTAATTGTTCCAGGCGACCTGCCCAATGGTGAAAATGCGAGGAAACTCGCAAGTGGTCTAATTGTTCCAGGCGACCTGCCCGATGGTGAAAATGCGAGGAAACTCGCAAGTGGTCTCATTGTTCCAGGCGACCTGCCCGATGATAAAATGAGAAGAAACTCGCAAGTGGTCTAATTGTTCCAGGCGACCTGCCCGATGGTGAAAATGCGAGGAAGCTCGCAAGTGGTCTAATTGTTCCAGGCGACCTGCCTGATGATAAAATACGAAGAAACTCGCAAGTGGTCTAATTGTTCCAGGCGACCTGCCCGATGGTGAAAATGCGAGGAAACTCGCAAGTGGTCTAATTGTTCCAGGCGACCTGCCCGATGATAAAATGCGAAGAAACTCGCAAGTGGTCTAATTGAAAATACTTGAAAGTGATTTCAATATAATTTTGTGAAATACATGAAAGTGATTTCAGTAATAAGCTTCAAGGTTGATGAAAAAATTCTAAAGGAAGTCATACCTGTATGGTTGAAATCTGATTTGTAAATCGATCTCAGAGATGATGAAATCTTCTCAAGAAAGTCTTGTATGTACGGTTGGGATGTGATTTGTGGATCCCAAAAATGAGGAAAGCTTCTCAAGGAAGTCTTCTATGTATGGTTGAGATTCAATTTGTGGATCCCAAAAATGAGGAAAGCTTCCCAAGGAAGTACTGTATGTACAGTTGAGATTTGAGCTGTCGTTCAAAACGATGGTAGGAGTAAATTCCTTATAAATCACGCAGTATTTGGCAAAAGACATCATCAACTTCTTGCATTTTCAATACTCTCAAAGTTCTTAACTTTTGAAGCTTTAATCATGTCTTCCTCTTCTTCCAATGCTAACCCAAACCCTGTTCCTGCAGTAGAGCCTGCAGTTTGGCGTACTACCTTTGAAGTGAATGGTCGTCCGGTTACAATAGAGGATACTGTAATGGACAATGAAGATATTGCTGTAGCCGTGGCTAGAGACATGATCCTTCCTCGTGATGAAATAATGCTAGCTGCCAGGACCGATATTGAAGCGGTGAATCAGTCACTTGCTCTCAGTATCAGAGCTACTTCATCTTTGGTGAACGTTGCAGAGCGTCTTCATGCCAGAAGACTTGAGTTGAATACTCAGGTTCTTGATCTCCAACATCAGATCGAGAATTTAAGGAATAGACTTCGTGATGAGAGACGTCACAGAAACAACTTGGAGAGGAGAAACCAAGAGTTAAATACACGTGTTGACTTTTGGAGGGACTATGTTAACACACGACACCTTGAGTTCGAGGAAGAGATGGAGCGTATGCATAAACAATTTGAGGAATTTCGAGGCATGATTAACCATCAAGATGAAAATATCCCTGATCGTCCTCGCACTGTTTAGCATTTGTACTTGTAAACCCCTTTTCCATGAATAAAAATCCATCTTTCTTGTCTTCATTTATGAATTTTGCTTTTGTGGAATTGCCATATTTGATGTGATTTACAAGAACTTCAATTCATGTGAGTCTCGTTGGATCCCAGTGGGAATTTTGTTTCATGAAATATCTGCAAAACAAATATGCAATGCTCGTGAAGTTAGATGATATGCAATGCATCTTACCTGTTTTTGAAATATAGGTTCCCCCTCTTTGATGCTTCATCGTCATAGGGTGGCTTTGTTTGCATTCCAAAACCTTATTTGTTTTTCAATGCATTGGCTCATTCATGTGCTAGCCATCCGCTTAGTTGTAAATGCAGTGCCCATCTTGGGCTGTCCGTGATGATTACTGCTCTCGCTGTTTATCAAGCTTGACAATGCCCCCAAGTGTGGTGTTGCTTGATTTATCATTAAGAAGCTTAACAAATCGTTCATCTCCTGGATTCTTTCAAGAATTGTTCTCTGATTGATTGTGCGCATCGTGCCAACACCCATCAAGATTGTCAATCAGCTATGAACTCACCTCCAGTTGAAACATACCCTTCAAGGATATGTGGTCATCCACTTTCATGGAACTATCATGTCATTCAGACCTGCATTTCATACTTTACAGTAAAAAGCTCATCGTTGTATGCTCAGTTTCTTTCTCAATAAGTTCTTCTCAACTCATCTCACCAGATTGTGAGAAGAAGTGTCTCAGCATCATCAATGACGTTGCTTTTATCACCCATACTCATGTGGTGCAATGCGTATTTGTGCTTCAAATCAGATGGGCCCACGGCCAGTCTAGGTGGGTGCGGTGCATTCATTCAAAGGCAATCATGTGATAATATCTTTCAATAGTCATAGCCATATTGGAGACGATAAACCAAGATGAAGATATGAAGATGTCTTTCAGGTACATCCTTGTTCTCAATTGTTGTCGGGGTTTACTGGATCATAAACTGTTCTTGAACATCATTGCCCTTAATTGATCTGCTTGTGCTCATTCACTGATTATCTTTCTTTGAACCATATTGTCCTCAGTTCATTGATTCATCATTTGATCATCTTTACCCCTAGCTGATTTAAAAACTGTTTGTTTTCCTTCTTATAGGTCCATTGTATTGCCCCCAGCAGTGTCGAGGAGAATTGATGTCATTTCTGTCAGGAATCTGAGAACTCGGTCGATGTTTCTCCTATTTGAAAATCTTTCTTATTTTGGAATCAAATCTCACATTTCAAAGATCATGTCAATTCAAGTCTGATTGTTGAAATGAAATCAGAGAGATGTCAATTTTTGAAAGTATTTTTGGAAATCAAGCTTTATTGGTCAAAGATCCAACACGCGTTATTCAATGTAGTCCTTTGATTGTCTTGTATTTTTAAGAGAAAAGAAATTGACTCGTTGTAAGATTAAAATGGCTTTTTCCATGGTTCTTTGTATCCATTTTAAACTCTGATTTTGGGTATATCTTTTGATTGTCTGTGATGAGGTGACCTGTTATGAATTTCAAGAAAAAAACAAGGTACCCGAGTCAAAACTTGAGGCTTAATCAAGAAAGATTGTTTCTTTTTCTTAGCACCAATTTTATCAGCATGCATAATAATTAGTAGCTTGATTCATGAAGTCACGACCTGTATAAAACAACTCTTCAAGTTTTGAGATCGCCATTTATCGGTTCAGATTGCTTACTTGATTAAAAAGGACTTTCTAAAGCACGTAATGTAGGCTATGGTTCCTGGCTATGAAAGAAAGGAATTTCACAATCTCAAAAGGTGTTTGAGGGTTTCAAGAACTTAGGATCACCATTAATTACTCATCAATCTCTTTTCCTCACGTTGTCTTTGTAGAGATAGTGACATATAACCTTGTTAATCTCAAAAATCAACATTTGTTTAACATAGGTCATAACCCAAATCCAACTTTTCTTTGATGAATAGCCAATCTAAACTTTTGAGGATTATAGAGGCTTTACCATAGACACACCGAAAGACATAACGCTTGATTTTTCGTGTTAACTTTTGGTATTTGTTGTGTCTTTATCAATCTTTGGCTTTCTTCTTCTAGCCCTTTCTCAATTATTGGACTTTTGTTCTAAGCCTTCCCTTTATCCATCGACTCTAACATTGTCTTCGTCTTTTCTAGGAAAAGACTCTCATTGCCCCCCAGTGTGGGGTGTGATCCTAGTCAGGGTTTTTTATGAAAGAAATATTCTATCAGCTCAAAATGGGACTGCAAGGAATATATATTTCAAGAATTGTGAAAGGATGAAACAAAAATGGCCTTTTCTCATTTCAAGCAAGGTCGGTTAGAACCGATAAATTTTGACCTCACCCAATGTAATGGTTTAGACTTGTACGAATCATAATTCATGAGTCCATAACTACTGAATCCACTATATGTCATTATGCATACTGCTAAAACTTAGCTACATGGTGTATGGTTCAATTCATGTGTGAGCTCAAAAGTTTCTTGGTCACCTCATGTCATTTCAACAAGCATCGAGTCATTCAAGCAAAATAATTTTAATCTTCAGGATTGACTAATCTTAAACGCATGTTGGAGCTTGATCAAAATATTTTGTAAATAACCTTTTGAAAGAAACATCTCATGCGTTCAGAACAACAAAGGGACAAAGAAAAGACATGTTTCGTTAAAAGATGAGATGTGATCCCAAAATAAAATGCAGAATGACAAAACTCATAACAAAAAGGATTGACAGTTTAACACTCTTCTTGGATAAGCTTTTCTGGCGATATCTGTGTTTTGCCAAGCATTTCGATCACTTGTCATTCTGAGGATGTTGAGGTGACAATATGGCCGATGATGTCATTTTTCACAAACTCAACTCAATTCTTTAAATTCTTGCAACTGTTCAACTGAATGACACAAAATTCCCCAATGATATTCATGTATCTTTTACTAAGGGGTGAGGGCTCAAAGGCGCACTCAAAAGGAGTTGAGGGCTCACAGACGCACTCAAAAGGAGGTAGGGTTAGAAGACGCACTACCAAAGGGATGAGGGCTCAAAGGCGCACTCAAAAGGAGTTGAGGGCTCAAAGGCGCACTTAAAATGGAGGTAGGGTTAGAAAACGCACTACCAAAGGGATGAGGGCTTAAAGGCGCACCCAAAATGGAGGTGAGGGCTTAGAGGCGCACTCAAAATGAGTTGAGGGCTCAAAGGCGCACTCAAAAGGAGTTGAGGGCTCAAAGGTGCACTCAAAAGGAGGTAAATTGGCAGAGTCAAGGCAATAAGTCCAGAGTCTAACAGATGCTGGTAGACAAACTCGAGTGGTCGAGGTATGTCAATCTTAGCAAAGACATTTGAGCAATTGATGCTACAGTGAGACCTGGTTGGACCACATAATTAAGGCTTCCCATCGTCAGGGTCATCCTTTGATTCATCTCTCATTATTGTTCTAGAATTCTTGGTAGAATCTTCAATCATTCCCCTCTTCATAGCTTGTTCAATTCTTTCGACAATCCTCACAACCTCATGTAAATCTTCCAATGTTATTGTGGTTATTTGTGGATTGATAGAAACTTTCCAACAGCCAGTGATCTTAGGAACGCACAGAAATATGCAGCACCACCACTGCCGACGTGTGGAATCACGCGTTGTCTCAACTGGAAGAGAAAATGATGAATCTGAAACCCTTTTGTCTCCTCTTTGATTTCTCACTAGCAGTGCAGCAAACAAACACCTATAGTGGGAATTCTGCTTTGTTAAAGTTTCAATGTCCGCTCTTGTTTTTTCTCAGAGCAGCATCCGATGCTGCGGGACCGGAATGGTGTTCACAGTAGAGATGTCTGGAAAGAAGGCCAATACACCAGGAACAGAAAGCTAGCAGTTATTATGTGCTCTTAGAATATGTGAAAGCTTTGAACGACTATCAGTGCAGTTGAACGAGAACAAGGGTTGTCGTCATTAATTGATGACTGAAGGCATTGCTGTCATTGTTCATGACAAAAAAGAAGAGGTGCAACTTCAATGGAACGTGGGCAAGTAGTGTTCCCAGCAAGAGATTGTGCAAACGTTCCATTTCCATTCTTGAAGCTCAACACTTATTCAAACAGATTTATGAGTTGAGCTACTTCAACTTTACTGCTCTCAACTTCCTTTATCAAACCTCTGTCTAACCTCTGTCTTTATCAGTCCATTAGACCTCAGGTAGGGAAACGTATGTTTCAACCGTGTGCATGCTCGATAAATGAATGAAATGCACAAATGGATGTAAAATGCCATATGTTTTATGCATGTTTGTTATTTGTTTCAAGGTTTCCTTATAACGAGGAATAGACCAGATCAGATTCTCTTAAGAAAGTTCTCACTGAGGACTCCAAACCTACAGGAACTTGAACCGATTTGGGGGAGAAATTTGATGCCATAAATCAGAATCAAAATAAACATTTCTTATAACAAAAAGATGATGAAATTGCCTTTTATGAATTGATATTAAAAGTACAACAAGTCAATCTTTCCAAAACCTTGGACCGTCATATGCTGAGATCTCATTAATTCCATCTCTGATCAACCCAAAAAACTGATGGAATTCATTTCTGGTCATTGGCTCACCATCTGCTACTTGTTGGGCTAGGCCTCGTAATCCTAAAGCATAATTCTTGGCATCATCTGCTTGTACATGATAGCGCATAGCTTCAGAAGCCCAACGTTCTGCTTCTCTTTCTGCATTTTCTTTTTCTGCTGATAAGGTTTGCTCAACAGAAAGCAAATGGTCGACATGCTCATTTAAATTGGCAATGACTAAATCTTGATTTTGATGTTGCTCTTGAAGTGATTCATTTTTCTCTTCCAATTTTAATACCATTTTCTCAGCTTTTGATGCTCTTCTAACCCATCTCTTCAAGTTGACATCTTGCTTCCTCTTATCTTCTGACAAAAGTACATATTTTCCTTGCAATTGCTGGAACTGAAGTTGTTGATGTTGTAGCTGAGCTGACAAGTCATCCTTTTCTTGTTTTATGATAGCCAAAGTTGTCTCTCGAGTGGCTAGATTAGATTCTAACTTTCTTTTTTTAGCCCATAACTCTTCTACTTCAGCATTCAAACTTAGGTTATAAGATTCTTGCTGGGCGCAGACTTCTTCGTGTATGTCTTCAGCAGACTGAATCAAAGACCTGGGTGGCCCTTCAAAAGGAGGAACTTTGTACCCTTTCCCTCTCTTCTTTTGCCATATTGGATATCCTTCAGTTGTTTTTCCTTCTACTCTCTTGGCAGAAGTAACCCTACCAGGATGTTTCCATGCCTTCTTCACTGACTCCAATAATTTCTTCGAGGTCTTGAAATCTTCATAAAATGTTCCCAGTTTGGTAGTCCTTGGAATAAATTGCTCAAATCCAAACTGTCGTAAGACCATGTTGGGACAGTAACTAATACAGCAGCGGGCTCCTATCAACGGGACCCATGGGTACTCACCACAGTATGCCAGATAAGATTTGAAATAAGAGTATCGACTTCTCCAATGAAATGGAGATTTACTTAGACTCAAGAACATTGATTCCCATGTGGTTCTTCCTACTTCATGCAAGTGTTTTTCAGCAAAATTCTCCAGCTGAGAATAAAGATGCCATGGGGTACCAACCAAACCTGAAATCTTCCCCTCAATCATATGACTCACAGTCCAGACAAACAACAACTGCAAGCAACATCTTAAACGACCCCTTCCGACTTTTCTACAATAATTCAAGGATGAGAAAGTTTCTGCCAATATTGTTGTAGCCGGGTTAATTTTAAGGGTCACCACATTTTTAAATACATTGACAGCCTCAAAATCGATCATTCCTTCGGCAGATGGGAAAAGAACCAAACCATATATCCCTAAGGCCAAAATTCTCAATCGAATTTCATTGCTTTCATCATGTAATCTCCTCTTGAATATGGCCTCTAGTTCATTCCAAAACCAACCCTGGCTATTTCCTCGTTTAGTTGCATGTGATTTTGCTAGTTGACAGTCTGTCTGGGTAATCCAAGCAAAGTTAGAAAGTGCATGCTCTATAGGTGTGTAAAAGTACACCTTTTCTGACTTGGGACAATTTAGCAGGGATTCATACTCCTCGATAGTAGGAGTCATATCCACAGTATCAAATGTGAAGCACCGATATTCTGGATCCCAAAACCCTATCATGGCCTCAAAACAAGCATGTTGGACCCTAATTTTCAGTAATTGTGACAGATCCCCATATTGTTTCTGGAAAGTGATTTGATCATGAGAGGATAACTTTTCCCAGCAGTCTAGCAGTTGTCCTGTACCAAGTGGTCTGTCCTCTAATTTAACATGTGCTGGTAATTGAGACTCAAATTCTGATGGCAAACAATCCCCTTCATCATGTTGGCTCAATTCTGATCTGGTCAAAAATTCCTCAATAGTAATGGGTTTTTCCATCTCACACTTCCTGTAAGGATCGGTGGAGACTTAATGAGCATATGAAATGTATATGAACATGTATGTTTATGCATTGACATTTGTTCGTGTCCTAATGGGTATATCCTACTTGATAGGATCTAGCTCATAAGGTTTGGCTCAGTTTAGTCTATCCTTAAAGATATTTTTTGGTTCTTAGATTGCCCGAATTACTCATGAAGTAATCGGCCTCTTAACCTTATACAACATGAGTAGGGGAGAAAGACTCCACAATACTAGTTGCATAGGGTGAGTTACAATCCAAGCGAAAGTCCAAATGAGCATCAGTAGACATAAGTCACACTTGCCACTTGAATCTTTCTTTTCTAATCTTAAAAAGGGCGAGCTCAGGTCCAGAGCTTTTATGGGTTCACCGTGAAGTGTGTGAAAACACAAATAAATAACATGTATGCATGTGACGATATGAAAATTGAAAATAATCACAGTAGATATTGCATAAAATAAATAATGCAAATAAAATAAATACCCAAAAAAAAATAGCAATAAAAAAAAATGAAAAGCAAACACAAGCAATTGGCTCAACCCTAAGTCCCCAGTGGAGTCGCCATTCTGTCGATACACGACGTCGGGCGACGGCTCCCGCTTTTTTTGTTTATTTAACAAAAAGGTTTTTTTTCTCGATTGGGGGAAACAAAGATTTTATTGGAGTCGCCATCTAGTAATTTGAGGGAACTAGAAATCCCAAATTAGACACTGGTCCAAGAGATTCGGGTACGGGGTTAGTTATGATTAAGGGAAGGTAGACACCACCCTTAAAACATCCTTTCAATAGAAAGGTTACCCTTACTTGTGTGTTTTCTATTTGATTCAAATGCGATTATATTTTGGGTTTATTTGTAAATTTTTTAATGATTAATGTCGGTCCCTAAAAATAGGAGACACATTAAAAATGACATCAGTCCCTAAAAATTAGGAGACTCGTCTAAAATATTGACGTTTGTCCCTAAAAAGGAGAATTACGTCTGGGTTACCAAAAGAAATAATGGATATAATCCATTATATTTTGGGTTTATTGGTAACTTGTTTTTTTAAAAACGGTTAACGTCGGTCCCTAAAAATAGGAGACGCGTTAAAACTGACATCAGTCCCTAAAAATTAGGAGACTTGTCGACTTTGTTTTTTTGTATTTTTTTACAACATGCAAGAAAATTTACAAGCATTTATATATAAAAAAATATCAAAAATACCAGTTGAAACCCAAAAAATTACCTGAGTGTCAATGTATAGGTAAAGGACTGAAATACCCTCGGATTTCTCGAAAAATTACGAAAATGCCACTGGCGGCGCGTGTGGCACACGCGCGGTTACTGTGGGCGGCGGCGAGATTTCCCGGCGAGATTTCTGTCCAACCGACGGTCGATCCTGGTAGATCTGAGGACGGGGATTCTGATGGAGGTGGTATCGTCGGTCGTTGATGGCTGAAGAAGGAGAATCGACGACTTGAAGCTTCGGTGGCCGCCGACAATCGCGGCCCTTTTCCGGCCAACTGAGGCGGCGAAATCAATGAAAACCACCGGGGTTTTCTTTACATCAAGGGAGAAAACTTTCTGTGGTGGTGCGGAAGCTGGAGACGGCCGGAGATGGGAGATCGGGGGAGAGAGAGAAAGTCGCCGGCGAGAGAGAGAGAGAGACTCTGAGCTGTGCTATGGTGTGAACGCGCGCATGGTTCACCGGTGCATCTGAAGGCTGCGAACCGTTGGATCGTCGTTGAACTGATCCTGCGGCTGCGATTGGATGGATCTACAAGTTGATCGGACGGTCCGGATGAGAGGAGCCTTGATCTGGTGTGGCGCGGTGCACCGAAAGCTCGGTACACCGTGTGACGGGGCGCCACCGGATCTAAAGGAGAATTGTTTTAAGGGCTGAGATTGATTTGGGTTTTAATTTGGTGTGGTAAGCTCTATTGTACCCTATTAAATCAACGGTTCAGATCTAAACACTATAGATCTAACGGTTAGGATATATTTGGTATTTTTCAAATTGTTTTTTTTGAAAACCAATATCCTACTCGCATGAAGAAATAGTGAAAAAAAATGAATAGTAAAGATTTTTTCTTTGTTCTTTTTCCTCTTTTTCTTTTTTTTTTTCCTCTTCCTCCCTTTTTTTCCTCCCCCCTCTGTCGAACTACCACTGGCTATTTATAGCCACAGGAGACATGCAAATCTTCAAATATTATTTTTTAAATCACCGTTTGCTTTTATCATTTGTTTAATCGCCGTTTGCTTTCGGCACAACGCGTTGCACCGTTTGACAATTTATTTTATTATTATTATTTTTTTATTTTTTTTATTATGTATAATACTATATATTTATATAGGTAAAATTAAAAAACTCTATTTAGTATTAGAAAAAACCTGATTCAACCACTAAAAATCCATTTTAATGACCGAAAATTATTTTAAACACCGGGAAAAAACTTTTGATGGGTATCAACCCAGTGAACCGGGTTTTAGTCGAAAATGATGGTTTTTAACCCGAAACAGCTCGAAACTCATTTTTTACTCTGGTCGACATGGTTTGACCCGTATTGACCCGGTGGACTCGGTTTTGGTCAAAAATGACGGTTTTGACTCGAAACAGCTCGAAACTCATTTTTTACTCTGGTCGACATGGTTTGACCCGTATTGACCCGGTGGACTCGGTTTTGGTAAAAAATGACGGTTTTGACCCGAAACGGTCTGAAACTCATTTTTTACCCTGGTCGTCATGGTTTGACCCGTAATGACCCGGTGGACTCGGTTTTGACCAAAAATGACGGTTTTGACCCGGAACGGTCCGAAACTCATTTTTTACCCTGGTCGACATGGTTTGACTCGTATTGACCCGGTGGACTCGGTTTTGATGAAAAGATGCGGTTGACTCGAGAAAAGTATATTTTTGAATTTTTAAACTTTTTTCTTAATTTTTTTGGATTTTTATAAATAATAATAGAAATAAAATAACATTCGAGAAAATCTTGGTGGATCCAAAATTGGGCTACAACAAATAGTATGTGATGCATACACATTGAGGGACTAATGCCCTTGATGTCAGCTAAAGTCCATCCAATGGCCGTCTTGTGATCACATAACAATTTCACAAGTTTTTCCTCTTGCGTATTTGTCAAACCTGATGCTATAATAACAGGAAGTGTATTGTTGTCGCCAATGAATACATACTTCAAATTATCGGGCAAAGGTTTCAATTCTAACTCGGGTGCCTGTAAAATAGATGGCAAAAGCTTTTTATGTGAGAGTACTAAATCAACAAAGACATTACCATGGGGAACAGTTTGCAATGATTGCAAAGCCAATGCTGATTCGTGCACGTTTTGGGAAACACATATGTGCCTCTCCATCTCTTCTATCTCGGTAAAATCATAGCCATAGCTCAAAGCTACGCTTAATCCATCCTCACAATCAAAATCAAAAACTTGCTGCACACACTTATCAACTTGGTCATAGCATGTGATAGAATAAACATTGCTATAAGGATATTTCATTGCATCATGAAAATTAAATTCAATCTTTTCATCTCCTACTTCCATAGACAAAGTATCCTTACCACAATCTATCCTTGTATTGGCAGTTTTCAAGAATGGTCTCCCAAACAATATAGGAGTGCTGTTTGATGAATCACAAGAATCATGTTCCATATCAAGAATATAAAAGTCGCATGGAATGACCAAACTATCAATCTTAACTAGGACATCTTCTATCACACCAAGTGGGTAAACAAAACTACGATCCGCAAGTTGTATTACAATGCTAGTTTTATTCAAAGGCTCAAGACTAAGAGAATCATAAACATGTTTGGGCATAACACTAATGGATGCACCTAAATCGCATAAAGCTCTTTTAAAACTAGCATTACCAATAACACATGGGATAGTAAACGCACCTGGGTCTTTTTGTTTCAAAGGCAGATTCTTTTGAACAACGGCAGATACAACTTCACCCATACTTACCGTTTCATGACCTTTCAGTTTGAAAGCTCTCTTAGTAGTACACAACTCCTTCAAGAATTTTGCATACTTGGGAATTTGCTTGATAGCATCAAGCAAAGGAATGTTGAGTTCTACTTTCTTGAAAACCTCTAAAATCTCTTTTTCTTTGTCCTCTTTCTTTGACCTAGAAGAACTCACAGGAAAGGGTGGAATTGTTTTAAAACTGGAAGTCATTGATTGAGGACTTACCTTTAGAGTGTTGGTCGTGGTTTCAATTTGTGAAGGAGAAGGATGTTTCTTTTTTGTACTCAATTCAGTTTCTATCTCTTCTTCTTCCTCCATCTCAATTTGTTTCGACCTTTTCTCTTCAAGTTCTTTCCCACTTCGCAGCATGATCGCACTAACATTCTCTTTTGGATTCAATGCTTGGGAGGGCAATTTTCCATTCATTTGTGCTTCCAATTTCCCCACACTTGAAGCTACTTGCCCCATTTGCTTCTCCAAGTTGTGAATACTTGACCTTGTTTCCTGTTGAAAAGACATGACATTTTGTTGCAAGGTCACAGTGTTAGAAGCCAAAGTTTTCATCATCTCACGAAGATCATCACTAGATGACGAGCCCATAACATTGGAGTTTGTGAATGAAGGGGGTTGTCTTGCTTGATAATTCTGTTGGGGCTGAAATCCATGGGGATGGAATTGTCGGCCTTGATTGCCTTGTTGAGGCTGGTTCCCATACCATAGGTTGGGATGATCTCTCCATCCAGGATTGTACGTGTGGGAAAAAGGATCATACTTACGCTGAGGTTGTCCATTGAATGCTCCATCAACTGCATTAGCTTGTTCAATGTAATCTTCTTGCATTCTTGGGCACATATCTGAAGCATGTCCTTGTAAGGAGCATATGCTACAAACTTTCACCTGCTGTACATTGCCACAAGCCAAAGAACGCACAAGAGAAGTAAGATCATTAACTTTATTCTCAAGGTTAGAAATACTTATCTCATTTACTCGTTTATTTGCAAAGTCTCCACGAGTGCCAAACTGTTTCGAGTTGGCTGCCATGTTTGAGATCAATTGGCGTGCAGCCTCGGGTGTCTTATCTACCAATGCCCCTCCACTTGCAGCATCAATGATACTACGGTCAGTAGGCATCAATCCTTCATAGAAATATTGAATGAGCAGCTGATCGGGTATTTGATGATGAGGGCATTGAATGCACAGTTGCTCAAATCTTTCCCAATACTCGGAAAGTGTCTCTCCATGAGATTGTCGAATCCCACATATTTCTTTCCTTATGTTGGCAACTCGAGATGCTGGGAAATACTTCTCAAGGAAGATCTTCTTCATGCCATTCCACGTTCCAATTGAACCTGGGAGAATGGAGAAAAGCCATACCTTTGCTGCCCCTTTTAAAGAGAAAGGGAAAGCTTTCAACTTAACCTGTTCTTCATCAACTCCATTCGGTTTCATGCCAACGCAAACCATATGGAATTCCTTGAGATGAGTATGAGGATCTTCTCCTGCAAGACCATTGAAAGTTGGTAGCAAATGTATAAAACCAGATTTGAGCTCAAAGTTTACATTATTGTCGATGTTTATGCACAATGGCTGATTTTCCACGTTAGGAGCAGCAAGCTCCTTGAGTGTTTGTTGTCGTGCAACAGCCATGGTGTTAAAGCGAGCTTCCTTTCGTAACCTGCGTAAAGTTTTTTCTATTTCGAGATCCAAATGCACTTGAATTTGATTAGTAGAACGGGTTACTGGCATAAATCATCAAGAAAATTCAAAATAAACCAACCACACAAGAGATCGAAAACAATGCAAATTGTACGAAAATCATACGGTAGAAACCAAAAACTGCCTAAAAACCCTAGAAAACAGCGGAATTTGGCCTCGATAGGGTGGGGCTAGTGGTTTACCACTAGTCCTGTTTAGAACGTCGTTTCCCTTTAGGAAACAAATGGCCGATACCTAATTCCACCAAAAAATCTGTTTTGAACAGTACCGCAGCAAACAAAAATTCTGTTTTTTTTTTTCAGAAAAAGAAATAACAATCACAGCAAATAAAAATAATAGCACAAGAATCAACTAAAATTACTTCCCCGGCAACGGCGCCAAAATTTGTTGCGATGTCGCGGTCGCACAAATTAATTACCCTAGCTTCAAACACAACACACAAGATAGTATAGAGCAAGCAAGGGGTCGATCCCACGAGGAAGATTCAAGTCAGATTTTTATGCTAGATGATATGCAATTTGGGGGGGGGTTGGACGTTATCTAGGCTAAAGCAAAAGAAAACAGAAAACTATCAAACTAAATTTAATAAAATCAGAAAATTATCAAGAGAACAAACCTTGGTCACAAGCACACATCCACCTACAGAAATCAGAACTGATCATGGAAACGAAACATCAATTTATATTCTGAATATTTATCTCTTCTTAACATTGGTTAGTTAACGGATCCGCCGTATAACTAGCCCTAACCATCAAACAACCACAGTGTCCGCACTAGTAATTTAATTCAATGGCAGCCTTAAGAACTAGATAAGTTGATTAATCAAGAAAACATAACTGTCCGCAGTCTATGTTTGATTTGATTGAATGTTCTCCCTAAGATTAATAACGTAGATCCGCCACAATTATTAAACTCAGTTGCTTCACAAGTTCATATACCACAACTCCGGTTTTGATATCAAACTTAACAATAGATTGTCTACAATAATAACTTAGAGTCCGCTCTAGCAATTAAAATAAACAATCATAGGAAAAATAAGCATAGGAGAACAAACATATTCATCATATAAACTGAAAATAAAAGGTAAAATAAATCTCACAGTTCTTGAAATCCGAAGGTTTCCGTGTCCTTGCAACCAAGAAAAAGTGTTTAGCCTTGCATGTTTGTTGAACAACTAATCAAAAAGAAGAAAGAATGCATAATTTAGGGTTTCTTAGAGGAAGGGGGCGTTTTTCTCTCCTTGGCTGGCTGCTCCCCTTCTCTTCTCTCATTCTTTTTATATCCTAGGAAACCCTAGGTCTCTATTTTACAAAATAGTCCTCCATTAAGTAGACTGTTTACATTTAAGTACTTCAATAACTATTTTCCTAAAAAGGAGAAATAGCCTTGCATGAAATCTTCAAGCTTTGATTTAGAGGAGCTAAATTGCTGAAATAAAAACTTGGATATCGGTTTAAATGCTTCGGAATGTCATTTGGACTCGTTTCTTCACGAAACCTGTTTGCTGGCAGAATTCAGATGTCATCTTTGAAAAATCATATCTCCCTCATATGACATCGTTTTTGGATGCAATTTTGAGCGTTTATATAACTTTGAGTCATGAATCCAAAACAATTGAGTTTGTATCAATTGGACTTCTGTAGCTCCAGATATTCAAGTTGGAATGGCCAAAGGTCAACACTGGCAGATTGCGAGATTTGACTTTGAAGGCTGCGATTTCCATGCTCTTCCTTATTTTATTTTCTTGCCTTAGATGTCCAGAAAGGTATGGATGTTACCTTTTTAATTCCACTGGAATCACTTCTTTTCAACCTCTAGAGCTCACGCTCTGCACAAAACATCGACTGAAGGTCAAATCTGCCAATTATCTCCAATTTACTCCTTTTTGCATCTTTCATCCAAAAGTGCCTTCAAAACATAAAACAAAGAATATCAAGGCATTTTATATATAAAACATAGGCAAAACACTAGTTAAATGTGGGTGAAACTATTGAATAATATGGTTGCATCACTTAGCTGTTAGCACCATTGCTGCGGTCCCTTCTCAGTTCTCATACTTTGGCGATTCACTTACTTCTACATAACTTTCTACCTTCCCCTCTCAAACCTTGTTCTAATAGATTAGACATGGCTTGCAAGATTAGAACATGGTATGCGATACTTGTGCTACTGAAGTTGGTGTCATAATTGCAGGATTATTGTGCTCCTGCAGCTCCACAAGTGCCGTGTTTTTTTCATTTTCGGAGACTCTTTGGCAGATAATGGCAACAACAACAACCTTGCAACCGTTGCTAAAGCCAATTACCACCCGTTCGGCTTCGGTTTCCTTAACCAAACCACCACTGGAAGGTTTACTAACGGCCGAACCACGGTGGATGTTATAGGTCCTGCCTTCCTTACTCTGCTTAATTACTCATAATCACTTGCATTTTGGTTTGGAAATGCTGGTTCATGCGGCATGATTTTTATTTTTTTTGGGCATATTTTGGATGCTAATTAGATACTACATTCTGCCATGTGCAGGTGAACTTTTGGGCCTTGACAAAATTATTCCATCATTTGCAACTGCTAGAGGGAGGGACATACTAATTGGTGTTAATTATGCATCTGGTGGAGCAGGCATTCGTGATGAGACTGGAAAGCAACTGGTACCAAATTAATTATTCTGACTGCATTTATGCTGTGTTGTCAAAAGTTATTAACCCATATCGGCGCATTATTTGGTTCAAAGATCAAAGTAATGTCTAACATGTATTAAATAGGGTTAATTTAAAATAAATTTATATTTTTTAAAAAATAATTTTAAAATAATATTGTTTTAATTTTTTTTAAAATCAAGATCAAATCACATATTAATTTATTAAATTATTAAAGTTTAATCGAGTCCTCTCCCATCTAATTTTTCTTTTAAAACCCAACTTGAATCATGTCTCGATATTGCAAGTAGACAAATAATTGAATGCACAATAAATATTTCAAGGCCGGACAATAATTCAAGCTGATCATCATCTTGTTCTTTCCAGGGTGGTAGGATCAGCCTAAACAGGCAATTGCAAAATCACAAGTTACACTCTCGAGTTTGATTAAATTACTAGGAACTCGAGAGTCAGCAGCAAATTACCTCAACAAGTGCTTATATTATGTTGCCATGGGCAGTAATGACTACCCAAACAACTACTTTGTGCCTGGTTATTACAACACAAGCAGGCTATACACCCCTGAACAATTTGCCAAGGTCTTAATTGTTCAATATTATAAGCAATTAAAGGTAAGTTGTACTTAATCTTTTGTTTGTTTATTTATTTCTTGAATTCAAGTTGAAAATGAACATAATTTAATGTGTTTGTTGTTCATGGATTATATGATTTATAGCCAATATATATATATATATATATATATATATATATTGGTGAACAGAAGGCCATTTTTAACTCTTTTGTTCTTCTTTAATCTGTTCAGAGATTGTACCATCTTGGAGCAAGGAAAATTGCCTTGCCAGGACTTGGACCAGTCGGGAGCATTCCTTATGCATTCTCTAATATATGCCGCCACAACGTAGCCACCTGTGTAGCAAATATAAACAGTGCAGGCCAGGTTTTTGATGCCAGACTTGTGCTGCTTGTTGATCGACTCAATAGAGATTTGAAGGATGCACATTTCATATATCTGAACAATTCTGGGATGTCTTCTGGGGATCCTTCTGTTCTAGGTACGCCCTCCATCCTTAATGTGACGATCCATAATTATTTTTTATTCTTAAGGAGATGATTTGGTGTTAAAAGCTTTTTGCCTCTTTTTTTTTTATATATTGTTCAAATCTTGAAACCATCATTCAAAAAACTCATTAAATAATTATAAATTCATAAAACCGATACAAAAGATGCATTTTTAAAATCGTCTAGAAAGAAAAATAATAAATCTCGAGACAAACTTAAAAATTTTTTTGATCTCGAGACAGACTTGAGAAAACCTTTATCATTAATTTAAAAATTTATTTCTCACATGAGAAATAACATTAGACTAGAATATTGGATCATACTTTGTAGTGAGTTAATATTTTTTTTTAAATATAAAAAATATTAAAAATATTTTAATAATATTATTAAACTTAATCAAAGAGATTGAGTTTTAAACCTCTACTCAACTCTTTACCAGATCCAAAATATCTGGGTTTGGCAGCCATGTCAGACCCTAACATGATTGCTAAACCTAATAGCTTGGGCCTGACGTAGTTACTAAACTCAGGTATGGATTTAATATTGTTGTCACATGCATCCCTAAAATTTAATCATTTTTTTTATTAGTCTCTAATTTTAGTGAAAAAATCATTTATAAAATTGTAAAAATTAAAATAGTAAAAAAGATAATAAATCTTTTACATATATAATATTTTTTTTTCTACAACATAATATATTAATTCAAAAATTTTCTTTTATGATCATATATTTTAATTTTTTATATATATTAATAATTATAATGTAGAATAAACTTTCATGGTTCTTGGTTCTTGTAATGGTACCGCTGGGATGAATATTAATTAGAGGCTACCAGGGGAGGCTACCAGGGGAGGCTAGGAAGCAGAGGGCAGTTTCTAAGTTTCTTTCTCCCTTTTTTTTTTTTTTGTTAGGTTTCTCTTGTAATGATCCACGCATACTTGCGGTTAAAGACCAACCGGTTACTAGTTTAACCCGATAACTGGGTCAGGTTGGCTGGATCTAAACTTTGATAAATAGATCATACAACAACATCTTAAATTAAAAAAAAAACATGAACCCTTTAAAAAAATATCCAACAGTTAGATGGAAACATAAAATTAATATTTTCTTCCACAATATATATAAAAAAATAGTTTATTTTTGAAGACTTGAAATAAATTATATAGAAGTCAACATTTTTTTCATTCTTTTCTCTTTAAATGTAATAAATTTATAAAATAAGTTATACAAACAAAATAGAGTTTGCATTTAAGTTCTATTACATATAAATGAAAAATCTTGCTTGAATGAGACAATGTTTGTTTTCGCTATCCAATCATGTTTTCTAAAATTTTTAATTTTTTTGACCTAAACGCTTAGATTTAGCATTTTTACCATACCCACGTACCTTGGGTCTAGAAGGCTTGGTAAAGACCCCAACAACTTAGATCTTGCAGCAATGTTAGACCCAAGGTTTCTAGGTCTGACAACAATGTTTTAGACACATGCTTAGGTTTGACAATCATACCAGACTCTAACATGGTTGTTAGACCCAAGGTTCCTAAGTCTGACAGTAATGCCAGACACACACCTAAATTTGACAACCATGTCAGACCTTAACATGGTTGTCAGACCCAAGTAACTTGGGCCTGACAGGCCTAGGCACGCGAGTCTAGCATGGTTGTTATACTCAGGCGCTTGGGTGTAGACCCAAATGACTTGGGTCTGACATGTTTGCCACACTTAAGAGCCTTAGGTCTGGTAGGCGTGGTTGAGACCTAAACACCCTAGGCCATGTTAACCCGTCAAATCGGGAATCCATATTATGAAAGTCTGATAACTAGATAAAAAAAATTTAATATTAACAAACTAAATTAAAAAATCATTAAAAGAAAAAAACACAAAGAAAAAAGAAAAAAAATAAACCTTAAAGGCATAAAAAATATAAAAAATAAAAAATAAAAAAAGACTGCTCAGCGTTTCACTGTGGACTGCACAGTGAAACACTGAGCAGTTTTAGTATATGTTCTAATTAACAAATACTTTAAAAGGCCTGGGGAAACTATTCTTACATGTTTTTTTTGTTGTTTTTTTTTCCCTTTTTTGTTGTCTTTCTCCACATTTTTTTTTGTTTTCTCCCTTTTTTTCGGGTTTTACAATTATTTTTTTGTGTTTTTTTTAAATTATCTTTGTTAATTTTTTTTAATATTAAACCGGTTAAAAATTTATTTCTATAGTTTTGTTTTTTAAAAAATATTATGGATTACTACAATGTTTCCCTACATGGTTTTTTTTTTGAATTTTTTTAGAACACATTCATGTCATTATGAGTTCCAGGACCAAATTGACAATAGGCATAAATTTGAGGGATGTCAGTGTAGGTTAGCCCAAAGAACTTGATAGTTACACCGTGGAGGTAGCCCAACAGCAAAGCGGAAGAGAAAATGCCAAGCACTCTCAGAATAAAAGTCTCAGCAAATGGCTGAAGGAGAGTCGAACACAGATAGCCAATATCTTCTGTTAAGTCATGTACTGCTTCTTTGGAGATATTTATTAACAAATACTTTAAAATGCGTGGGGAAACTATTACTGTAGCTTTTTTAAAATGTTTTTTTTACTGTAGCTTTTTTAAAATGTTTTTTTTTGTTTTTTTATTTTATTTTTCTCCACAATTTATTTTTGTTTTCCCTTTTTTTTTCGAGTTTTACACGTTTTTTTTTCAAAATTATCTTTGGTAATTTTTTTTTTTAATATTGAACTGGTTAAAAATTTAGTTTTGTAGTTAAAAAAAACATTATGGATTACTACAATGTTTCCCTACATGAGTTTTTTTTTCTTTTTTTATGAATTTTTTTCTTACTTTTTTAAAAAGATCTTTGTTGATTTTATTTTTTTCATGTTAAACTGGTTGAGAATTTTGCTTCGTAGTTTGTTTCTTTAAAACACTGTGGATTGTTACAATGTTTCCCTATATAGTTTTTGTTTTGCTACAGTGTTTCCCTACATGTTTTTTTTCAAATTTATTTTTGTTGAATTTTTTTAATATTGAGCTGGTTGAGAATTTAGCTTTAACTTTCTCTACATGTTTTTTTTTCTATTTTTTTCCATTTTTTTTGTTTTTTTTTTCAAAATTGTTTTTGTTGATTTTATTTTTTTAATATGGAGTTGATTGAAAATTTAGCTTTGTATTTTTTTTCTTAGATTACTATAGTGTTTCCCCACATGTTTTTTTTAAGATTTTTTTTCCATAATTGTCTGTTAATTTTATTTTTTTCATATTGAGCTGGTTGAGAATTTAGCTTCGTAATTTTTTTTAAAACACTATGGATTGTTACAGTATTCCTCCACATGATTTTTTTGTTATGATTTTTTTCAAAATTATCTTTATCAATTTTATTATTTTTATATTGAGTTAGTTAAGAATTACAACTGTAAATTTTCTCATGAAATACTATAAATTGCTACGGTGTTTCTTTGCATAGTTTTTTTCCTTTTGTTTTTTTTATTATGATTTTTTTTAAAATTTTCTTTGTTTATTTAATTTTTTAAATATTAAACTGGTTAAAAATTTAGCTTAAAACATTATAGATTGTAACACTTTTTCTTCATATAATTGTTTTTTTATTTTTTCCACAAATCTACAACAACACACAAGCATGCCAGAAGCCCATGCGGGCATGGCATCTAGTTTAATTCTATACAAAGTGAAATTAGCTTCTGTTGGAAGATTGCAACGTTGACTAAGTTATTTTATAAGCATATCATTACATGCTAGAATCATTATTGATTAATCAAGATAATGATCCTGGGCTGATGTAGATGATGAATCAATCCATGGTCCATCTGACGAACGCACGAGGGACTGACTTTCACTGATGTTTCTGAATGAAGATTGATCAGGCTTGTGTTTATAACCCTTGAACCTCGATGGATCACCGAATGTACTTGGATCCATGACTAATTCCTGGACATCACCCTTTCCTTCAAGCATTTTTACTACTGCAGACATTTTAGGCCTAAGTGCTGGAGATTGGTTTGTGCATAGCAGTGCTACTTGAATCATTCTAACAGCCTCTTTCTTGTCGAATCCGGACCCTAATGTTGGATCAACCAACTCCATTATGTCTCCATTTTGTTGTAAATTCAGAGCCTGAAATAAACCAAAAGGAAAAAAGTAACTAGGTGACTGAACATGAACAAACAGACAACAGAAAACAAACATGTAGTGGTTGTTATGCTATCTCATGTTCGCAAAAAGTTCGGACTTGATTAGACGAGAATGTATGGAATTTAGCAGTTAACTTATATTAAGCTGGTTGTAAAAAGTATGCTGTCTTCGAAGATACAATATGATATTCAGTTTCAGTTTTTTAAAAATACACACACACACACACACACACACACACACACATATAGTCTTAAAGTAGTCTACCCTAGTCTGTTGTGGAGCTTGTATTGCCTGCACAGAATAAATGGAACTTATACAACTTACCCAATCTAGGAGGCATACAAAATCTTCATCATGTCGAAATCTCATGTTGTTCATCCCAGCAACAATTTCCAATGCAACAACACCAAAACTGTAAACATCTGCCTTATAGGTCAAGTAACCATATAATGCATATTCTGGTGCCATGTATCCCCTGCACGGGAAAAAATAACTCAATGAACTTAGCTTCACTAAAACAAGTAAAAAAAAAATGCTAAATTTAAGTAATTCATTCATAGTGGTACTGAGTTTGTCAGTAAATATGCCCATCTATATCGTAATTATTGTATTCTGATCAAGGTCAACATTAGTCAAATATTAGTTTTGTTTAACCAAACTACTTGAAAAAGAAAGCTGCAGTGATACTGGAGATATGCACAAACACTAGCTGAAGAGCGAAACGGGGAGATATCAGATACTCACATAGTTCCAGCAACTCTGGTGGTGATATGGGTATTGTCCTCCTCGTCAAGCTTTGCCATGCCAAAATCAGAAATTTTGGCATTCATATCCCCATCAAGGAGGACATTTGTAGCTTTTATGTCTCTATGAACAATTTTTAGAGTGGATTCCTCATGCAGGAAAGCTAGACCTTTTGCTATACCAACACAAATCCTCTGCCTAGTATGCCAGTCTAGCTTTCTCTGGTCTTCCTTTTTGCCTGTAATCAGTATGCATAGCCCAACCAATCAAGCTTTGTACCTTAATTCTTTCTGTTATCCATTCACAGTGCTTTAGTTTCTTAAATCAATTTATAAACGATACTTCAAGGAAATGAGCATGGCGTACCGTACAAAACATGTGCAAGGCTATTGTTTTCCATGTATTCATATACCAGTAACAATTGCTTCCCCTCAATGCAGCATCCATACAATCTAACAAGATTTGGGTGTTGCAAAGCAGAAATCATTCCTATTTCATTCACAAATTCACGATTTCCCTGCTTTGATTTGGCAGAAAGCTGCTTAACTGCAATTATAGTACCATCTGATAGCACTCCCTGAAACGAGAAGAAATTTTGGATAAATAAGGAAATGGATTCACTCAGGTCATTCTTCAATGTTATGAAGTGTAAGAAAAAAGAAAATACTTGATAAGTAGAAAGATGAAAGAAAAAGTTGCGCTATACTTTGTAGACACTTCCAAAACCACCTTCTCCAAGTTTGTTTTCTGGATCAAAGTCATTTGTTGCAGCTTTGATTTGTCTGAAGGTGAAGATACCAGTTACCAGATCTAACCCAACTAGTTCTGCCCAAGGAACAAAGAGGGTAAGTTGTGATGCACAAATGATTCATCAGGAAAAAACTAACTTGTAAAAATACATGTCACTCATGGAGAAAAGATCTCAGCCTTGCACCACACTAGTATAAATCTGAGAGACCAAAAATGATACATTTCAGATTTTAGACATGCCTACTTCTCCTTCCTAGCATCTTAACATGAGCCATCCTACTACATGAAAAAAGACAAGCATGTGACAAAAAACCTTATATGATGAACAAATTAGGTCACACAATCATCACCGTGAAAGGGAAGAAACAAATACTTTTTGCAATCCTACAGTACACAGACTTGAGGTTGCTAATTTTCATTTTTTAAAGTATGTATTAATAGGAACAATAGAACTCGCAGATCGAAAGAATGTTTATACAGTACCCGGATCCTTTGATTTCTTTCCTCCAAGATAACCTTTCCACCAAAGAGTGAATAGAAGCACGAAAATGAAGAACAATGGCAAAACCACAGCACCAGCAACAATGAGTCCCTTCCTCTTGCCTTTATTAGGAGGCTTGAATTCTACGCAGAAATTGAAACAGAAACAGCAATTAAAGTCAGATTATAGAGTTATTCATTTCTATCCGCTTCATTAGACATCAACCTACTCCATGCAACATTGAAGTGTATATCAAAATTTCAGATATAAAAGGTATGACTTACGAGATTCTATATCAATGGCTGATATTAAAGGACCATATATTCCAATTTTTGGTGATGTTGTCGTCCCTTTCCCAGCCCAATGAAGGCGGATCTCTAAAGCTCTATCCGTAACTAATGCTGTAGAATTATGAATGTATACCTTATCTACCCCTTGTGCTGCCTTTACAATATCAAAATCCTTTAACACAACTATGTCCTGCAAGAACAATTCTTCAATCAATTCATCTCTTATTACATAAGGAATAAATATGTGATCTTTAATACCTGAATATAAACGTCAAATATCCTTCTTCCAAGACCATAGAAGGATTTGTTGTCCCTCATTACTATTTCTGCAAAGTGAAGCTTCACAGTGTAATTCCCATTTACTAGACAGTGCACGTGGTATGTGAGAGACAAAGGAGTGAGGCGTGCATTTGTGTACAGTTGAGAGTTGCTCATTCTGAGTATGGACTTATTTTGTGCCATGTAGTCATCTGCAGTAGGACGAACATCCCAAACATGTCCTGTGGTACTTAATTGCCAAACCTCTCTTTTTGGTACATATTTTGTTGCACCTCCAGGCTCATCATCTGCTTCATAGATGGTATTTCCGATGGTGGTTTCTGGTCCACCACAATTTATGTGCACTGAGTATTGGTCTACACAGAATTGTGAAAATGTTGATGGTTATCAATGAGCATTGAGAACACAAGAAACAAATGTAATTTACTTCGGGATATCCAACTGAACATAAAACGTCATAGCATTACAAAACAAAGAAGAACATATACCATAATTTTGATGAAAAACCATAAGTACCTTTTGAACAAGAATCAGTCAGGCATTCAACAGGTTTCCTGGACAGATTGGCAAGAGAGAACCGTCAGCTTATCTTAAAAAACAGAAACTGAAAAAGAGGAGAAAATGAAATGACATCTTATTGGAGTAGAAGCTTACGAGTAGTTCCCTCCCCAGGAACTTTTGAACAAATTCCTGCCAAACCAACACAGAAGTTAATTTTGAATGCAGACACAGAGGAAGCTGATATTCCCCAATTATAGGAAAGACAAGGAAAAAGAAGTCAAACTTACAGTGTTTCTTTACAATTAGTTGGCGAAGGGATTTCAGTGAAATTGTTGTAAGATAGATCGAATTCACTGCATGCAAAGACAGCTTCTTTCAACATTCAGACAACTTTGCACAAATTTTTAGAATACTTGATAAGTTATTGACATAAACTTTAAAGATATTGAAATTGGATATAGCTTGATTATTCTTCAAAATCTAGGACTATTCTTAAGCTACAGACCAATCATTAATCCTTCAAAACTATAAAAATAATCACTTTATGCTCTTACACGACAAGGGCAAACTCAAGTTGCCGGTAAAAGTCAATCATTTTAGTCATTCATATGACATGGTCGAGTGGATGGATAAAGAATTCCATAATTCTCTGTATTATGCATGCATTAAAGGTTTTTTTATATATATAAAAGTACACGTTTCCTAGGAAAGAATAATAAATATATTATGAACTGAAATTTCTAACATAATTCATATAGAAATTAAGAAAAATAGCATACTAGCGAGTATTTCTGCTCTCAATCCAGGTTGGGATGGATCCAGAAAGCATGTTCCTTGTAAGATACCTACACAACAAGCAAAAATTATCATTCAAATGAATATCTATCCATGACTACTGTTGCCAAATCCTGTCCTGAGAATGGAAAACAATTTTGAAGCTTAGTTGATGGCTTGGGACAATAAGAATATCCTATCAGACACATAAACTACACAAGATGATCATATGAATTATCGTATACACTAAATATCAAATCTGAGCTAGTTTAACATACTTAAGTAGAGAACTTGCTGCTGGATTTGGGTTGCAAACTAACAAAAGATGACTACTGAAGAAAGCCACCCTCGTGAATCTAGAATACTTACATTTTCTCCAAGCTTACTAGGGAATCATAATTTGTTGGAAGATCACCTTTCAATCTGTTGAAACTGAGATCCCTGTAACCAGAAAGAAAAGGAAGCACAGATTATTTGTAACACTACATTATGGAAATTGCTTGAAAAAAGGTACAAATAATAACTAATTAGCAATCTAAAGTAAGCTGCTCTAAGTATGCTTGGAATTCATATTACAATATTCGTGTGGAAGAATGACAAAATTGACAATAAGGGTTAGGGTAGATTACAAAACTTTCAGTCGTGTCATTGTTGTCAAGTATGGGGGAAAAGATCCTGACAAGTTGCAGTTGCTTAACATCCTGCATCATACATATCTTTCATGTAAGCTAAATACTGCATTGTAAATATCCTGATATGACCGCATCAATAGCGAGAATGACTCACAAATAGGT
The DNA here is from genome assembly GCF_951802175.1 of Populus nigra. Lineage (NCBI taxonomy): Eukaryota > Viridiplantae > Streptophyta > Magnoliopsida > Malpighiales > Salicaceae > Populus > Populus nigra. Next base: position 18,573,840 of record NC_084852.1, read on the forward strand.
CATGCCTTCCATAGGTTCTATGTTTGGAAACTCTGAACCATCTCCAAGCAAGTTACTGATTCTTCTGAGAAATAATAACCACACATAAATGTGAGATGTCTATGTTTTTATAGAAGAAGCTTTTGCATCTGTAAAAGAATACAAGATTACATATTAACTAAGACCAATGAACACAACTTACAGTTCAGTTATACCAGTCAAGAGAGAAATGTTTGAAGGAATCGGACCTGAGAAACCACCAGCTTGGATCTCTCTGTTAATATAAAATTGGAGGTTGATTAGTTTCTGCTTCCACAGCTGCAATGATAAGATTTAGAATTTGTGGTGGAAAGAAGCACATACAATTTATCAAGTTGTTTCCAGCTTTGAATAAAATCAGGTATTCTTCCAATGAAGTTATTACTGCTAAGCCTACTGCACTTGCCCAACACCGAAGACAATGAAGAAACTTAGAGACTCAAGTGATGAAACTGTTATCAAATTCCAAAACCATAAGTTATAAGAACCTACAGTTCCTTTAATTTAGTCAAATTAGCAAGGGCCAGGGGTAGCTCTCCAGTGAGATTGTTGGCACTAAGAGTGCTGCAATAACAAAAATTGATGTCAACTTAGTTCAACTGCATTCATCACATGAAATTTACCATTCAATAACCAGATATGGATTTCTAAGATAAAAGGTTGATTGGACTGACATATTCTCCAGGTTAGTCAAGTTTCCAAGTTCAGGGGGAACTGTTCCTGAAAACATATTGTTCTGAATGTTCCTGCATGAAAGCAGGCCCTCAATATTACCACTGGCTAAACATTTGAACAGCTTCAAAATGAAAAGGAGACAAGAAACTGATGAATACAAAACGCATACAAGTATCTAAGTGTGGTAATCCTTCCCAGGTAACTAGGAATTGGTCCAGTTAAGTGGTTCACGGCAACAGACCTGCAGCATATGCAATCAATTAATTCAGAAGGCTAAGCAATTCATTAGCAGAAAAAAACATGAAAATGCATCAATTTCTTACAATATTTCCAACTTCGTACTAGCCCATTCCTGTGGTATGGTACCACTCAGGTAGTTGGCCCACAGATCACTGCAAGGTAGATAGAATCTCTAATTGAATTGAATCATATGTTCAGAATTCATAATTGCAAAAATTTAAAGATGTAGTAATTGAAAGCACTTCTTACAGATTCTTAAGGTAAGGTAATTTCACAATAGATTTTGGGAGACTACCGGCAAGATCTTGCCCTTTGAGAAATCTGCTTTGCAAGAACACTTGGACCCATCAATTCCTCATTAAAAGGTAAAAATCCCAAACTTCAAACATTGCAAATCAACTTTCTACAAAAAAGAATATACAAAATAATAGACAATTAATAGACCCAAAATCTTTTGACACCTAGCAGTACTCACCTTCTCTTTAATTGATTCTAAAGCCTAAAAGCTTAAAAAGTTAAATCAAATCTTAGATAAACATCATTTCTTTGCAATAAACTAAATTCTTAGCATGATCATTGTTTCTTCACAATTTCATCTGAATTTCCCAACTTCACCTCAATCTTGCTTCATCCATCAGCTAAACCAACAATATCACAAACTTTTACAAACTAATTCAAAAGGGTTCTGGCCTTTCAGCTAGCTACCATCACAACTTTGGTGAAATCCCAAGAAAATAGACAATCCTAGGCTAAAAATTCAGCTATCTACAACGCTGCTGATAAAGATACTGTCTTGTTCCTAACTCTGCCATATCCACACATAGATGCTACGAAGTTAATCAACTAAAAAGGGGAAAAAAAGCATGGACTATTAAGAGAAGAAATATACATGGCAACAATGTGGCACACACCCCCAGGAAATGAGCAATCGCAAACAACTTTATTATCAAACATTGGCCTTTGAGATGAAGTTGGTGTTACCCAGCTTGTCTCATTACTGCATGGATCCACATTATTATTCCAGTCCCTCTTCCCTACTTGTGTTGCTATTTCAAGTAAAGCAATCGCTGCAGGGAAAAAAATACCCCTTCTATGTCTGAGTTAGTAAAAAATTAGAAGGTCGATGATACCTTTACAAAATTAAACATACACAGGTACCTTCATCAGAAGCAAGAAGCCCAGCTTGTGCCTCCAGTTTTATTGCTTTCATGCAAAAAGTTAGTAGCATAAGCAAAAGGAAGCTAAAGGTCATCCTCAAAATATCAGAAACAGCAGCAGCCATCTTCTTTCTCTGCAATGAACTTGCTATCTCCTACTTGATTGCCTTAAACCTTGATAGGCTCTCTGAAGATGACTTTTCAACGTACTGTAAGAGTCAAGCATACATGCACTGGATCAGATAACAATAAGAAAAAACAAGTCCAGAAGTAATCGTTTGTTCGTACCAAGACACATGGCCCTTTCCTTTTTTAGAGCATCTCCCTTGAAGATCGTAAATGAAAAGCAAAAATAAAAAACAAACAAAAAATTGACTTTTCAATATTTATTTTATATATATATATATATATATATATATATATTAAGGGGGTGCTTAATAAAATAAAATATCACTTTACTTTTTTTTTAGAAAAATATTATTCTTACTTATCTTGTAAAAATATCAAAATAATAATAATTATAATAATGTTTTTTTACTTGTTTTTTTTTTAATATATCTATAAAATTATTTTAATTTTAAGACGATGGTGCGGGTTTGATAAATTTATTTAAATTTGAATTTATTCGAGTTATTTATTTTTTTATTAATTAAATATTTTTTTTAATTTTAGTTTTTAATATTAAATTAATATAAAATCATCATATAGCAGATATGACCCACGGTCATATCATGATCCAAACGAGTCACACTTTTTTTCACCTTCAAATTTGCGACTCAGTAACCTCGCCTTCAACTCAAGATATTTAGAAGAAGAAAAAGAAGATTTTCTCTTAGTTTATCTATTCCCAATGGGTCAAAGCGATAACTTGTGAAGGCTTTCGGTTTGCAAGTGGGAATTTGATTGTTAGGTTCCATGAAAGTTTTCAGTGATGGTGGGCTGTAAAGGTTATTTTAAGTATAAAAGTCAAGGCACGTTACGCGCAAATCACCTAATCTTGTTTTTTATAATAATATAAATAATATAAAGATTAAATAAATTTTTTATAGGAATTGTTTCTGCACGCCACCTAAAAAGTGAAATTAGCTTGGAGGAATGGAAGATATATGGAACGAAATAAATTGTTACAATTTTCCGGTAAGATATCTTTTTGTAACCAAATTAAAAACTATCTCTAATTAAAATTATTTTTTTAATTAATATTAATTATAAAAATCAAATGAAATATCCTATTATTTACATCAAAAAAGCAACCATAATAAATAACTTTTCATCATATTTTTTTTATACAAATGTACCATTAATACTAATAAGTAGTCTACAGTACTTAGAACTTTTATTATAAGGTTTAAATGATAAAAAAAAAATTTTTAAAATTATTATACTATTATCAAGATTTTCTTTGTGCGTCCAATCAACAACTATTCCAGGATTTAATTTATTTATTATCAACAACAACATAGATAATTTTTCAAAAAAAACTTATCATATGAACCAAAAAAAATACCCAAACTCTTAATTTACCATGCTAATTTTTTTTTAAATCCATTATGGTCCAATGCTCTTAGATCAAGGATGAACCTGGAAACTAATCTGGTTTGTCCTTTTATTATTATTATTATAATTTAAATGTTTATAATTATATTATTTATCTATTTTTTTAAAAGCAACCATGAAATTATTTTAAAACTTATCCATAGATTGCCATATAATATTAAAAACTAAAAGAACTAAATTGAACTCATGAAATGATCAAAATTGAGACTTTTAAACAATAATTCGAACTTAATGTTTAATAGTTCACTAAATTTTCTTTTATATAAGTTAAAAAGTTTATGGAATTGAAAAGACATATACGAAAATTTTGCATTAAAATAATTTTATCTATAAAAATATGTAAGTAGTAGTAAGTAGTTGACTGATTGGATTTTACATTAAAAAAAAAACCCTAAAAGGAAGGTGAATTTAATGTTCATCCAGACATATTACACTGTGAATGAAAACAATGAATTTATCATCTCACCTTTAAAAAAGAATGTAGACTAATGGTTGGGGGTAGAATTATCTTTGCAATGGGATCATTTTGAAATTTTGATATTGATAAAGGACAAAACATAAATTTTACTTTCTTTTTGCATGGTAAATAAATGCCTTTAAAAGAAAGAATATGTTTGTTTGCCATTGAGGGGTATTTTTATTATTTTTTTATTGTGCCTGGTAAAATTATCATATTACCTTTGGAATTAGGAAAAACTTTAATTGATAATGGGGGCTTCTTTTGTCTTTTCATTTTTATAAGCATGGTTAGAAGACTTATTTTCCCTTGAAGTTTATTTTCTTAAACCTAGGGTAAAAAGGTGTTTTAGTCATTACACAACTGGTCCTTTTGTTGTTATTAGGGTGAGGCAAGAATAGTTTAGTCTTACTAAAAATTAAAAAAATTGATGATGCGTGTTGTTGCTTCGTCATCTTTAGACGACATGTGTAGATAATTTCAATGGCCAAAAAAGCCTTTTCAAGTGACATTAGATTTGTCTCGCCATCTCTTTCTTGGATATATGACACGTGCGCCAAGAAGAAATTTGGTTTGACACCAACAACCATTTATTTTTCTTCTTCTTTCTTTTCTTTCTCTTCCTTGGTATTTGCGCCTTGCCCTGAAATTTTTCAAGTGAGCCCCTAAACTTCTTTTTCTTTTTTATCTAGTCCTTATTATTTTGGTTATTTTTTTAAAAAATAATTCCTGAATTAGATTTTTGTTTCAAGTTTTGGCTTTGTTAAATTTGGTTCTCATTTTTTAAATTGCTATTTGTTTTTAATAATATGAGATAATTTTTAGAGTTGCATTTATTTTTTTCGATTCCACTCTCTGTAATTTTTTCCTATTAGATCACATCCTTATTCTTTTTATTGTTGTTTTTTTGCTTTGCAAAATTTTCAAAATTAGTATTTTGTTTTACTTGATTTCATTCTTCAACATTTATTTGGTTTACATTTGAGATTTTTGGTTAAACCTGTGTCTAAAATTTCTTGGGTTGAAAGTTTTGGAAATTAACTCAGCTTCATAAGGTTTGCTTAGGATTGATTTGATTTTTTCTTTATTACTTTTTTAAACTAATATTTTTTCAATTTCATCCTTTAATATTTATTTATTTATTTGGAGATTGAAGCTCTATTTATTTTTATGCTTTCTATGACCTTGGTTTTATCATTTTGTTTTTGGTTACCTCAAGTTTATTTATTGTTATTTATTAAGTTTATTTTTAAAATAAAATTTATTCTTGAATTAAAAAGAACTGATTTATTGAACATAGACAGATACTCACTTAATCATTTTTTTTATTCGGTTTTCTTTTCGGGACATTGCTTTAATGACCTATGCGACTTCTTTTGATTTTGTCATTTAGATTTTTGCAGTTAAATTTGAATCGTCTTAGCAAGTTTTTTTGTGATGAGCGATGTCCATAATAGAGTGAGAGTGTGTTTCTAATGATCTTTGTTTTACTTTTTTTTCCGAGTACAATATCAATGGCTCATTTATTTAAGTTGATTGTTGTAGATGTTTTTATCTGTTATTATTGTCTATAATTTAAAAATATTATTAAACAACTCTGTTTTATTGAATCAAGTCGAGTTAATGACTTAAATATTAGGTTTTTCTTGCTTTTTTTTTTTAAAATATTGTCATCATCTAAATATCTCTTTTATGTGCAAAATTCTTTTGACTGGCCCATGATATAGCCGGTCACGACTAAAATTTTATGTGTGAGACTCAAACCAACTATGTAACTCATGAATATTTATTTGGACAAACCTAAAACCAGCCGCTCAACTATAGTTTTTAGTTTTTAATTCAAACAATTATTTTTAATCATTTTTATCTTTAAATTTTTTAAAATTCTCAATGAAGAATTTCTATATATTTTTAAGGCATTCCATATATATTTTTGACAGGAAAAATAATTTAACTCTGTTGAGTGATTATAAAAGAAATTTATAACTGAAGAATTAAAATAATTTTAGAGTACACAAATTAATTTTTGACAAAAAAAGAGATAATATTTTAATAGTTTTGGAATATATTTAAACCTTTTCTTTTCATTTTGTAAAAGAAAATTTGTGAAGCAACCAGGAAAGTGACTTTCATTGGAATTTATTTTTCCATCAACATGTGCCTAATTACTCATGTTTTCGATGGCTCTCTTGGAACAGCACGACCATTTAATTTATTTACCAGTCAATTCAATTCTTTAACGAGATTGATTAAAAAAGGCAGTGAATTAATTTGATTGTTGGCTCTCTTGGACCTTTTCAGACCGAAATTCTGTTTATATATATATATATATATATATATATATATATTTGATGCACTTTTCTCCCGTTTTACCAACTACAAGAAAATTTATGACACTTAAATTTCAGAGTCGGCAATATCATATGAACAACTTAGATTATAGGCTTACATTTCTATTTAACAAAAGAATTCAGGATGCTTTATGAAATGAAAATTATTTTTATTTAATAAATAAATTCAAATATAAAATAAAAATTACTCGAAGTTTCATTTATCAGAGATATATATATATATATATATATATATATATATATAATATCTTTTAAATATTTTAAATATTTTATTTATATTTTTTTTTCAAAATCTCTATTCATTTTAAACCGGCTTTGCTCCAGGTATAACTATTAATATTTACTTAATAGCATTGGTATAGATATTTGCCTCTCTATTTATAATAACCTTATTAACTAAATATTGATAATTAATATCTATATTTTACAAGGATCGCCTTTGGAAAGATAGTATGGAGACCATAGTTTTTAGACCTGGCTTGGTGGTCGACCCGGTTCAAGATCCGAGTTTCGAGTTTTGATCAAGTTGTGCGGATCAATTTATTTTAAATTAAAACAACATCATTTTAGTAAAAAAAAAATTAACAGGTTACAATCAACCTAGTTTTTGACCAAATCTTACTAAATTAATCAAAATATTAGATGAACTAATCAGATTATACCAGATTTTTTCTTTCAACCTAGTTTGATTGCAGCTTTTAATTAACCTGTTGCTGAGCCGGATCGAATTTTAAAATTACTAGATAGAGAAGTCCATTGTATGAAGCCAAATCCAAAATCATTCATGTTAGCTAAACAGGGGACTGAATTATAATAAAACTATGGGTGCCTCAGTTATGACCATCCAAAAAGGGGGATTTGACAGTTTGCTTTAAGAAGCGAATCTTATATCTGTTGCATGCCGTCTCTAATAGGTGAGATTATTACTCTGTTAGGTGTCACGTCAAGTTAAATTTTTTCTTAATAAAAAAATAACTACGTGATGATAATATTTTTAAAAGAATAAAAACTTTACTTGAAAAAGTTGATAACTCTGATTAATTTCATAATATAATAAAAAAATAAATGATAAAAAATCTAATGATTACTGAAAAAATAAATAGTTTTCAATAATATAAAAGTATATTTTCTAAATATTTTTACAAGATCTCAACGATATTATTTAATAACAAAAAATAAAAGATAAAAGAGAATAAAATAACTTGATAAAGAAAAAAATAAAAGAAATTCAAAACTTAATTATCAACAAAATAAAAATTGAATCATGAACTGGAAAAAGGTTTTTTTAAAAAGATAAAAACACCTGATTCGAGTTAACATGCCAAACCCACGACTCGATTATGAGATTGAGATAACCTTGAATAGAAAAAATTGAATAAAAAAATAAAAGTCAACTCTCAAGTAAACTAAATGATAAAATATAAATCTAAAAAAAATCCATTTAAAAAAAATATTGAAAAAAAACTCGAGTCAACCCGAAATAACTTGACTAGCCTGTGACCCAAGACATAATAAGATCTGGATAACCCCATAGAAAGAAAAGAAAACAAAATCATAAAGGCCAAAGTTTGGTAATCCAATGTCAAAAAGATGATATTGAAAAAAAAATCTATTTTAAAAATAGAACTTCAGAAAAGACCAAAGTTAAATAAGGATAATCCTTGAAACATATGATCTGGGTCATGAGACCAGGGTTACCATATAAAAAGAAACACATGAAAAAATCATGAAGAAAAATTCCTAATCATCCAAAATTAAAAAACAAAACAAATAACAATCAAAATAATGAGGATCAAATTTAATATAATAACTAAATGAAAGAAAATAATGAGAGGCTAAATTGAAAAATAAAATAAATCAAGAAAATAAAAAATGAGAATCAAATTGGATACAAAAACTAAATGAAATAAAATTCTGATTGATGAAATTGAAAAAACAAATCAAGAAAATGATAAAAGAAAAAATGACAATAAAAAAATAAGGAATAAATTGAATATAAAAATAAAAAGAAATAAAATGTCGAGGGATGAAATTGAAAAAAAGTAAACTTTAAAAGCAAAACAAAAGGCAATAAAAAGAATAAAAACCAAAATTGATACAAACACATACTGACAAGACATTAAATTTTTGCAAGGGTTGTCATGAAATTCGAGGTGAGGAGAGAAAAAAGGGGAAGGAAAAAGAAAAAAAACCTACCAGATCCAAACTGCTACTTCTCCATATACATGCACCTAACCACCATGAAAACGACGTTGCGATGCTTCAAATGCCATCGTGAATGGTAGCATTTGATCATCGAGAGGCACTACATGCACCGTCCAAAGAGCATGGGTGCTTCCAACTCAACAGCGCATGCATAACCATTTTTATTTTTTATATTATATTTATCAAAATTGATTATAACTAAAAAATCAAGATAAAAGTACTAAAATTCCCTTGATTGTTAGTTTTATTATGCAACCAAAGGTTAAAAAACCAAAAGCCCATAAGCCATGTTTATTTATTTTTTATTTTTTGCTTTTAGGAGTATTTAAATTATTTTAATGTGCATATAAAATGTAAGAAGACAATTTGTTCTCGTTCAATATGTAAATGACAAATGAATCCCATGGAAAACTCTATTTTACCCCCAATATCTAGTTATATAATTTTGTTTTGGAAGAGCAAAACAATCATTTCACTATTCAAATCCATAGTGAATTACTTCTTATGCTACAATGATTTGGCTAATGACTTTTAGTTTTTTCTTTAATATTATGAGCACACTTGCTTTACTAAATCAATGTCATTGTTAGGTAATTTATTTTTTGGTTCTTGTCTACCATGCAAATTAATCATTTATTTCAACTATTAAGTATAAAACTAAAAAATATAGGTTTTCATTGTGCATGATCTCACTACTCATCCTCTCTCACATTATTGTGGATGAACTGTGCAAATTTTTTTATTTTTTTAATTTGGTTCTCAAACTTTTTTTTCCAACGATTTAGTCCTAATTGAAGACCATTTAATTTTTATTTCTTATGAAAGGTTGGGATTCAAAAAATAAGGACCTAAATTAAAAAGGTTTCAAACATGGGTGGCGTGCCATAAGTTTAAAAAAAGATGCACTTTGGTCCTCAAACTTAAAAAATAACATATATTATACAATTTCAATACGTTAATATTTTTCAAATTCAGTTTTGGTACAAAAGTTCATTTGTGTTATTTTTTAGTTCCTAGTTGATAGAGGAGAGAGAGGGGTCGTTGGATTTCGGTGGTAGAGAGAAACATGTCGTTGAAAACATGAAAAATCAAAGTTCTAAATGTGAAAGATAATAGTAGGTGGCAATGTGAAAGCGGCTGGTGGCTGTGGTTGGTGACTGTCATCTTTGACCTTTTGGATTAATTTAACTACAACAAATTCCCTTTTTAAACTCAATTGAGGGATGCCATTCCAAGTATGAACTTCAAGATGATAAATGCCTCTCCCTTTAATGGCTTTGTAAATATATCCACATCTTGATCATTTGTTTTGCAAGATATAAGTTCAACTTATTTGTTCTTCACATGCTCTCAGATAAAGCGATGACATGTATTGACGTGTTTACTTCTTTCATGATACATTTGGTTATTTACTAATGAAATAATCGATCAATTATCAATATAGATCTTTGTAGGATTTTCTTGAGAAAATCCCAAATGCTTCAACATATTCCTTAACCATATTAAATGGTAAACAACTAAGTTGACAACAATATACTCGACTTCTTATCAATTGCTTCTTGGATGACCATATTTGATTTTCCTTTTATCCAGGTCTCTTTTCTAATCACTAACTAAGTATCCAACAAGATTGAGGTTTTTACTTGAAGTATAGAACATACCTTCATTCATCATTCATTTGATGTAACAGAGAATTCTCTTGGTTGCATTTAAGTGAGATTGATCTGGTGTCTCTATATATCTTTTGATAAATCTTACTCCATAGAGTATATTTGGTTTGATACATGTAAAGTAGGTTGGATCAATATTTCCTACTTTATTCTTCCTCAATTCCTCTCTATTTTCAACTGGAGTTGAAACTAGATTGCAACTTTCCATCTTGAACTTCTCAAAAATGTCTTTGACATAACTACTTTGGGATATACAAATCTCACCTTCTTTTTGTATCACTTCTAGGCTAAGAAAGTGTGCCATTAGACCAATGTCTGTTATCTCAAACTCTTGCACCATGCTTTTCTTGAAATCCTCAAACATGGTAGGATTGTTGTCGGTGAAAATCAGATCATCGATATATCATGCAAATAATATGCTTCCATCATCTTCTTTCTTTACATACATTGCATGTTTATATGGACATTTTTCAAATCCATTTTTCTTGAAAATACCTATCAATTTTGGTATTCCAAGCATGCGAAGCTTGCTTTAAACTGTAGAGGGCTTTCTTGAACTTGTATACTTTGCCTTCATTATCGGCTTCAATATATCCAAGTGGTTGTTCAACATTGATCTCTTCTTCTAAGAAGCCATTTAGAAATGCCAACTTCACATCAAGTTGATAAATCTTCCATCTATGTTGTGCAACTAGTGAGGCCATTAGTTTGATTGTCTCTAGCTGGGCTACATAAACAAATATTTCTCCAAGTCAATGCCTTTTCTCTACTTGTAACCTTTTACCACTGATCTTGCTTTGTATCTCTGTACTTCACTTTTTGCATTCTTCTTGGTCTTATAGACCCATTTAATACCAATTGCTTTCTTACTTTATAGTAGATTAATTAGTTTCTAGGTGTCATTCTTCTTAATAGCATGTATTTATTCATCCATTGCTTCTATCCATTTATCTTCTGTGATAGCTTTATTAAAGCTAAGTGGGTCATTGTCTGCAAAGAAACAAAATAAATTTATATCATTAATGGCTTTAGTGACACCATATAAATCTTCTAAGTTTCTTATCCTTTGTAGTTCTTCTGATGAGGATATTGATGACGGTGATGATGACAATCATGGTGTTGGTGTGTTTCTATTGTTGAATACAGGGAATCCATATGCTGAAGTTTATGGCTTATCTGCTGGTACTATTGGACCTTTTGTGAGTACTGTTAGTACTTTCATTTCATCTTCAAGGACCAGATCAATACTAATCCATTTAATTTTTTCTTGATCTATTTTAAAGTTTTATCTTCTTCAAAGATAACATCTCTACTCATAATCCCTTTTTTTGCGATATGATTATACAGCTTGTATTCCATCATTTTATCACTATATCTGACAAAGATGTATTTCTCACTTTTATCATTGAGTTGGTCCTTCTTGCCTCTAGGGTTTTTATATAAGTCACACAACCAAAGACTTGAGGATGAGTAACACTTGGTTTGTGACCACTTCATGCTTATTCAAGAGTGACAACTTGCAGACATTTGGTTGGGTAGCAATTTAGTGGATACACTACATAAGACATAGCTTTTGTCCAATATTGTTTGGGCAATTTCTTTACTTTGAGTAGACTTATTGCCATATTAAGAATAGTTCAATTATTTCTCCCAACCATACCATTCAGCTATGGTATATAGGTTAGTGTTGTCTGATGCGTGATGCCTTGTTGTGTACAAAAGGCTTCAAATTCATTTAATGTATATTCTCCACTTTGATCAAATCTTAAAGTTCTAATGTTATAACCACTTTTCTTTTCAACAATTACTTTAAACTCTTTAAAGAAATTTAATTCTTGTAACTTCTTCTTCATAAAATACACCCATGTCTTTATGCTATAATCATCCATGAAAGTAAGGAAGTACCTATTATGTTCAGTTGACATTGTTAGACATTGTTAGACAAATAATACAATTGATCCTCTTATGGTGGTATCTTCTTTTGCATAATTGGCTTGTTCATGTACATCTGATGGGGCTTTTTTCAATGTTAAGTGCTATAATGCCTAAACTGATTACAACTATAACACTAAATATTCCTTTTGTCATGGTTATTATAATCAGCTCCTCTTCCTCTAGGAGCAAATGCTTGTTGTCCTCGTCCTTCTCTAGTGTTGTTTCTAACACCTCTACCTTTGAATATTATATTCCAAGATCCTCTTCCTTGAGATCATAGAAATCCTCATCGTCTTTGTTGACTTTTTTCTTGAGTGGTATATCCACTTATTGAAGTCCCTTCCTATTCATATCTATCTTCATTGAGAGATAATTTTAATTGTAAGACATGCTCTATTGCCTTATCTCTTTTTCTTTTCACAATATTTTACTTATGAGCTTGTAAGGAACTTAGAAGCTCATCCATCATCAACTTATCCACTAATTTGGACTCTTCAATAGTGATAACAATATAATCAAATCTTGGATCTAGGGATCTCAAAATTTTCTCAATAATCCAAGCATTTGTAAGGGCTTCTCCATTTCTTCTCATCTGATTGACTATCACCAAAATTCTTGTGTGATAATCAAAAATAGATTTTGAGGACTTTATTTGTAATGATTCAAATTCAGCTTATAAAGATTGAAAACAATTCTTTTTCATTATGTCAACACCTTTGTATTTTTGTTGGACAACCTCCCATATTTCTTTTAATGTTTCTGTAGAAGCAATGATCTCAACTATGGCTTCATCAAGACCTTGATAAATAATGGTCATGACTTTGTCTTTCTTTCTATTGGTTTTAAAGACTTGTTTTTGTGCCTCTTGTACAGAATCTAATATTTCTTTAGAATCTAGTTCATCACAACCATATTTCATGATCTCTATTCACTCTTATGAGCCAAGAAATGCCTTCAGTTTGATGTATCAATTATCATAATTGTCTTTGCTTAGCTTTGTGATGAGTGTTTGTGCATTTTCTATAGTCATTTTATTCTTTAAATGACTATATTACCTCATGGGAATTGAATTTGACAAAAATGAACACTGTAGATGAATCCAGAATGGTCAAAATAGTAGGGAACCAGTCTGAATTGGTTAAAATAGGTTAAATCGATCAAAAAACTGATTTTGGATGTGAGTCGGTTCGCTAGGGTTGAACCGAGAATATTCTAGAAATATCCTTTAGCTGGCGGCTTGATGGCTTAGCTCGGCGCGACTTAAGACTCGGCTAAATGGCTTGGAGGCTTGGTTGTTGACTCGGTTAAACAACTTAGAGGATCAGCTCGACTTAAATATGGCGCGCATGCATGTCAGTCATCTTATTCCTTTGGGCGTGTAGGTGACTGTGCATATGTTTCAGGCGGTGCAAATAGAACACCACAAGCTACGATTGAGCTGATTTGTGCACCGTTGGGTTCGAAATGAAAAATCCTACAGTGGAAGAATCAAAATGTGTTTTTGGACAACTTTGAAAATTCAGACGTATCTCAAAAACTCTTCTGTTTTTGAAGAACGAGGCTCTGATACCAATTGTTGGTGGGAGAGACCACAAGTGGTGGTTTTGAAACATTCAAGGAAGATAAAACAATCTATTTTATTTCATATACAACCACTACTAGAAATTCAACGAATACAAATGGAATTGCCAACAAAATTTTTCTGCCGGTATTTTACGGTGTTATTTACCGACTGAATTTTTTCCCTCGCTAAAATCATTGGTATATACTGACAGAATCATTCCGTCGGTATATACCAGGGGAATGACAGATGAAATATAAATAATTTTAAAAAACAAAGCAGTGCGATGACGTGGAAGTTTTTATGGATGATTTTACCGATGAAATTACAGTGAGATTCAAACCGGGATGTTTGTACAGTGATGTGTCTACTTCACCGATAGAATTGCCGACGGATATACCAACGGATATATTCTGTCAGTAATTCCATCGGTAATAGTTAATATATGACCTAGCCATCGACCTTCCCCTACCCTATTTCTCCTTCTTCTTCCCCCTGCATCTAAACAAACACCCCCCACTGCAAACAACCAGCCCCCCTTAAAAAAAAAATCCCCCCTCATCTCAACACTACTCATCCTTCTTTAACTTTTGTAGTCACATATTCGTGTTCTGATTTATTGTGGATTTTTTTTCATTTTTAATAAGTAAATCTATGTTTTTTTTAACACAATTTTAAAATGTTAATTTTATTATTATTAAATGTTTTTTCAGTATATGTATTTTGTTTGGGTGTTTACTTGTTTTTTGTCAAACAAACTTGTAGTATGAATTTATAATTTTGTACTTGTTATGGTTTGTTTTAGATTTTGTAAAATTATATTTGTTTGTAAATTGTTGAAACTTATGTCGAATTACCGACTAAGGTGTGTTGTGATAAAATAAATAATAGCTTGTTTAACGGGTCTGTTTTATTTTTTGTCAATTTTATTGACGAGTTGTAATTACCGTAAATTAATGTGTATAAATTTGTATGTACGTAGATAATTAATAATGAATATTTAAGAGAAGTTTGAAAGTAAGTTGGATAATCTTGCGCTAAATCAATAGTTTTGCAAATTTATTTACTTAACGTAGTTAATTAATACATGTTATCATCATTATTTTATAGAGGTTCGATAGAAGTCATAGATGATCGTTTATGGATGTATCGAGATTCACCCCAAGGATTGTGGAGGATGGATTATTTTAATGGGGTTCCGAGTTTTATTAATTTTGCAACATCTATTCCGAGAAATAT
This sequence comes from Populus nigra, assembly GCF_951802175.1. Classification (NCBI taxonomy): domain Eukaryota; kingdom Viridiplantae; phylum Streptophyta; class Magnoliopsida; order Malpighiales; family Salicaceae; genus Populus; species Populus nigra. The sequence continues at coordinate 18,588,905 of NC_084852.1, forward strand.
TAGTGGAGGTGGTATTAGGTGTCTATGCAGAAGATATAAAAATAAAAAGTTTCTTCATCCAGATGTTGTAACGATGCATCTTCTACACAAAGGGTTCATGGAGCATTACATGTGTTGGCATGCACACAGAGGACTATTTGTTCGTAACGAGAGCATTGTAGAAAGGATGGTTGGGTCAACTTCTAGTGCTAGCAACGTACATGTAGTTGTAAATGACAACAATAATCCCTACAGGAATATGGTTATGGATGTAATGAAAATGAATTAAGGTAATGTCAGTCAATTTCCAATCGTAGAAGAAGAACCTAATGCAGACATGACCAAGTTTTTTTATCTTTTAAAAGATTCTGACAAACCATTATGAGATGACCGCATAAATCACAGTAAATTATTAGCCGTTGCACAGGTGTTCACCATCAAGTCAATAAGGCCCGTTATGACAAAATTGTTGAATGGGGGAGAAGCATTTTACCTGAAAGGAATAGGCTGAAAGAGAACTTCTCTACTATTAAGTCCATGATGAAACCCCTCGATACCAGACCATGTGTCCAAACTTCTACATGTTGAACTGCCTTGAAAATGTTGAGCTGATCAAGTGCATGACATGTGGGCATTCCTGTTACAAACCCAGAACTGGCATGAGAAAGACTCTTGTAGCATATAAAAAACTTAGATACTTATCAATCACATCCAGACTACAGAGGTTATTCATGTCACTAAAGACTGTTGAGCATATGATATGACACCAATCACATGATGCGGTGGATGAAGTGATGGCACATTCTTCTGACAGTGAAGTATGGAAACACTATAACAGTGTGCATCCTTATTTTTGAGCTGAATCAAGGAACACGCGTCTTGGGTTGTGTACAAATGGATTCAACCTATTTGGGTCATTTGCTGCTTCTTAATCTTGTTGGCTGGTTATACTCACGGTTTACAATTTGCCACCGAGGATGTGTATGAGGCCAAAATTCATGTTTTTATCTATGGTCATACTCAGTTCTAACAATCTGGGTCGGAATATAGATGTTTAGTTTTGACCGTTGATTTATGAGTTGATGAAGTTGTGGTCCTCCGGGGTTTTGACTTATGTTGTATCGAGAAAACAAAATTTCTTATGAGGGCAGCTTTAATGTGGACTATCAATGATTTTTCAGCTTATGGAATGGTTTCTGGTTAGAGCACGTATGGAAAACTAGCATGTCTATATTGCATGAAAAACAACAAGGCATTCATGCTAACAAACAAGGGTAAAACATCTTTTTTTGATTGCCACCGACGTTTCTTGCCAACAAATCACAGGTACAGAAAGAAAAAAAAGGATTTTTTGTTGGCAAAGTTAAAAAGGATGTTGCACCCTCACGTCTTTCTGGTGAAGAATTGCATGACGTGGTGTCAGAGTACAATGACATTGTGTTTGGTTTCCACTCAAGTAGGTAGAAGTTTCCTGGTTTTAGTTTGACCTACAACTAGGTAAAGCAAAGTATTTTCTAGGAGCTTTCTTATTGGAAGACCAATCTCCTCAGCCATAACTTTGACGTTATGCATATAAAAAGAACGTGTTTGAGAACATTTTCAACACAGTCATGGACATGAATGGAAAGACAAAGTACAACATCAAGACTAGAATGGACAAACGTTGCTTAGTCACCGTAAAAATATGGAGTTGGTTATCAATGGGTCACGGGTTGCAAAATTGAAAGCAAGCTTCGCCTTAGAGAAAAATGCACAACTACTAGTCTACCAATGACTTAAGATTCTACGTTTTCTTGATCGATATGCCTCGAACATATCAAGGTTGGTTAATCTAGAGGAATGCAGATTGACGTTATGCAGATTATATGGAATGAAGAGCCATGACTGCCATGTGTTTATGCAAACATTCATTCCACTAGCTTATCGTCATTTATTGCTAAAGAAGATATGTGATGCACTAATGGAGATCGGTCATTTCTTTAAAGATATATGCTCTAACAAGTTGCAAATACAACACATTGAAAGGCTTGAAACAAATATCGTCGAGATAATTTGCAAACTTGAGATGATATTCCCTCCATCCTTTTTCGACTCTACAGAGTATCTACCCATACATTTACCATATAAAGCAAAAGTTGGAGGTCCGGTCTGGTATATATGGATGTATCCATTCAAGAGGTTAGATATTACATATGTAATGTATTGTGAATGTATTTTCATTGTTTTTCTTAATTTAAAATATTTGTTTAATTCCATAAAGGTACTTATTCAATATTAAGAAAAAGGTTAAGAATAAGGCGCTTGTTAAGGCTTCGATATGTGGCCTATATTGTTGAGGAGATCTCAATATTTATCTTGTACTATTTCGAGCCTCATTTGAGAACAAGAATCAATCGCGTTCCACGACAAGATGATGGTGGTGAAGTGCCTTTGAGTGAGAACTTGTAAACCCTCCGTTATAATTTTTCTGGGTATTTAAAAGATGAGAAATTTAACCAATAGTAAAATGGGTTAAATTAAATTAAATAAACCTAATCAAGATAAAAATAGTGAAATTAATGAAATGAAAAGTGAATATAGTACTAAATCATTGAAAAGAAAAATATTTGTGAGGACAAAATGAATACGTAAGATCAAGAGAGGTCAATATTCAAATAACAGAAGGTTGGGAGTTTATGTATAAATGATAAAAAGGGGTGGGGATAAATGTGCAATTAACAAGATGTTAGAACTATAAATATCATTCTATTTTCTCTCTTGGAGGGACTGGCAAGAGTAAGAGAGAGTTTAGAGAGAGGCTAGAGAGAAGATATATTGATGGTAAATCAACCGACAGCTATAACTCCACCTTCCACCGTTGGATCAGCACGATATTCGGGTATGTTGTTCTCATCCATGTCTTGTACATTGTCACCGCAGGGATTTTCTATATCAATCCCCGTTTGAGAGATATCGAGGGAGGAAAATATTTGGGAAAATACACTTCTGGACAGTCTTTTTTGCTGTTTGTTTTCTCCTTCGGCCACCATTGGATTAGGCTATAACTTGGATATGTTGTTCTTCCTGATTTTTTCTAGATTCTGAACGGTGGAGACCTGAAACAAACATTTGGTATAGAAGTTGTGTATCTCGCACAGTAGGTCTGGAAGTTTGAGGTCAGTTCGGTTAAACCCATATTTCTGGAAATTTCACCGTTTGATGAAGTTAATATTTGAATATGTTATACTCATAACAATGCATTATAACTTGACAGTATAGATTGTTTGGAATATTATTCATTTGTTATTCATGGTTTATAGGAACTGTGTCAAGGATTGTGTTTAGAAGAATATTGTTCGGAAAGTTTGTAAAATCGACAAGAATGTTTTATTTTGACGTTAAGAGGGAAGATTGAAATAAATAAGATAAATTGGCTCTTATAAAGATATTTTTTACAGTCTTAAACGATATGTGATATGACTAGGGGATTGAGATTATAGAGAAAAAGTTAAATTGTGGATGTTGTGTGTAAATGGAAAGGTTGATAAATCTGGACAGATTCGTCTCCTAACTTTTGGAGAGAATTCGAGTAGAAGGATGAGAGAATTAAGATCAAGTTTCTCATAGTAATTGTACTTTTAGATGTTATCTAACTAAGAAATTGGTCTTGCTCCATGTGGAGCTGTAGAACCCCAGCTATGGGTCATCAACCGAGATTGGGTCTTGACAGACCCTGTAGGGTAGTGTTTGTTGATGAGCAATTTTAACTATTTCAAAGGCAGAACTGGGTTCTCCTTCCTTCAAAGAACTTGTAGCCTCGTGTATTAGCTTTCCAACGAGACTAATCTCGCTTGAAACAGAGTTCTATAAGTCTAGATATAGTTAAAAATCTGATGAGTGTTCAGACAGCAGTTCAATGTCTAGACAGTAAGAGTTCAAAGTGTAGACAGTAACAGTTCAAATGTTTACTGTTCAAAGTCTAGACAGTAACAATTCAAATGTCTAGACAGTAACAGTTCAAAGTGTAGACAGTAACAGTTCAAATGTCTAGACAATAACAATTCAAATGTCTAGACAATAACAGTTCAAAGTGTAGACAGTAACGGTTGGAAAAGTCAAACAGTAACGGTTGGAAAAGTCAAACAGTAACGGTTCAAAGTCAAACAGTAACAGTTGGAAAAGTCAAACAGTAATGGTTGGAAAAGTCAAACAGTAACAGTTCAAAGTCGAACAGTAACAGTAGACTTTCACGTGAATACTATATAAAGGAATTGAGTCATACGAACACTTGCACATTGAGATACTAACTCTGAAAATATACATGATATATGTATGTATATTATTTTGAGGATATGAACATGCATAAGAAAGTAACATATGAGTAATGGATGAATATGGATTCTCTATAATATCGGCCTGAAGGAATGATAACTATGGTTGGATAAAGGATGACAACATTAATGGGTGTAATGAGAAAAACATAAGATATAAAGAAAGATTTATTAGCTATTGATATGATTATTATAAAACATATACTTGAATGAGGAAAATTTATGAGATGAGTCTGTGACTGCAGGAGGGACCACTGGTGTGGTGCAACAGCAGCAACAGGGGAGCACGAGTAGAGCTTCTATTGCAGGTAGGTGACTTTCACCTTCCTTTTAAATAATGTTGAATAATGAAAATGCTTTATCATGAATATTACTGTATTGTGTTAATTCAGATACCAGACTGTCAAATGCTTAAATGTTAACAAATGAACGATTAGCTTCGGTTAAAGGCATCTGAGGAGATGACCTTGAACAATGAAATACCTTATCATGAACGTTGCCGTATTGTGTTAATTTAGATATCAGATTGCCAAATACTTAAATGTTGACAAATGATTGATTAGCTTCGGCTAATGGCATCCGAAGGGATGACCGAGACAAATGAATGATTAGCTTCGGCTAAACGATTGATTAGCTTCGGCTAATGACATCCGAAGGGATGACCGGGACAAATGAATGATTAGCTTCGGCTAAACGATTGATTAGCTTCGGCTAATGACATCCGAAGGGATGACCGGGACAAACGATTGATTAGCTTCTGCTAATGGCATCCGAATGGATGACCGGGACAAATGAATGATTAGCTTCGGCTAAACGATTGATTAGCTTCGGCTAATGGCATCCGAAGGGATGACCGAGACAAACGATTGATTAGCTTTGGCTAATGGCATCCGAATGGATGACCGGGACAAACGATTGATTAGCTTCGGCTAATGGCATCCGAAGGGATGACCAAGACAAACGATTGATTAGCTTCGGCTAATGGCATCCGAATGGATGACCGGGACAAACGATTGATTAGCTTCGGCTAATGGCATCCGAATGGATGACCGGGACAAACGATTGATTAGCTTCGGCGATAAATGATTGATTCGCTTCGGCTAATGGCATCCAAAAGGATGACCGAGATCAGCTAATGGCATCCAAATGGATGACCAGGACAAATGAATGATTAGCTTCGGCTAAACGATTGATTAGCTTCGGCTAATGGCATCCGAATGGATGACCGGGACAAACGATTGATTAGCTTCGGCGACAAATGATTGATTTGCTTCGGCTAATGGCATCCGAAGGGATGACCTGGGATCGGCTAATGGCATCCGAAGGGATGACCGAGATAAACGATTGATTAGCTTCGGCTAATGGCATCCGAATGGATGACCGGGACAAATGAATGATTAGCTTCGGTAATGGCATTTGAAGGGATGATCGAGACAAACGATTAATTAGCTTAAGCTAATAGCATCCGAATGGATGACCGGAATAAATGAACGATTAGCTTCAGCTAATGGCATCCAAAGGGATGACCGGGACAAACTGTTGATTAGTTTTGGCTGATGGAATTCGAAGGGGATGGCCGGGGTGAGTGAATAGTTAACCTCGACAAATGATGTCTTAAAAGAATGGCCTGATTTAAGATTATAGTTGATTGCAAGAATTGGTGTATATAAATATATACCGCAAGTTGTGTATACCAAGAACATGAAGGAACTACAAATGTCACGCTTCAAACATGAGATAATGTTAATGCTTCGTTAAATTGCCAGACCATTTTCTTATTGTTATTATTATTATTATTAATAATAAGTAATTGCATTCTTGTAAATGTTTTGTACTACAGTAGGGACGTCATACCAACAAGGTGCCTAGGAAACCCGATACATGAGAACCTACTTTTGCAAGTAATCATGTAGTTGCATTCTAAATCATGATGTATTTTATATGAATCAATGTACTGAATGTATAACTATTATTAGATCCTTTTAGATTAAATTCGTGATGACTATTTGTAGGGTAGAATACAAACTCATAACTATGCATATATGTTTTAAATGCGAACTTCTAATCATGCAAACATAATATTATAAGTTTATGTAAGATTCACTTTTAAATGAAATGTTGATTGTTGTTGATGTATGGATTATATATTGATGATGTGAAGGGAACATGTTCGCCGATTACCGACACGATGTGTGTCAAGTAAAAAAAATAAAAATTACTGTTGTTTTGGGCTTGAAAAAGCCGGGCTATTACAGAACTTATTAATATTCTCTAATCCTGGATGACCCACACCTAAAAATGCTATAAGGAAAAGATATTTGTCTAAAATTGAATTCAAACAAACATATAATTATGTGCTATTTAACTGCGATGAACTGAGACCTTTTATTTAGTAAGTATATATACTACTCAAACTTTGTTGTAAATAGACTATTTATCTACTGTAATATCACAAACTCAAATATTTTTGAAAACCTCGTAGGCAACATCAATAATATTTACTGTATAATAACTCACAACTGACGGAATCCTAAATTTTTCGATTACAAGATGAATAATTTGCCGTGTGGTTCAAAACATATGTAAGTACCATCACAAACTCATTATCTATCATTATACTTAATTTCATTACAAAATTCTCTTTTATTATCCATTGTTGTACTTGATGTACAAGGTTTATCAAATGAAAGGAATGCTAATGCTTCATTGTTTTTATTAGGTCTGAGTCTTGAAAGAAAAGTGAAGTGCTACAATAAGTATTTTGTCAATGGATATGTGTTTCAAACTAAAGAATATGGGTATGAAAGAAAGACATATAACAATGTTGTTTGTGTTAAGGGATCGACTTGTAGTGAGTTTGAAATTGACTATTATGGTAAATTAGAAGAGGTCGTTGAATTGCAACATCATAGCGAGCATAATATAATGTTTTTATTCAAATGTTATTGATATGACACCACTAACAGAGGAATCATAGTAGATCCCCACTATGGTCTAGTCAAAATTAACTCAAAAGCTAGACTCCGCAACATAAACGATATCTTTGTTTTCGCCAAGCAATGCTAGCAAATTTATTACACATACACTCATTCATTTACAAAGGATCGTTCAAAAGTTGATTGGCTATCCATTTTAAAAACAAAACATAGGGGTTGTGTCGAGGTTGTTTAGGATGAGAACGGAGACACAAGTGTGGGAGATGATGTCTTTCAAGTTAGTGAGTTGGTTGAAACATATCGAGTTGCTCTATCGATTGACTTATAAGAAAATTCAAATTTTCGCATCTTTGATAATAGTCTTGTTGGTGTTGACGTTGAGGAGTTGAATGTTGTTCTAAGCTCCAGCGGACAAGCACAAGTCAATAAAGATGATGATAACATTATTATCAACGTTGAAGATTGCGATGAAATTGATGATGATTCAATTGAAGAAGAAGAAGAAGATAATTTTGACTAACTATTAGAACACAAAAATGTAATGTAATTTTTTATAATATAATATTTATGGATGAAATCATGTACAAAGAAATATTTAATATATAATTGTTATGTGAACTCCTATTATTGTATTGTGCGTGCAAATTTCAATTTAAGTATTTGCAGGGAGGATATACAGGGAATATAGACACAATCTGTCATTCAATATACACATCACCGATTGAAACACCAACAGTTTATGTCCGTTTGTGTATTCCAGAGGCGAGGGGAACTGTTCACATCCCATATCACCGATGAACACAAACTGTTGGAGTATTTTAGAGGCGAAGGGAACTATTCCCATATCATTGATTGCAATACCGACAGACATAAATCATCTGTGTTTTCCAAAGGTGAAGAGAACTGTTCCCACATCACTGATGGTTGGTGTTTGTCGTTGTTTTCTAGAGGTGAAAGGAACTGTTCACATCCCATGTCAGTGATGTCAATTAAAGTCCTTTGAGTTAGTTGTAGGTTACCGATGAAATAACCGATGGACTATCGACAAATTGCGTAACCCAAAGCGCGGGTAATTAATGCTTCTTTGACCGTGTGTACTATTTTAAATTAGCGAGGGAATTACCGACGGACTGTGAAAATTCTAGAAGGTTTTTTGAAAATTTTAGTGCAAAATTAAAATTTCAAGGTGAATTTACCGAGGGAATCACTGACGGATTAATTAAAAATAATATTATTTAATATTCCATCAGTAAAAATGCAGTATAAAACCCAACGAGCACCCCTTTAGTTTATTTTTTCCTCTCGTTCAAAAACTTAAATCTCTCTCGTTTTTTTGCTCTCAAACTAAGCAATTTTGCTTCAATTTCTACTTCTATCTTCATTTTCAAAGTTTAAAAGGTATGTATTGTGATTCAATTTACTTAATGTCTTCTCATTTTTCATCTTTTCTTCGGCTTATTAATAATATTTTTTTTTTGTTTTTTTATTACACTTATATAAACTCTAAAAGTAAACATACCATTAAGGTAAACATTTTTATTCCTAAAGCCTATATTTGTTTTTGTATTATTCTGTTGCCTATTTTATTGTTTTTATTGCAATAATGATTGATTGTTTTGTTGATATTTAATTATTATTGTTAAATTTGTAGTATAAATATTAATTGAATATATAGGAATAAATTTTATTTTTTTTTCTCTATTTTATTGTTAAATTTGTATAGATGTTAGCGTATATATATGATTTTTCCCTCTATTTTATGATTAGAAACATTACATTATATTCTCTTTTTTTCTCAACTGGTTTATAGCATATATTTTGAATATTTACAGTTTTAATATTTTGGGTAGTCTATATTATAGGGAAGGTGTTGCCATTTTTTTTTTGAAATCGAATTTGATTATGTAATTATACATTAAATTTATGTAGATATGAAGAACAAAATCAACTGCACGTCATTAGCAGATGATCGCAGCTAGTACTTCAAGCAGCGATGATGACGTGCCATTAGGTGCTTTCCAAGAAGAGGTACCTGCGTCGACTCATGACGCTGCCTCTTCTAGTGTGGTTTCACAACGTAGAGGTGATGTCCCTGCACAGCAGGGTCAATTTTCCTGCAAGTACGAGGCACATTGGAAGGACGACCTTTCAACGTAAGTTTGTTTTGTTTTGAATTTGTTTGTGTTTAACAATTTATGAACAACTAATTAATATTTCATTAATTTTATCAATTTTCAGGTTCACAAACATTGAGGCCGCCCGAGTAATAACATCATCGAAGGAGATTCCATCGTTTCTGTCATACCTAGACATCACGGCGAGCGATTAAAAATTATTCTCATGGAAAAAGAATAGATAATTGGCATCTTGTTTTTTTTTTGGAACAATCTTGTTTAAGGAGTCGCCACCTACTATTGTGGTCACTAGGAACCCTAACTGGTCAACATAGATTCTAAGGTACGGGATTGGTTACGTGAAAGAGAAAATACTATCACCCCTTAACCGTCCTACCTGAGGCAGACTACACTGCTGGTTTTGTCTTAAATTACTATGAGTTTGTCTTTATTCCATTTTTATGGTCCTTCTACAATATTCCTGACTCTAATGTTAGTGAATATTTGCCTATGAATATTTCCAACTCTGGTGTTGGTAAATATTGTGCAACCCAAAAAGCACAGTATGCCTTACTCTGATGCTAGTGAATAAATCTGTAAAATTTAGATTAAAAGAAAACAAAACTATTTTTAATGTTTTTTTGTTTCTGGGCTAGATCTAGCCCAGTTGTACGGGTTGGACTAGACCCAACAGCCTGACCTGGTCACTGGCCCAAGCCAGTGACTCAGCTGGTCTCTGTTACATGCATGCACGAATAATTCACGCATGCATGCAACAGTAACATGCTAATTAATTTAGCAAAATAGGGAAAGAAGAATAACTCACCTGGCGTGGCTGCGGCTGGAGGCGGAGTTGAGGAAGACGGTTCGACATTGCTTGCAATTGAAGATCCGACCAGCTGTTCACAGTGGAGATGGGATTGCTAGCATGAAGGAGAGTTTCCAATGTTGTTTTAATAGAGACTGGAAGAACATCCTACTATCGTGTTGCTGTTCTGGAGAAGGGATTCGGCTACAGTGTTGCTCCTGCTTATTGCTGCTCACAGTGTTGTTGTCTCAATCACGGCTGCAACAGGAGATCACGATGGGGAGAGAATCTCGCTTTGAGGTGGTCACAGTGCTGTTGCCGAAGGTTACGGTGCAGAGGCTGAAGCTCCTGAAGCTTGTAGTGCTGGAATTGTTGAAGACACAGTGCTGGTGAGGACAAGACTAGCAAGGTGCAGGGCTATCACGGTATAGGGCGGCGACTTCTGGAGATGATGTTGTTACTAACGGTGGTCTTTTGAAAGGAGGGAGAGGGAACAAGTTGATTTTGGGAGGTAGAAGGAGGGGTGATGGCTGAGAGAGGAAGGGGGCAACAACGATGGTTACGATTGCTGCCTGCTGGTTTGGTACCGGGCCAGAAGAAAAGACCGGGGGGGGGGAGGTGCACCTTCTCTGCCTCTAGCCCGAGACTAACATGGTGAAGATGGAGGCAGTGGCGGACTGGTGTCTTGTAAGTTTTACCCAGCCAAAATGGCGTGGGTTCGGGGAAGAAGATATCAAAAAAGGGGCTGAAAGGGGCGGCGGCTGGTATAGGGTTCGCTGCCCCCTTTGTTTGTTTGTTTTTTTTAGTGATGTGTCTTTTTTTATATTTTTTTAATATTCGCCTCCCCTATGTGTATGCACTAAGATCTGTATTTATAGTGCAAGAGTCCCATCACGTGTGAGATATAATGTCCTAAAGAAATTCATTCTCTTTGAAATTTGAATTTGATTAAGAATCAAATTCAAAAGCAGATAACTATCATTATCTTGATGATAAGGATAAAGTGTCAAAAGCACTTGTAGTTCCTAGTTTTCGCGCAACTTGACAAATAATACTTTTCATCAAAATATATCCTTGATCTTTTAATTTTACATTTTAACCCCCGTAAAATTAAATCAAAAGCCAACAGAGCAAAATTAGGTTATAACAATTGCCCCCTCTTTACAATGTTTACAGTGCAAAGGCATTGGAAAAATTATTTTCTTTTGACTTTGTATAGTAAGTTTTGTAAAGAAAAATAAGCGTCAAAATCCTTCCTCTTTGTTTTTTTTATTGATTTTTTTAAATAGTCTCATTGTAATGGGTGACCTACTCAGGTGGAAAATAGGGAGGGGTGACTTGCCCATGAAAACAAAATACAGAGATTTTTCAGAAGGGGTCTCATTGTAATGGGTGACCTATCTAGGAGAAAAAGAATGCGAAGAATTTCTCAAATGGTCTAATTGTTCCAGGCGACCTGCCCAATAGTGAAAAAAGAATGCGAAGAATTTCGCAAGTGGTCTAATTATTCCAGGTGATCTGCCCGATGATGTGAAAAACATGGAATTTTTTCAACATTGGTGTCTTTGTAAAGGGTGACCTACCCACCAAGGTATGAAGATTTTTTTGGGTGCTCTAATTCTCATGGGCGGGTTGCCCAGATCATGAATTTCTTAAAAGTGAGAAATTTTCAAAAGCATTTTTAATTTTTGGCCATTTCGAAGGGATTTCTCTTGTAAAATTTGTAAAACACATTGTTCAATGTCTCAAAGTTTAGATGATATACATGCATCCTTACCCGATTTGAAATATAGGCCCTCATTTCTTCTTAATCTTCTTTTTGCTTGATTGATGAGGACTTGCTATCTCTGATTTGGGTCTTCTTTGTCGTTTAATATCTAGCCTACTTGAGTTGGCCCATGAAAGTCTTTTCCCAGATTTGTTTACATAACTCAGCCTTCATAGTGCCAATCGTGACTTACTTGTTTGCTAGTGATATGCTGTCTCGTCGAATAATTTGAGAGGATCATCCATTACTCCTCGTCTCACTGCTAGAAACACTCGGTGTCAATTGTTGAAAGGATCAATCTGCTTTTTGTAAACCAAAACACCTCCTTGTCTTGTTGTAGGAAATGTCCCTCTTCTTTTTGTTTATCCAAAAAGGATCAATTCTCCTTCTAAACACAATGTTGCCCCCTTGTATTGGTCATTGCCTCTAAGTGTGCTCTGTCAGCTACTCAGACAAATAATAGTGTTGAGTGACCATTATGTCATTTCTCTCATTTTCAATTTGGTGAAGGAATATTTGTCTAGAATGAATCTTGAAATCTTGATCTTGCATTTTGAAAACAAAAATTGTTTCAATGTGAGTTTAAAACAATTTGCGTTTTGAAATCATGCAACTCCCTAGTTATTTTTGTTGGAAAAAAGATGATTTGCTCTTGTGTTGATGATATTATTGTTGGTGAAAGTACACTATGAGATGACCTTATGCTTTTATGGGTTTCAAAGTGAAGGGCTCGAGAAAAAACTCGAGGTTGTTTGAGAAAAAAATGTCTCTTTTTGAACCTGTATTTTATCAGCATGAATAATAATGAGTAGCTTGTTCTCGATATCATGACTCTTATGAAAAAGTACTTTTTGCATTTTGAGTGCATCGTTTATTGTTATAAGTTGTTTGATTTCTTGATTAGAAAGGATTTATATAGGCACGTAACGTATGCTGTGGTTTTTGGCTATGAAAGAAACGGATTCACAAGGCTCAAAAAGTGTTTCAAGGTTTCAAAGATTGATGATCACTATCAGCAGTTTGACTTTTTATGTCCTTCATCTTTTCTTTTGCCGCTCTTCTTTGATTTGTCTTTTTTTCATTGTTTTGGCTGGGGCATACTTATTTTATTTCAGCTATCATTTTTTCTTATGATTTGGGCATATGCCCCTTAGCATTTGAGTTTCTTGGAATATTTTGTCTTTTTGGCTTTCTCATAGTTTTCTTCTTTTTTTTCATTGAAATTTTCACTTGCCCCCCAGTGTGGGGTGTGATCCTAGTCATGATTTTCATGAAAGAAAATATATACAGGTTCAAAATAGAACTACAAGGGATATATTTATTTTAGAATGTGAAAGGAAAAACAAAGATGACCTTTTCTTATTTCAAGCGCAAGCAGTTAAGATCAATAAACTTTGACCTCGTCTAGTGTGATGGTTTAGACTTTTGCAAAGAAATGCATTTCATGAGTCTATGAGCAACAGGTTCACTACATACCATTATGCATACATTTAAAACACATGGCTCAAGAATCATGGTGTGAGGGTGATGATTCATTTTCTATTCGTGAACTTTGGTTTGGAGTTTAGTCACCTCAATGAAGGAATTGCTTGATTCATATGTCATTCTACAAGTAGAATGTCAAAAAATATTGTTCTAAATAAACATCAAATCATTTTTGAAATCAAAATGCAAGTTTAATTTTTTTTCAAAATGCCACTAGGGGAAAAGCTTTTGGTAAAAGAAATGAATTGCATCTATGAGATCACGCGAGACTTCAAAAGTGTATTTGTGAGTTCTTAGAAGGAACCCCTTTCAGGATATTTGGCTATAAATCAAAGGAAAAGACGCAATTGAAAGACAAACTCATTATCTCATTGAAATTTTTGAAAAAAAGCTTAACAACAAAGACCTTATGGTAACATCTTGAGCTATGATTACTAACAAGGGAACACATAAAAAGGCTAAACACTTAGCAATCATTGATTGAAATTTCTGGAATCTTCCAATCATCCCTTTCCTACAAACGCCTCGATAGGGTCACCTTTCCAATACTTAATTGAGGTCATACATAGACCAGTCTTGGCCTAATAGCATTGTAGCTTCATGTTCAGTACGATTGACTATAGGTGTCTTTAATTTGGTAATTTGTTTTTCTTGCCTTTGTAATCACCTTCGATATTATAAACCTTAGTTTCTTTCTTTTTTCTAGTGAGACTTTTTTCCTCAGTCAAGTCAGTAATCCTTTCTAACCGAACGACTTGTTCAATCCTCTTAGCTGTAGCAGACAAAAAAATTTATGCAGAGCTTCCAACCAGGTATTTAAAGTATGGGGCCTTGAAAGTGTTGGAAAACAAATTGGTCATCTCTTTTTCCAATAAAGAAGGATTAACATGTGCATTTGCCTCACGCCATCTTTTGGTGTATTCTCTTGTGGACTGACATGATCAAAGAGTTGATGTCTTATCCCAAGTGCATGAGTGTCGAAGTAATAAATAACCCGGCAAGACCAGGGTCGAACCACAGAGAGGTGAACTATATAAATTATAAATAATAATAATGATGATGATGATGATGATGATGATGATGATGATGATGATGATGATGATGATGACGATGATGATGACGATGATGACGATGACGATGATTTAAAGAAGACTTTGAGATGTAAGATTAATGTGAAGACTAAACAATGATAAAAACAATTGTCAAGGTTAGAGGATCCACTAATGGTATTTCAAATAAGTATAATATAAACTCTTTTTATTACTCAACTGGAAACCACACACAAAGGAGGTTCCAATCAGATGATTTATCGTTAACGACTCATTATAAAGTATTAACATGATCATATTAATTATCTTATTCAAGTAACACCAATACTTTTAAATATTGTCAGGTATTCATGATGCTAACTTATGCTAGCAACAAATCAAGTTCCTCTTATAACAACGATGTCGACCGAAGACCATGAATGATCAAGCATTTGATGTACCAAGTGTTATACAACATAAATCTAGATAGTCATTTAACAAACAAGGTATTAATAATTAGTAAAATGAAAAGATAAGACATGTTAATAACAAACTTTCTTGGATATAAACATTGAAGTCCATGTTGAGTTTATATTATACATATTCTAACACCATTAGAGAAACCTTTTCACCTTGACATAATTAACTTAGCTAAACATAATGAAGAAGAAGAACATAAATAAACTAGATAAGAACATAGTTATGATGAAAAACATAAACAAGAGATTAATGAAAGCAAAACTTAAGCATTACAAAAATATAAAGAAAGAAAGCAAGAACATGATTTTGATCTGAAAACCAAGATGACTAAATACATGGCAAATGCCTCCTTTTATAGGCTAAAATTTGGAACTATTGATTGGTTGACAAACTATTTAGTTGGTGGCCAACCATTGACTTGGTGGCTGATTTTTGATATTGTTGGCTGCTGGTTATTGATATTGTTAGCTGGTTATTGATATTGTTGGCTGACCAAAACATCATTGCTAACATCAGAATTAGAGCCCACTATACCATGAAAGTTGTGGGCAATTGTCTCAGCTTTCCAACAAAAAAAACCAGAGCTCATTTGGACTTCTAGAACTCAAGATATGAACTGAAAACCGAACAGTGCTTGAGCTGCAGGACAGATTTTGACTTCTCCGTTGTTGCTAAGATTTGAACTTGAAAATGGTAGAATTGAGTCTTGGACTCCCCATTAAAGTTTTAGGTCTATGTCTTGTCTTTCCATACATATAAAGCATACCTAAATCCAAGGTCTATAGCTCTAGTTATGATCCAATAACCGAATGGTGTTTCAGTTTGAATTGAACTAACATCTCTTCTCTAAGCTTAGTCCTCTTTTTGTCTCTTCACTTTTAATAGTTAATCACATCAATCAATCATTTGAATTGTAAGATATACCTGTATTAAAAATAAGCATTTACCATAAATTAAAGATATCTTATATTATCAGACTTGATATTATAAAACATGCTTTAGTTAGGGAATTTAATGATACTTTAGTACAATATGATGATATAAAGCCTTAATGAGAATGCACTTTTAAGTACTAATCATGGACTCTTTATTGTCCTTTTTCATAGCTTGTAAGCTTGACCTATCAGGGTCCACATCTATGTTGAACTTATATTGCCTAATGAAGGCATCAACTAAGTCCTTCCACTTTTTTACCTTGGTATTGTCCAACCGCATATACCAACTAAGGACTTTGTCACTCCAGCTGTCTTGAAAGAAATGAATCAACAGTTTCTCATCATAAACTACCTCGACCATTTTATTACAGTATGTCTTGAGATGAGTTAATTACAGGGCATTGATTTCTTGTATATTTGGCGAATTTAGACACTCTAAAATTTTAGGGATGATCACATTGGGCACCAAACACATCTCAGCAGCCTTTATATGGTCATGTAGTCTAGTTTCCTCGAATACCCTCATCCTTTACTCTAGGGTAGCCAATTTGTCCAGGCCATCCTCTATTCTTTTGAGATTTCTTCATTGTAAAATCAATGGTAGACGACACTTTTATGGGATATGCTAGTTGAACAATTTGGGAATACATAACCGACTGAGATTCAAATGACACCTCATATACCTCCAGATTCTATAGATTTGCGAGCATTGGTTCAGGCTGAGCTATAAATTTTTCTTCTTCAGATTTAGATCCCAAGACCTGCTCGAGTAGATTAGTAAGCCTCACGACTTCTTTTCTAAAGGCTTTCCAACTCCTTTCGGTGTTGAGCTTCCAACTAAGCTCTTTCTTTATTATCCATTCGTCTTTTTCACAGTCGGGTGTTATGAGTGTGTTTCAATAGGACCTATATTTCAACCCACTAAATGAAAATTATGCAATCATGCACAAGTGATGATGCTATTAACAAGGAAAAATGCAGATTCAATATGGATTTGCCCGTCACAGGGTGATAATGGTCGCTATTACTGCATTTTAGGAACCTGATGTCGTTATCATGCCAACGAGGGGATCTTTGTTCAGTCTTGATTAAGTTTGAGCTTTTGATAAACCTTTCGGCTTAATTCAAGTTAGTTCCCTCTTGTCAACCGTAACAACTCAGACTCTCGTATCCTATGTGACAACCATTTGCCACCCAATAGTCTTGGAATTCAAGATGCTGCATGTTGGGCTAGCCATGGTAAGATTACATAGGGTACAACCTAACATGTTGGTTCTAGTTGTTAAATGCATCATGGGGGTAGGTTACTATCTACTCTCAAAGGGTCTCTCGCATGCTCAATGATCATCCTCGAAAGGTTGATATGAGGCTTATAAGTAGTGTGAAGATAGAGGCCCTAAGTAATATCAGATCGACATATCAACCACTATTGAGTAAATAATCAAACTAGAGTTGGATAGTTTCACGAGTCTTACCCGGGCTAAAACCATTGGGGTACCGTTACTTGTCCACATATCCTAAAGTTCAAGGTGTGTGCTCTTGAAGTGATGCATGACAATATAAACAGGGATGCATGCTAAAGTAGTAAAGGTAATCAAATAAATCGAACAAGCATAACAAATGAGACAAAAAAAAAAGACAAACAACAAAGCTTTGTCATAAAAATCTCTAGTGGAGTTGTCATTCTATCACACCTAGACATCGCGGTGACCGATTAAAAATTATTCTCATGGAAAAAGAACAGATATCTAGCATCTTGTTCTTTGGAGGAACAATCTTGTTTAAAGAGTCGCCACCTACTATTATGATCACTAGAAACCCTAACTGGTCAACAAAGATTCTATGGTACAAGACTAGTTATGTAAAAGGAAATATTCTATCACCCCTTGAGCGTCCTACCTGAGGCAGACTGTATTACTGATTTTGTCTTAAATTGCTATGGGTTTGTCTTTATTCCATTTTTAGTGGTCTTGACACGATCAAAGAGTTGATGTCTTATCCCAAGTACATGAGTGTCGAAGTAATAAATAACCCGGCAAGACCGGGGTCGAACCACAGAGAGGTGAATTGTATAAATTACAAATAAAGAGAACGATTTGAAGAGAATAATAACAGAAAAGGAGTTGAAGAGAGTTTTGAGAAGTGATATTGATGTAAGGATTAAACAATAATAAAACAGATGTCAAGGTTAGAGGATCCACTAATGGTATTTCAAATAAATATAATACAAACTCTTTTTATTACTTAATTGGAAACAACACACAAAGGAGGTTCCAATCGGATGATTTATCGTTATTAGCTCATTATAAATTATTAACATGATCATATTAATCATCTTATCTAAATAACACCATACTTGTAAATATCATTAGGCATTCATGTTGCTAGCTTATGTTAACAACAAATCAAGTTCCTATCATAACAACGATGTTGGCCGAAAACTATGAAGGATCAAGCATTTGATGCACCAAGTGTTATACAACACAAATCTAGATTAACCATTTAACAAGCAAGGTATTAAGAATTAGTAAGATAAAAAGATAAGACATGCTAATAACAAACTTTCTTGGATATAAACATTAAAGTCCATGTTGAGTTTATATTATACATATGCTAACACAATTAGAGAAACCTTTTTACCTTGACATAATAAACTGAGCTAAACATAATGAAGAAGAAGAACATAAATAAACTAGATAAGAACATAGTTATGATGAAAAGCATAAACAAGAGATTAATGAAAGCAAAACTTAAGCATTACAAAATTATAAAGAAAGAAAGCAAGAACATGATCTTGATCTGAAAACCAAGATGACTAAATACATGGCAAATGCCTCCTTTTATAGGCTAAGATTCAGAACTATTGATTGGTTGACTAAGAAAATAGTTGGTGGCCAACCATCGATTTGGTGGCTGGTTTTTGACATTGGTGGCTGCTGGTTATTAATATTGTTGGCTGATTTTTGATATTGTTGGTTGGCCAAAACGTCATTGCTAACATCCGAATTTGAACCCTTTGTTCATGAAATCTGTGGGCAATTATCTTAGCTTTCTAACAAAAAAAACCAGAGCTCATTTGGACTTCTAGAACTCAAGATATGAGCTGAAAATTGAATAGTGTCTGAGCTGCAGGACAGGTTCCGACTTCTCTGTTGTTGCTAAGATTTGAACTTAAAAATGGCAGAATTGAGTCTTGTACTCCCATGAAAGTTTTAGGTCTATGTCTTATCTTTCCATCCATATAAAATATACCTAAATCCAAGTTCTACAACTCCAGTTATGATCTAATAACCGAATGGTGTTCTAGTTTGGAATTGAACCAGCATCTCTTCTCTTAGCCTAGTCCTTTTTTTGTCTCTTCACTTTCAATAGTTAATCACATCAATCAATCCTTTGAATTGTGAGATATACTTGCATTCAAAATAAGCATTTACCATAAATTAAAGATATATTATATTATCATACTTGTTATTATAAAACATGCTTTACTAAGGGAATTTAATGAGACTTTAGTGCAATATGATGATATAAAGCCTTAATGAGAATACACTTTTAAGTACTAATCACACCCCCCAGCTAGCTTATTACTAGTCCCTAGTAATCAAAGCGTTAAAATAGAAAAACAATTTGCAAGTTCCACAAAGCAAGGTATTCATCATTTAACTTCCATTAATCTATCCAAATAAACAAACTCTCATTAATTTTATATATCTGCTTCATACTGTTGAAACAAGATATTAATAAACCTTCTTTTTATGTACTCAATGTATGAAAACATAGATGATGGAGCTTTTATTGGAAGAAAACAATATTATGTTCTAATGTTTTTCTAAGGCTAACTTTCTTGGGTTGGGATTATTATATTTTTTTTCTTTTTCTCTTTTTTTTGGGTATATATACATATAACTTAAAACATAATGCATCCTTAACCCATATAGCGAGCTTTAGGCTAATGTCTCCCAGACCAGTTGGTTTTAGGGCATCGGGTGTTGAGACACCCCTACGAGCTTAGTAACTCGGGTTGCAGTTACTAATATGTAGATAGTGCAATGTTTGATTTCCTTAAGCTTTCTCCTCAACCCATGTAACAAGCACTAGGCCAATAACTCCCAAGTCAATTGACTTTAGGGTACTAGGTGTTAAAACACCTTTTCGGGCTTAATTGCTTAAGTTAAGGAGGCTACGAAACCAAACTTATCTACTTTTTTATTTATTCAATTTGTTTTTGTTTTTGTTTTTTTTTGCAAATTATATACTATCCATTTCCCTTAGTTGTTACCTTTAACAAAAGAACATGAATAATGTAATAATCCAATATGCAACCCACAATCATATGTTAAAGTGTATGTGTGAAAATGAAAGTTTAAGAATACTTGTTAAATGAGTATATAAGCAGAATCGTGTGATAATAATGCGAGAGTTTGTAAACCTGAATATTTCAAGAAGTATTATGATAGACCTTGTTAAGAATGTTTACTAAGATGCGTCTCAAGAGTCACTAAAGTTTCTCCTTTACTCTGTCATCCTAGTAACAACAGTTTTGCAAATGGTTTTAATAATAGAAAACACAATTAGTTAATAATTTTTTTTTAATATCAATTACTACCATCTCCCCCCAACCAAAACGAGACATTGTCCTCAATGTTCTAAGGCAGAAAGATAGAGTATAGAAGGCATCACCTGAAACAACAACTACTGACAAACCTAAAACACACTTACACAAATATAAGAAACAACAAAATACAAATATTATGTTATTAATAAAATCAAAAGACACAAGTTTTCACAGACTAAGGCTCAAATCCAATCTAAGCTTTTTACGGTGTTCTGTGATTGACCAATTGAGTCGACTCTTAGAGGAATCAACTACAGGGATGAAAGATTGTAGTTCATCAATCAATTACTCAGTGGTAGCAGCATAGATGAGGATTTGTCGCGCTGAAAATGTAAGAAATTGTTGTTCCACAGCATGATCAAGAAAAGACAGTAAAGTATTATAAAAACCATTAACATTTAGCAAACCTATAGGTTTCTGGTGAATGTTCAGTTGCGCCCAAGATGAAATATGAAATATCTCTTCTAAAGTTCCCAAACACCTGGTAAAGCAATGAAGGCGTCAGCATGGTTAAACATTACAGACAGTCGTTCAGACATTGTGGAGAACTATAGTTCCTCTCCGATTGTTTTTCCAATGATGTCCCCTTCGGCTAAAGCTTTGGGGACGACCCCCAAAACTTGACTGCCTCCTAAAAATACAGCTATTGAAACACCCCCCATTAACCCAAGGCTACCTCCCCCATACACTAAATGAATCTTTCTCTCAGCTAGTATCCGACCAAGATGATTTGCTGATTCTAAAAACTCTTTTTCTTTCCCAGGACTGGATCCACCAAAAACACAAATATTTTTTATTTGAGGACCAGAGGAACCTGCCATTTCTACACACTTCTAAATCTGTTGAATGTATGGGTTGAGTAAAAATCAAGGGAAGGAAGAGAAGATTTTATAGATGAGAAATTGAAAATGCAATCATACCACCTATATGTAGGCTAGCTGGAGTCTCACTCTCTCTCTATCTTTTTTTTTTGTAAAACATGTGTATGTACAAGCAGTTGTGATTGTGGCTCACATCTTCCCTTGGTTTTACGTCAAAGAACGACTTAAACGCCTTCTATGGGTCGGGGATAGGCTTCCCATCCAGTTTTCTTAAAAACTAACAAACAGGGTCTTTTTTAGTCAGATTCCCAAGACTAAGTTGATCATTTTTTTTTTATGAAAATAAGGCCATAAATCATGAATTGCACGATGCATATCTCTACTATGATGAAACTTAAGAGTCAATAGTAGATTATCTAAAGACTCTCTATGCTTTGAAATAAATCCCACCTTTTGATAATTTTCACAGGTTTTGCAGAATGCATGTGAGTCTTTGAACATGGTGGGCCAATAGAATCCACATTGTAAGATTTTTACAATCGTCTTTTTTGACGAGAAATGATCTTCATATGCCTCAAAATGACAAAATTTAATAACACTACTTACCTCATTGTCGGGAATACATTTTTGAAATATTTGATCAGGACAATATTTGAATAAGTAAGGGTCATCCCAATAAAAGTTTTGCACGTCGCTCAAAAACTTTCTTTAGTCTTGGGTATCCAAATGAGCTGACAAAAATCCTGAAGCAAGAAAATTGTCAATATTAGCAGACCAAGGTATCGAAGCAATAGAAAGTGAAGATTGACCAAGAAAGTAATTGTCAATTGGTGTGATGTCAGATGTCGAATCTATTGTCAATTTTGACAAATGATCCGTGACAACATTTTCGATGCCGTTTTCATCCTCGATTCCTTCATGTTTAAAAGTTTCAAAGATTTCAGAATCGTGATTGACTTCCCTTTGTTTGGTCATGGCATGAGGAAATGGAAGTGCTGGTGGGGAATCAGTCTCCTCCTTGCAATGTTCAGGTTCAACCCTTTCCTTACCCTCAGAGACTAACTCATCTTTTTTCTCACAAGGTTCAAGAACGGGTTTTTCAATAACCTTACCATTGCAGAGAGTAGTGACTGATTTGACTTGATCCATATGTTGGCTTCTGGAACCACTTGCACTTGAATTATATTGCCATTTGGGATTTTGCTGGGGTTGAGATGGAAACTTACCTTTCTCCTGAAAACTAAGAGCAGATGTGAACTTTGCAAGAGTATCTTTTAGATCTGTCATGGTTTGAGCATTTTGAGTGTTGATTGTCTCTTGCTTTTCAATGAATGCATGTAGTGTTTCCTCAAGATTTCTTCTAGGAGGGGGAACATAAGGAGGTGCATATCCATGAGAATTTTAAAAATTATGGTGTGCTTGAAATGATGGCTGTGAAGTTTGTGCATTATTATTACTGTTCTTCCAACTGAAATTTAGGTGATTTCTCCAACCAGGGTTGTACGTTTGCGAGTATGGGTTATGACTTGGCCTTTGGAAACTATTTAAAGCATTGGCTGTTCTGGAAACATCCCTTAAAAGAAGGCAAAGTTGGACAATCATTGGTTGAGTGTTCATTAGTTTCATAAATTTGACACGCAATTTCTTGAATAGATTTTATTTGACCACTCTTTTTTAATTCTAGTGCCTCAACTTTTATAGCTAAAGATGCAAATTTGGCTTGGAGGTCATGATCTTCCCTAAGGTTGTACATGCCTCCATTAGATGTATGAGGTTGAGTTTTACCTGGTGCCTCACACGTACTTGTGGTGTCCTAATTTTGAGCATTTTCAGCTAGCAAGTCTAGGTACTCCATTGCTTCATCAGGGTCTTTATCTTCAAAAGTTCCATTGCACATCAATTCCACAATTTGCCTATCTTTAGGTGTTAACCCTTCATAAAATTATGAGACCAATCTCCATGTTTCAAAACCATGATGAGTACAGGTATTAAGCAAGTCTTTATATCTATCCCAACACTTGTATAATGTTTCTTCTAGTTTTTGAGTAAAGTGGTGACTTGTCTTTTGAAAGAGTTTGTTCTGTGAGACGGAAAAAACTTCTTTAAAAATTGTTGTTGCATTTCATCCCAAGCACGAATGGATCCTGACCTAATATTTTGTAGCCATGTTTTAGCTTTATCTTTTAATGAAAAAGAAAAAAGCTTTAATCTGATGGTGTTCATACTACAATTTAAGTCATTATAGGTGTTACAAACTTCTTCAAATTCTCTTAAATGCAAATATGGATTTTCTAATTCTAAGCCATGAAAAGTGGGTAAAAGTTCAATAATACCTGACTTAAAATTAAAATGAGATGCATCAGGAGGAAAAATTATACATGATCGTTCACTTGTTCTTGTTGGATTCATATGATCTCTAAGTGTTCTCACATGATTATTCTCATTATTCTCATTATGAATTGACTGGTTATCTTCTTCGGCCATGTTTTTTGAAGAAGATGAGGATTTCCTAGAAAGTTTACCACTTAATGCACGTGTCCAAACTCTCATGCAAATGCAAAAGAAAAGAAAAAGTAAAGGAAAAAGAAACAAAAATTAGAAAAACAAATAAAAGTGAAAACAAAAGAAAATAAAAGAAATATATAATTTATACAATACTTACCTCCCCAGCAACGACGCCAAAAACTTGACACGATCAAAGAGTTGATGTCTTATCCTAAGTGCAGAAGTGTCGAAGTAATAAATAACCCGGCAAGACCGGGGTCGAACCACAGAGAGGTGAATTGTATAAATTACAAATAAAGAGAACGATTTGAAGAGAATAATAACAGAAAAGGAGTTGAAGAGAGTTTTGAGAAGTGATATTGATGTAAGGATTAAACAATAATAAAACAAATGTCAAGGTTAGAGGATCCACTAATGGTATTTCAAATAAATATAATACAAACTCTTTTTATTACTTAATTGGAAACCACACACAAAGGAGGTTCCAATCGGATGATTTATCGTTATTAGCTCATTATAAATTATTAACATGATCATATTAATCATCTTATCTAAATAACACCATACTTGTAAATATCATCAGGCATTCATGTTGCTAGCTTATGTTAACAACAAATCAAGTTCCTATCATAACAACGATGTTGGCCGAAAACTATGAAGGATCAAGCGTTTGATGCACCAAGTGTTATATAACACAAATCTAGATTAACCATTTAACAAGCAAGGTATTAAGAATTAGTAAGATAAAAAGATAAGACATGCTAATAACAAACTTTCTTGGATATAAACATTAAAGTCCATGTTGAGTTTATATTATAAATATTCTAACACCATTAGAGAAACCTTTTTACCTTGACATAATAAACTTAGCTAAACATAATGAAGAAGAAGAGCATAAATAAACTAGATAAGAACATATTTATGATGAAAAGCATAAACAAGAGATTAATGAAAGCAAAACTTAAGCATTACAAAAATATAAAGAAAGAAAGCAAGAACATGATCTTAATCTGAAAACCCAGATGACTAAATACATGGAAAATGCCTCTTTTTATAGGCTAAGATTCAGAACTATTGATTGGTTGACTAAGAAAATAGTTGGTGGCCAACCATTGATTTGGTGGCTGGTTTTTGACATTGTTGGTTGCTGGTTATTGATATTGTTGGCTAGCCAAAATTTCATTGCTAACATCTGAATTTGAGCCATTTGTTCTATAAAAGCTATGGGAAATTTTCTTAGCTTTCCAACAAAAAAAACCAGAGCTCATTTGGAATTCTAGAACTCAAGATATGAGCTGAAAACCGAACAGTGTCTGAGGTGCAGGACAAGTTCCGACTTCTCCGTTGTTGCTAAGATTTGAACTTGAAAATGGTAGAATTGAGTCTTGGACTCCTCATGAAAGTTTTAGGTCTATATCTTATCTTTCCATCCATATAAAGTAGACCTAAATCCGAGTTCTACAACTTCAGTTATGATCCAATAACCAAATGGTGTTCCAGTTTAGAATTGAACCAACATCTCTTCTCTTAGCCTAGTCCTCTTTTTGTCTCTGCACTTTCGATAGTTAATCACATCAATCAATCCTTTGAATTGTGAGATGTAACTGCATTCAAAATAAGCATTTACCATAAATTAAAGATATATTATATTATCATACTTGTTATTATAAAACATGCTTTAGTCAGGGAATTTAATGATACTTTAGTGCAATATGATGATATAAAGCTTTAATGAGAATGCACTTTTAAGTACTAATCAGGTCTCTCTATAATATTCCCGACTCTAGTGTCAGTGAATATTACCTATGAATATTTCCAACTCTAGCATTGGTAATATAGTGCTACTAAAAAAGCACGGTCGTGACTCTAGTGTCAATAAGTAAATCCACAAAATTTGGATTAAAAAAACTATTCTTTTTATGTTTTTTTTTGTTTTTAGGCTGGATCTAGCCTAGCTGTACAGGTTGGGCTAGACCCAGTAACCTGACTTGGTCCCTAGCCCAAGTCAGTGAGCTGGCTGGTCTCTGTTGCATGCATGCGTGAATAATTCACGCATGCATGCAATAGTAACATGCTAATTAATTTAGCAAAACAGGGAAAGAAGAAAAACTCACATGGCGTGGCTGCAGCTGGAGGCAAAGCTGAGGGAGACGGTTCGGCGTTGCTTGTGGTTGAAGATCCGACCAGCTGTTCACGATGGAGACAGGATAGCTAGCATGAAAGAGAGTTTCCAACGTTGCTTTAATAGAGACTGGAAGAACATCCTGCTGTCGTGTTATTGTTCTGGGAGGAGGGATCTGGCTACTGTACTGCTCCTGCTTATTGCTGCTCATAGTGTTATCGTCTCATCCACGGCTGCAATAGGAGATCACGATGGGGAGAGAATGCCACTTTGAGTTGGTCACAGTGATGTTGCCGAAGGTTACGGTGCAGAGGTTGAAGCTCCTGAAGCTTGCGGTGCTGGACTTGTTGAAGACACAATGCTAGTGAGGACAAAACTGGCAAGGTGCAGGGCTATCACGGTATAGGGCGGCGGCTTCTGTAGATGTTGTTGTTACTGACAGTGGTTTTTTGAAAGGTGGGAGAGGGAGCATGTTAATTTTAGGAGGTAGAAGAAGGGGTGATGGTTGAGAAAGGAAAGGGGCAACAATGATGGTTACGATTGTTGCAGATGAAGGCAGTGGCAGACTGGTGTCTTGTAAGTTTTACCCAGCCAAAATGGCGTGGGTTCGAGGGAAGAAGATCAAAAAAGGGGCTGAAGGGGGCGACGACTGGTATAGGGTTTGCTGCCCCTTTGTTTGTTTGTTCGTTTTTTTTAGTGATGTGTCTTTTTTTTTAATATTTGCCTCCCTTGTGTGTATACACTGAGATCTATATTTATTGTGCAAGAGTCCCATCGCGTGTGAGACATAAAGTCCTAAAGAAATTCAATCTCTTTGAAATTTGAATTTGATTAAGAATCAAATTCATAAGCAGATAACTATTATTATCTTGATGATAATGATAGAGTGTCAAAAGCACATTGTAGTCCCTACTTTTTGTGCAAGTTGACAAATAACACTTTTCATTGAAATATATCCCTGATATTTTAATTTTACATTTTAAAGCCCGTAAAATTAAATCAAAAGCCAACAAGCCAAAATTAGGTTATAACAATTGCCCCCTCTTTACAATGCTTATGGTGCGAAGGCATTGAAAAATTCATTTTCTTTTGACTTTGTATAGTAAGTTTTTTAAAGAAAAATAAGCGTCAAAATCCTTCCTCTTCTTTTTTTATTGATTTTTTTAAAGTGGTCTTATTGTAATGGGTGACCTAATCAAGTGGAAAAATAGGGAGGGGTGACCTGCCCAAGGGGAAAAATATAGAGATTTTTTAGAAGGGGTCTCATTGTAATGAGTGACCTACATAGGAGAAAAAGAATGCGAAGAATTTCTTAAGTGGTCTAATTGTTCCAGGAGACCTGCTCAATGGTGAAAAACAAATGTGAAGAATTTTGCAAGTGGTCTAATTGTTCTAGACTACCTGCCCGATGGTGTGATAAACATGAAATTGTTTCAACATTGGTGTCTTTGTAAAGGGTGACCTACCCACCGATGAAAGGTGGAGGCTACGGCAGACTGTGTCTTGTAAGTTTTACCCTGTCAAATGGCGTGGGTTCGGGGAAGAAGATAAAAAAAGGGGCTGAAGGGGGTGGCGACTGGTATAGTGTTCACTGCCCCTTTTGTTTTTTTTTTTTTTAGTGATGTGTCCCTTTTTTCATAATATTCGCCTACCCTGTATGTATGCACTGTGATCCGTATTTATAGTGCAAGAGTCCCATCACGTGTAAAAAATAAAGTTCCAAATAAACTCATTCTCTTCTTTGAAATTTGAATTTGATTAGGAATCAAATTTAAAAGAAGATAACTATCATTATCTTGATGATAAGGATAGAATGACAAAAGTACATTGTAGTCCCTAGTTTTTGCGCAAGTTAACAAATCACATTTTTCATCGAAATATATTTCTTATCTTATAAATTTTACATTTTAACCCCCGTAAAATTAAATCAAAAGCCAACGGGTCAAAATTGGGTTATAACAGTTTCAACGGAGTCAGGTTTCCAGACATCCTAATTGGAAACCTTATATCAATACATGGTTTACAAGATTTGAGGTTAGTGTTAACTTAAAATTTTAACTATTTTTTATGTTATATTGAAATTGTTGATTTATTTTTAATATATTATTTATACACAAAAAAAATTTGAGTGGGATAGCGCAAATGACAATGTTGCAAGGAGGGTGTGAGAGAATCACGCCGTAACTAGGTAACATTGAAAATAATACAATATTTTTTTCAAAAATTTTATAGATTAAAATCTAATTTGTCATTAACTCATAAAAATACATTTGTATCATATAGGTTGCGTAACTTTTGGTATGAAGTGACACGACCAAAGAGTTGATGTCTTCTTCCAAGTGTAGGAGTGTCGAAGTAATAAATAACCCGACAAGATCGGGGTCAAACCATAGGGAGGTTAACTGTATGAACTATAAATAAAGAAATAGATAATAATAGAAAAGGAGTTGAAGAGAGTTTTGAGATGTGATATTGATATAAGGATTAAACAAGGATAAAATAATTGTCAAGGTTAGAGGATCCACTAATGGTATTTCAAACAACTATAGTATAAACTCTTTTTATTACTCAACTGGAAACCACACACAAAGGAGGTTCCAATCAGATTATAAATTGTTAACATGATTACATTAGTTATCTTATTCGAATAATGCTAATACTTGTAAATGTTGTCAGGTATTCATGATTATAACTTATGTTAATAACAAATCAAGTTCCTTTCATAGCACAAGTGTCGGTTATACCATACGGTTGGGCTATGAAAGTGCCAAGTATTTTTTGTACCAAGGGTCAGGGGCGGAGCCAAAAGATAAAATTAGAGGGGGCAAGATTTTAATTGTGTTATTATTTTAGCTAAAATCATATAAATTATCAAGGGAAGGCTGTAAAAATAATTTTCTTGCAGGGGCTGGGGCCCTTGCTTGCCACCCCCTGTCTCTGCCCCTGCTAAGGGTTATACAACATAA
Organism: Populus nigra; assembly: GCF_951802175.1. NCBI lineage: Eukaryota > Viridiplantae > Streptophyta > Magnoliopsida > Malpighiales > Salicaceae > Populus > Populus nigra. The sequence continues at coordinate 18,617,777 of NC_084852.1, forward strand.
ATCTAGACTAACCATTTAACAAGCAAAGTATTAAAAGTGAACAAGATAACAAATACAAAACATGTTAGTATCAAACATTAAAGTTCATGTTGAGTTTATACTATACTTATTCTTACACCATTAGTGTAACCTTTTTACCTTGACATAATAAACTTAGCTAAACATAATGAAATAGAGAAACATATATAAACAAGATAAGAACATAAATAAGATATAAGTTAACTAAGTAAAGGAAAGGAAATGAAAAGCATAAACAATAGATTAATATAAATAAAATTTAAGCATTACAAAAATATAAAGAGAGAGCAAGAACATGATCTTGATCTGAAAACCAAGATGCCAAAATGCATGGCAAATGCCTCCTTTTATAGGCCAAAATTCGGAACTATTGATTTGATGACTAATTGTTGAGTGGGTGACCACATCTTGACTTGCTGACAATCCTTATCTTCTTGTCTAAACAAAATATCATTGCTAATGTCAGAATTTGAATAGATTGTCCTTATGAAAGTTCTAGTAAATTGTCTCAGCTTTCCAACAAAAAACTAATCGGTGCATTTGGACCTCTAGAACTCGAGATATGGGTTGAACAATGAACAGTGTCTGGGCTGCAGGACAGATTCTGACTTCTTCGTTGTTGCTAAGATTTGGACTTCCAAACAGCAGAATTGAGTCTTGGACTCCCATAAATGTTTTAGGCCTATGTCTTAGCTTTCTAGCCATATAAACCAAATTGAAATCCAAGATCTACAACTTCAGATATGACCCAATGATTGAACAGTGTTCCAGTTTAGACTGAACCAACATCTCTTTTCTAAGTTTAACCCTCTCTTTGTCTTCTCAATTTCAGTAGTTGAACTCATCAATCAATCATTTGATTTATGTGATAGACCTGCATTTAAAATGAGCATTTACTATAAATTAAAGCTATCTTATATTATCAAACTTGTTATTATGAAACATGCTTAAGTTAGAGAATTTAATGATACTTTAAGTGCAAATTGATGATATAAAGCCTTAGTAAGAATGCACTTTTAAGTACTAATCATGAACCGGAATGATGTGATGGTTTGGTGGGATTTCAGGCTACCATACATCCCGGAGGATATATGGGCGTAGTATATTCAGCACGTGATGTTTGAGCGGTTCACACGATGCTCACAGTCTGGTGCTAAGAACCGGAACCGGTATATTCACGGTTCAGTTACCACGCGTATTGGAGGCTTCATTCTGTTCATTGCTCATGTGAAGAGGATGGTAAGATTAATTTTAATGACATCTATCTTTAATTGATTTTTTGTTATTTATAAATATATTTAACTTGCAACATTTTTTTTCTTACAAGCTACGTCTCTTGGATGTGAGCCGAGCTCAATGAACTTTTTGTGGAGACGCACGTGTGGAGTGAAGACCACCAAAAAGGGGTGCAACAGTTTGTTGGCACTCGTGCTCAACACTTCGTGGTATGTTCATTCAACCATTTTCTTTTGTAAGTTATTATTTTCTTGAATTGAATTTGATGATTTCTTTTTTAATTTTCAGGAGACATATAATAGCTGGTTAAGGTAGAGATACGAGGACGATCCTTCAACCCACCTAGATCTCGATCTGGATTTGTGGATGGAGACAGGATCGTCTGGTGGACCCAATAGAAATTGAGTGTGCAGTCTCTCTAACACTACGATTGAGAACTTGCAGGCGGCCCGTAGTGTCTCAACCACTGGGAGCTCCTAATTGGTATCGAGCACCCAGTCTCAGGAGTTCGTGGCATTGCAACAACACACGGCTCAGCTCACCGAAAAATATGAGCGACTCTTGTCGGATTATGAACAACTCCGCCAAATGATCATGGACATGAGATCACAGATAGGTGGTACATGTGCACCCTCTTTTTGGACGTATGGTCCCGGGAACGACTAGCCACCTCCAGTGTTGTTATTGTTCTACTTTAATTTGTAGTTGTACAAATAAACTTGTAATGAAAATTTGGATTTTATATTATTCAATTTTATTTTTACATATTTCAATTTCATACAATTTTATTTGTTTAATTATTTTATTTTTTTTATTATTCTATACAATTTTATTTTAAAAAATATTTTTTAAATAATACAGACAGAGTTATCGACGACCTTGATCTGTCGATATTTTCTAGAGACTTGGAAAAAATTTACTGCATATGCCACAATCACTGACGAACTAATTCCGTAGGTGATTTGCCGATGGGGATACCGACAGACTCAATCCGTCTGTATTTTTCAAAGAGTTGGAAAAAATTTACTGCATATGCCACAATCAGCGACGGACATATGCCGACGAAATAATTCCGTCGGCATAGTTTCAGCAGGTATTTTTTTTTGCATGCATTTTCCATATGTAAAACCATCGGTTTTTGTTTTGTATTTTTACCGACAGAATTAACGAAAGATGGTGGAATTACTGACGAACATTATACCGACAGATGCATTATATTGGTGAATTAGTCGGTAAAATTTTCATAAACAGAATGATAATCTTACACCAACGGAAAAATTCTATTAGTAAAACTGTTAATTGTTGTAGTGAACAAGCTTACATAAGTTCCAAACTATCAAACTCTCACCCTCTCTTTTTCTTTTTTATTTCCTACACACAATAACATAAACTTAGCTACATATTTATACACTAAATGAAAGCATGAAAAATTAAAATTCCAAGTGTAAAAGATAACGGTCGGTGGCAGTGTTAAAGCGGCTGGTGGATGCGGTTGGTGGTTGGTGGCTGCGTCCCTTAACATTCTGGATTGAGTTTAATGCTACAAGCATTTCATACATTAATCTACAGTAACAACTTGTTTACGGAATCATGATTGATTTGATAAAGATCCTGGGCAGATGATGATGAACCAACCCATTGTGTATCTGATGAGTGCACTTTCACTCTGGAGTGAAATTTGTTCAAACTAGTTTTTCAAGGCCTCAAACCTTGATCGATTACAATAATTACTTGGATCCATGACCAGTTCAGGCACAACTTGTTGGCCTTCAAGCATACTCACCACTGCAGACATTGTAGGATCAGGTGAGGGATCGGTGCACAACAATGCTAACTTAATCATTCTAGCAACTTGTTAAATTTAGACCCCAATCTTTCATCAACCAGCTCCACCTGGTTGCCCTTTTGAGGCAGATTAAAAGCCTGAAATAGGGAAAACGAGAGCAAATCAAGAACCATCAGTTGAATAAAGGAGGCATGCTTACCCAATCCAGGAGGCATACAAGATTTTCGTCCGGTTGATATTTGATGTTGCTCTTTCCAGCTACAGTTCTTGTGCAACAACACCAAAACTGTATACATCTGCCTTATAGGTCAAGTAGCCCCATAATGCATATCCCGTGTCATGTATCCTCTACAAAGCAAGAGCAGTTCTATGACTTTTGCTTCACTAAAACAAATCCGAAACGATAAATCGGAAGCATAATATTTTGAAAAATACTAATTTCATAATGAACTTTTCAGTTACTGAAAGCAAGGTCAAACACCAGCTGATCCCAGTGAAAAAATGACAAGTTTGAAACAAGTAGGTCACATAGTTCCAGCAATTCTAGTGCTGATGTGGGTATTCTCTTCTTCGTCGAGCTTAGCCAAGCTAAAATCAGATATTTTAGAGTTCAGGTCCTCGTTGAGAAGTAAATTAGTAGTTTTGATGTCTCCGTGAACAATTTTCAGTGTTGAATCTTCATGCAGGAAAGCCAGACCATTTGCGATGCCGACACATATCCTCTGCTTTATAGGTCAGTCGACCTTCATCTGGCCTTAATTCCTTTGCAACCTATATCTAGCATAAGTAATCCTGATTATGTCACTATTCTGATATTTTCAATGCTTTTTTTGTTGCTTGATCAGTTGCATAAGGGACTACTGACTGACTGAAAAATAAGCTTACCAAATAAAAGCATGTGCCAGGCTATTGTTTTCCATCTATTCCTAAACCAACAACAATTGGTCCCCTTTGACGCAGCATCCGTACAATCTAACAAGATTTAGGTGTTGTAAACATAGATGTTAAACCTGATCCGGGAAATCTAGGACCCTAAGCGTGTTGACAAGTATTGATGTATCTATATAGAAAATATTGTAGGTATATTATATAGAAAATATTGTTGTCATACTCTTGTGTTGTAACCTCAACCATTACTATTGTATATTGCTCTACACATATATATATAGAGAAGGTTGGCTAACTAATATGTTAAACCTCCTAATTATTCTCAACTTGATATAAGAACTTTCTGCCGTCAGAACTCTTTCTCCCCTCTCCCCCTTGCAGCCGACCTTCTCTCTGCTTTTCCTAAATGGATTCTACTATTGCCGCCGACTTCTCCCTCACCACCGGTGGTGCAGCCTAGCCATCCAGCCATCTATAAGTTGCTGTCGGTGGTGTCTTTCCTCCACAACAACAGCCTCTACTTGCAGAGCATGTCTCTGATTCTTCCTCGTAAGTTTCTGCTGTTCCTCTGCATATCATGGGAACACAAACTCTAGCTATCGTTGCTTTATCAAACACCCACCAAGTTGTTTCGTTGAAACTTACGAACACAAATTATCTCTATTGAAGAATGCAGATGAAGCACTATCTCCTTGGTTAAGGTGTCTTTCACTTCGTTGACAGCTCAATGTCGTGTCCTCCATCTCATGTTTCTGATAGTTCTACTGGTCTTTCCTTTACAATTAGCCCTTCTTTTCTTCATTGGAAGCAACAAGATCAACTTATTTTGAGTGCATTACTCTCCTATCTCTCCGTGGATATGTTGCATCTCGTGGTAGATTGTCATACCTCGCATTGTGTTTGGCGCACTCTTGAGAAAGCCCTTGCATCTCCGTCCAACTCTTACATCATGTAACTTCATGGTTCCTTCCAAGGTCTTTTGCAAGGTGACTCATCAGTAAGTATTTACATGCAGCAAGCCAAATCGTTACTTGACGAATTGGCTACTGCTGGTCGCCCAATGTCCCTTGAAGACTTCAATCTCTATGTGTTTCGTGGCCTTTATAGTGAGTTCAAAGACTTGGTAACGAGTCTTATAACCAAGGAAGAACCGATGTCGTATGCTGATCTACACAACCATCTTCTCACCCATGAATATCTGCACAAGAACTCTTTTCAGTCCTTGGATGCCACTACCTCTCTGCTGCTTTCATCTCTGCTGCCAACACCACAACCCTCTGCCCATTTTGCTATGTCTCATCATAGCTCAAACTTCAGCCGTAATAGGGTCGTTCTCGAGGTAATTAGCATTCCTACAGTAACCGCTACACTCACCAGAACAAGGGCCAATCTGCTGCAGACTGGCGGCCAAACAATTGGCAGTAGAATAGGCGCAACACCGGCAATAGCCAATGGTCTAGACAACAACATGTTCGCTGCTAATTGTGCTCTAGTTTCGGTCACACAACTCCCCATTGTCCCCAGTTTCGCAGCAGTACCTAGCAACCCTCTACTTACCCTTGTTGTTGGGAATGTTTCTGTTGCGACTTGGTTCCCCGACACTAGCGCGAATCAACATGTCACACCTGATCTTGAAACTTTGACCAATTCTACACCCTATCTGGTAATGATCATTTGCATGTTGGTGACATTGAGGGCCTTGACATATCACATATTGGACATGCTACGTTACATCCCAAAAATGTGTTTTTACATTATCTAATGCTCTTCATGTGCCTCATATTACTAAACCGTTGTTATCTGTTCAAAAATTATGTCATGATAATCATGTTTATTTTGAATTTCACACTTCTACGTTTTATGTCAAGGATCTCATCAACAAGGAAGTTCTCCTTTCTGGTCAGAGTAATGATAACCTTTATATCCTCTTCGAGTCTTCTGCCACGTTAATTTCTCAAGCTTTTTGGCCTCCTTGCATCTCCACGACTGTCGACCTGTGGCATCGTCGTTTGGGTCATCCAACCCCTCATATTTTAAATTTGTTAGTTTTTGACAATAAAATCATATGTACTTCTAGACTTCTCTTGCTCAGTGTCAAGCTTGTCCTTTAGGCAAGTCGTCGCGTTTGTCGTTGCGACCTACGAGTCACAAAACATCTGGCGCACTTGATTTAATATTTAGTGATGTTTGCGGTCCTACCCCAATGTTTTCTTTTGATGGCTTCCGTTACTTTGTTATATTTGTCGATGTGCATACCAAACATATATGGTATTATCCGTTTGTTGCCAAATCTGATGTGTTTTCCATCTTTCAATGTTTTCAAACACTTGTTGAGCGTCAATTTTCACTTAAAATTAAATTTGTTTAAACTGATTGGGACAGTGAATATCATAAGTTAAATAAATTCTTTTAGACCATTGGTACTCATCATCGGTTGATCTGCCCTCGTACTCATGAACAAAATGACACCGTTGAACGTTGTCATCGACATATTGTCAAAACTGGCCTAACCCTTTTAGGCTAGTGTAGTGCACCATTATGATTTTGGAACTATGCTTTTGAATCATCGGTATATCTTATTAATCGCATACCTACTCTTGTTCTCCAAAATAAATCTCCGTTTGAGTGTCTGTTTCGTCATACTCCTAGTTATAATTTTCTGCGTACTTTTGGGTGCCTTTGTTTTCCTTTTTTGCGTCCATACCATGCTCACAAATTGGATTTCCATTCTTCTCCATGTGTGTTCTTAAGATATAGCTCATCTCATCTTGGTTATTGTTGTCTTGATTTAGCTTCTCATCGTATTTATGTCTCCCGTCATGTTCGTTTTCATGAAAATATCTTTCCTTTTGCGAACTTTGAACAGATAACACATACAACAGTACCCTCTACACAACCTACACACCTTCCACCCTTAAATCCTCCTCAATTCTTTCAGCCTACCACTTTACGAACTGGTTCAAACAACACCCCTATTCTGCCCTCCATCGCACCCCAACAAACCCCCCACTTGCCCATAGCTTCTGCCTCCGCTTCACCCCCATCCAGCCCTGCTATATTGTCATCAGCTGCTTGTTTTTCAAATGATCATTATGCAGGAACAGGTTCCCCATTGCTAGATGCTCTTGCCTTAAGGTTTGACACTACAGAACACCTAGTTCTGCAGCAACTTCACTGGTGTCTGCTGCACAGACCAATCCCTCCACTGCCTCTCCAGCCGGACTTCAGCTCTGTGTAGACCTTTTCTCATATCCTCTCCAGCAACTTCCAGCTATTGGCTCTCCTTCTCCACGCCCAGCTGCTCACCAACATCCCATGGTTCTCCGTCCTCAACAGCCCAAGACAACACTGTCCACATCAACTACCACCGCCTCTGCTGCCTCTTTTAGTCGGGTAGTTTCTCTTCCTACTCATGAGCCACTTGTTTTTAATGATGCTAACAGGTATGAGGCGTGGCATAGTGCTATGTGCGGGGAAATTTAGGCCTTACGCGCTAACAAAACTTGAACCTTAGTGCAACAACAGTACCATTCGATAATATTCCCTGAAATAAGAACTATATAGCACAGTTTGTTTTTTATGATTTGTAAATCTTCAATCCCCAAAGACAAATAAATTGAATCACACGAATGGTTGTGAAGAATGATAGAATAGTACTGTACTTTGTAGATAGATCCAGAACCATCTTCTCCTATTCTGTTAGCTGGATTGAAGTCATCAATGGCAGCTTTAATTTATCTAAAGGTGAAAATGCATGTCTGCAGATCCGGTCCCATTAATTCTGTAGAAAGTAAAGGGGAAATCGATTGAATTGTGCATATGATTTGTTAAGAAATGTTGCCATTCTTTTCAACCCCACAACACCTCCCATATTCATTCTAGATTGTCAATTTATACCTGCTGACAATTATATTTATAGATACAAGAAAACAAACAAAGATTATCTACTTCCACTTATGTGACAACAAAATTTTGAGAGTTCTTGAAATAGCATGGTCATTGAATGTGATGTTACTATTCTGTAAGGTAGTGTAGACGCTAGCTGTACCTTGTTCTCTCAATACCCATCCATCCATCCAAATAACCTTTCTGCCAAACTGTGCCTAGATTAACAAGAACGAGGAATAGCAGCGAGAGTACTGCTCCGGCCTCGATGGAATATTTCTCCCTATGGCTCATATGAGGCTTGAAATCTAAGCAAATTTGAAAATGAAATGAGCAGCAAATATAGCAAGATTACTTTCTACAGTATACACATAGGGTATGCAAGTACTGGTAACGCTGTTGTCCCTTTTCCGTCCCAATGAAATCGGATCTCTAAAGCTCCACTTTTAACAAAAGCTTTAATTTCCTTGATGAAAATATTATCTGCCCCTTGTGCTGCCTTAAAGATGTCAAAATCCGTCAAAACAATTTTTTCCTACACAAACACAGCTCATCAAGTCAGGTTCTGAGCCTTTTTCCTTCTCAGTTCAGATGAATTGTTTGCTATGTTGGCATTGGAGTCACAATATTTGTTGAGTATACAATTCTGAGCTTTTTTCCTTCTCAGTTCAGATGAATTGTTTGCTATGTTGGCATTGGAGTCACAATATTTGTTGATGTAAAGAGTAACCATGATTGCATTTGGATGTTTTAAAAATTTTCCACATATAGCTGTGCTGAGATTTTAAAGTCTTAGCTGACGGCACATCAATCAATCACCCGTAGAAATTACAATGGCTAGCAAAGTGTGGCAGCCAGATCAGTTCACTCATTAAAATTGAAGAGGTAAGAGTACTCTCCATCAGAATATCGAATTTACATGTAGAACCAAGCAAACATCATAGCTAAGCTGTCACTGTATGCTACTCTGCCTAGATTAGTAAACCAAAACAATCCATAGGACATATAATAAACCAAGATTTTCCACAAAACAGATGCAGAGATTAAGAAAAAAATCGTAGTAGCTAGCATCTAGACCATCAAACCAGTCAGAGATGTTCCCAGCGAGCAAGTTGCTTGTTAGATACCTGAATAAGCATGATTCATGTCATTTTGTTTGGCATATCAGCAAACAATAAAAATCTCAGCTTTGAGTTAAGTTTATTATTAGCGCCTCCACAAGAAACTAAAGCTACCAGAGAGTATAGCTCATATTACCCAAAAACCCACTGAGAAATCTTTTTTGTAAGAGTATTAGAGTCAAAGAATTAAGAGATACGTAAACAGGATATTGCAAGATTTAATTCAGGCTAATTGTTTCTGATACATATTTTTGGCCCAGACATATTGCAGTTCCTCAGCATCCTGCAACATGATAAACACTTCTTCCTGAGCCAAGCCCGTTGGAATTAATTTTGAAGTCCAAATTCAAAGCATCCTGCATTAGTGATGTGGTTATCTGATTAAGTGTCCATAATTCCATCGTTAGAGTAATAGAAATATATGTATTGAAAGAGTTTTGATATAAATCCAAGTCCAATCTATAGAGATTTCTTCTCGTTTAAGAGTAATATAGTATAAGTTAAAGTCCCCTTCTTACCTTCTCCCTTAATTATGTCCAACAAAGCTCACTTATTGCATTGCAAATCATCTTAATTTTTAAATATCAACTGTGGAAATGACTCACAGGAGTCTAATGCGTTTCATGTTTTTTTTTTTTTTAAAAAAAGAAGATAATTAAGTTTGTTTACCTCAACATGTCAAAACTGCAGTGCATACTGCAGATTTTGATTGCCTACCAGATAATCATAAAATTAAGAGGAAAACAAAAAATCTTGTAGTTATTATCCATGACTCAATTGAATCCACTATCTATCAATCAAACCCTCTAATCTACAGTAAAAGGTTCGTTAATTTCTTACATGCTCGTGCTTGTCTTTTTTACTTTTATCTGGCGAGGTTTTGGTGCAAAACTATTGCTCAAAATACTTAATTTCATTAACAAAAATCTCTTGTAAATAAGAATCATGAATGTATTGCATATGAGTGATCATAGATTGAAAGACATTTTAATCCTAGTCATGTGTTAAAATGGCCAGGCAGACAAGAGTGCTGTTTTTAACGCAAAAATATTTAGACTAATTTTAGTACTTTATAGGGTCCATTTTAAGGAAATCAAATGATACAAGAAAAATTCTTAGTTAAGATATTTTTATTGGGTTATATATGTTCTTTTTATTTTTTTAAATAAAATAATAAAATAATTAATAAAATACTACTAATTACTCTACAAGTACCATAATTTTTTTTTTTAAATTTGAGTAACAGCCTTAGAAATTATAAAGAAGAGATAAAAATAGTACATTTGAAGTTGTTGAAAAAACAAATCAAGGTAATATATTTTATATTACAATTTATTTAATACAAACATTAATTAAGGAGAAAATCAAGTGCTACATGAAAAGATGAAATAAAGAATTTTAAATAATTAAATATTGTAATTTATTTTCATAATTGTTTAATTGTATTTTTATTTTACAATAAAGTTTCTCCTTTTCCATCAAAGTTTTTAACTAATTATTAAAAAATTAATCTAATAGTAATGATATAGAATTATATATTTTAATTATGAATATGTGCATGCATGTAATTATATATTTACACACACGTGTATGTCACCATGTAAAATAAAGGCTTAATTAATTTGAGTGTAGTGTTTCATTATTATATCAAGACTAGAAAAAGTGATCGAAACATATTTAATTAAAAAATTAAAAACAAACAATTATTTTTGTGCTTGGTATTCTTGTAAATTTCTTATTTCCAAATAGGAAGGAAGAGAAAACATATTTTATTTGTCCCACCATCCCTGTAATACTTATCCAATTACTGGTTGAAAATTTTTAGAATATCAAGTGGAATGCTTGTGGGCCCCTGAATCTCATGTTCACAATAATCTCACTCCATATATTATATAATATTTCGAATTCTATCATGATACAAATGTGAAAGACAATGTCTTACAAATTAATCTTGATGAAGATTCCCGACTTTGTCGGTCTAGGACTTCAATAATTCAGCAAGTTGTGTTCTTTAATTCACATTTATTTTTGGAGAAAGACTTTGATTGGGAAAATTAACAGCAGTGAGGTTTAATATCAGGTCAAACTACAAATTAGTCCTCAAATTATGGTAGTAATTTCAGTACAACCTTCAAACTAACATGTCAGTCCTTATGTTTTACTGCTTTTCCATCACTTGCCAAAAAACCAAGTTCTCCAATGACACTTCATTCTTATGTGATGTATATTTTTCGACTTCTAGCATGTGAATATATGTTGATTTTCAAGCTCAAGTTTCCTTCTGTAAAAAAAAAAACTTTTTTTAAGACCAAAATAACTCGTTAAAACTATATTTCGATATCATATATGAACAAAATTAGTTTCAGGTAAAAGAAGAAACAAAGCAAAAGATATTCCAACAGAAGAAGAGATTAAGTTAATTCAACTTATCCGAGGAAAGTTCTAGTTGAGTATGAATAGATTTGTTATTATTCTACACAAGAATTATGTCAATATGTGTTGGAAAATCTCCTTTCATTATATTATTTATGTTAGAAAATTCTAATATATATTGATGGATAAATATATTCTACACGCAATTCATTTTCTTAAAAGACCTATGAATAGAAAGGTCAAAGACAAGTTGACGATCTAACATGCATAAGCTTCACAGAGTACGAGGCTCAAACAAAATGGGTCTAGTTTTATTTCTAGACTTACCATTTTCGGACTCGGCTATAAGCTTAGGCAAAATACTTGTGGGCTTGATAAGATGTGAGATCCAATTTCATTTGGCTTAATTATACACTAAGCCCAAGCATTTACGGAGTTGACAAGATGTCAGACGTAACTCTATTAAGCTTGGTTATGTTTTGAGCCCAAGCGCATATGGGTCCAGCAAGATGCAAGACTCAATCCCTTGGGCACAGCTACACGTGGAGCCTAAACACATATGAGCCTGACAAGACGTCAGATCTAACTCCCTTGGGTTCAGCTATGTGCGGAGCTCAAGCATATTTGAGTCTGGAAAAATACCAGACATAAAATTCTTGGGTTTAGAATCATTACAGATTCAAATATATAGTTGATGGTCATTATTGGCTTCATGTTGGGTCACAAGGCTATCCTTAGAACCCTCATAAGAGCTTAGGATATTTTTTATTTATTTATTTACTTGCAAACATAATTTTTGATTTATTTAATTACATTATCTTTATTTTTTAACTTCTAGCATGTGACAATGTTGATTGTCAAGTTCAATTTTTTTTATTTTTTTTTATTAACACTAGTAAAATCCAATTTGCGTTTCTGGACAAAAGAAAAACAAGGAAACTTCTGAAATGGCTCTTTACCAACTTGCTCTGTTCCCTATTAGTACGGTCACCAAACTGACATTTTCAAGTCGCGCCTCACTAGGATCATCAAGAAATGGCTGTTTCCCTAGCCAAGTTCGGTGCATGGTAGCGACCGAAACTTGTGGTCAAAGCACTGCCAGGCGCTCTGGAAATTATCCCACTCCCTTCTGGGATCATAAGTTTCTTCAGTCACTGACCAGTGAATATGTGGTAAATATATATATACATATGTGCTCCATTACCTTTATTATTATAATCTTCTTTTCATGAGTACTGTGTAGTCATTATGGAACTGATCGTATTCAGGCCATGACTGGATACAATAATGACTTAATAAAAGAGATATTTAGTTGTGATTGATGTATAAACTGGTTTCAGCATAAAAAAAGAAAAGAAATTTTGTAATTCAATTACGTTCGAGAATTGTACTTGCCAGATTTGACCAGCCATTATGCTTTTGGTTACAAAGGCATTTAGCACAATTACGTTCGAGAATTGTACTTGCCAGATCTGTCGGAAATTTGAGGTCATAATTATCGATGAAATTTTTTCTATTCGTTATTCCACCGGTATATACCGACGAACATATTCGATCAGTATTTAACGACCGAATGACGGACAAAATATTCAGAATTAAAAAAAAGATGGTTTATTGACATGGAGATTTTTGCAGGTGATTTTACCGACGAAATCACCGACAGATTCAAAATAGCAGCTCCATACAGTAACGTAACCGATTCACCGTTTGAAATGCCGATAGAATCACCGAGGGATTCAGACTTTGTCGGTCTAGGACTTCAATAATTCAGCAAGTTGTGTTCTTTAATTCACATTTATTTTTGGAGAAAGACTTTGATTGGGAAAATTAACAGCAGTGAGGTTTAATATCAGGTCAAACTACAAATTAGTCCTCAAATTATGGTAGTAATTTCAGTACAATCTTCAAACTAACAAGTCAGTCCTTATGTTTTACTGCTTTTCCATCACTTGCCAAAAAACCAAGTTCTCCAATGACACTTCATTCTTATGTGATCTATATTTTTGGACTTCTAGCATGTGACTATGCGTTGATTTTTAAACTCAAGTTTCCTTTTAAAAAAAACTTTTATTAACACCAAAATAACTCGTTAAAACTATGTTTCGATATCATATATGAACAAAATTAGTTTCAAGTAAAAGAAGAAACAAAGCAAAAGATATTCCAACAGAAGAAGAGATTAAGTTAATTCAACTTATTCGAAGAAAAGACAAAATCCGTTGGTGTGAGATTGCCAATTCATCGGTAAATTTTTTACCGACTAAATCCCCGACCGATACAGTCCACCGGCATAGCATTCGTCGGTAATTCCACATTATGTCGCTAATTCTATTGAAAAACAAATACTGATGATTTTACAGACAGAAAATACTCGAAAAAAAAAAATTCCAGCTGGAATTATACCAACGACAATATTCCGTCGGTGATAATGGCATATGATGTAAATATTTTTCAACTCTCAGTGAAATGCCGACAGACTGTATCCGTGGTATAAACGTCGGTTAATATGACATTTGCAGTAAATATTTCTCAACTCTCTGTATAATACCGAAAAAAACATTTCATCGGTGATGTTTTTTAATTTTTTTAAATATTTAGAATAAATAATATAAAATAATATAAATTAATAGTAAAAAAACCAATTATGCAAATAAAATTGTATTAAACATAAAAAATATAAAAATAAAGTTAAATAATATTCATCCAAATATTCATAACACATTTAATGTGTTTCCAAAAAAAAAATTAAACTAGAACAATGGCAGAGCGAGAGGAGGAGGAGGAGAAGGTGGTGAAGGCTGATCATTCCCGGGATGAAATGACAAAAAAGGAGGCGCACATGTATCATCCATTTGTGATGTAATTTTCATGAGCATTTTGCAGAGTTGTTCATAATTTGCCAAGAGTTGCTCGTATTTTTCGATGAGATGAGTCGTGTGTTGCTGCAAGGCCACGATCTCCTTAGATTGCGTGCTCGATACTGATTGGGAGCTCCTAACGGTTGAGACACTACGGGCTGCCTATAGTGTTGGAGAGTCCGTACACCTTATTTTTATTAGGTCCACCAAACAATCCTACCTTCATCCACAAATCCAAATCGAAATCCGGATGGGTCAAAGGATCGTCCTCATATCTCTCCCTCAACTGGCTATTATAGGTCTCCTGAAAATGAAAAAAGAAATCATCATATTCAATTCAAGAAAAATAATAACTTACAAAATAAAATGGTTGAATGAACATACCATAAAGTGTTATGCGCGGTTGTCAACGAACTGTTACACCCCCTCTTGGTGGTCTTCACACCGTACGTGCGTCTCTAGAAATAGCTCCATTGGATTCGGCTCACGTCCAAGAGACGTAGTCTGTAAAAAAAATTAATTAAGTGACAACAAATTAATTAATGATATATTTCATTTAAATTAATCTTACCATTCATTTTGCATGTGCAACAAACAAAACGGAGCCACCGGTGTGCGTGGTCACCAAACCATGAATTTTTCGGTTCCAGTTGTCGGCATTGGACTGTGAGCGTCGTGTGAACCGCTCGTGGCCTCAGACGTCACGTGCTCAATATATTATGGCCATGTATCCTCCAAGACGTATGGCGTTTTGAAATCCCTCCAAACCGCCACATCATTCTAACCTTGTAGATCGTTATCTCTCGCGTATTTTTTGTGCTACATGCCAAAAATCACGCAACCTACTTCTATAGTAACAAATTAGATTTTAAAACAATTTTTTTTAAAAAAATATCATATTGTCTTCGATGTTATCTAGTTGCCGCGTCATTTTTCCACACCCTCCTCACAACATTGTCATGCGTGTTGTCCCACTTGAATTTGTGCTATTAAAATAAAAATAATAATTTATTAAAAATAAGCTGGAAATTAGAAATTAACATCAACCTCAAATCTTCAAACCATGCATTGATATAAGGTCTCCATTCAGGATGTCTGGAAACCTGACTCCATTGAAATAATGGAATCTCTATCAACAATTTAAACGCCGATTATATTACTCGGGCAACCTTAATGTTTGTGAACTTGAAAATAAAATAAATTAATGAAATATTGATTAGTTGTTCATAAATTATGTTATAATAAAAAATAAATAAACTAAAACTGAACTGAAACAAACTTACATTGAAAAGTCATCATTCCAATGTGTATCGTACTTGTGGGTGAATTGATTTCGCTGTGAAGGCACATCGCCTCTGCGTTGTGAAACCGCGTTGGAAGAGGCAGCATCACGAGTCAGCGCAAATGACTCATAGTGATTGGCACCTAAGGACATGTCATTCTCACTACTACAAGAACTAGCTGCGACTATATGTAAGCGACGAGCTGTTGATTTCGTTCTATGCATCTACAAAACTTTATATGAAAAATTACATAATTAAATTTGATTATTAAAAAAAAATCAGCAGCACCTCCCTTATACTGGAGACTACCCAAAGTTTTCAAACCTGCAAAAATTGACAATAACCACAATCAATTAACCCCATTCAAAAATCTTATATATAACCTAACATCTATACAAATAACAATTAAAATCAATGAAAATAATTAAACACATATCATGCAATAATCGAGTAAAATTAAGATACAATAATTAAATTTATTCCTATAAATTCAATTACTAATTACAAGGTTAATTTATTCCTATAAATTCAATTACTAATTACAAGGTTAATTCAACAATAACAATTAATATTCAACAAAGTATTCAATTATTATGGCAATACAAACAAAAAAATATATTGAACAAATAAAAAAAAAACTAAAGACTTTAGGAATGAAAAATGCTTACCTTAATAATGTGTTTATTTCAAGACTTTATCTACATTATAAAATACACCAAAACAAAAAATACCAAAAAAAAATAGCAATAACTAAAACAAAGAAAAAATAAAAAATAAAATCATTAAGCATATTAAATGGAAATACATACCTTTTAATTTGATGAAGATTGAACTAGAGATTACAAGCCAAAAAAACAAAAGTTTTGAAGGAAATGAAAGGGAAAAAACAAAACGAGAGAATGAACAAGTGAAGTAAAGGAAAAATGAACTGAATGAGCGGTTACTGGGATTTATAACGCAGTTTTACCGACGGCCTATTTAAATAATAATATTTTTTATTATTATGTCGGTGACTTTTAAAAAATCCATCGGCAAATTTTGAATTTTACACTAAAAGTTTTAAATGACCATCAACAATTCCAAAATTTCCGCAGTCCGTCGGTAAGTCCATCGACAATTCCAAAATTTCCGCAGTCCGTCGGTAAGTCCATCAACAATTACATGCGGTCGGAGATGCATTAATACCCGCCCTTTTAAATTCGCACCGTTCATCGATAAGTTTGTCGGTAATTATGAACTGCGCCGAAAAATAATGATGGACTATATCTGACGGTATAGACGTTAATGATTATGGCATTTCCAATAAATATTTTGCAACTCTCGGTAAAATGTCAACAAACGTTATCCGTATGTAGAGACATCGGTGATTGTGATATTTCCAGTAAATATTTTTCAACTCTCTGTAAAATGTCGATGAATACATTATCCATCGGTATAGACGTCAGTGATTATGGGATTTCCAGTACATATTTTGCAACTCTCTGTAAAATGCCGATGATATAGTATCTGTTGGTATAGACGTCAGTAATTGTGGTATTTGTAGTAAATATTTTACAAATCTAACGAACAGTTTTTGTCTATAGAGACGTTGGTAATCGTGCACTGTGCATGACAGATTATGTTTGTATTACCTATTTACCCTCCTGTAAACACTTAAATTACAAACTGCTCGCACAAAATAATAACAACAGTTAACAACTATAAAATAAATATTTCGTGTTACAAAATATCATCTATAATATTACATTATAAAAAAATGCTTTACACTTTCCTTGATTCTGATAGGTAGTCAGAATTTTCTTCTTCTTCATCGTCAATTGAATTGTCACCAGCTCCATCGCAATCTTCAATATGGTTATCATCATCATCATCATCATCATCTTCATCGATATTTGCTTGTTCGCTATAGCTCAGAACAACATTCAATTCCTCTACGTCAATATCAACAAGACTATCATCGAAAACATGAAAATTTGAATTTTCTTCCAAGTCAATTGAAGGAGCAACTCGATATGGTTCAACCAACTCACTAACTTGAAAGACTTCATCTCACACACTTGTGTCATCGTTCTCATCCTGAATGTTGTAACCCATTTTTGGGTCCCCCACAAAATATATATATATAAAAATATATATAGCCAAAGGAGGTTAAGAAAAAATAACAGGAGGCAGAAGCGCTCAGAAAATTGTCGGAAAATTGTTCAATGAGGTTAAAAATACAAAGGTTGGATTTTTGACAATATATTATTGAAGGAGGAGAGCCCTGTTGAGAAGGAAAATTTGGATTGGAGGAGAAAAGCCCAAATTTGGATGTTTTTGGATTTAATTGGATTTTTAAATGATTTTATAAGGGATTTGATTGCAAGAAAAATTGATTTTTAAGTCAATTTGGGCTTTAATTGGAAGAAATTTAAGTTCTGGAGCCAAAATATATTTTTTAGGAATTTATTAAGTCAAATCAGGGGCTTAATTGCATAAATATTGAAGTTTAAGGGCCAATTAGGGACTTAATTGAAGAAATCCGAAACCAGGGACCAAATTGGAGAAGGCGCGCAAGTATGGGGCTGGAATTAATTGATTCAGGGGTCTAATTGAAGAAATTGGAAGTTTATTGATCAATTAAGGGCTCAATTGCATAAATCAGAGGCCAAGGACTAAAGTGAAAAACGCGGCCAACTGTGGGGGCGAAGACCGAAATTCGGCAGGGATGCAATTGAAGGGACAAAAGATGATTGAGGGCTGATTTGGACTTTGGCGCGTTCTGGCGCCACATTTAAATGAAACGGCGCGTTTTCTCCAAAACGACGCCGTTTCATATATTAAAAAAAAAAAGGAAAGAGCAGAACGGTGTCGTTTTGAACGACACTGTTCATCTTTCTTCTTCCCCCCGAACAGGCAGCGAGGAAGAAGGAAAAAATGTTGTTTTTTTTTGAATTTTTGGCCGGCCCCTCTCTCTCTCGCCTGGAGCCCACCGACCGAACACAATGGCCGACCACCCACCGCGCACCATCCACCGAACCTGGGCAGTCGCGCCCATGGCCGACCAGCCGGCTGCCCCCCCATGTGAGCTGTAAAAAGCCATGCCCTTGGCTTTATAAATGGGATCCAAGGACGCTGGGGAAGGGGGAACCGAGAGGGAAGAGACCCGAAAGAAGGGAGAAAGGAGAAGAACTGAGAGGAAGAAAAAACAGAAAAAACAGAAAAAAAAAACAGAGGAGAGAAACCAACGAGGAAGAAAAAAAGGAGAGAAAACGGGAGGAAAAGGAAACGGAACAACCTCACTCTCTGCCACTGGAAACAGCCGCAGCACCGCCGTCCGTGAGCCACCGGCCTCCGCCACAGCCTCGCCAAGACGCCGCCACTCGCCTCCGCGCTAGGTAACCCTCCTTCTCCCTCATCCTTGCGTTTTATTTTTTTCCTTCTCTGCATGCAGAACGAATAGCGTTCTGCATGCAGGGGTGGGGGGAAAATAATTCCCCCCGCCCGTTTTGGTCTGGGCCAGGTGGATCCTGGCCCAGTCTTGTCTTCTGGGCCGGGCCTGGCCCAGAATAGAATAATAGTTTTGGGCCGAGATCGGCCCAAACCATTTTGGGCCGACATCGGCCCAGCAACAATTGGGGCTGGGACCGGCCCAGCCCGATTTAATATTATATATTATATATATTTTTGTTTTATTTATATATATATATAAATTTAAGAAAATTCTGTAAAAATTATTTAAAAAATATGTTTATTTTTTAGTAATTTTATTATTGTATTTTGATCAATTTTGGTTTGTATTTTTATGTTATAGAAATACAAATTCGGTTTTAAAATACCCGGTTTTCGTCAAAACATCAAAGATTTTCAAAATAAAAATGTCTTTTGCTTTCAAAAATTTCCTAAATATTTTTAAAAATATTGTTGATTTTTCTGCATTTTTTTATCAAAGTAGATTAATATTTGGTTATATTTTTATACCGTAAGAATACCAACCCAGTATTAAAATACCCGATTTGCGTCAAAACATCAAAAAAAAATATACATAATTAAAAAATGTTTTTGTTTTAAAATACGGCCTAGTCTCTCCAATATATATATATAAATATTACAACATCATATTTTTCATACAACAAAGAAAATTTCAAAACGATATATGTATTAGCATGCATTTTGGCTTTAATAACCAGTTTATTCAAGCCATGAGAACTAGGCCAATATTTCAAAAATTCTAAAAAAATCTTTTTGTTTTATTTTCAGATTTGGGATTATGAATTTATATATAAAAATGTTTTTTTTCCTGATATTAAAATATGTTTTTTTGTCATAGACATTAGAACGGTTAAGTTTTACCCGATAAGATAAGGACCTCCTTATTGAGGAGGACTTTTCTTGAACCATAGAAGGGCCAACAACTAGAAAACACAACGAGACCTTGAATTTTATCAGACAAATAAACAGAGCAGCTTACCTTAGGTAGGGCGTATTTGGGGTGCTAATACCTTCCCTTTACACAACCAGTCCCTGTGCCCGATCGCTGAGACCAGTTAGGGTTCCTAGTGACCAAAATACTAGGTGGCGACTCCCACACCATTTTTTATTGCTAAGAGACAAAGAACTCCTTGTCTCCCCATATTTACCTGATAGATATATCCCCCCATACACAATTGAGGGTGGACGATCGCCGCGACGTCGCGCACCCCGCGACAGAATGGCGACTCCGCTGGGGATGACATGTGGACTAAGCTTTGGTTTTTTGTCTGATTTATTTGTGTTTTCATGCGTTATTGTTAATTTACCTTTCCTTTGGTTATCTGCTTATATGCTTTAAATATTTTTACATATTGTTCATGCATTTGTATAGAACTGTCTCATACATCTTATAGAACTGTCACATGCATCACATATTTTGATTATTGAGAGCACACACAAACTTTAAGTTAAGTGGGGGACTAACAGCTTACCTTACGACTTTTAGTCAAGGTTTAAGTTTGTGTAAACCCCAACTCTTCGCTGAGTGCTTAGACTGGTAATTGTTGGTACATGTGCCATCTCATTGCCTACAAGCCCCCATATTGCCTCCACGAGGGCAATCACTGGGACAACAAGAGACCCTTTTTAGAGACTGAATAGCCAACCTACCCTCGTCAAAGCACAAAAGATTTAGAACTGACTATAGGGTGTATGCTCCACAAAATGCATTTTGCATAAAACAATCTAAACCATAAAGCATTTGGTTTTCAGGTCTTTTGAAACGAAAAGATGGCCATCATTACCAAATTTTCTACTGTGGAATATGGGCAGAATTCTGAATTGTCACAACTATCAGAAGGAAACTGCTCTAGATATGATGCAAGGAAGCTTCCAGTAGTCAAAGATCTAAATTGCATAGCATATGAGATGAAGAAAATATTGGGCCATAGTCAGAACACTGATGAGGCAGCATTTTTTGGGAAGTATGGGCGATTGTTAGAAATTGCAAGGATAGAAGTATTGAACCCAGCAATCAAAGCCTTGATTAATTTTTGGGATCCCGATTACAGATGCTTTTCCTTTGGAAATGTGGATTTATGTCCCGCTATAGAAGAGTATGGAATGTTGATGGAGTTTCCCAAACACCTACACCGGGTTTACTTTCCTTTGAGAAATGACAAGGTGATTCCTGAGTTGTCGAAATTATTGAAGATTCCACATCCGAGCAGATTTTTAGAGAAGAATGGCAGCGATTTAAAGTGGAAATTTTTGGAAGTTGAATTAGAAAGGAAAAAAGAACAATACGACTCAGTGCTGGAAAGAGACAGGTTAATCGCTCTGGGGATCTATGGTCTTGTGTTGTTTCCAAGCTTAAAAGGGGTTATAAGTCTAGAAGCTGCTGCTGCATTCGTGGAATATGAAAATACTCATGTCAACCCTACAACTGCCATATTAGCTGAGACTTTGCTGACCCTCAACCATTTTAGAAAGACGGGGAAAGGCGCAGTAAGATGTTGTACTCAGTTATTATACATTTGGATGGTGAGCCATGTTGAAACCAAAAAGCCGATCTTTAATAATTTTTGGTGGTTTAACCAAAAACCCTTGAAGATAGTGGAGGAAGAAGAATGGGGAATCCTGGGTGATCAAGGTTGGATGGAAAAACTGCAAAAGTTACCTAGTAGCAGCTTTAGTTGGAAGGCCCCCTGGGTTAAATCAGTTGATGTCATAGTAAGTTGTGGACAAAAATGCTGGGTACCCTTAATTGAGATTACAGGTTATGTCAGCTATGCTCCGGCTCTGGTGATAAGACAGTTAGGTGGCATACAACACATCCCAAGAACTGGGGGACTTGCTGAATTTTTCGGGTTTTTCAAGGATCAATCCGCGAGAGAAGTTCTTGAAACCATCAAACAAGATTGGTGCCATTTGACTATGATTCAAAAGGAGTCAGAAAGTTTGAGAGACCCAAGCTCAAGTGAAGGATATGAAAAGTGGAGGAATTTGACCCCGATTGCCGCTCCGAAAAAGCCATGTCCAGAAGATGGGCCTTCACGAATTGAAGAAGGGTCATTGAAAAGAAAAAAGGTCAGTAATGAGGAAGACCTTATGGAGCAATTAGAAAGGCTCCAAATAGAATTGAGAAAGAGCAAGGGAGATAAAACAGCATTAGAAAGGATGATGATGGAAGGAGATAAAAGCAGAGTGTTTTTAAACGAACAGCTCGAATCCAGAGATGCGAAAATAGGGGTGTTGGAGTTGCAATTGAGCAAAAGAAAGGCTGTAATAGAAGAATCTGAGAAAGAAAAAGGAAAACTGATTTTAGATTGGATGCAAAGCAGCTCTGAATTGGAAGCATTGAAAGCCGACTTCAACGGATATCAAGAGAATGTCGAGGACAAATTCTTGCATGTTCAAGCGGAGTTGTTGGACCGAATTGAGAAGTATGATGAGTTAAACAAGAAATACGTGATGAGAGAGAGTCACCTAGCTGAATTACAAGAGTTCGGAAGAAAGGGGAATGAAGAGGAGGTTTTGAAGGCAGATTTGGCAGCTAATAAAATTGAAATTAGAACGTTGAAGGTGAAGTTTGACAAAGAACGAGAAAAGGTGAAACAGTTGACCAAAAGGTTGGAAGTTTCAGAAAAACATAAAGAACAGATCGACACCAACAACCATACCTTGAATCGTAACAACATGTTGCTTATAGAGAAGATGGCCAAAGTAGATGAGCAAATGGATGAAGCTGCCATTCACGCACGGATTATTAGAGCCAATGCTCGAAGGGTAGGAAGGGACATTTTTCGTTATCGACGAAGCTTGGCTGAGACGGACGCCTTCTTAGAGAAAATTGAGAATCGAGGTCTCGCTTTTCTACCAGTGGCTAGAGATATGAATGAAGAGGAAGATTGATGTATTTTTCTTTTTATTATTTTGTACCATCTTTTTAAGAGATGTATTAGCCAATATTAATGAAAAGGGGCTTTGACCCATCTTTTGTAAAAAATATATAAGCCTACCAAAGCAGCAGCTTGAGCAGAAACTACTCCTGATAAGGAACGCGACAAAAAGAGTCCATGCCCATTACACAAGAGGAATGTTGGCCATCGATCGTTTTTTTTTTTTAAAAAAAAAAGAAAAAAAAACTCATATTTACATATGCATTCATACATTGTTTCTTTATCATACATTCATTTACTTTTCTCCATGCATCCCAGACCGTGAAACATAGGTCCCACATCCAAAATCCACAACACCCGGTCTCGAGCAAGAATGGAGAATGAAGAGAGAGCTCACTTAGAATCACATTATCAGACCGAGTTGGAGTCCGTAAAGAATGAAGTTTCTCGGCTAACCGACTTATTGGAGCAGCTTCTAAGAGCTAAGAATGGGGAGGGAACATCAGCACAACAGCTTGAAGGAGCACCAGCAGTTCACATTCCTCAAACATCTCAAAACCAGGGGGCAAACTCGGCCAATGGGCAACAGTTTGTGCCTATTACTCCTATTCTACCAACTCATGCTCCAGTCACTGTTGACTTAACAGCGGAAGGAACCCCAGATAATAGGTCTCCCAGTCTGATGGACCAGAACAAGTTGTTTGCTTTGGAAGAAAGATTAAGGGCAGTTGAGGGTAATGATTGGTTTGACCCTATGCGAGCAGCTGAAGTGTGTCTGGTACCAAATATCGTGGTACCAAAAGATTTCAGGATACCAGAGTTCATTAAGTACACTGGTTTGGAATGTCCAAACACTCACCTTCGTTCCTACTGCAATAAAATGGCAGAAGTGATCCGCGATGATAAGCTGCTAATCTATTTCTTTCAGGATAGCCTCTCAGGGTCCGCATTGAGTTGGTACATGAGGTTAGATAGTGTCAAGATCAGAAGCTGGAGAGACTTGGTGGAGGCTTTCCTCAAACAGTACAAGTTCAACATGGAAATCGCTCCTGATCGAACAAGTCTAATGGCAATGGAGGAAAGGAGCCAGGAGTCGGTAAGGGCTTATGCGCAAAGATGGAGGGATGAGATGAGGCTATGCATGTCCAACCCCCTTTGATAGAAACAGAAATGGTGAGCTTGTTTGCCAATACCTTCAAGGCACCTTATTATGAGCACCTAATGGGTAGCTCCTCTCAACATTTCTATGATGCGGTACGCATAGCTGAGAGGATAGAACAAGGGATTAAAGCTGGGCGAATAGCAATGCCAGTAGAAAAGAAGGGTTTTATTGGAAGAAAGAGGGAAGGTGATATTAACCACTTGGAAGGCGGGTATAGGGGCAAGAAAGTAGATTCCCACAATCCACAAGTACCTACCTCTCAATTCTCACACATGAACTTTAACCAACCTTTTTCCCCTAATCGAACAAATAACCAGTCAAACCACCAAAATCACTACCAAAGACCCTATATAAGATACCCTTCAGAACAACTACCACCACTACCCATGCCTTTAAAGGACATGTACGCCAAACTATTGAGCATTGGGCACATCGCTCCTATCCCTACACTACCATTACAACCACCAATCCCAATTTGGTACAAGCCCGACTTGACTTGTGAGTACCATGCGGGTAATCCCGGGCATGGGATTGAAACCTGTTACGCTTTCAAGAAAAGATTGTTGGAGCTTATTAAGATAGGATGGGTATCCTTTGAAGACAAGCCCAACATTAATTCAAACCCATTGCCTAAACATGCCTCAAGCAGTAGTGGAATAGGCATGATAGAAGTTGGAAATCAATGCAAGGTGTTGAAGGTGTCTATGGGTAAGATGTACGACATGTTAATACGATCAGGATTTCTAGAGGCGAATGTGGGAAGCCATCCGGCAGGAGGTGATTATTGTGAGTTCCATGGAAGAGATGGACACCATATTGAAGATTGCATCGAGTTTCGTGAAAAGATTGCAAAAATGTTAAAAATGGGGCAATTGAGAATTGAACCCATAGAGAGCAGGGGTGAGGTGAGCATGATGGAAGGTCAGGATGAGATGACAGGAGTATGCAGGATCCAACAAACGGCTAATGGACCCCCAAGGCTAATCTTGGTCAAACCATCCTACACCAAAGGGAATCACAATGCCATGCCTTATAATTATGGTTGTACCTCCAACGTTCGAGCTCCTCTTCCTTTGTTCCAGACTGAGATAAGTGGGTTGACTAGGAGTGGTCGTTGCTTTACGCCCGAGGAGTTAAGGAAGGCGAAAGGCAAAGAAGTGGTAGATCTGGACAAAGCACTAGAAGTTAATAAGCCGGTAACGGAAGAGGAGTCGAATGAATTCTTGAAGTTGATCAAGCATAGTGAGTATTGCATAGTAGATCAACTAAAGAAGACTCCAGCTAGGATCTCCCTGATGTCCTTGATACTCAGCTCGGAGCCGCATCGAAACGCCTTGCAGAAGGTATTGAATGAGGCATATGTACCCCAAGACATTGAACATAAAACCATGGAGCATCTAGTGGGGAGGATCCATGCAACTAATTACTTATACTTCACGGCTGATGAACTTGATGCTGAAGGTACCGGACATAACAAGCCCTTATATATTACAGTTAGGTGCAAGGACTGCCTCATAGGAAAAGTACTCATTGATAATGGCTCGGCCCTTAACGTGTTGCCAAAGCACATTCTGGAAGAAATGCCGATCGATGAATCCCATATAAAGCCGAGTACTATGATGGCCAGAGCGTATGATGGCTCACCAGGCCAATAATTGGGACTTTAGAAGTGGAGTTGTATGTGGGACCATAAATGTTCCTGGTAACACTTCAGGTTATGGATATCCACCCTTTCTATAGTATGTTGTTAGGAAGACCTTGGATTCATGCAGCAGGGGCAGTAGCTTCGTCATTGCACCAATGCCTGAAGTATATCATGAACGGGATGTTGGTAACTGTCAAGGCCGAGGAGACAGTATCCATGATAAAGAATGTGGCTGTGCCTTTTATCGAAGCAGGTGATTGCAAGGATAACAATATCCATGCCTTTGAGATTGTGAACACTGACTGGGTGCCGGAGAACACAGTGTTAAGAAGGCCAAGGATCTCAGAAGCAGCAAGGATGGCAAGTCTATGCTTTTTGGACCACGGGATCCCATTTCAGTATAACCTCATTATCGGGATACCAGGAGGGGTTAGTCCGACAATGATGAAAAATGCTGCTCAAAGATTTGGGTTAGGATATCAACCTAGCCAAAAGGATTATCGGTGGGCTGCTGGTCGAAGAAGGGCAAGAAGGATGGCTAGAATTAAAGGAAGAGAGCCTGAAGAAGAAAAGCTAGAAATCCCTCCCCTTGGCGTGTCATTCCCAAAAGCTGCATACATAATGCAACATGATAAAGAAGCCGAAAGCCTTGGTCAAGAACTGTCAAACATGGGCATAAATACCTTAGGGGAAAACAAGATAGAAGAAGATGACACGAAGACGGTAGCAAGAAAGGGAGATGAAGCACTCCCACAACTAACGGTCTACACCATAGAAGACATCTCCGCCAAGACCTTTGTGCGCAAGTTGGCTCCGGACGAGAAGTTTCAGAACTGGGTGATCCAAGAAGCTCCAGTAGTTTTTAAAATGTAAACCCACTTTGGTTGTCTTAACATGCTTTTGTCATTGCTTTGTTTGGTTTTTTTTTTCTAGTCGACAATCAAGGCTCAATTGTCAGCTAGATTTCGTGTTTGTCATGGAGCTTACCTTTTCTTCAAATAAATTATGAGATCATGCACTTTTCACAAATTGCCTTCTTTTTTTATGCATTTACACCAAACACTTCCCGCTTTCAGGAATCCTGAAAGCGGATCTCCTACAACATCACATACATTTAGCATCAAGAATAAATGGCCAAACTTGAACGAACATGTGATAGCTATGGAAGAAGAAGAGTTGGATGAAAGCAATATCAGTGAATTCACTAGGCTAGTAGAACAACAGGAACAGACTTGGAAACCTGTTACAGAGGAACTCGAAACCATCAATGTAGGCAGTGATCAGGTCAAGAAGGAGTTGAAAATAGGTACCCTAATTACTTCTGAACAAAGGATAAAAATGATCGCCCTATTACAAGAATATTCAGATGTCTTTGCTTGGTCCTATGAAGATAAGCCTGGTTTGGATACAAATATTGTAGTACACAAGATACCGTTGGAGGAAGGTTATAAGCCAGTCAAACAGAAGCTGAGGAGGGCCCACCCGGATGTCTGGATGAAGGTCAAGACAGAACTCGAGAAGCAATGGGATGCTGGCTTTCTAGAAGTAGTGAGGTATCCACAATGGGTATCTAACATTGTTGTGGTGCCTAAGAAAGAGGGGAAGATTAGAGTGTGCGTGGATTTTCGGAATTTGAATAAGGCTAGCCCCAAGGATGATTTTCCGCTACCACACATAGATGTTCTAGTGGACAACGCTGCCTGGAGTTCCACGTATTCCTTTATGGATGGTTTTTCAGGATACAACCAGATAAAAATGGCTCCAGAGGATAAGGCGAAAACAACTTTTGTCACACCTTGGGGTACATTCTGCTACAAGGTCATGCCATTTGGATTGAAGAATGCAGGAGCAACCTATCAAAGAGCAATGGTGACTTTGTTCCACGACATGATGCACAAGGAAATTGAGGTGTATGTAGACGACATGATTGCCAAGTCTAAAAGGGGAGAGGATCATGTTGAAATTTTAAGGAAATTGTTTGAGAGGTTGAGAAAATATGAACTAAGGCTTAATCCTGCAAAATGTTCATTTGAAGTCAAATCGGGCAAGCTGTTAGGATTTGTGGTAAGTGATAGAGGTATAGAGGTGGATCCAGATAAAGTAAGGGCCATTCAAGCCATGTCATCCCCCAAGATGGAGAAAGAAGTAAGGATTCTTGGGAAGGTTAAACTACATTGCTCGGTTTATAGCTCAGCTAACAACAACATGTGAACCTATATTCCGACTACTAAGGAAAAAGAATCCCGGAACCTGGAATGAGAAGTGTGAGGAGGCATTCAATAAAATCAAGCATTATTTACAAAACCCACCCTTACTGGTTCCTCCGATATCAGGAAAGCCTTTAGTATTATATCTTACAGTAACTAAAGCAGCCATGGGATGTGTATTAGGACAGCATGATGAAACCGGAAGGAAGGAAAGAGCCATTTATTACTTAAGCAAGAAATTCACTGAATGTGAGTCTAGATACACAGAGATAGAAAGGCTTTGTTGTGCATTGGTGTGGGCAGCAAAGAGGTTGCGACATTATATGTTATACTATACCACTTGGTTAATTTCAAAAGTGGATCCTCTGAGGTATATTTGTAACAAGCCCTTTCTCTCAAGTCGAATTGCAAGGTGGCAAGTTTTATTGGCAGAATATGACATAGTATATATGACCCGGAAAGCCGTGAAAGGAAGTGCAATCGCGGACCATCTGGTCGATAATGCTGTTGAAGACTACGAACCTTTGGATTTTGACTTCCCTGATGAAGATATATTGTCAATAGAGAAAGAAGAAGAGAAGACAGATTGGTGGACGATGTTTTTTGACGGTGCAGTGAATGTATATGGTAATGGGGCCGGTGCGGTAATAATCTCTCCTGATAAGAAACAGTATCCAGTTTCGGTTAAACTGCATTTCGAGTGCACCAACAATACAGCCGAGTATGAAGCTTGTATCCTCGGTTTGGAAGCGGCATTAGAGTTGAAGATAAAGAAGATAGATGTATACGGAGATTCAATGTTGATTATTTGTCAGGTTAAAGGGGAATGGCAAACCAAGGAGGAAAAGTTGAGGCCGTACCAGGAATACCTATCCAGGTTAGCAAAGGAATTTGAAGAAATTAGATTCACCCATCTGGGAAGGGAGGGGAACCATTTTGCGGATGCTTTGGCCACGCTAGCTGCTATGACTACCATTGATCTCAAGTGCAAGGTACAACCGGTACATATCGACATCAGAAATGACCCAGCTCACTGTTGCTTAGTTGAAGGAGAGATGGACGGACAACCTTGGTATTATGATATCAAGAACCTTGTGCAAAATCATGAATATCCGGTGGGAGCTTCTAAAACGGATAAGAAAACCTTGAGAAGGTTGGCTATAGACTTCTATTTAGATGGAGAGATTTTGTACAAAAGATCATTTGATGGAACCCTGCTAAGGTGTTTAATGAGGCAGATGCTAGAAAGGCATTACGGGAGGTCCATGAGGGGATTTGCTCAACCCATGCTAGCGGGCATATGATAGCGAGGAAAATCCAAAGGGCTGGCTATTTTTGGATGACACTAGAGAAAGACTGTATCGACTATGTCAGGAAATGTCATAAATGTCAAGTTTACAGTGACAGGGTCAATATGCCGCCAGCTCCTCTATTTAATCTGATATCTCCTTGGCCGTTTGCAATGTGGGGAATCGACGTGATCGGTCCTGTTAACCCAAAAGCTAGCAATGGTCATAGATTCATCCTCGTAGCTATTGACTACTTCACAAAGTGGGTGGAAGCCAGTTCATATGCCCACATAACACAGAACGTAGTGAAGAGGTTTATAGAGAAGGACTTGATTTGTCGATATGGTCCTCCGGAAAAGATAGTGACAGATAATGCACAGAATTTCAATGGCAAAATGATAGCAGAGTTGTGTGCCAAATGGAAAATCAAGCATTCAAATTCTTCACCATACCGACCAAAAATGAATGGAGCAGTAGAAGCCGCCAACAAGAACATCAAGAAGATTATTCAGAAAATGGTAGTCACATATAGAGATTGGCATGAGATGTTGTCATTCGCCCTTCATGCATACCGCACTACAGTCAGGACTTCGACGGGGACTACCCCATATTCTCTGGTGTACGGTATGGAGGCAGTGATGCCTTTGGAAGTAGAGATCCCGTCGTTAAGAGTGTTGATAGATTCAGAATTAGAGGAGGCCGAGTGGGCCAAAGTGAGATATGAGCAACTGAACTTGATCAGCGAAAAGAGGATAGCTGCAATATGTCATCACCAACTTTACCAGAAACGAATGGCCAAGGCATATGATAAAAAGGTTAGACCGCGGTTGTTTCAAGAAGGGGATCTAGTATTGAAGAAAATATTGTCGTTACCTGGAGACGATCAAAGCAAATGGGCACCGAATTACGAGGTTCCTTACGTAGTAAAGAAGGCATTCTCAGGAGGAGCGCTGAAGTTGGCTAGAATGGATGGAGAAGACCTAGCTCGACCTGTGAATTCTGACTCTGTAAAAAGATATTATGCTTGATGTAGGCTCCTAAATCAATAAAGCAAAGTTTGGCCATTGACTTCTTTCTCTTTTGCATGGATCTCACAACAATCATTTTTGCATTAATCCCAACAGTGCATGTCTTGTTGTTATCACACCTAAAAAGTTTAGCATCGGCTGAACGAATTTCTTCTCCATACAAAAGCCTAGGCTAGAATCACACCCCTACACTGGGGGCAATAAGAGATGTTTTCATGAAAATTTTTCCGTGTTTAAAATGTACGGAAGCCTATAGATTTGAAAACCAAGCTAAAGCATTTGACAAAAGCATGACAAAGAGGCAAT
The DNA here is from genome assembly GCF_951802175.1 of Populus nigra. Lineage (NCBI taxonomy): Eukaryota > Viridiplantae > Streptophyta > Magnoliopsida > Malpighiales > Salicaceae > Populus > Populus nigra. The sequence goes on from NC_084852.1 coordinate 18,648,214, forward strand.
AACAAGTCATACATTTTGGGAAAAGGACTACTTGAAGAAAGTCAGAGACAACACGAGAGATGAATCCAGCATACGACTTCAAAAGCAAGCTCATGTTAAGAGGGAGTCTCATGAACTAGGAGAAGAGGATGGGGCCTATGTTTCAAAATCAGGTACGAATGCATGCATGGCATCTAATCATAAATCATTGCATATATGCTTTCTGAATCATTGCAGGAGGAGTTCTTAATACATTCCAGCAAGATTGGAGACGAAGAAAGAATCATAGTGGGCGATAGCAAAGAATCACGGTTGTGAACCGTAGTGGATTCTGGAACAACGAGAAGAACAAGAAATAGAGAGAAAATGAAAAGTTTTGAACCCTGCCATCAGGAAGAACGACATCGATATCAGCTTTGGTAATAAGGGATCGCCAGACGGGATTCCAAGTTGTTTGAGATCGCCAGAAGGGATCTCGTATTTCGATATTTGTCAAAGGTGGTCGCCAGAAGGGACCTCGTATGTCAGCTTTGAATAAAAGGAATCGCCAGATGGGATTCCAAGATTGAAGGAGATCGCCAGAAGGGATCTCGTGTTTTGCTATTTGGAGGTCGCCAGATGGGACCTCGTTTTTCATTTGAATAAAAGGAATCGCCAGATGGGATTCCAAGTTAAAGTAGATCGCCAGAAGGGATCTCGTGTTTCGCTATTTGGAGGTCGCCAGATGGGACCTCGTTTTTTCATAAAAAGGAATCGCCAGATGGGATTCCAAGTTAAAGGAGATCGCCAGAAGGGATCTCGTGTTTCGCTATTTGAGGTCGCCAGATGGGACCTCGTATTACATGTTGGTTAAAAGGAATCGCCAGATGGGATTCCAAGTTGAATAAAGGAGATCGCCAGAAGGGATCTCGCATTTCACTATTTGGAGGTCGCCAGATGGGACCCCATTTTCGTTTGAATAAAAAAGGAATCGCCAGATGGGATTCCAAGTCGAAGGAGATCGCCAGAAGGGATCTCGTGTTTCATTATTTAGAGGTCGCCAGATGGGACCTCGTAAAAAGAAAAAAAAAAAGGGGAATCGCCAGATGGGATTCCAAGTTGATTAAGAGAGATCGCCAGAAGGGATCTCGTATTTCGATATTCATCACAGGAGGTCGCCAGATGGGACCTCATATTTCATGTTGGTTACAAGGAATCGCCAGATGGGATTCCAAGTTGATTAAAGGAGATCGCCAGAAGGGATCTCGTGTTTCGTTACTTGAGGTCGCCAGATGGGACCTCATATTACATGTTGAATAAAAGGAATCACCAGATGGGATTCCAAGTTAAAGGAGATCGCCAGAAGGGATCTTGTGCTTCACTATTTGGAGGTCGCCAGATGTGACCTCGTATTTTCATGTTGGTAAAAAAAGAGAAGATAAATAAAGGAATCGCCAGATGGGATTCCAAGTTGAGATTGCTATAAAAGACAAGCATCGGATCAATCAAGCTTCAACCAGATCAGTTCCGGGAGTTCTGTTTTGGGATTTATCTTTATAAAACTTACTGCGCAAAATCTCTGCTCCGTAAGCATTATAAAGAGGGGGCATCTGTTGTAACCCATTTTTGGGTCCCCCACAAAATATATATATATAAAAATATATATAGCCAAAGGAGGTTAAGAAAAAATAACAGGAGGCAGAAGCGCTCAGAAAATTGTCGGAAAATTGTTCAATGAGGTTAAAAATACAAAGGTTGGATTTTTGACAATATATTATTGAAGGAGGAGAGCCCTGTTGAGAAGAAAAATTTGGATTGGAGGAGAAAAGCCCAAATTTGGATGTTTTTGGATTTAATTGGATTTTTAAATGATTTTATAAGGGATTTGATTGCAAGAAAAATTGATTTTTAAGTCAATTTGGGCTTTAATTGGAAGAAATTTAAGTTCTGGAGCCAAAATATATTTTTTAGGAATTTATTAAGTCAAATCAGGGGCTTAATTGCATAAATATTGAAGTTTAAGGGCCAATTAGGGACTTAATTGAAGAAATCCGAAACCAGGGACCAAATTGGAGAAGGCGCGCAAGTAGGGGGCTGGAATTAATTGATTCAGGGGTCTAATTGAAGAAATTGGAAGTTTATTGATCAATTAAGGGCTCAATTGCATAAATCAGAGGCCAAGGACTAAAGTGAAAAACGCGGCCAACTATGGGGGCGAAGACCGAAATTCGGCAGGGATGCAATTGAAGGGACAAAAGATGATTGAGGGCTGATTTGGACTTTGGCGCGTTCTGGCGCCACATTTAAATGAAACGGCGCGTTTTCTCCAAAACGACGCCGTTTCATATATTAAAAAAAAAAAGGAAAGAGCAGAACGGTGTCGTTTTGAACGACACTGTTCATCTTTCTTCTTCCCCCCGAACAGGCAGCGGGGAAGAAGGAAAAAATGTTGCTTTTTTTTGAATTTTTGGCCGGCCCCTCTCTCTCTCGCCTGGAGCCCACCGACCGAACACAATGGCCGACCACCCACCGCGCACCATCCACCGAACCTGGGCAGTCGCGCCCATGGCCGACCAGCCGGCTGCCCCCCCCATGTGAGCTGTAAAAAGCCATGCCCTTGGCTCTATAAATGGGATCCAAGGACGCTGGGGAAGGGGGAACCGAGAGGGAAGAGACCCGAAAGAAGGGAGAAAGGAGAAGAACAGAGAGGAAGAAAAAACAGAAAAAACAGAAAAAAAAAAACAGAGGAGAGAAACCAACGAGTAAGAAAAAAAGGAGAGAAAACGGGAGGAAAAGGAAACGGAACAACCTCACTCTCTGCCACTGGAAACAGCCGCAGCACCGCCGTCCGTAAGCCACCGGCCTCCGCCACAGCCTCGCCAAGACGCCGCCACCAGCCTCCGCGCCAGGTAACCCTCCTTCTCCCTCATCCTTGCGTTTTATTTTTTTCCTTCTCTGCATGCAGAACGAATAGCGTTCTGCATGCAGGGGTGGGGGGAAAATAATTCCCCCCGCCCGTTTTGGTCTGGGCCAGGTGGATCCTGGCCTAGTCTTGTCTTATGGGCCGGGCCTGGCCCAGAATAAAATAATAGTTTTGGGCCGAGATCGGCCCAAACCATTTTGGGCCGACATCGGCCCAGCAACAATTGGGGCTGGGACCGGCCCAGCCCAGTTAGTTGGGCCGGCCCAGCCCGATTTAATATTATATATTATATATATTTTTGTTTTATTTATATATATATATATAAATTTAAGAAAATTCTGTAAAAATTATTTAAAAAATATGTATTTTTTTTTAGTAATTTTATTATTGTATTTTGATCAATTTTGGTTTGTATTTTTATGTTATAGAAATACAAATTCGGTTTTAAAATACCCGGTTTTCGTCAAAACATCAAAGATTTTCAAAATAAAAATGTCTTTTGCTTTCAAAAATTTCCTAAATATTTTTAAAAATATTGTTGATTTTTCTGCATTTTTTTATCAAAGTAGATTAATATTTGGTTATATTTTTATACCGTAAGAATACCAACCCAGTATTAAAATACCCGATTTGCGTCAAAACATCAAAAAAAAAATATACATAATTAAAAAATGTTTTTGTTTTAAAATACGGCCTAGTCTCTCCAATATATATATATAAATATTACAACATCATATTTTTCATACAACAAAGAAAATTTCAAAACGATATATGTATTAGCATGCATTTTGGCTTTAATAACCAGTTTATTCAAGCCATGAGAACTAGGCCAATATTTCAAAAATTCTAAAAAAAATATTTTTGTTTTATTTTCAGATTTGGGATTATGAATTTATATATAAAAATGTTTTTTTTCCTGATATTAAAATATGTTTTTTTGTCATAGACATTAGAACGGTTAAGTTTTACCCGATAAGATAAGGACCTCCTTATTGAGGAGGACTTTTCTTGAACCATAGAAGGGCCAACAACTAGAAAACACAACGAGACCTTGAATTTTATCAGACAAATAAACAGAGCAGCTTACCTTAGATAGGGCGTATTTGGGGTGCTAATACCTTCCCTTTACGCAACCAGTCCCCGTGCCCGATCTCTGAGACCAGTTAGGGTTCCTAGTGACCAAAATACTAGGTGGCGACTCCCACACCATTTTTTATTGCTAAGAGACAAAGAACTCCTTGTCTCCCCATATTTACCTGATAGATATATCCCCCCATACACAATTGAGGGTGGACGATCGTCGCGACGTCGCGCACCCCGCGACACTGAACATCCTCGACACTACCCCTGAGTTTCATTTTTAAATGGATAACCAATCAACTCTTGATCGGTCCTTTCTGAAGAAAGGGGTGTATATGTAATAAACTTGTTGACATTGCTTTACGAAAACAAAGACATCGTTTATGTTGCGAAGTCTAGCTTATGAGTTGATTTCGACCAGACCATATTGAAGATCTACTCTAATTCCTCTGTCAGTGGTGTCATACCAATAATATTTGAATAAAAACACTATATTTTGTTAGCTAAGATATTGCAGTTTGACGACCTCTTCTAATTTACCATAATAGTCAACTTTAACTCATTACAAGTCGAACCCTTAACACAAACACTGTTGTTGTATGTCTTTCTATCATGCCCGTATTCTTCAGTATGAAACACATATCCATTGAAACAATACCCGTTATAACGCTTAACTTTACTTTCAGTGCCCAAGCTTAGTGAAGTCAATGAAATAGCATCACTCCTTTCCATTTGATAAATCTTGTATATCATAGACAACAATGAACAGTAAACTAGAATTTTGTAATGATATACAATAACTTTGCAACAGATAATGAGTACTTATATGTGTTCTAAACCATATGACAAATTGTTCATCTTGTAATTGAAAGATTTGGGATTCGGTCAGCTGTGAGTTATTGGACAATAAATAATGTCAATGTTACCTACAAGGTTGTTCCGAATTACATGAGTTTATGATATTACAATATATAAATAATACCTTCTTAACAAAGTTTAAGTAGTATATATACTTACTGAATAAAAGGTTTCAGCTCATCACAGTTAAATAGAACATAATTGTGTGCTTGTTAGTACGAAATAAATGTTGAGATCTCCTCAACAATATAGGTCTCACATATCGAAACCTCAACATGTGCCTTGTTCTTAACCTTTTTGCTTAAGATTGAACAAGTACCTACATGAACTTAATCAAATATTTTCAATTAAGAAAACAAAGAAAATACTTTTATATATGAATTACATTGCAACTATAATATCTAATAGTTTGAATGGATACATCCATCTATAATGGACCGGTAAATGTATTGGGAGATGCTCCATTGAGTAAAAAAATGATGGAGGGAATAACATCTTAAGTTTGCATATTGTCTCAATAATATTCATTTCAAGCCTTTCAATGTGGTCAACATTCAATTTGTTGGAACATATATCTCTAAAGAAATGACTGATCTCCGTGAGTGCATCCCATATCCCCTTTGGCAACAAATCACAAAAAGCGAATGGAATGAGTGTTTGCATAAACACGTGGTAGTCAAGACTCTTCATTCCATACAATCTACATTCCTCTATATCAATCAACCTTGATATGTTCGAGGCATGTCCATTAGGAAAACGAGGCCTCTTAAGCTATTTGTAGACTAGTAGTTGTGTATTTTTCTCTAATATAAAGCTTGCTCTTGGTTTTGCGACTCGTAACCCATAAAAAACCAACTCCATATTTTTATAGTTACAGGACAAAGCTATATCCAATCTAGCCTTGATGTTGTCCTTTGTCTTCCCCTTCACATCCATGACGATGTTGAAAATGTTCTCAAACACGTTCTTTTCCATGTGCATGACGTCAAGGTTATGGCGGAGGAGATTGGTCTTCCAATAAGGAAGCTCCTAAAAAATACTTTGCTTTACCCAATTGTGGGTTCACCTAAAACCAGAAAACTTTTGCTTACCTGATTGGAAATCAAACACAATGTCACTCTACTATGATACAACATCATGCAATTCTTCATTAGAAAGACGCGGGGGTTCAACATCCTTTTCAACTCTGCCAACAAAGAAATCCTTTCTGTTCTTTCTGTACCTGTGATTTGTTGGCAAGAAACGACGGTGACATTAAAAAAGAAGAAACTTTACCTCTGTTTGTTACGTGAATGCCTTGTTGTTTTCCATGCAATATGGACATGCTAGTTTTCCATACGTGCTCCAACCATAAACCATTCAATAAGCTGGAAAATCATTGATAGTCCACATCAAAGTCACCCTCATAATAAAATTCCATTTCTTCGATATATCACAAGTCAAAGTTCTGGAGGACCATAACTACATCAACTTATCAATCAATGGTCAAAGAAAAACATCTATATTCTGGCCTGGACTGCTCGGATCAGGTATGATAGTAGATAAAAACATGAACTCCAGCCTCATACACATCCCTGGTGGCATGTTATAAACCGTGAGTATGACCAGCCAACATGAATAAGAAGCAACAAATGACCCGAATGGGTTGAATCTGTTTATATACAACCCAAGATGCGTATTCATTGATTTAGCTAAAAAATAAGGATGCACACTATTAAAGTGTTTCCATGCTTCGCTGTTAAAAGGATGCACCATCACTCCATCAACCAAATCATGTGATTAGTGCTATGTCATGTGCTCAATAGTCATTGGTGACATGAATAACCTCTGCAATCTAGGTGTGATTGGAAAGTATCTAAGTTTTTTTATATGCCACGAGAGTTTTTCCCCTGCCAGTTCTGGGTTTGTAACGGGAATGCCCACATATCATGCACTCGGTCAGCTCAGCATTTTCAAGGTAGTATAACATGCAGAAGTTAGGGCACATATCAATTTTCTGGCATCCTAAACAGAGTGGTTTCATTATAGACTTTGCAATATAGAAGTTCTCCTTCAACCTGTTCCTTTCAGGTAAAATCCTTCCGTCCATTCGATAATTTTATCATAATCGGCCTTACTCAACCCGTGATCTGACTTAATGGTGAACATCTGTGATACGACCGATAATTTACTATGGTTCGTGCAGCCATCCCATAATGGTTCGTCAGAATCTTTCTACAGATAAAAAAACCTTGTTGCATCTGCATTAGGTTCTTCTTTTACGATTGGACATTGACTGACATTACCTTAATTCATTCTCATTACATCTATCACCATATTCCTGTAAGGATTATTGTTGTCATTTACAACTCCATGTACGTTGCTAGCACTAGAAGTTGACCCAACCATCCTTTCTTCCATGCTCTCATTACGAACAAATAGTTATCCGTATGCGTACCAACACAAGTAATCCTCCATGAACCCTTTGTATAGACGATGGATTGTTACAACATCTAGATGAAGAAACTTTTTATTTTTACTCTTTCTGCATAGACACCTAATACCACATCCACTAATATTTCTCGTAATAGATGTTGTGAAATTAATAAAACCCTAAATCCTATTACAATAATCCATCCTCTGTAATCCTTGGGGTGAATCTCGATATATCCATGAACGATCATTCATGACTTCTATCGAACCTCTATAAAATTATGATGACAACATGTATTAATTAACTATGTTAGGTAAATAAATTTGTAAAAATATTGGTTTACCTCTAGATTATCCAAGAAACTAATTAAAACTTCTCATAAATATTCATTATCAATTATCAATGTCCATACAAATTTATACATATAAATTTACGGAAATTACAACTCCGCAATAACATTGATAAAAATTAAAACAGACTCGTTAAACAAGCTATTAATTATTTTACCACAACATATGTAATTCGGTAATTCAACAAAGTTTCAATAATTTACAAACAAATACAATTTTACAAAAACTAAAACAAATTATTTCTAGACTACAAGTTTGTTTGATAAATAACAATAAAACATGTACATGCACTAACAAAATACATATACTAAAAAAAAAACAATAAAATTGACATTTAAATGTTAAAATTAAAAAAGATAGATTTACTTACAAAAAATGATAATACGACTTGTGTTGAGAAGAGGGAGATTTTCTTTTAGGAGGTGGTTGTTTGCAGTTTGGGAGGGGAAAATTGGGATAGGGAATAAGAAGGAGAAATAGGAGAGGAGAGAGTTGGCAAAGTGGTTATATATTAACTCTTACTAATGGAAACACCGACAGACTCATTCTGTTGGAGATTCCATTAGTAAGTCTAACGGTGAATTGGTCATGTACTGTACGGAGATCTCGGTTTGAATCCATCGGTAAGTCCATCGGTAAAATCACCCGCAAAAACTTCTACAACATCGAACCACTTTTTTTCTTTCAAAATCTATATATTCCATTTGTAATTCAGTCAGTATATACCAACGGAAGGAGGCCGTCGGTGTATACCGACTGAATTACAGATGGAATAGTGGCTGTTGGTAATTATCACCGCAATTTACCAACATAATTATTTCGTTGGTAATTATGTTGGTTTTAGGTGAATTTCTAGTAGTGATTATCCAAGGAAAGTTCTAACTGAGTATGGATAAATTTGTTATTATTTTACACAAGAATTGTGTTAATGTGTGATGGAAAATCTCCTTTCATTATATTATATATGTTAGAAAATTCTAATATATATTTATTGATCAATATATTCTATACGCAATTCATTTGCTTAAGAGACCCATGAATAGAAGGCTAAAAAACAGGATGATGACTTATTATGCATAAGCTTGATAGAGTACTAGGCTTAGGCGACATGAGTCTAGTTTTATTTCCAAACTTACCACCTTTGGGCTCGGTTACATGCTAAGCCAAAATATTTGTGGGCTTGGCAAAATGTAAGACCCAACTTCATTGGATTTGGTTACGCGTTGAGCCCAAGCACTTACGGGGTTGACAAGATATCAGACCTAACTCCATTGAGCTTGGTTACGTTTTGAGCCCTAGCACATATAGGCCTAGCAAGATGTTAGACCTAAATCCCTTGGGCTCGATTACACGCTGAGCCCAAATATATGTGGGTCTGGAAAGATGCTAGACCCAAATCCCTTAGGCTTAACTACATGTTGAGCTTAAACATATATGGTCTGATAAAATACCAAATCCAACATCTTTGGTCTTAGCTGCGTGCAGAGCCCAAGCGCATTGGATTTGAAAAGATATCGGACCTAAAATTTTTAGGTTTAGAATCATTCTAGATCCAAACATATAGTCGATAGTCATTATAGGCTTCATATTAGGTCACAAGGCTATCCCTAGGACTTTTATAAGAGATTAGGATAATCTTTTTTATTTATTTACTCACACATATAATTCTTGATTTATTTGATTACATGTATGATCTTTATTTTTCGACTTCTTGCATGTGACTAAGTGTCGATTTTCAAGCTCAAGTTTTTTTTTTTAAAAAAAACTTTTATTAACACCAAAATAACTCATTAAATAGTTTCAGGTAAAGGAAAAAACAAAGCAAAAGATATTCCAACGGAAGAAGAGATTAAGTTAATTCAAATATTCTTAGGAAAGTTCTAGTTGAGCTGTATGAATAAATTTGTAATTATTCTACTTAAGAATTGTGTTAATGTGATGGAAAATCTCCTTTCATTATATTATATATGTTAGAAAATTCTAATATATATTGATGGATCAACATATTTTATATGCAACTCATTTGCTTAAGAGATCCATGAATACAAGGGCCAAAGACAGGATGACGACCTAACATGCATAAGCTTGACAGAATACTAGGCTCTGGCTACATGAGTCTAGTTTTATTTCTAGACATACCACCTTTTGGCTCGGCTACACGCTGAACCAAAATGCATGTGGGATTGGTTATGCGCTGAGCCTAAGCACTTGTAGGGTTGACAAGATGTCAGACCTAACTCAATTGAGCTTGGTTATGTTTCAAGCTTAAGCGCATGTGGGTCTGGCAAGACGCTAGACCCAAATCCCTTGGGCTCGGCTATACGCTAAGCCCAAACACATGTGAGCCTAGCAAGATGCCAGACCCAAATCTCTTTGGCTCGGCTACACGCGGAGCCTAAACACATGTGGGTCTAACAAGATGCAAGATTCAATTCCCTTGGGCTTGGCTACATTTTAAGCCTAAGCGCATTTGAGTTTGGAAAAATTTTCAGACCTAAATTTTTTGGGTTTAAAATCATTCTAAACCCAAACATATAGTCGATGGTTGTTGTTGGCCTCATGTTGGGTCATAAGGCTATCCATAGGACCCTTATACGAGCTTAGGATAATCGTTTTTATTTATTTACTCACATATATAGTTCTTGATTTATTTAATTACATGTATACTTAAATTTGTTGATTTTTACTTAATTTTTTTTATAGAAAACAAAAATATTTGACCAGCGATAAAACACGGGTCACATAACTAGTCCGATATACTAGTAGTTGAATTACACCAATGAAAGGTCCAATCCTTCATTAATGATGAGGGACATGTATCAATACGTTTAAAAATAAGTCTTAATGTATCAAATGAGTTTTCTGATGAAAACAAGTGTGATTTTTAATTAGATAATTAAATAAAACTAAAATTTTATGAAAATAAATCTGAATGTACAATCTAATAAGATTTGGGTGTTATAAACATAGATGTTAAACCAAACCCGGAAAATCCAGGACCCAAAGTGTGTTGACAAGACATAACCCAATGAAATTTGATTAATTCAGTAGTCACGTTTTTATAAGAATTTCTTAAAAAGAAATGAAAGGATGATATTTGAATAAAAATATATAGTTGGATTATGGGACATGCAGGTTGATCAGGTGATTCATGATCTTTTATGAATCAATCCTTTGATCAAGTCTTACGACTATGATTATAAAGCCGAAATCATGCCTATTTCGTTCACAAATTCATGGTTTCCCTGCTTTGATATGGGTGAAAGCCGAAATCATGCCTATTTCATTAACAAAAATCTCTTATAGCTAAGAATCATGAATGTATTCCATATGAGTGATCATATATTGAAAGAGATTTTAATCCTAGTCATGTGTTAAAATGGCCAGACAAGCAGGAGTGAGGTTTTAATTCAACGCAAAAATATTTGGAGTAATTTATGGTGCTCAATAAATAATTAGTGATATTTTAATATTTTGTAGGGTCTATTTTAAAAAAATAAAAAGATGTAATTATGATAAAAAAAATTTAATGAAGATATTTTTATTATTTTTAGTGGGTTATATTCATTCTGTTTTTTTAAATAATATTAAAAAATAAGTAATAAGATATTACAAGTTATTCTATAATTACCATAAATGTTTTTTAAAAATTGAGTAACAACTTTAAAGATTGCAAAGAAAAGATAAAAATCATACATTTAAAGTTGTTGAGAAAACAAATCAAGTAATATATTTTATATTATAATCCAATTAATACAAATATTAATTATGAAGAAAATCAAGTGCCACGTCAAAAGAAAAAATAAAAAAATTTAAATAATCAAATATTGTAATTTAATTTCATAATTGTTTAATTGTATTTTAATATATACCTTTTACCTGATTGATTATAATTATACTTTCTATCAATAAAGTTTCCTCTTTTCTGTCAAAGTTTGTGGGCCCCTGAATCTCATGTTAATTCATAATAATCTCACATGATATAAATGTGAAAGATTTTGTCTTACAAATTAATCTTGATGAAATAGACCCGACTTTGTCGGTCTAGGAATTCAATAATTCAGCAAGTTGTGTTCTTTAATTCACATTTATTTTAGGAGAAAGACTTTGATTGGGAAAATTAATCAGTGAGGTTTATTATCAGGTCAAACTACAAATTAGTCCTCAAACTATGATAGTGATTTCAGTACAATCTTCAAACTAACAAGTCCTTATGTTTTATTAACACCAAAATAACTTGTTAGAACTATGTTTGGATATCATATCTGAACAAAAGTAGTTTCAAGTAGAGGAAAAAACATATAGATCTAGAAGATACCAGATAAATCTTCTCTCTCTCTCTCTCTATATATATATATATATATATATATATATATATAGGCCTCTAGTTTAGATCTGCATTCTCCACTCGTAAAATCTAATTTGCGTTCCTGGAAAGAAGAAAACCTTCTGAAATGGCTCTTTACCAACTTGCTCTATTCCCTATCAGTACTGTCACCAAACTGACATTTTCAAGTCGCACCTCACTAGGATTATCAAGAAATCGCTGTTTCCCTAGCCAAGTTCGGTGCATGGTAGCGTCCGAAACATGTGTTCAAAGCATTGCCAGGCGCTCTGGAAATTATCCCACTCCCTTCTGGGATCATAAGTTTCTTCAGTCACTGACAAGTGAATATGTGGTAAATATATTTACATATGTGCTCGATTACCTTTATTATTATAATTTTCTTTTCATGAGTGCTGTAGTCATTATGGATCTGATCGTATTCTAGGCCATGACTGGATACAATAATGACTTAATAAAAGAGATATTTAGTTGTGATTGATAAACTGGTTTCAGCATTAAAAAAAAAAAGAAATTGTGAAATCATTTTGTTCTTGCCAGACTTGACCAGCCATTATGCTTAGATATCTCAGGAGCGCAGTTATATATTTCCAACCATGGAAAGCTAACAAAACCCTTTATAAATATTTATGCAGGGAGAGCCATACACAGGACAAGCTAACAAGCTGAAGGAAACTGTGAGGGACATGCTTGAGAAACCATTGGATGCTGTATATCAACTGGAGCTAATTGACAACCTCCAAAGACTTGGAGTGGCTTATCACTTTGAGCTTGAGATAAAGAGCATTCTGGAAAGCAGGTGGACTGATTATAAAAAAGACAACAGAGAGATGAAAGAGGACTTGTTTGCCACTTCTGTTGAATTTAGACTGCTAAGGCAGCATGGATATAATGTGCCTCAAGGTTGTCTTTATACATATATACTCATAGTTATATGCATGTGTATATCAATTAAACTTAGCTTAAACGACCTTCATCAAGCAATTCTTTTATTTGCAGATGTTTTCAATAGCTTCAAGGATGAGCAAGGAAACTTCAAGAATTGTCTTCGCGATGATGTCAAAGGGATGCTAAATCTATATGAAGCCTCTTATTATCTAGTAAATGGTGAGAGTATCTTAGAAGAAGCGAGAGATTTTTCTGAAAAACATCTCAAGGAATATAGCAAGGAACAGAATGAAGATCATTATCTTTCACTGTTGGTGAATCATTCATTGGAACTTCCACTGCATTGGAGGATGCAAAGGATGGAAGCAAGATGGTTCATAGATGCATATGGAAGAAAAAGGGACTTGAACCCCATCCTTCTAGAGTTTTCTGGATTGGATTTCAACATGGTTCAAGCAAAATACCAGGAAGACATAAGACATGCATCAAGGTATAAAATTAGTAATTGCGAAAAGTGGGGTAAACCTCACCAATAGCTCATTTGATTATTTTTTTATGAATTGGAAAAAGTGTCATGATTGACACCTCTTCTACTACATTCCGCTAAATTTAAATATCACATGAAAGTCGTATATTTTCTTTGAAAAGTATTAGCAGGTCACCAAAAACTCATAAAACCATATATCAAGGATTTAATAATATTAAAATAACATAAATCTTGTTTTTATCGTAATATTTACTTAATTTAAACTTTTTGATGTTCTTTATCTCAATTTCTTATATGGTAGTTTGTTATTTCTAAGGAACATATACAACCTACATGTTATTACATTATAGAACAGAAAGAGTGTTAATCAAAGCACTCTGTAGCTTGGAAGTTGAAATAATAATAAAAAAAAAAAACAAAATGATTCAGAAGGTGTTTTTTACTATAACATATAGTGAATTCATAAAGTCCGAATACCAAGAAGATATATGACAAGCATCAAAGTATACAATTAGGAGAAGCATGCATTTCATAAAGTATAATGATGAAATGTTCTTAAGGAAAAAAATGCTCTATACTCTCCATTAATGTTAGGTGGTGGACTAGTATGGATCTAGGAAACAAGTTGTTCTACACCAGGGACAGATTGATGGAGAACACTTTGTGGGCGGTAGGAGAGGTATTTGAGCCTCAGTTTGGATATTATCGAAAAATGGCGACCAGGGTTAATGCTCTGATAACAACATTAGATGATGCTTACGATGTGTATGGCACCCTCGAAGAACTTGAGGTCTTCACAGATGTTATTGAGAGGTTGGTACTATCATTAGACCTGTTTTGTATGCTACTTTTTTCGATTGCTAGTTTCTTGGAAAATTAAACCTGAAATATTAAGCATTAAACTATGCAATTTTCCTTCAGCTGGGATATCAATGCATTGGACCAACTGCCATACTACATGAAGATATCTTTCTTTGCTCTCTTCCAGTCCATCAATGAAATCGGTTACAATATTCTTAAAGAACAAGGAATAAATGTTGTTCCTTCCCTGAAGAAATTGGTATTGATTTTAATTTCTCTATAAATGATCTTCCCCTGCTTTTGTAAGTTTGAAAAACTTTCTTTCCATAGTTTTTGACATATACGATTCCAAATGAACTAGTGGGGAGATTTATGTCGAGCATTTCTTAAAGAGGCAAAGTGGTACTACGCTGGATACACACCAACTCTACAAGAATACCTTGATAATGCTTGGTTGTCAATATCCGGACAAGTCATACTAGGGCATGCTTTCTTCTTGGTTACAAATCAATTGACAGAGGAGGCTGTAAGATGTTGCATGGAATATCCTGACTTAATTCGTCACTCGTCAACGATTCTACGACTCGCAGATGATCTAGGAACATCTTCGGTATATAATTTTTTTTTCCTCAAATTTATTCTCTTACTTTTCTCTTAAAAGTGTTTTGATTTTTCTACATTTTGGAATCAGGATGAGATTGCTAGAGGTGATAATCCAAAATCAATTCAGTGTTACATGCATGAAACTGGAGCGACTGAACAAGAAGCTCGTGAGCATGTACGATATTTGATACACGAGACGTGGAAAAAGCTAAATGTAGAGATATTGAAGCCATATCCCTTTTCTAAATAAATCATGGGAATTCCAATGGATCTTGCAAGGACTGCTCAGAGTTTCTATGAAGCTGGAGATGCGTATGGAATTCAAGATCAGGAGACTCATGGTCGCCTGGCGTCATTGTTTGTTAAGCCCATTCCTCTCCAAGATATATAGTTACCAGAAGTCATTCAAACGGTACCGTGAATCGTGTCTGCTGCCATTTTCCCAGGCTCTCGGCTTAGCTTGTTTCAGCTTGTTACTGCAAAATGCTTCTTTTCTCTTGAAGTGGTTTCCTTTTCTACTTGGGTTTTTTTCATGTTGTCTTTGGCTTATCAATAAATAAATATATGAAACGCAGTGCTTCAAGTCATGTGTGTTAGAATTCAATGCCAAGCTATTATTAAAAGTTAGTTGATAAGTTTTCTTCGTGGTTAGAAAGGATAAATCTTTTAACTTGTTTGTTTTTTCCTTCGTGTTTCAATTTTTTTTTGAAAAACATTGATTGTTTAAATTTTTTTCTTCACTTCAAATTATTTTTTTTTAATATTTCTAAATCGTTTTGATATGCTGATATAAAAATTATTTTTAAAAAATAATAAAATATTATTTTGATGTATTTTCGAGTGAAAAATATTTTGAAAAGCAACCAACCACTAAAAACAGTGGCTATTGGCATCTGAATTTAGCAACGGATAATTCCGTTGCTAAATTTAGTAACAGATTTGCATTGGATTACACATATATTATTTTTTTAATATTAGCAACAGGCTTTAGCAACGGAAAATTCGTTGCTAAAGTTAACGTAAAGTTTCTTACAGATTATCTGTTGCTAATTGAAAAAATAATTATTTAAATCTTAATATAAAACCAAAATTATATAGAGCATTGATTACTTTTGATATGATAAAATTTCAACCGTTTAATTTTGGACCAAGAAAACCAACTGCTGAAAATTAATTAACTTCCAGTCTCCTTCGTCCCTAATAACATCCATAACTGTAGAAAATTACCCTCTCTTCATCGATTTGATTTTTCTTTATCCCAAACTTTTCATCTTCTTCTCATTTTCACCCTAATTTTTTTTTCATCTTCTTCTCAGTCATCATAACAGTTTCAATCTTTCTCTGTAAACTACCAAAAACACAGACCTATGGCAACATCGCACTAGACCCATCATTATCACCATCGAACATCCTGATTTATCCCTTCTCTTTGTAAACGGGTTGGGTTTTGCACTCTTTTCTTCAATAATTCAGGTAATTAGTTTAGGATTTATGTTTTTCTTTGTTGCAATTTAACTTCCACTAAAAAGTTTTAACCTAACTTTTCTAATCTCAGATGTTATTATGTTGTGTAGATTCATCTCGCTCACCTGTAACTCAAGAATACATGTAACAATTTTTTTTTTCGATACTTTGAATAATAGTTTTAGGCTATTAATTCGATAATATAAAGGGTTTATCAAATGTTTTTACCATGATCTATAACCTAATTATGCATGTTTAATTGGAAATTTATCAAAACCTCCAATTTAATTTTTCAGGTTACGGTTCATAAATTGAATGATTTTAAGCAACTGGACCAATGCTAGTAATTCATGTGTCTGGAAGAGAGCGATTGATGGAAATTATGCATCGGTTCAATTTCTTCACTTTCACTAAGGTGTTTCATGATGTTATAACTTGCTATCCTTTTGCTTCAACTTTTTAACTTGTGATGCTCTACTTCTATAATTTTTAAGTGTTACAACAACGTATGGATGATGTTCAAATCTAGAGAGTCTAGCAACTGGTTAACCTGTGATGCTCTACTTCTGTAGCAGTCCAAGTGTTTCTTTTTTTCTTGCTGTGATTTGATTGAGCATGCTTGCAGAGTTTTAGTGCTGCCTTTTAGTCACAGCCAATCCAAGTTACTAGGATGTGGTGGTTGCTGATTCATGTAGTTATTTTTTCAAAATATGCAATTATTAGTTTTAGTTGCAAGACTTATACACACTCATTTTCCTTGATAAAATTCAAATTTTGCGATCCTATTCATATTTCTAATATCATCTCATTTTCTGGAATAATCCACCTTTTATTTTGTTTTTTGTTATGCAGGAGAAACCTCAACTATTTCAGTTTGTTCCAAATGAGAAGCAGGTACCATTTGGTCAGCCCACATAGTATTTACAAAGTTGTATTTATTGTGATAGATTCATAATTCTGTTTTTATTTGATTTCTGCTCTCACAGGTCAAGGCAGCACACCGACTTCTCAAGACTATTCCACATAGCGATGGGAGCAGGAGGGTTGATGGAGTTCCTATTTTCAGCAAACAAAATTTAGATATTGCAATAGCTACCAAAGACCGGATTAAGTGGTGTGTATTGATTCTCTTGTATATATAAAAAATTAAATTGGGGGTTTTGATAATGCATATTTAAATTTATTTTCCTTGTAGATCCTAGTTTTGGAGGTTCATGTGAACATGATGCTGGTTATATTCAATTAACTTTTCTAGGCATAGGACTGTCTTTTTTCTTTCCTTATTCAATGCCAGTTTGTATAAAAAAATTAATTGAATGATTTTCTTTCATTAAATTTGATAATAAGTTTCTTTTTGGATGGAAATTATGACACCAAAATGAAACCTCGAGGTGACTGAATAATATATCAATTAACTACAAATTTTTTTTTATTGTTGTTGGGATGTCAGTAGTTCCTTGTTGTGAATTCTTGGTCTTGTACTGCCTTTCTATTGATCGGACTTTTGGTTACCTAGGTTTATTTACAGTTAAGTTATTTCTGCTATGCTTTTTATACCTTGTTGTTTTGCTCTTTGAACTAAAAGCATCTCATTGGAATTTCCTTTTATGCAGAGGCTCGGTTTTGTAGAAAAATTATGTCTTAACCATATACATTCCTATTAATAGGTTTTAAGAGATAATAATTAGAGTAAATTATAATTTAGTCTATGTATTTTTTATGATTTTATAAGTTAGTTATTATGTTTTTGAAAACCATAAGTTAATTCATTGTTATAAATTAAATGTTAGTTATTTTGAAATTTCAAAATGCATTTGTAATCTTGTTTAAGATTGAAATTTTTCAGGTTAGATGTTAGAAGAAAAAAAATTATTATGAGAAGACAAGTGCCAAAAAAATATAAAAAATTAATAGTTTAACTTAGATATTCTTTCTGTTTTTCATAGTTTAACTTAGATTTGTTTTAAAGACTAGCAATGGTTATAGTTGGATGAGTTTAACGTATTGTTTATGTTTTTTATTTTTCCAGCAATATGAATGGCTTATTGGATCACAATATAAACCAATAGAGTTGGCTAAGTCTGATTGGGGTGCAATAAGAAAATCTCCACCTTGGGCCATTGATTCTTGAGGCTTAAGTAAGTCTATTTTGCTCCATTTTTAGATGATTACTTAATTATATCATGCTTAATTTGTGCTTTTCATTGGGACAAGATAATGCATATTTAAATTTATTTTCCTTATAGATTCTAGTTTTGGAGGTTCTTGTGAACATGATGCTAGTTATTTTTAATTAACTTTTCTGGGCATATGAATGTCTTTTTTCTTTTTGCTTTTACATATTGCTTTCTAAAGTTTAGGAAATAGCACGGTATTGGTGACACAGTCTCTAATAACAAATAAATGTATTTAAAATGAATACCTCAAGGGCATTCGATAACTTTGTCCTTTAATAAGATATATCATGAAAAGGTAAGTTAATTCATGTTTTTGGTAATTTTCCTTTTAAGAAGAATAAGAATTTGATCTTTTTTATCTAATTTCAAAACCATAAAGGCATTTAGAGGCCCAAATCCTATTTTGATTATTTGGTTAGACAAGATAAATCAACGATGAGGCAATTTAGAACTTTGGATGGGTAGTTTTAAAAAAACCCTTTCATGTTTAAACAAACTTTAATTATTTTTCAGGCAGATTAATGGTAGTCCAAAAACAAATAATTAATGCTTTTCGAAACTTATACTGCATTTTTTTTAGCAGCAAAAACAAGCTACTGAGTAAAATCACCATGTTTAAATCATAATTCTCTAATTAAAATATAATATTATAGTGTTTATAAAATATTATGACCTCACCACTGCCATTAGAATGCACAGTAATGCCATGAACAAAGATTCTCTAAAGTAATAACCATCAAAATTGTGCAATTTACGTGAAATTAAGGGTGGAGGAATATTAAAAGTGACTCGTGCAACCTTAAAAAGTAGTCCTAATTAATTCTCCAAATCCAGTTATGCTGCTCTACCTATTAACTAGCTAGTCCAAGCATTGATCATATATCCAGCTGGCAAGATCGTCGATCTACGAAAATGCATGCTTGATCTTAACAAAATCACAAAGGAGTAGGAAAAAGCTAATCACAATATTTCCCGTTTTTCAATGTAATTAAACGCTATTTTTTTAACCATAGATCGTCAAGTTGTAGTGAAGTTTTTTAGGCAAATGATGACAAATTAACGCCACAGGAATGCCTTTCTTTAATAAGTCAGAATCTATTTAAGTAATGGTACTCACCATCCTGAATCTTGGTTCATCCTTTTTCATGCAACAACTTCTTGTAAGAAGAAATATAATTTAAGCTAGTTAGTTTGGAGCCGCCATTGAAATTATATATTTGTCTCAGTGATAAATATATTTTTAATCAGTTTTCGTGCATGAAGATTAAGTTCTTTTCTAGTTAAGTTTGTTTATGTGGTAAATATTTTATTTTAAAGGATTGTTTAAGTACTAGTAGTTAAAGAAGTATGCTTATTTCTAAAAATGCTTATTGGTGTTATCATGTTAATTGGATTAACATGGATGTTCGATCGTGGATGTATCGTCGTTTTATGGATGGTCACCTTCGTCCTGAATACATTACAGGTGTTAGAAGATTTATCAATTTTGCCTTTTCAATTGATAAAAATATATCTAGGGGAAAAATTAGATGTCCTTATGTGAGGTGCAAAAATCAAAAGTTTTTAAAGGAAGATGATGTTTGTAAGCATCTATTGACAAAAGGTTTTTTACCTTGTTATAAAAATTGGACTGTACATGGAGAGCCTTATGTCGCAAAACCAATATTAGTTGGACCTTCATCGGTTGGAATTAGTCATGTTGTGAATGATGTTTGTCTAGAAAATCCATATAGGAATTTGGTTATGGATGCAATGGGGGTTGGTGATGCATACTCTAATGATAATGTGTCTACTCCTGTAGTAGCAGAGGAACTTCCAAATCTAGAGGAAACTAATTTTTTTAAGCTTTTGAAAGCTGCAGATGAGCCTTTGTGGGATGGGTGTACCAAGTAATCCAAATTATTTGCTTGTATACAATTGCTTAATATGAAGTCAACTTTAAATTTGACTCAAACTGCCTTCAACAAGTTTATTGATTTTACAAAAAGTTGCATGTCTAATGATGGAAATTTGATATCAAATTTTTATAATGCTAAGAAATTTATGCGGCCACTTGGACTTGGTTATGAGAAATATGATGTGTGTCCTAATTACTATATGTTGTACTATGGGGCAGATGTAATGAAAATAAATTGTGATTTTTGTGGAAGTTCACGATACAAACCTAGAAATCCAACTAGTAAAGGTTCCAATAAGGCGAAGAAGC
Source organism: Populus nigra (assembly GCF_951802175.1). Taxonomy (NCBI): domain Eukaryota; kingdom Viridiplantae; phylum Streptophyta; class Magnoliopsida; order Malpighiales; family Salicaceae; genus Populus; species Populus nigra. Next base: position 18,668,767 of record NC_084852.1, read on the forward strand.
AACTCCGATACTTTCCCTTGACACCAAGGCTTCAGAGATTGTTCATGTCTCCATATCATGCCAAAGATATAACATGGCATCATTTTCATAAGTCAGATAATGGGGTTATGGTGCACCCATCTGATGGAGAGGCATGGAAGGAGTTTAATCGTGTCCACTTAAGCTTTGCATCAGATCCGAGAAATATTCAGTTAGGGTTATGCACTAATGGGTTTCGTCCATTTGACATGTCTTCAAATACATACTCTTGTTGGCCAGTAATTGTGACTGTTTATAATTTGCCTCCATGGAAGTGCATGACTAGACCATTCATGTTTTTGACAATGATGGCTCCTGGTCTAAAGAATCCAGGGAAAAAGTTTGATGTCACTACCAGAAAATCGATAAATACAAATGGAAATATCGAGGGAATATTTTCGTCGGTAAATTTTCGAGGGATTTTACCAACAGAAATATTCCGTCGGTATATATCGAGGGAATTACAGTGGGAAAAAAAATTAATGATTTACCAACGGAACTCCTGACGGAATAAATTCCGTCGGTAAAATCCGTTGGTAAAACTGTGAACACTGTTCATCATGTCAATTATAAAGGGAATCACTGACGGAATTTTCCGTCGGTATTTTCCAGAGAGCTCCAGAACTGTTCACTTTTCAATTACACTATTAATTGTTGTTCTTTACGGACAAAATCACTGATGGATTGAAAAGTCGTCGGTATTATTTGGCAGTTTTTTAAAAAAATTCAATTAATTTAAAATTTTCATTTAAATATTATAGACGGAATCACCAACAGATTAAAAAATCATAGGTAATTGTTGGTGGTTTCTGAAAAATTTTTACGAAATTGAAAATTTAAATTAAATATTACCGATGGAATTACTGACGGAATAATTAAAAAATATTAATATTCAATTATCTGTCGGTAAATCCGTCGCTAACGCGCCTCAGTAAAAAGTTTGGATTCCCTTATTTCATAAGAGATAAACTCATTTCTTATTCTTCTTCTTCTTCTTCTTCTTTACTATATGTAAAAAACATCAATATCTATTTCTTTCTCTTCTTTTCTCTCCTCATCTCCTTCTCTTTCCCTCCATGCTCGGGGTATGTCTTCTTCTTCTTTCTTCTTTTATCTTCTTAGTTTTTTTTTATTAATATGCTTTACGATTGTTTTTTCTCTCCTTAGCTTCACTTGCAACTACATTAAGGTAAGATTTTTCTTTTTTCTTTTTTTTTTTTATGATTTTTTCACTATATTTGTTTTTTATTTTATTTTTATTTTTTTTGTTCTTAATAATTGTATAAATGTTGTTGTGAGATTTTTTTTTCATATGAGATTAATTTTTAATTGATTTATTTATAAGGATTTTTAAATTTTTAGCAATTGCAACTTCATTTTTTTCATATGAATTTTTTTAGTTGAATTTATTTTTTTGTTTTATTAATTTGTTGCAAATTTGTTTGAGTTGATTTTTTTATTCTTTTTTCCAAGCATTTTGAGTATATATTATAGAGTGTTGATTTACTTTAATTTAATTATTTTATAATTTTATAAAATAATTTTTGTAAAAAATGTTTTTATATAATTACCGATGGAATTACCGTTGGTAATTTCGTTGGTATATCCCTCGGTAATTCCGTTGGTAATAAAAAATATTATTATCGACGTGTCCGTTCTGTCCGTAAATCCGTCGGTAATAATATACTGACGGATTTACCGACAGACAAAACATTACCGACGAACGATTCACCGATGGATCATTTTCGTCTATGATTCCGTTGGTAATATAATTACCGATGGAATATGTGTCTTGCACCGATGGAAAAATTCCGTCGGTAAAACTGTTAAATCTTATAGTGTGTTTTCCTAAGACCTTTGATTGATGAGTTAAAGAATTTGTGGTCTGTTGGTGTTGAAACATATGATGTGATGATGATGACATGGTTAGGAGTGATGATAATAATGAGTAGAACAAGTTAATTATATTTCGTAGTATATGTAATGAATTATCTTTACTAGATATATGGATGATTTCATATTATTTCCTCATATTACTTGACAAGTTTAGGCTTTCAATGTTATTTCTTTATTATTTTATTCAAGTATGTGTTATGGATCATATTACATATATCATTTTCATTAACCTTTGAAACCATTTCTAACCTTTCAAGTATCAATCTTTAAATTGTGATTCTCATGTTATAATTTATTTTGTGATTTGTCTTCTTGCTAATAGATGTTGAGGCATGAATGAAAGGGTTCTTCCTACTCAATGTTTTTATTTATAGAAACAAACATTCAGGTAAGCATACTCATAATTTTGATTTTTGCTTAATTAATTATTCAGATTATTATTATTATTATTGTTTGTGTTGATTGGCTTTTGATAATTTAAACTTCATGGCTGATTTTTAATATTGCAAGGACTACTTTGAGTTCCAAATTACTATCACAGGATAAGGAGTACTTTGCCACTATTTTTGTATTAGAGGATAAAGTTCTTCATAACTAGGTATGTCAATGGATGGAATCAGGCATGTGTCTGATAAATGTGCATAGCAAAATTACTTTATATTAAGGTTTTTTTTTACATTAATTACTTTATTTGAAGTATAATATTTTTGGAAGTAATGGCTATTAAGTGGACAATCCATATTGATTCTGAACATCATAAACTAGATATTGTTTGTAATGAAGCTGCACTTACAAAAATACATCTCAGAATTGGACTAAGGGATTTTTTTTGATAAAGTTAGTTTAAAAAAATTGATCACCAATAATTGAAAGACATGTATTTGAATGGGAAAAAAAATGAGATTTAACAGTTTGTTTTTATTCTAGTTTTGACACTCTTGGGAAAATATCTGTGAATTTGTTTTCCTGATACTTTAACTATAAGCTAATTTATTGTTATATTGTATATATTCATATGATAATGTATATATTTTTTTCTGGTTTTTAGCATGCCTCGATGAGGATCCATATTAGATTCAAGGAGTGACAGGTCCACTTTATCCAAATCATTTCAAACTCCATCAAGGCGTAATAACAAAGGATTCACATTTCATCAACCTGTGTATCAGAATGTAAATGAGCATTATATACCTATTTTAGGGAGTACACATCCTCCACAACATGATTATGGGAGGGTTGAAGCATATCAATATTGTGAGGGCTTTCGCTTCCAAGATTTGCTTCAAACTCAAGGAGGTTTCTCTCGAGATAACCAACTTGTTTATGGAGGATATAATTCATATAAGAGTTATGAGAGAGTTGACGGTGATAGTGATGATGGTGATACTGATGATGATGCGAACATTAGAGATGAAGATGAGAGAGACGATAGTAATGAGAGAGGTGCATGTGATGAGAGAGCTGGTAGTAATGAGAGAGGTGTATGTGATGAGGATCAAGATGGCGTTCCATCAAACCACGGTTCAACCTCTTCTCCATACAATTATGATCGAAGTGTTAAAAGGAAGGGTTTTGACACACCAATAGATCCAATTACAAGAAAAAAAGAGCTTTGTTTGTATATAACAACAAAGTAAGTTGAAACTTCTAAAAACTAACTTATTAAGGTTTATTTTCAGGTATGAAAAAAATTACTTATTATTGTGTAATTATTTGTTTAATAAAAGTTTGTTATTATATATTTTCAGGTTCAATAACGCATCGTGTGGACGTGCAATCGGATATATTTTGAGGTCCAATTTTAAAGGAGCATGACACTCTTGGGAAAAGTAGATTCAATGTGCAAGGATGAACTCTTTAAAGAGTTTAAGGTAAGAACCAACACTAATTGCCATATTCTTTTCAATTTTGATCACTTTAATGTAGCATTATGAAAATTATCAACTGAATAGATAAAGAAGTGTGCTGGTAATTGCCTTGTTATTTGTAACCATAAATTATCAACTGAATAGCAGGGACTGATTTGTGTTATAATTTGTTCTTATTTCTTGTTTACTCTTTAATACCATTTAATTTCTTTAGTTATTACATCATCTTGCAAATTCTGAACAAGATAACACAATACGATTAATAATTTCTATACTTTGAAATTCTGTGCACTATTTTTTACTTGGTATATATATTATTTGGTAGAAAAAATATTCCTTTCATGAGGAAGATGAGTCGATTGTTTGTAATATTTGGGAAGATAAGGCTAGGATAGCCTTGAATCAATAATTGACACGAGCTTGCAAGAAAGCCATGTCAAAAGGAAACACTACAAATATTATAGATTGCCTTGATAAAGGTCCTGCTTGGATAAACAATGACAACTGGAATCAAATGATCAAAGATGTTTGGTCCACCCCTGAATTTCAAATGAGGTCGGAATCTGTTAGGAGGAATCGATTAACCAAAACAGATGGCAAAATAAGCACTCATTCTGGAGGAACAGTGTTATTTGCATCATATCGAGCTAACATGGTAAGGGTTTTTTTTATGCTTCAGATAATGAATTAAAAATTTTATATTTATCTTTTATAATATTTATTAATCTTGAAAGCAAGAGGAAGCTGGTGGAAAAGAACCTCCATGGTATGATGTCTTTTCAGCTTTGCATCAAAGTACTAAGCAGTCTGGTAGCTTTGTCGACAACAAGTCTAAAAAAGTGGTTGTATGTATTTTTATTTGATTATTTATTTATATAACTTAAGTATTATTTAACATTCAAATGAATTTATTATTGCATGTATTTTATTTGTAGGAAAATTATAAAATGGAGATGATTTCAAAGTATGGAACTAATCAGGAAAATCTTCCTTCATTTGATGGAGCAGCTTGGTGTGTGGCTTCAGGAGGAGTTACAAAGGTTAGGGTATATGGTGCACCTCGTATGCCAAAATCTATAGTTAGTACAAGCTCTTCATCACATTCGTACTCGGTGGAGTCATCATATCCTAGTCCATCGTATCAAGCATTGCAAAAGGAGATAAAGAATAAAGAAGAGGAGATAAAGAAAAAAGATGATTTTATTCTTGAAATGAAATGGCAAATGGATTCCATGAAAGAATATCTTGTGAACAATTTTGGATACCATTGTGGGACATGAAATATTGGCCAAGGTATGCCACCACCTTTGGCCCCATCAATGCCGCCACCTATAACTCCCCAGATAATGACACTTATGGGTCCCACATCTCAACCAATTTATCGACCTACACCTCGACCACTATATCCTGATTCATCTTATGTCGATCCATAATATCATGGTTCGTCTCCGCAACCAGCAACATGATTGTATCTTTTGTTGTTTTCTTTTTATTGTATTTCGACTTATTTGTATTAATGCAAGTTTAACTAAATTTTTATAATATGAATATTATTTTTATTCCATTTTTTATTAGTGATACAATTATTTTTAATATTAATTTATGTTGGTTATATATATTCTACAACTTTTAAAATATCCATAAATAATTAATTAAACAAATTAAAAGTCATTTTGATAAATAAAAAAATTAATTTAATAAAAATAATATAGTCAGCATCTAATTTTCCGTTGCTGATTGTAAACAATTCATCAATCAACAATGAAAAATCCGTTGTTGATTCACAAAACTAACAAAGGATTTTCCGTTGCTAAAATTAGCAACTGAAAATCCGTTGCAAATATATGCAACGGAAAATCCGTTGCTAGTTTATGAGCATCGGATTATCCATTGCTGATTGTAAGCATCAGAATTTCTGTTGCTGCCAAATCAGCAACGGACAAATTCGTTGCTAAAAAATCAGCATCGACAAATTTACATCCGATATTTGCCGTTGTTGATTCCATTGCTAAATTGTTTTAGCAACGGATTCTAGTTTTATTTGCAACGGAGTAGTTAGTTGCTAATTAATATATTTTTTAGTAGTGACAATTATTACACTCTCAAACATTTTTTTAGTTAGATAAGGATAAAAATTTTAAGACTACTTGTAAGGTTATATAAAATCACTGTAAACTTTCAGAATATACATAAGAAAATAATAAAGAGAAAAAGTAAGCTGTTGTGTTTTTTCTTGAAACAAAACCTACGTGAGTTTTGTTCAACAATGTAACCTTTTCCAAATCATAGGCCTTTATGTTATTAAGCAATATAATTAAATACAATTTTAAGCTTAGGGCTGGACAATAATGTTTTTTAACATAAAAATGAATAATAAGGAAAAAATCTAGACTCAAGTCATTGGTTTAATTAATAATTTAAATAATATGATTAAAAAAATGCAACAAATATAAATAAGTAGACAAAAAAATAACAACAAAAAAAAGATAAAAAGAACCCGATTTGAGCCAACCCGGGTTATGAAACAACTTAATGTTGAATGATAAAACTGAAAAAAAAAAAACTCAGTTAAACCCAGTTAAATTGCAAACTTTGCAACAATGGATATAAGATTGGAATAATCTCATAGAAAAAAATACAAGAAAAAAATCAAAAACAAATTCCTAATAAATCAAATGAGAACATGATAGCTCTAAAAAACAAAAATGAAAAGAAAAAAGTGAAGTTCAATCTCCAGTGAATAAAATGTTGAAGGACAAAATTAAGAGATATAATTTAAAATAAGGTAAAAAAAACTCGGTTTGAGCCCACCCAGGTCAAGATGTAAAAATATTTGACCCGGTTATGATACCAGGGTGATTGCGTTCAAAAGAAAATTGAATAAAATCATGAAGTTCAATTACCGAATAACTTAATGTTGAAGGAAATATATATATATATATATATATATATATATATATATATATAAGAAATTTAATTAAAAAAAGTAATAAAAAAAATATAAGTCAACCCCGGTTAATCTGTAAACCCATGACCTTAAAAATCATGAAATCCTCGACATAAAATCATGCAAGCTCCAATCTGGTTGAACTCCCTTTGGAGGTACGAGTTGAAATCTTGGAAAATTCAAGTATTGAAGGGCTAATGGCTGTCGCTATCAACGTGAAAGAGGATTGGAGAACTTCCTTCAGAGATTATCTACTCACTACGGAGTTGCCCCTACAAAGAAATGAGGTCATTCATTTAACTCTCTTATTCATTGAAGGGCTAATGGCAATTAAGTATTGTTTAGTGGATGAGGTTTTATATAGACGATCTGTCCTAACTCTCTTATTCAAGTGCTTATCTCCTAGAGAAAGCTTTTATGTTTTGAGGGAATCCATAAGGGAATCTATGGTTTACACACCGACTCTAGAGCTCTTGTCACTCAGGTCATCGTTATAGGATTTTACTAGCCAAGAATCCTGAGCGATGTGGTCATCTTGATGAAAAGATGTAACCAATGTCAAAAGTTTACATTAGTCTCGAGACAACCCTATACAAAATTAACAACCATATCTTCTCCATTTCCTTTCTCCAAATAGGAAATGGACGTATTAGGTTCTTCCCAAAGACTGCAGGGAACAAACAATTTGTTAAGGTGGCTGTGGGCTACATCATCAAATGGGTGGAGGCAAAAACTTTGATAGATATCACTACCAACTTGTAGATTTGGAATTCCAAAAATCTTAATCACTAATAACGAATTCTATCACGAATGGGCCCCTGAATCCAGTGTTCATAAAAATCTCACTCCATATATTATATAATATTTCGAATTCTATCATGATACAAATGTGAAAGACATTGTCTTACAAATTAATCTTGATGAAGATTCCCGACTTTGTCGGTCTAGGACTTCAATAATTCAGCAAGTTGTGTTCTTTAATTCACATTTATTTTTGGAGAAAGACTTTGATTGGGAAAATTAAGAGTAGTGAGGTTTAATATCAGGTCCAACTACAAATTAGTCCTCAAACTATGATAGTGATTTCAGTACAATCTTCAAACTAACAAGTTCTTATGTTTTACTGTTTTTCCATCACTTGCCAAAAAACCAAGTTCTCCAATGACACTTCATTCTAATGTGATCTATATTTTTCGACTTCTAGCATGTGACTATGTGTTGATTTTCAAGCTCAAGTTTTCTTTTTTTCGGTAAAAAAAAACTTTTATTAACACAAAAATAACTCGTTAAAACTATGTTTTGATATCATATTTGAACAAAATTAGTATCACGAAAAAGAAAAAACAAAGCAAAAGATATTCCAACGGAAGAAGAGATTAAGTTAATTCAAATATTATGAGGAAAGTTCTAGTTGAGTATGAATAAATTTGTTATTATTCTACACAAGAATTGTGTTAATGTGTGATGGAAAATTTCTTTTTAATATATTATATATGTTAGAAAATTCTAATATATATTGATGGATCAACATATTCTATACGCAACTCATTTGCTTAAGAGATCCATGAATACAAGGGCCAAAGACAGGATGACGACCTAACATGCATAAGCTTGACAGAATACCAGGCTTAGGCAACATGAGTTTAGTTTTATTTCCAAACTTATCACCTTTGGCTCGGCTACACGCTGAGCCAAAATGCTTGTGGGCTTGACAAGATATGAGACCTAACTCTATTGGGCTTGGTTAAGTGCTAAGCCTAAGCAATTGTAGAGTTGACAAGATGTCAGATCGCATGTGGGTTTGGCAAGACACCATACCCAAATCCCTTGGGCTCTGCTACATGGTGAGCCCAAACACATGTGAGCTTGGCAAGATGCCAGATCCAAATCTTTTGGGCTCGGCTACATGCGGAGCCTAAATATGTGTGAGTCTGACAAGATGCCAGATTCAATTCCTTTGGTCTCGGCTACAAGTTGAGCATAAGCGCATTTGAGTTTGTAAAGATACCAGAATCAAAATTCTTGGGTTTATAATCATTCTAGATCCAAACATATAGTCGATGGTTGTTATTGGCCTTATGTTGGGTCATAAGGCTATCCCTATGACCCTTATAAGAGCTTAGGATCATCTTTTTTATTTATTTACTCGCATATATAGTTCTTGATTTATTTGATTACATTTATACATAAAATTTTAATTTGTACTTAAAATGTTTTATAGAAAACCAAAATATTTGACCTCCGATGGAGCACGTGTCACATAACTAGTCCTATCTACTAGTAGTTGAATTACACCAATGAATGGTCCAACCCTTCATTAATGATGTAGGGGCATATATCAATACGTTTAAAAATAAGTCTAAATGTATCAAATGAGTTTTCTGATGAAAGCAAGTGCAATTTTTAATATGATAATTAAATAAAATTAAACTTTTATGAAAATAAATCTAAATGTATCAAATAAGGTTTTTTTTTTAAAAAAATGATAATGAATGTAATTTCTAATGTAATCATTAAATCACACTAAAATTTTATGAGCGCGTTTTACATATCCAATCATTAAATCACATTTACTAATCTTTGAATTAAACACCAATAAGAGGTCCAATTAAAAATAAAACTAATTCTTCTAAGTAAATTCACTACCATAAAATCGACGAATACAAACAGAAATACCGATAAATTTTTTCTGTCGATATTTTATGGTGATCTTTACCGACTGAATTTTTTCCATTGCTAACTCTATCAGTAAACATCGATAGAAATATGTCGTCGGTATTGTCGCACGTGTGCGGCGTCGCGGCGATCGCCCACCCTCAAGGAAAAACATGGAATGGTATATTCCTGGAAAATGTGTAGAGACAAGGAATTCTTGTCTCCTATCAGTGAAAAATATGGATTGGGAGTCGCCACCTAGTATTCTGGTTACTAGAAACCCTAACTGGTCTTTAGAGATCAGGTACGGAGACTGGTTGCGTAAAGGGAAGGTATTAGCACCCCAACTACGCCCTACCTAAGGTAGGCTGCATTGTTTTAATGTCTGATAAAATCTAAGGTCGTGTTGTGGTTTCTTATTGTTCGGAATACGCATTACGTGTAATGTCATACCCTAGGTTCTATTGTCCGAAAAAAGAATTAAATATCTGAAATACGCATTACGTGTAATGTCATACCCCGAATACTAAAAGATAAACAAAATAAAATTTTTTGTTGTTTTTGAAATTTTAGCCAATGTTCTCATGACTTTAATAAACTAGTTATTAAAGCCAAAATGCATGCTAAAACATTGTTTTTTGGTGTATGAAAAATACAATATAATTTTTTTAGCTTTGAGACACTTGGCCGTATGCACAAAACATTTTTTTTCTATTTTTTGTATTTTTTCATATTTTGGAAGTTTTGATGAAAACCGGGTATTTTAATACCGGATTCGTATTTTTTTAAAAAAAATGACAGAAAACAAATCGAGATTAAACAAAACAACATAAAACAATACACTCGGGAAATCAAAAATATTGAAAAATATTTTTTCTTTCAAAAAAAAAATTGAAATGGGCCGGACTCGACCTAGATCAGTGGGCTGGGTCTGACCCGGCCCAAAACCAAATGGGTTGGTTACTGTGCACCAACATAGTAACCAGCCCCTTCACCATTTGCTGCAGAACGTGAATTATTCACGTTCTGCATGCAAATGCAGGCAGGGGCTGAGGAAGAGGAAACAAAACGGGGCAGCAGGAGGTTACCTAGAGCGGCGGCGGCGGTGCTGTTGTCGCGGTGGAGGGACTGTCGTGGTCGGCAGAGCTGCTCCTTCTTCTTCCTCTCCCTCCTCTGTTTTTTTTTGCTCTTTTTTGCTTCTTCTTTCTTTCTTTTTCTTTCGGTTTTTCGGTCTCTCTCTTCTCTTTGTTCTCGGTCTCCTTTTTTTTTTCTTCTTCTTCTTCTTCCTTTTCCTCTTTTCCTCTCTCTCGGTCTCCCCTTTTCTTCTTTTTTTTGGTCCCCCTCTTTGGGTTGCCTCCCCTGTTTTTATAGCCAAAAACATGTGAGGGGACGTGGCTAGGGCGGCCACTGTGCGACCGCCCCTTCCAACACGTGGAAAGTGGTTGGCAATTCGGCATCTTTTAGAAGGTAGGCAGCGTCTTTTTGAAGGATGGATGGCGGTGACAGAGGAAGGAAGAAAAAATCTTCTTCTTCCCCTGTTTCGCGTGTCTAGGGGAAGAAGAAGATGGTGTCGTTTCAAAACAGCACCGTTTCTAGCTTTCTTCTTCTTCTTTTTTTGAACAGTATATGAAACGGCGCCGTTTTGGACAAAACGCGCCGTTTCATTTAAAAGGAAAAGGCAGCAAAACGTGACAGAGTTTACATTGGTCCTCAATTTGTGATTTGTTCAATCGAGACCTCAATTGCAATTTCGATTTAAAAATTAATGCAATTGCATCCCTGCCAAAATCCAACAGCGCCCCTGAAGTTGGCCGCCTTTTTCACTTTGATCCTTGGTCTTGAATTAGTGCAATTTGACCCTCAATTGAGCAATAAACTTCTAATTTCTTCAATTAGGCCCCTGACCGGTTTTAATTCCAGCCCCTCTACTTGCGCGCCTTTTCCATTTTAGTCCTTGGTTTCGGATTTCTCCAATTAAGTCTCTAATTGACCATCAAACTTCAATATTTATGCAATTAAGCCCCTGATTTGACCAAACTAACTTCCAAAAATTATAATTTGATCCCAGAACTTTAATTTCTTCCAATTAAAGCCCAAATTAACTCCAAAATCAATTTTTCTTGCAATCAAAACCTCCATAAATTCAATTAAACTCTCAATAAAATTTAATTGAGTCCATAAACATTTGATTTTGGACTTTTCTTCCTCAAATTGAATTTTCTTTGTCAATAGGGCTATTATCAGTCAACAAAATATTGTCAAATTTTAATTTTTGTATTTTTAAACCTCCCCAACCAATTTTTGACCATTTTCTAAGCGTTCTGGCATCCTTTTTTCACTGTTATTTTTTTAGAATATTTTCTTGATTTTTTTGTATTTTATTATTTTGTATTTTGTATTTTGTATTTTTATTATTTTTTGTGCGGGACCAAAAATGCGTTACAACAGGTATATACCAAGGAAATCCCAGTCAGAATAGAAGGAATAAAAAAACCAAACAATACAATGACATGTAAGTTCTTACAGACACCGTTGTTGACAGAATTACAGTGGGATTCAAACAGGCAAACTATACAGTGACGTGACAGAATTGCTAATAGAGTTACCATCAGAATAATTCCATCAGTAAATCCATTGGTAATATTTAATATATGACCTAACACTCAAGATTTACCTCAAGGATTGCGGAGGATGGATTATTGTAATAGGGTTCATGGTTTTATTAATTACGCAATATCTAACCCAAGAAATATTAGTGGAGGTGGTATTAGGTGTCTATGCAAAAGGTATAAGAACAAAAAGTTTCTCGATCCAAATATTGTAACGATTCATCTTCTATAAAAAAAAGTTCATGGAGGAATACTTGTGTTGGTATGCACACAAAGAACTATTTGTTCCTCACGAGATCATGATAAAAAAAGATGGTTGGGTCAACTTCTAGTGCTAGCAACGTGCGTGAAGTTGTTGATGATAACAGTAATCCTTATAAGATTATGATTATGGATGCGATGAAAATGAATCAGGGCCATGGCGGTCAATGTCAATTCATGGATGAAGAACCTAAAGCAGACGCGACTAGGTTTTTTTTATCTTTTGAAAGATTCTGACGGACCATTATAGGATGGTTGCACAAATCATAGTAAATTATCAGTCATTACTTAGGTGTTTACCATCAAGTCGCATTATGGGTTGAGTGAGGCTGGTTATGATTGAATTGTCGAATGAGTGAGAAGCATTTTACTTGAAGGAAATGTTAAAGAGAACTCTATGTTGCTAAGTCCATGATGAAACCCCTTGGTCTAAGATACCAGAAAATTAACATGTGTCCAAACTTCTGTATGCTGTATTACCTTGAAAATGATAAGGTACTGAGTGTAGGACATGTGGGCATTCCAGTTATAAACCCAGAACTAGCAGGGGAAAGACTCTTGTCGTATATGTTGGGGTTTCGATATGTGAGGTTTATATTATTAAAGAGATATCAACATTTATCTCGTACTATTTCAAATCTCAATTGACAAAAATAATCAATCATGTTCCAAGGCATGGCGATGGTGGTGAAGTGCCTTCGAGTGAGAACTTGTCAATATTCTCCAATCTTAGATGACTCGTACAAAAAAATATTGTTAGGGGAAGATATTTTTCTAAAATAGAATTTAGACAAGCACATAATTATATGTTATTTAACTACGATGAACTAAGACCTTTTATTCAATAAGTGTACTACTTAAACTTTGTTATTAATGAATTATTTCTCTCTTGTAATATTACAAACTTATACATTATTGAATACCTCATAAGCAACATTGTCAATATTTACTGTCTAAAAACTCATAGTTAATCGAATCCTAAATCTTTCGATTACAAGATAAACAATTTGCCACGTGATTCAAAACACATATAAGTACTATTTAATTATCATTATCAATCAGAATACTTAATTTCTTTAAACATTTCTTGTTCACTATTCATCGTTGTAGTTTATGTACCAGCTTTATAAATTGGGAGGGAATGTTAGTGCTACATTGTATTTATTAAGTTTGGGTCCTGAAAGAAAGATGAAGTGTTAGAATGAACATTTTGTCAATGGATACATGTTTCAAATTGAAGAATATAGGTAAGGTAAAAAGATATATAACAGTGGGTTTTGTGTTAAGGGATCAACTTTTAATGAGTTTAAAGTTGACTATTATGGGAAATTAGAAAAGGTAATTGAATTGCAATATCATAGTGAGCAGAATAAAGTGTTATTGCTCAAATACTATTAATATGACACAACTGACAGAAGAATCAAAGTAGATCCCATCATGGTTTGGTTGAAATAAATTCAAACGCTAGACTTCGCAACGTCAATGATGTCTTTTTTTTCACCGAACCATGCCAACAAGTTTATTACACATACACCCCTTTCTTTAGAAAGGATCGTTCAAGAGTTGATTGATTATCCATATTGAAAACCAAACCCAGGGGTCGTGTCGAGGTTGTTAAGGATGAGAACGATGAATTAAACATAGGAGATGATGTCTTTCAAGTTAATGAGTTGGTTGATCTATATTGAGTTGCTTCATTAATTGACTTAGAAGAAAATTCAAATTTTTGCATCTTCGATAATAGTTTTATTGATGTTGACACTGAGAAGTTGAATGTTGTTCTGAGCTCCAGGAGACAAGCACAAGTCGATAGAGATCATTATAACAATGAAATCAACGTAGACGATTACGATAGAGCTGATAATGAGTCAATTGAAAAAGAAGAAGATAATTTTAACTAACTATCAAAACACGAAAGTGTAATCTATAAAATATAATGTAATATTTATTGATGAAATTCCTTACAAAGAAGTATTTATTTTATTATTGTTTTGTGAACATGTGTTACTGTGTTGTGAGTGCAACTTTTAATTTAAGTATTTACAAGATGGATAGATAGGGAATGCAAACTTTTTATGATGTCGGACACTATTTCACATCAATAGAAATACTAACAGTTCATGTCCGTCTGTGTATTCCAGAGGCGAAAGGAACTGTTCCCCTCCCCCCGACATTATTCATGGAACACCACACCAATGGAAATACCGATGGTTTATGTCCGTCGATGTATTCTAGAGGTAAAAGGAAATTGTTCCCCTCACATGTCGGTGATGGCAATTAAAGTTCACTAATTGAGTGAGATTCGCCTTCATGTCTGATTTTATATTATTATTAAAAAAGATGGTAGGTTTTTCCATGAAATCACCAATGGACTGCGAATTCCAATGCACTAGTAATTAATGCATTTCTGACTATTTACTTTAACAATTTTATCGACAGAATCACGGACAAACTAAAAACTGACTGGAGGGGTTTTTGAAATTTTTAGTGCGAAATGAAAATTTCAAGGGGATGTTACTAAGGGAATCACCGATGGACTGTTTAAAAATAATAATATTTAATAGTTTGTTGGTAATTCCGTCTGTAAACCATATTATAAGAACCCAACGAGCGCAGCAGAACTTCAATTTTTTTTCTCTCGGCTTGAAAATCACTTTCTCAAATTCTCTCCTTAATTCTTTACAGTTACATTTTGTCTTTCAAACATTAAGGCTAGAAATCAAGCTTTCTTTCTCTCAACACAATCAACAAGTATATGTGGTGAATGTTTTCACATATTTTCTTCTTATTTTTCTTCTTTTCTTTGGTTTATTAACAATTTATTTTGATTTTTTTTTTGTATAACACAGTTCAATTCTGAAATTAAGCACACCATTAAGGTAAGAATTTTTCATTCCTAAGGCGTAGATTTGTTTTTGTATTATTTTTTCTTTTTTTGTCTATATTGCAATAATGTTTTATTGTTTTGTTGAATTTTAATTTTTATTGTCAAATTTGTTGTTCAATGTCAATTGAATATCTAGGATTAAATTTAATTACAAAAAATTCTTGTCAATGTAAAGGAGGTGTCCCTTCATAGCGGGATTCATTCAACTGTAAGTACAAGGCACAGTAGAACGACAACCTTGTAATCGATAACGAGCACTTCGGAACTGGATTTCGCGGCCTTGTTTGATCAAAGAGTGCAAGAACATATGACTCATCGAAATGAAAAATATGAATGACTCTCTACGGATTATGAAGACTCCTCCTTATGGTCACAGATATTAGATCACAAATGGGTGGTGTATGTGCACCCCCTTATTGGCCTTATGGTCTTGGGAACAATCAGCCTCCTTCTCCTCCAGCGCCATATTTGTTCTAGTTTCATAATATTTGAATGTATAAATTTTTAATAAATATTTGGCTTTTATATTAAGATAATTTATTTTTACATGAATTTTATACAAATTTAATTTTTTTTAATCATTTTCTATTTCTGTTCAATATATTTTTTTTAAAAAAATTATTTTTAATTATTACGGACGGGGTTACCGACGAAATAATTCCGAGAGTTGGAAAAAAATTACTGCAAATGCCACTTCAACTATTACATCATCGAAAGAATTATTCATTTTGTATATTCCAAAGAGTTGGAATAAAATTGTTGCAGATGCCAATGCCAATCACCAACAAAATAATTATGTCGGTATATTCCAGCGTGTTTTTTTTTGTGTGCATTATCCGTTTGTAAAACTATCGAGTTTTTTTTATTATTGACAGACTTGCCGACAAACCGTTCAACGCTTCCATCCACACGATGTTTAATCCTGTACACCCAACAATTGCCAACAACATTCATTGAAGGATGAAAAGGAACAAAGGGCCTAGTGTCATTAGAACACAAGGCCCAAATTTCATCTCGCATAGCACCATGCTAAGCCTCATACCTGTTAGCATCAGAGAACACAATGGGTTCATAGTTAGGAGAAGAGATCACTTGACAGATAGGGGCAACAGAGGTAGCTGCAGACGCGTCAAATGTGTGGTCTTGGGTAGCCATGGACGAAGGACCATATGACGCTAATGAGGGTGAGATGGTGGAGAACCTGAATTTGTAAGCTGCTGAAGAGGATAAGAGGAGAGATCAACAATGAGTTATAGATTGGGCGGAGAACTTGATGCAAACCAGGTGGCAAGACACCCAAAACAACAAAAAAGATTGACATTGTTGGGTCATAAATTTCACAACTAGGCACTTTAAGTTTCTTATGTAATGATTGGAGTTTCATTCCCGTTTCCTCATGTTGCTTTTATTTCCCTAATTAATTTGGGGTAGTTTGCTTTAGGAGTCTAAGAGTTTAACTTTCTTTTCGTTTCTCCATTCAGCTTTTATTTCCTAGTTAATGCAGTATTGTTTCCTGATCTAAGGGAGTTGTTTTTAGGAGTCTAAGAGGTCAGTTCCTCTATTTATTTGATGGTATTGGCTTTGCGACAGGTATGATGGAATAAAAAATAAAAAAACTTCTTTGAGTAGTTAAACTCAAAAATCTTTCTTTTTTCTGTTTTCTGCGGAATTACAGATCGAAGAAACCCTTGTGTGTTGGAACGCGTGTGAGTTCCGTTCTAGTCTGCATCAGTTTGGTATCAGAGCTCGGTCAGCTATCGTCGTTATGGCACCAAAGAGACGTGCAAACCTGCCGAACCTACGTGAACAACCGTTGGATGAAGTCTATGAGCGCGATGAGATTGCACGATTACAACAGCAAGTCGAGACGTTAACGCGGCAGTTAGCAGCGTCGATGGCTCAACATCAGGATCAGAATCCACAAAACATGGAAGAGGAGTCCGAAAGTGATGAAAATCCATTCGCCCCTCAACTAGCACAGAGGAGACCAGCGAATGATGAATCAAGGCATTGGGAGATAAGCCTCAAAATCAACATACCAAAGTTCCATGGTGGTTTGCAAACGGATGAGTACCTCGACTGGATCAATACCGTAGATGAAGTTTTGGAATTTAAGCAAGTTCCAGAAGACAGACGGGTGGCCCTAGTTGCAACAAGGCTCAGAGGTCGGGTTGGAGCTTGGTGGCAACAGGTAAAGAAAACAAGGGCTCTACAGGGGAAAGGAAAGATCACGTGTTGGGACAAGATGAAAAAACACATGCGTTTTGTGTTTTTACCATACAATTACACACGGACACTTTACCAACGGTTACAAAATCTAAGACAGGGCAACCGATCAGTTGATGACTACACTACAGAGTTCTACCAATTAGTTTCACGAGATGCGATTGCAGAGGACGAGGAGTCGCGGGTGGCGCGATATATTGGGGGATTGCAGATTCAATTCCAAGATGTCATTAATATGTTTGATGTGTTGAGTGTGTCTGATGCTCACCAGAGAGTAGTGTAGTTAGAAAAACAACAGGGGCGCAGAAATACGGGGGGCATAAATTTTGGAGGTTCGGGTGCAGGAACGAGCATTAACAACGGACAAACAGGGAACATGAGTTTCAGGGGTTCCAATACAGGTGGTGCAAGTAGCAGTAGCAGCAGACGAGCAACCATTCCACCATCTACTATTACCAAACCCACTGTGCCCACTCACACAACGGCACCGACCACAGGTTTTCGTTGTTTTAATTGTGGAGAGCCAGGACATAGATTCGCAGAATGTAAGAAAGGACCACGGAGGGGATTATTTTTGGACGTCGAAGAAAACATCAGGGAGCAAGAAGGTGATTTTGAAACAGAACCAGTTTATGATGAGGAGGAGCGACTAGAGGGAGATCATGGTCCCTTATTGATGATTCACAAGAAACACGTGGAATATTGCCAAGGGGAAGGTGTGGAAATCAAACCTAGAACAACCTATAACAGCACAGAGATCATTGAAGAGCATTTAGAGGGGGATATTGGACCAGTATTAATGATCTGACATAGTTGCTTAGCACCTCGTGGAGTAGAAGATGACTGGTTGCGTACCAATGTATTCCAGTCCACTTGCACAATTAGCGGGAAGGTTTGTCGATTCATCGTTGACTCATGTAGTTGTGAGAATATGGTGTCCGAAGAGGTGATCCGTAAGCTACACCTGGCAACAGAATCCCATCCGCGACCATATAAACTAACATGGCTAGATAAGAAGAATGATGTTACAGTGACAAGGCGCAGCTTAGTGTCTTTTTTCAATCGGTGCAACCTACAAAGATCAGGTTTGGTGTGATGTGGTTTCCATGGACGCTTGTCATCTATTATTGGGCAGACCATGGTTATATGACCGACGTGTGATGTATGATGGGTTCTTGAATACGTGCACTTTCATGTTTAATTCAATCAGGGTTGTGTTGGTACCAAAAAAATAAGTTACAGGCAGCATTCCAAAAGGAGAAAACAACAATTTATTGGCAATGGCTAAGTTTGAAGCGGAAATTAAGGAATCTAGAGTGGTTTACATACTGATCGGAAGAATGGAAGTTGAGGATAGCATTATTCCGGGCAGCGTTGAACCATTATTGCAGGAGTTTGGAGATGCATTTCCAGCTGAGCTTCCTGAAAGCCTACCCCCATTAAGGGACATTCAGCACCACATTGATCTGGTGCCGGGTGCCAATTTACCCAACAGACCACATTATCGGATGAGTCCGAAGGAGCATGAAGAATTACAGCACCAAGTAGAGGAATTGTTAGTGAAAGGACATATTCGAGAGAGTCTTAGTCCTTGCACGGTACCTGCCCTTCTGACCCCAAAGAAAGATGGGACATGGCGAATGTGTGTTGACAGCAGGGCCATCAATAAAATTACGGTTCGTTACAGGTTTCCAATCCCACAGTTGGATGACTTGCTGGATCAGTTGAGTGGGGCCATAATATTCACGAAGTTGGACCTGAAGAGCGGATATCACCAGATTCGTATCCGACCGGGAGATGAATGGAAAACGGCCTTCAAAACTCGAGAAGGACTTTTTGAGTGGATGGTCATGTCGTTCGGGTTGTCTAATGCCCCAAGCACATTCATGCGGGTGATGAATCAAGCCCTGCGGCTCTACATTGGTAAGAGCGTGGTGGTATATTTTGATGATATTTTAATTTACAGTGTTAATCCTAGGATGCATCTACAACATCTTCAGGAAGTTTTGGATGTGTTACGCAGGGAGCAGTTTTTCGCAGCAAAAATAAAGTGTGTGTTCTTAAGTGACCAGGTCTTGTTCTTGGGGTATATCATTTCTTCTGAAGGGCTCTCAGTAGACGATTCAAAAATTGAAGCCATCAAACAGTGGCCACAGCCGCAAAATGTGACTGATGTCCGAAGCTTCCATGGGTTGGCCTCGTTCTATCGTCGTTTCATTCCACACTTTAGTGGCATAATAGCCCCAGCGACTGATTGTATGAGGAGCAATGGCAAGTTTACGTGGACACCTAAGGCCGAGATAGCCTTCCAAGAAATCAAGCAACGACTGACCACTGCCCTAGTACTTGTCCTACCAGACTTCTCAAAACCTTTTGAGATACACTGTGACGCCTCAAAGCTAGGAATCGGGGCGGTTCTGAGCCAAAATGGCAGGCCTGTTGCCTTCTTCAGTGAGAAACTCTCAGGGGAAAAGTCACGGTACAACACCTATGACATTGAATTCTATGCAGTGGTTCAAGCAGTAAGGCATTGGCGGCATTATCTATTTCTTCAGGAGTTCGTTTTATTCACTGATCATGATGCCCTTAAACACATGGGGAGTCAAGATAAGATTTCATCTCGACATGCATCCTGGGCTGCATACCTACAACAATTCACTTTTGTCATTAAACATAAGGCGGGCACACAGAATCGAGTGGCTGATGCCCTCAGTCGTCAAAAAAATTTGCTGGTTGACATGCGTGTCAAGGTATTGGGTTTCGACTCCTTTCAAAAGTTGTATGTCTCTGACCCTTTCTTTGCTGTTGTGATAGAGAAAATTCAGAACAACCAACAAAGTGATTTTGTCCTGCAAGACGGGTTTGTTTTCAAGGGCACCCAATTGTGTATACATGATTGTAGTCTACGGACCAAGATCATACAAGAGCTGCACGGAGAAGGGCATGTGGGAAGAGACCGAACTTATTTGCTGGTGGCTGCGTCCTATTTCTGGCTATCACTGCGTAAAGAGGTTGGGCGTTTTGTTGCGCGATGTCAGGTCTGTCAAGTTGCCAAAGGGGGAGCTACCAATGCCGGTTTGTACATGCCACTTTTTGTTCCAATACGACCATGGTCCGACATCAGCATGGATTTTGTTTTAGGCCTCCCACGTACCTAACGGGGGTTTGACTCTATTTTCGTGGTAGTAGACAAGTTTTCAAAAATGGCTCATTTTATCCCGTGTAAGAAAACGACAGATGCTGTTAATGTGGCTGAGTTGTTCTTTCGAGAAGTTTATCGGTCGCATGGGCTGCCAGAGTCAATCGTATCAGATAGGGACACTCGTTTCCTAAGCCATTTCTGGCGGAGTCTTTGGAAGATGGTCAATACTCGCTTGAATTTTAGTAGTGCTTATCACCCTCAATCAGATGGGCAAACCAAGGTAGTGAACAGGTCGTTGGGAAATCTCCTTCGCAATTTGGTAGGTGATCAGTTAAAATCTTGGGACAAGAAACTTGGCCAAGCAGACACTACTAAAAATAAGGGGTATTAGCATCTGAATTTAGCAACGGAATTATCCGTTGCTAAATTCAGTAACAGATTTGCAACGGATTAAACATATATTATTTTTTTAATATTAGCAACAGAATTTAGCAATGGAAAATCCGTTGCTAAAGACAACGTAAAGTTTGCAACGGATAATCCGTTGCTAATTAAAAAAATAATTATTTAAATTTTAATATAAAACCAAAATGATATAAACCGTTGATTACTTTTGATAAAAGAAAATCTCAACCGTCTAATATTTTTACACCTACAGGACTCCCCCCACCCTACACCCTTAGAAACGTAAAAGAACAACAAAACCAGCACCTTCCCATCTTCTTCGTCCCCAAAACCAGCAGCTGAAATTCCCATCTTCTTCGTCCCTAATAACACACTTAGCTGTAGAAAAATCACCCTCTCTTCATCGATTTGATTTTTCTTTGTCCCAAACTTTTCATCTTCTTCTCATTCGTCTTCAACATCACTAATTTTTTTTCTTGATCTTCTTCTCCTTCATCTTAACAGTTTCAATCTTTATCTGTAAACCACCAAAATCACAGACCCATGGCAACATCGAACCAGACCCAGCATAATCACCAAAGAACATCCTGATTTACCCCTTCTCTCTGTAAATGGGGTGGGTTTTGCAGTATTTTCTTTATTAATTCAGGTAATTAATTTAGGATTTATATTTCTCTCTGTTGAAATCTAACTTACCCTAAAACGTTTTAATCTAAATTTTCCAATCTCAGGTGTTATTCTGTCTTGTAGATTCATCCCGTTCACCTATAACTCAAGAACACAGGTACTAATTTTTTTTTATCGATACTTTGAATAATGGTTTTATGCTATTAATTCGATAATATAAGGGTTATGAAATGTTTTTACCATGATCTATAACATAATTATGCATGTTTAATTGAAAATTTATGAAAACCCCCAATTTAATTTTTAGGGTTACGGTTCACAAATTGAGTGATTTTAGGCAATTGGAAAAATGTTTGCAATTCATGTGTCTGGAAGAGAGTGATTGATGGAAATTATGCATCAGTTCAATTTCTTCACTTTCACAGAGGTGTTTCATGATGTTATAACTTGCTATCGTTCTGGTTCAACTTTTTAACTTGTGCTCTATTTCTATAAATTTTAAGTGTTACAGGAGTGTATGGATGCTGTTGAAATCTAGATAGTCTAGCAACTAGTTAACCTGTGATGCTCTGCTTCTGTAGCAGTCCAAATTTTTCTTTTTTTCTTGCTGTGAATATTTGATTGAGCATGCACTACATTGTTTGTTGCGCTACGTGTGGTAATTATCATATCAACATCATACACAGTGCTATCAGTTGTTTATTCTACCCGTGGTTACTGTTATAAATTTTGATTTTATACCAACATCATATGCAGTGCTAACAGAAAATATTATTAATTGCACCTGTGGTAACTGTTATTGATTTTGATATATGTTTAGGATTTTACGACCCAAGGAGTAAAGAAGTTGTGTGACTATGCCTCCAGTTTGGAAAACAACTTACTTGAAGAGAATATCCAGGCATGTCATCATCTTTTTGTTTCCTTTTGGCCTTTTCAATACTCTGTTACTGAACTTTACCATTCACCATGGTCCACAAATTCTACAGACTTCAGCATCCAGTTCACGGCTAACATTCTCATCAAAGGTAATATTTTTCTTTTGCATTAGGGCACGTCTCTAATAAAACATTGTAAACAAAGTAGTTGGTTTTGTTATTGGAGACACCATATCTATATTTCTAAACTAGATATTGTCTATTTTACCGTCTTGGTTAGTGGGGGAGATCTATTTAAGATTGGAATTTAATTACTTTTACTGGACATGCCCAGGCTGAAGCATTCTGTTATCCCAAACCAGGGGCCACATGCTTAAAATAGCTTTGCTTAAGTGCTTGCATATGTTCCAAATATGGTTTCTGGTGCCTAAAGTTTTCACTAGTTTTTGTGTTGTTATTTACCAGGCTGGGGCATTGCCTGCTCCATCAAGTGAACCATCAACTCCTGCTTCGATTGGATCTCAAGAGGTTTGTTTACTTTTGAAAATTTGTTGCCTGTGGCCAAAATAAATTTCTGCGAGCATCAATGAGAGATTGTCGACAATTTTGTATATATTGCGACTTACCCTGTTTTCCAGTCCATGAATAATCTAATATAGCCATCTTACAAGTTTAAAGAATTTCTTTATGACTTTTATTCCATGCTAATAGCTTGATTGATGTTCCCTTTATAGTTTTGTTTTTTACAGCATAAGATAACTTCTCTGTCAGGAACTCTTCCCAGCACTTTTAAGAATATAATTACCTCAATTTCCTTTCCTTGATTTTCCCTTTCCCAGGTTCAAAGGCCCCCTCGTAATGCTGCATCACCCTCAGCAGGTTCAGCTTGAATTTCAATTTGCAGTTTACATCCTTTTTATTTATTTATATAATTTCTTGACATCTAACTTTTTCAATGAAACATTTCCAGAGAAGTAACGGGATTTCAGGAGTGGCTGAGCTTGCTAGTGGCCTCGGGATTTCTAAAGGTATCCATACAGAAGAAGAAACAAGTAATAGAACGAGTTGGTTGAAACCTGCATTTCTTATGAGAACACGTAGCGCAACAAACAGTGTAGTGCAGCAAATATTGGTGTATTTGCAACCAGCACCATGATTGTATCTTTTGTTATTTTTTTTAATTGTATTTCGACTTAATTGTATTAATGCAAGTTTGACTAAATTTTTATAATATGAATATTATTTTTATTTCATTTTTTATTAGTTATACAATTATTTTTAATATTAATTTATGTTGGTTATATATATTCTACAACTTTTAAAATATCCATAAATAATTAATTAAACAAATTAAAAGTCATTTTAATAAATAAATAAAAATTAATTTAATAAAAATAATATAATCAGCAACGGATTATCCGTTGCTGATTCCCAAAATTAGCAACGGAAATTCCGTTGCTAATTTTGCAACGGAATATCCGTTGCTAAAAAATCAGCAACGACAAATTTGCATCCGATATTTGCCGTTGCTGATTCCGTTGCTAAATTGTTTTAGCAACGGATTTTAGTATTATTTGCAACGGACCAGTCCGTTGCTAATTACTACATTTTTTAGTAGTGAGAGTTTGCTCATAACCATGCAGTCAATCATAGCACCAAGCTCAGCCCCTTTGAAATTGTGTATGGGTTCCTCCCACGGTGTCCACTTGATCTGGCTAATCTACCAAGCAACACCAAAATTAATCACAAAGCAGAGGACTTTGTCACTCAGCTGCAGGACGTTCACAACCTTACTCGACAAAAGCGGCGACTTGTCGATTTTGCAGTGGGTGACTTTGTCTGGGTGGTGCTAACCAAGGATCGTTTTCCTATAGGTGAGTATAATAAACTGTCACCACGAAAAATTGGTCCAGTGGAGATTATTGAGAAAATTAATTCAAATGTTTATCGCCTCAAGTTGCCTAGTCATATTCGCACAGCAGATGTATTTAATGTCAAGCACTTGGTCCCTTTCCACGGGGACTTGTCATCAGAGGATGCAGATTTCCTGAATTCGTGGCCGAATTCTTCTCAGCATGGGGAGGATGATGCAAACCAGGTGGCAAGACACCCAAAACAACAAAAAAGATTGACATTGCTGGGTCATAAATTTCACAACTGGGCACTTTAAGTTTCTTATGTAACGATTGGAGTTTCATTCCCGTTTCCTCATGTTGCTTTTATTTCCCTAATTAATTTGGGGTTGTTTGCTTTAGGAGTCTAAGAGTTTAACTTTCTTTTCGTTTCTCCATTCAGCTTTTATTTCCTAGTTAATGCAGTATTGTTTCCTGATCTAAGGGAGTTGTTTTTAGGAGTCTAAGAGGTCAGTTCCTCTATTTATTTGATGGTATTCGCTTTGCGACAGGTATGATGGAATAAAAAATAAAAAAACTTCTTTGAGTAGTTAAACTAAAAAATCTCTCTTTTTTCTGTTTCTGCGGAATTACAAATCGAAGAAACCCTTGTTTGTTGGAACGCGTGTGAGTTCCATTCTAGTCTGCATCAGAACTCCACTGAGGTGTGGAGCTCATAGTAGTAGAGCGTGGAGAATCTGTACAGTACTAGGATTTCAACAAGCTACCGGAGAGGCTAGCAAGCCGCTTGGCCTTCAATATTTTTAGGAAGGTCTCCTTCCAATATGTTGAAACTAAGATTTCAACAAGGCAAAAACTTTGAGATAACTATCATGAAATCCAAGTATGAAGAGCATAGCTCATATTATCCCAAAGATTCAATGAGAAATCTTTTTCATAAAAGTACAAGAGTCAAAGAATTAAGAGATACGACAACAGGATATTACAAAATTTTCAGGCTAATTAATTTAGCCCAGACATATTGCAGTTCCTCAGCATCCTGCAACATGATAAATACTTCTTCCTCAGCCAAGCCCGTTGGAATTAATTTTGAAGTCTAAATTCAAAGCATCCTCCATTAATGATGTGGTTATCTGATTAAGTGTCCATAATTCCATCGTTAAACTAATAGAAATATATGTATTGAAAGAGTTTTGATTTAAATCCAAGTTTAAGTCTATAGAGATTTCTTCACATTTAAGAGTAATATAGTATAAGTTAAAGTTCCCTTCCTACCTTCTCCCTTAATTATGTCCAACAAAGCTCACTTATTGTATTGCAAATCATCTTAATTTTAAAATATCTTACATGCTCGAGCTTGTCTTTTTAACTTTTTTCTAGCGAGGTTTCGGTGCAAAACTCTTGCTCAAAATACTTAATTTCATTAACAAAAATCTCTTGGAGCTATCAGTCATGAATGTATTGCATATGAGTGATAATATATTGAAAGAGATTTTAGTCATAGTCATGTGTTAAAAAGGCCAGGCAAACAGAAGTGCTGTTTTTAACGCAAAAATATTTTAGAAAGACTTAGTTTTGTACTAAAATTAGTATGCAAATCATATGTTAAATTAACAAATTCATTAGCTGTAGATAACAACAAAGTGAATTGAGGAAAATCTCAATGGATGATTTGGAGTAATTTTATGGTGGTGAGTGAGTTATTAGTAACATTCTAATACTCTATAGGTTCCATTTTAAGGAAATAAAAAAATACAACTATCATAGAAAAATCTTTAGTGGAGATATTTTTATTATTTTTAATGGGATATATTCTCTATGTTTTTTGTTCAAAATAGGATGAAAAAATAACTAATAGAATACCACTAATTATTTCTTGAGGACCATAAATTTTCCAGAAGATTTAAGTGACAACCTTAGAAATTATAAAGAAAAGAAAACAATTATATATGTAAAGTTGTTGAGAAAACAAATAAGGTAATATATTTTATATTGTAATCCTATTAATATAATTAATATGGATAAAATCAAGTGCTATATCAAAAAATGAAATAAAAAAATTTAAATAATTAAAGATTGTAATTTATTTTCATAATTGTTTAATTGTATTTTTACGTATACCTTTTAACTGATTGATTATTATTAGACTTTCTATCAATAAAGTTTCTCATTTTCTATCAAAGTTTTTAACTAATTATTTAAAAACTAATCTAATAGTGATGATATAGAATTATATATTTTAATTATGAATATCTGTATGTATGTAATTATACACACACACACGTGTATGTCACCAAGGAAAATAAAGGCTTAATTAATTTGAGTGCAGTGTTTGGTTAGTACATCTAGAAAAAGTGATTGAAACATATTTAATTAAAAAATTAAAACCAAAAAAATTATTTTGTTTTTTATTTCAAAATAGAAAGTAAGAGAAAACATATTTTATTTGTCCCACCATCCCTGTAATACTTATCCAATTATGGGTTGAAAAATTTTAGAATGGCAAGTGGAATGATTGTGGGCCCCTTAATCTCATGTGCATAATAATCTCACTCCATATATAATATTTCGAATTCTATCATGATACAAATGTGAAAGATTTTGTCTGACAACCAAATCTTGATGAAGTATTCCCGACTTTGTCGGTCTAGGACTTCAATAATTCAGCAGGTTGTGTTCTTTAATTCACATTTATTTTAGGAGAAAGACTTTGATTGGGAAAATTAATCAGAGTAGTGAGGTTTAATATCAGGTTCAATAATTTCTTATTTCAAAATAAAATTGGTTGCACTACTAGATTTAATAGTTTTCCAGACAGAAATTCATGTATGTATTTACATTAATAGTCTATCTATAATTATTTTTCTGACAGGATTATGGTGGACACTGTCTGTCGGAAAAATATTCATCAGTAATTTCTGGTTTGTCGGTGAGCCTGCTGTTAATAAATTTACCGATGGTTTACAAATGGAAAATACGCACCAAAAAAAATTACCCGCTTGATTTTGTTGGTAATTCTCTCAGTACAATTTAGCATATCACCGACAGAAGAACCATATGTAATTACATCGGTAAACTTACATATCACCGACAGGAGAACCATATGTCATTTTGTCGGTGAGTTAACAGTAGCAGTGACATTTACAGTAATGTTTTTTCAACTCTCTGGAATATATCGACAGAATAAGTCTTTCGGTGAATTACCAGTAGCAATGACATTTAATTTTATTACTAACTATATATGTCTGTAAAACTTACATGTCATCGTTCTGTTTGCCTTTTTTAACTACTTTTCCCACTACAATTCCCTTGGTAATTAAATATCGTGGGAATGATCATGTCGTTGTTTATCGATAGATTTAGTGATTGACAATTCTATCGGTAAATGTCACCGCAATATGTGTATGACAAAATTTCATCGGTATGTTCGTTTATATTTGCCAATTTCATGGTAGTGTTGGGAATTAAGCTCGTTGATTGAACCCGATTCAAAAATTTCACAATTTCCATGGTTTTGAAGTCTGCGAGTTAACCCAAGTTGACTCATATTTGTTTTCCATATCTTTTATAAATGAAGTTTCTTTTCTTTTTATATATATAGGCCTCTAGTTTAGATCTGCATTCTCCACTCGTAAAATCCAATTTGCGTTCCTGGAAAAAAGAAAAACTTCTGAAATGGCTCTGTACCAACTTGCTCTATTCCCTATCAGTACTGTCACCAAACTGACATTTTCAAGTCGCACCTCATTAGGATTATCAAGAAATGGCTGTTTCCCTAGCCAAGTTCGGTGCATGGTAGCGACCGAAACTTGTGTTCAAAGCACTGCCAGGCGCTCTGGAAATTATCCCACTCCCTTCTGGGATCATAAGTTTCTTCAGTCACTGACAAGTGAATATGTGGTAAATATATATACATATGTGCTCCATTATCTTTATTATTATAATTTTCTTTTCATGAGTACTGTAGTCACTATGGATCTGATCGTATTCCAGGCATTTAGAAATTTCCATTACCATTATTACTTCTAATAATGCTTAGATATCTCCGGAGCGCAGTTATTTCCAACCATGGAAAGCTAACAAAACCCTTTATAAATATTTATGCAGGGAGAGCCATACACAGGACAAGCTAACAAGCTGAAGGAAACTGTGAGGGACATGCTTGAGAAACCATTGGATGCTGTATATCAACTGGAGCTAATTGACAACCTCCAAAGACTTGGAGTGGCTTATCATTTCGAGCTTGAGATAAAGAGCATTCTGGAAAGCAGGTGGACTGATTATAAAAAAGACAACAGAGAGATGAAAGAGGACTTGTATGCTACTTCTGTTGAATTTAGACTGCTAAGGCAGCATGGATATAATGTGCCTCAAGGTTGTCTTTATACATATATAGTCATAGTTATATGCATGTGTATATCAATTAAACTTAGCTTAAACGAACTTCATCAAGCAATTCTTCTATTTGCAGATGTTTTCAATAGCTTCAAGGATGAGCAAGGAAACTTCAAGAATTGTCTTCGCGATGATGTCAAAGGGATGCTAAATCTATATGAAGCCTCTTATTATCTAGTAAATGGTGAGAGTATCTTAGAAGAAGCGAGAGATTTTTCTGAAAAACATCTCAAGGAATATAGCAAGGAACAGAATGAAGATCATTATCTTTCACTGTTGGTGAATCATTCATTAGAACTTCCACTGCATTGGACGATGCAAAGGATGGAAGCAAGATGGTTCATAGATGCATATGGAAGAAAAAGGGACTTGAACCCCATCCTTCTAGAGTTTGCTGGATTGGATTTCAACATGGTTCAAGCAAAATACCAGGAAGACATAAGACATGCATCAAGGTATAAAATTAGTAATTGCGAAAAGTGGGGTAAACCTCACCAATAACTCATTTGATTATTTTTTTATGAATTGCAAAAAGTGTCATGATTGACACCTCTTCTACTACATTCCGCTAAATTTAAATATCACATGAAAGTCGTATATTTTCTTCGAAAAGTATTAGCAGGTCACCAAAAAGTCATAAAACCATATTTCAAGGATTTAATAATATTAAAATAACATAAATCTTGTTTTTATCGTACTATTTACATAATTTAAACTTTTTGATGTTCTTTATCTCAATTTCTTATATGGTAGTTTGTTATTTCTAAGTAACATATACAACCTACATGTTATTTAATGAGGCAATGGATTGCATTATATATAGAACAGAAAGAGTGTTAATCAAAGCACTCTGTAGCTTGGAAGTTGAAATAACAAAAAAAAAAAAACAAAATGATTCAGAAGGTGTTTTTTACTATAACATATAGTGAATTCATAAAGTCCGAATACCAAGAAGATATATGACAAGCATCAAAGTATACAATTAGGAGAAGCATGCATTTCATAAAGTATAATGATGAAATGTTCTTAAGGAAAAAACTGCTCTATACTCTCCATTAATGTTAGGTGGTGGACTAGTATGGATCTAGGAAACAAGTTGTTCTACACCAGGGACAGATTGATGGAGAACACTTTGTGGGCGGTAGGAGAGGTATTTGATCCTCAGTTTGGATATTATCGAAAAATGGCGACCAGGATTACTGCTCTCATAACAGCATTAGATGATGCTTACGATGTGTATGGCACCCTCGAAGAACTTGAGGTCTTCACAGATGTTATTGAGAGGTTGGTACTATCATTAGACCTGTTTTGTATGCTACTTTTTTCGATTGCTGGTTTCTTGGAAAAATTCAACCTGAAATATTAAGCATTAAACTATGCAATTTTCCTTCAGCTGGGATATCAATGCATTGGACCAACTGCCATACTACATGAAGATATCTTTCTTTGCTCTCTTCCAGTCCATCAATGAAATCGGTTACAATATTCTTAAAGAACAAGGAATAAATGTTGTTCCTTCCCTGAAGAAATTGGTATTGATTTTAATTTCTCTATAAATGATCTTCCCCTGCTTTTGTAAGTTTGAAAAACTCTCTTTCCATAGTTTTTGACATACACGATTCCAAATGAACTAGTGGGGAGATTTATGTCGAGCATTTCTTAAAGAGGCAAAGTGGTACTACGCTGGATACACACCAACTCTACAAGAATACCTTGATAATGCTTGGTTGTCAGTATCCGGACAAGTCATACTAGGGCATGCTTTCTTCTTGGTTACAAATCAATTGACAGAGGAGGCTGTAAGATGTTGCATGGAATATCCTCACTTAATTCGTCACTCGTCAACGATTGTACGACTCGCAGATGATCTAGGAACATCTTCGGTATATAATTTTTTTTTCTCAAATTTTTTCACTCATACTTTTCTTTTAAAAGGGTTTTGATTTTTCTACATTTTGGAATCAGGATGAGATTGCTAGAGGTGATAATCCAAAATCAATTCAGTGTTACATGCATGAAACTGGAGCGACTGAACAAGAAGCTCGTGAGCATGTACGATATTTGATATACGAGACGTGGAAAAAGCTAAATGTAGAGATATTGAAGCCATATCCCTTTTCTAAAAAATTCATGGGAATTCCAATGGATCTTGCAAGGACTGCTCAGTGTTTTTATGAAGATGGAGATGCGTATGGAATTCAAGATCAGGAGACTCATGGTCGCCTGGCGTCATTGATTGTTAAGCCCATTCCTCTCCAAGATATATAGTTACCAGAAGTCATTCAAACGGTACTGTGAATCGTGTCTGCTGCCATTTCCCAGGCTCTCAGCTTAGCTTGCTTCAGCTTGTTACTGCAAAATGCTTCTTTTCTCTCGAAGTGGTTTCGTTTTCTACTTGGGTGTTTTTCTTGTTCTCTTCGGCTTATCAATAAATAAATATATAAAACGCAATGCTTCAAGTCATGTGTGTTAGAATTCAATGCCACGCTACAGTATGTCGTTTATAAGATGTACGCGGTTTATAAGATTTAGAGTTAGCAAGAATTATAATATTGTTAGAACTTTATAATATTAAAATTAATATTTATTAGAGTTTTATTATTATTAAAAGCTAGTTAGTTGATTGGTTTTTTTCGTGGTTAAATAAGAATAAAAATCTTAATACTAGTTGTGAGGTTATATAAAGTCGCTTTAAACTTCCATAATATACATAAGAAAATAATAAAGAGAAAAAGTAAGAAAATAATAAATAGAAAAAGTAAGCTGTTGTGTTTTTTCTTAAAGAAAAACCCACGTGAGTTTTGTTCAATAATGTAACCATTTCCAAATCATAGGCCTTTATTATGTTATTAAGCAATATAATTAAATAAAATTTTAAGCTTAGGGGCTGGCCAATTTTTCTAACATAAAAAAGAATGATAAGGAAAAAATCAGATACCTAAGTAATTGATTTAATTGGTAATTAAAATAATATGATTAAAAAATACAACAACAATAAATGAACAAACAAAAATAAACAACAAAAAAAGATATAAAAAAAAGAATCCCTAACAAATCTAAAAAAACTAGTTAAATCGGGTTAAATTGCAAACAACCTCACGACTATGGATAAAGAAATGCAGGATAATCTCTTATAAAGAAATGCAAGAGAAAAAAATAAAAATCAATTCCTAATAAATCAAATGAGAACATGATAACTCCACAAAAACAAGATTGGAAAGAAAAAAGTTGAAGCTCAATCTCTAGTAAATAAAGTGTTGAAGGACAAAATTAAAAAAAAAGATATAATTTAAAAAAAGATAAAAAAAACTCGATTCGAGCCACCCAGGTTAAGATGTAAATTCTCTGACCTAGTTATGATACCAGGGTGACTATGTTCGAAAGAAAATTGAATAAAATCATGAAGCTTAATTATCGAACAACTTAATGTTAAAGGACAAAACACTACTAGAAAATTGGCGAAAACCAATAGAATTACCGACAGAAATTTTACGTCGGTAATTTTTACCGATGAAAATAATTTTGTCTCTGATTTTGTCGGTATATACCAATGGACTAATTTCATCGGCGATATGGTCAGTATATACCGACGGAACTAGTCCATCAATATTCACCGACCGTATCGCCGACGGTGTGATGACATGGATTTTTTCAGATGATTTTACCGACGGAATGAACGAGGGATTCAAATCAGGATTTCCATACAGTGACGTCCCATAGTCACCGACGGACTCACCAATAGGTATACCGACGGAAATATTTCGTCGGTAATTCCATCGGTAACAACCTATATATAATTACATACCCACTCTACCGACAGTACTCTCTTCCTCTATTTCTCCTTTTTTCCTATCCCAACTCTCCCCTCCCAAACTGCAGCCAACCACCCATCTCAACTCTCGTCCTCTTCTCACGACAAGAAACTCAAGTTTCTTATACTTTCATACGTGGTTACAACATCCATTTTCTGAGCAATTTATAGTGGATTTTATCATTTTTTGTAAGTAAATCTATCCTTTTTAGTTTTAACATTTAAATGTCAATTTTATTGTTTTTTATTGTTTTTTAGTATATGTATTCTATTAACTTATGTACTTGTTTGATTGTTATTTGTCAAAGAAACTTGTATTGTGAATATATAATTTTATAGTTGTTATAGTTTGTTTTAGATTTTGTCAAAATATATTTGTTTGTAAATTGTTGAAACTTTGTTTGAATTACACCGAATTACATGTGTTGTGATGAAATAAATAATAGCTTGTTTAACGGATCCGTTTTAATTTTTATGAATTCTATTGCGAAGTTGTGATTTTCATAAATTTATATATGTATAAATTTGTATGGACGTTGATAATTGATAATTGAAAATGAATGTATAAATTTGTATGGACGTTGATAATTGATAATTAAAAATGATTATTTAACATAAGTGTTTTTTTAGTTTGTTGGATAATGCCAGGGTAAACCAATATTTTTGTAAATTTATTTACGTAACATAGTTAATTAATACATGTTGTCGTCATAATTTTATAGAGGTTCGATAGAAGTCATGGATAATTGTTCATGGATGTATCGGGACTCACCCCAAGGATTGCAGAGGATGGATTATTGTAAAAGGGTTCAGGGTTTTATTAATTTCGCAACATCTATTCCGAGGAATTTTACTGATGGCGATATTAGATGTCCATGCATGAAGTATAAAAATAAAAAGTTTTTGCATCAAGATGTTGTAACAATGCATCTTCTAACCAAAGGGTTCATGGAGGATTACCTGTGTTGGTATGCACACATAGAACTTTTTGTTCCTAATGAGAGCATGGTAGAAAGGGTGGTTGGGTCAACTTCTAGTGCTAGCAACGTGCATGAAGTTGGAAATGACAATGGTAATCCTTACAGGAATATGGTTATGGATGCAATGAGAATGAGTGAAGGTAATGTCAGTGAATGTCCAATCGTAGAAGAAGAACCTAATGCAGATGCAACAAGGTTTTTTGATATGTTGAAAGATTCTGACGAACCATTATGGGATGGCTGCACAAACCACAATAAATTATCGGTCGTAGCATAGGTGTTCACCATCAAATCAGATCACGGGTTGAGTGAGGCCACTTATGACAAGATTATCGAATAGGCGAGAAGCATTTTGCCTGAAGGAAACAGGCTAAAAGAGAACTTCTATGCTGCAAAGTCCATGATGAAACCCCTCGATTTAGGATACTAGAAAATTGACATAAACCCTAACTTCTACATGTTATACTACCTTAAAAATGCTGAGCTGACCGAGTGCATAACATATGGACATTCCCGTTACAAACTAGAACTGGCAGGGGAAAGACTCTCGTGGCATATAAAAAACTTAGATACTTCCCAATCACACCTAGACTGCAGAGGTTATTCAAGTCACCAAGGACTGCTGAGCACATGACATGGCACCAATCACTTCATGCGCTTGATGAAGTGATGGTGCATCCTTCTGACGGCGAAACATGAAAACACTTTAACAGTATTAATCCTCACTTTTCAGTTGAATCAAGGAACGTGCGTCTTGGGTTGTGTACAGACAGATTCAACTCATTCGGGTCATTTGCTGCTCCTTGTTCTTGTTGGCTGGTCATACTGACAGTTTAAAACTTGCCACCAGGAATGTGTATGAGGCCAAAGTTCATGTTTTTATCTATGTTCATACCAGGTCCGAGTAATTGACACGACCAAAAGATTGATGTCTTCTCCCAAGTGCAGGAGTGTCGAAGTAATAAATAACCCGGCAAGACCGGGGTCGAACCACAGGGAGGTTACTTGTATAAATTATAGATAACAATAAAACAAAAGTAACAATAACAACAACAACAACAACAATAATAATAACAGTGATAATAATAATAGTGAAGAAGAAGAGGAAGAAGTTGATGAGAACTTTGAGATGGAAGATTAACGTAAGGATTAAACAATGATAACAACAAATGTCAAGGTTAGAGGATCCACTAATGGTATTTCAAACAAGTATAGTATAAACCCTTATTATTCAATTGGAAACCACACACAAGGAGGTTCCAATCAGATTATAAATTATTAACATGATTACATTAGTTATCTTATTCGAATAATGCTAATACTTGTAAATGTTGTCAGGCATTCATGATTATAACTTATGTTAACAACAAATCAAGTTCCTTTCATAGCTCAGGTGTCGGTTATACCATACAGTATGGGCTATGAAAGTGCCAAGTATTTGTTGTACCAAATGTTATACAACATAAATCTAGATTAACCATTTAACAAGCAAAGTATTATAAGTGAACAAGATAGCAAATATAAAGCATGTTAGTATCCAACATTAAGGTCCATGTTAAGTTTATATTATACTTATTCTTACACCATTAGTGTACCCTTTTCACCTTGACATAATTAACTTAGCTAGACATAATGAAAGAAAGAAACATAAATAAACAAGGAAAGGAAATGAAAAGCATAAGCAAGAGATTAATATAAGCAAAACTTAAGCATTACAAAATATAAAGAGAGAGCAAGAGCATGATCTTGATCTGGAAACCAAGATGCCTAAATACATGGCAAATGCCTCCTTTTATAGGCCAAAATTCAGAACTATTGATTTGTTGACTAATTGATGAGTGGGTGGCCACATCTTGACTTGGTGACAATTCTTATCTTCTTGTCTGCCAAAAAGTCATTGATGACGTCATAATTTGAACAAACTTGAATCATGAAAGTCCTAGGAAATTGTCTCATCTTTCCAGGGTAAAAATTTGAGATCATTTTGAGTTCTAGAACTCGAGATATGGGCTGAACACTGAACAGTGTCTGGGCTGCAGGACAGATTCGGACTTCTTCTTTGTTGCTACAATTTGGACTTGAAAACAGCCTTGTTAAACCTTGGGCTCCACATGAAAGTTGTAGACCTATGTCTTATCTTTCCATCCATAGAAAATGGACCTAAATCCAAGATCTACAGCTCCAGATATGACCCAATTACCGAACTATGTTCCAGTTTGGACTGCACCAGCATCTCTTTGGCCATCTTTTTGTCCTTTCAATTTCAGTACTTCAACTCATCAATCAATTCTTTCATTTATGTGATAGGCCTGCATTTAAGATGAACATTTACCATAAATTAAAGGTATCTTATATAATTAGATATGTTATTATAAAACACGCTTTAGTTAAGGAGTTATTGATACTTCAAGTGCAAAATGATGATATAAAACCTTGATAAAAATGCACTTTTAAGTACTAATCACACCCCCCAACCAGCTTATTACTAGTCCCTAGTAATTAAAGCGTTAAAATAGAAAAAACAATTTGCAAAATCCACAAAGCAAGGCATTCATCATTCAACTTCCATTAATCTATCTAGATAAACAAACTCTCATTAAATTTTATATATCTGCTCAATACCTCTTAAACAAAATATTAATAAACCTTCCTTGTTATGTGCTCAATGTATGAAACATAGATGATGGGGCTTTTGTTGGAAGAAAACAATATTTTGTTCTAATGTTTAAGGTTAACTTCCTTGGGTTGGGATTATTTTATTTTATTTTACTTTACTCTTCTTTTTTTTTTAATATCTATACATATAACATAAAACACAATGCATCTTTAACCCATGTAACGAGCTTTCGGCTACTGACTCCCAGACCAGTTGATCTTAGGGCATTAGGTGTTGAGACACCCCTACGAGCTTAGTAACTCGGGTTGCAGATACTGATACGTAGATAGTGCAATGTTTGATTCCCTTAAGCTTTTCTCCTTAACCCATGTAACAAGCTTTGGGCCAATAGCTCCCAAGTCAGTTGACTTTAGGGTATTAGGTGTTAAAACACCCCTTCGGGCTTAATTGCTTAGGTTAGGGAGGCTACGAAATCAAACTTATCTACGTTTTTATTATCATCATTTTTTTTTCTTTTTTTTTTTTTTTTTGTTTTGTTTTGTTTTGTTTGTTTGTTTTTTTTTTTTTTTTGCAAATTATAGACTATCCCTATCCCTTAGTTGTTACCTTTAACAAAAGAACATAAATAATGTAATAATCCAATGTGCAACCCACAATCATATGTTAAAGTGTGTGTGTGAAAATGAAGGTTTACGAATACTTGTTAAATGTGTATATGAGCAGAATTAAGTGATAACAATGCGAGAGTTTGTAAACCTGAATATTTCAAGAAGTATTCTAATAGGCCTTGTTATGAATATTGCAAATAACCATTAGAAAATGTTTACTAGGATGCGTCTCAAGAGTCATTCCCCCTTACTCTACCATCCTAGTAATAACAGTTTTGCCCAATGGTTTTTAAAAACAAAAACAGTTAGTTGGTTAGTTTTTTTTTTTTTTTAATATCAACTACTATCCTCTCCCCCCAACCAAAATGAGACATTGTCCTCAATGTCATAAGATAGAAAGATAGAGTATAGAAGACATCACCTGAAACAACGAACACTGACAATCCTGAAACACACTTAAACAAATATAAGAGATAACAAAACAGAAAAAAATATTATGCTATTAATAAAACTGAAAGACATAAATTTTTACAAACTCAGACTCAAATCGTAGTTGTGATTGTGGCTCACATCTTCCCGTGGTTTTACGTCCAAGAACGGCTTAAACGCCCTCTATGGGTCAGGGATAGGCTTCCCATCTAGTTTTCTTAAAAACTGGCAAACAAGGTCTTTTATAGTCAGATTCCCAAGACTAAGTCGATCACGTTTTTTATGGAAATGGGGTCATAAGTCTTGAAATGCACAATGCACATCTCCACCAGGATATGTCTCAAAAGTCAATAGAAGATTATCTAAAGATTCCTTATGTTTTGAAATAAATCCTGACTTTTGACAATTTTCACAAGCTTTGCAGAATGCATGCGTGTCCTTGAACATGGTGGGCCAATAAAATCCATTTTGAAAGATTATCGCAATGGTCTTTTTTGACGAGAAATGACTCCCACATGCTTCAGAATGACAAAATTTAATGACATTACTTACCTCATTGTCAGGAATGCATCTTCGAAATATTTGATCAGGACAATATTCGAATAAGTAAGGGTCATCCCAATAAAATTTCTTCACTTCGTTCAAAAACTTACCTTTGTCTTCGGTACTCCAATGAGTTGGCAAGTCTCCTGAGGCAAGGAAATTGATATTTTTAGCAAACCAAGGCATTGAACTAAGAGAAAGTAAGGATTTGTCAGGAAAGTAATCATCGGTTGGTGTGATGTCAGATATCGAATCTGTTGTCGCTCTTGACAAAAGATTCGCATCAACATTTTCGGTGTCTTTTTCATCCGTGATTTCTTCCTGAGAATAAGTCATTTGCAAATCATCAAACTCAGTATTACTCAAAGTAGATTCAAATTGATCATAAACCAATTCTTCAATAAAATCTACTTCTTGTAAATCATTATCATCTCTAAGTTGTTTGCAAATGTTGAAAATATTCATCTCCAATGTCATGTTTCCAAAAGATAGCTTCATCAGTCCATTCCTACAATTAATCAATGCATTAGAAGTTGCAAGAAATGGACGCCCTAAAATAACAGGAAATTAATTACATGCTTCAACAGGTTGTGTGTCCAACACAATAAAATCCACAGGATAAATGAATTTATCAACTTGTACTAACACATCTTCAACTATTCCTCTAGGCACTTTTACAGATCTATCGGCAAGTAAAAGAGTTACAGAAGTTGGTTTTAACTCACCTAGATTGAGACTTTGAAAAACTGAATATGGAAGTAAATTCACACTAGCTCCAAGATCAAGTAATGCTCTTTCAATTTTATGTTCTCCAATAAAGCAAGAAATTGTAGGACAACCAGGGTCTTTATATTTCAATGCATTATTGTTCTGAAGAATGACACTTACTTGTTCGGCTAAAAAGGCTTTCTTTTTCACATTCAGTTTTCTCTTCACAGTGCACAGATCTTTCAAAAATTTAGCATAAGAAGGAACCTGTTTGATAGCATCCAGCAAAGGTATATTGATCCTTACCTGTTTGAAGGTTTCAAAGATTTCAGAGTTGTGATTGACTTTCCTTTGTTTGGTCATGGCATGAGGAAATGGAAGTGCTGGCGGAGAATCAGTCTTTTCTTTGAAATGATCAGATTCAACCTCTTCCTTACCCTCAGAGATTGACTCATCATCATTCTCACAAGGTTCAAGAATGGGTTTTTCAATAACCTTACCATTACGAAGAGTGATGACTGATTTGACCTGATCTATGTGTTGGCTTCCAGAACTACTTGCATTTACATTGTATTGCCCCTTTGGATTTTGTTGTGGTTGAGATGGAAACTTACCTTTCTCTTGGAAACTGAGAGCAGATGTGAACTTTGCAAGAGTATCTTTAAAATCTGTCATGCTTTGAGCAAGTTGAGTGTTAATTGCCTCTTGCTTTTCCATAAATGCATGCAATGTTTCCTCAAGATTTCTTCTAGGAGGTGGAGCATAAGGAGGTGCATATCCATGAGAATTTTGGAAATTATGATGTGCTTGAAACGATGGCTGTGAAGTTTGAGCATTATTGTTCTCACTCTTCCAACTGAAATTTGGATGATTTCTCCAACCAGGGTTATATGTTTGCGAATATGGGTTATGATTGGGCCTTTGAAAACTGTTTAATGCATGGGCTTGTTCATGGAGACATTCCTTAAAAGAAGGTAAGGTTGGACAGTCATTGGTTGAATGTTCGTTGGTTTCACAGATTTGACATGCAATGTCTTGAACAGATTTTAGTTGACCACTCTTTTTTAATTCTAGTGCCTCAACCTTTCTAGCTAAAGATGCAAACTTGGCTTGGAGGTCATGATCTTCCCTAAGGTTGTACATACCTCCACTAGATGTATGAGGTTGGGTTTTACTTGGTGCCTCATAAGTTCCTGTAGTGTCCCAATTTTGCGCATTTTCAGCTAGCAAGTCTAGGTATTCCATTGCTTCATTAGGGTCTTTATCCTCAAAAGTTCCATTGCACATCAATTCAACCATTTGCCTATCTCTAGGAGTTAACCCTTCATAAAAATGTGAAACTAATCTCCATATTTCAAAACCATGATGGGGGAAAGTATTAAGTAAGTCTCGATACCTATCCCAACATTGATAAAATGTTTCTCCTGGTTTTTGAGAGAAAGTAATGATTTGCCTTTTGAAAGAGTTTGTTCTGTGGGATGGAAAAAACTTCTTTAAAAATTGTTGTTGCATTTCATCCCAAGCACGAATGGATCCAGGTCTCAAATTTTGTAGCCATATTTTAGCTTTATCTTTTAATGAAAAAGGAAAAAGCTTCAATCTAATGGTGTTCATGCTACAATTTGAGTCATTATACGTGTTGCAAACCTCCTCAAATTCCCTTAAATGCAAGTATGGATTTTCTAAATCTAAGCCATGAAAAGATGGTAAAAGTTGAATAATGCCTGTCTTAAAATTAAAATGAGATGCATCAGGAGGAAAAACTATGCATGAGGGTGCACTTGTTCTTGTGGGATTCATGTGGTCTCTAAGAGTTCTAACCCGAATATTCTCATTATTCTCATTATGATGAGGATACCCTACAAAGTCTACCACTTAATGTACGTGACCACACTCTCATGCACGTGTAAGAAGAGAATAAAAGAAAGAAGAAAATAAAAGAAAGAGAAACAAAACAAAAGAAACAAAGTTAGATACAAGAAAAGAGAAAAGAGAAAAGAGAAAAGAGAAAATAGAATAAATACTATAATTTGTACAATAATTTACCTCCCCGGCAACGGCGCCAAAAACTTGACACGACCAAAAGATTGATGTCTTCTCCCAAGTGCAGGAGTGTCGAAGTAATAAATAACCCGGCAAGACCGGGGTCGAACCACAGGGAGGTTACTTGTATAAATTATAGATAACAATAAAACAAAAGTAACAATAACAACAACAACAACAACAATAATAATAACAGTGATAATAATAATAGTGAAGAAGAAGAGGAAGAAGTTGATGAGAACTTTGAGATGGAAGATTAACGTAAGGATTAAACAATGATAACAACAAATGTCAAGGTTAGAGGATCCACTAATGGTATTTCAAACAAGTATAGTATAAACCCTTATTATTCAATTGGAAACCACACACAAGGAGGTTCCAATCAGATTATAAATTATTAACATGATTACATTAGTTATCTTATTCGAATAATGCTAATACTTGTAAATGTTGTCAGGCATTCATGATTATAACTTATGTTAACAACAAATCAAGTTCCTTTCATAGCTCAGGTGTCGGTTATACCATACAGTATGGGCTATGAAAGTGCCAAGTATTTGTTGTACCAAATGTTATACAACATAAATCTAGATTAACCATTTAACAAGCAAAGTATTATAAGTGAACAAGATAGCAAATATAAAGCATGTTAGTATCCAACATTAAGGTCCATGTTAAGTTTATATTATACTTATTCTTACACCATTAGTGTACCCTTTTCACCTTGACATAATTAACTTAGCTAGACATAATGAAAGAAAGAAACATAAATAAACAAGGAAAGGAAATGAAAAGCATAAGCAAGAGATTAATATAAGCAAAACTTAAGCATTACAAAATATAAAGAGAGAGCAAGAGCATGATCTTGATCTGGAAACCAAGATGCCTAAATACATGGCAAATGCCTCCTTTTATAGGCCAAAATTCAGAACTATTGATTTGTTGACTAATTGATGAGTGGGTGGCCACATCTTGACTTGGTGACAATTCTTATCTTCTTGTCTGCCAAAAACATCATTGATGACGTCATAATTTGAACAAACTTGAATCATGAAAGTTCTAGGAAATTGTCTCATCTTTCCAGGGTAACAATTTGAGATCATTTGGAGTTCTAGAACTCGAGATATGGGCTGAACACTGAACAGTGTCTGGGCTGCAGGACAGATTCGGACTTCTTCTTTGTTGCTACAAGTTGGACTTGAAAACGGCCTTGTTAGACCTTGGGCTCCACATAAAAGTTGTAGGCCTATGTCTTATCTTTCCATCCATAGAAAATGGACCTTAATCCAAGATCTACAGCTCCAGATATGACCCAATTACCGAACTATGTTCCAGTTTGGACTGCACCAGCATCTCTTTGGCCATCTTTTTGTCCTTTCAATTTCAGTACTTCAACTCATCAATCAATTCTTTCATTTATGTGATAGGCCTGCATTTAAGATGAACATTTACCATAAATTAAAGGTATCTTATATAATTAGATATGTTATTATAAAACACGCTTTAGTTAAGGAGTTATTGATACTTCAAGTGCAAAATGATGATATAAAACCTTGATAAAAATGTACTTTTAAGTACTAATCAGTAATCCGGGTCAGAATATAGATGTTTGTCTTCAACCATTGATTGATGAGTTAACATAGTTGTGGTCCTTCGGAGCTTTGACTTATGATATCTTGAGAAAACATAATTTTGTTATGAGAGCGGCTTTGATATGGACTATCAATGATTTTCTAGCTTATGGAATGGTTTCTGGTTGGAGCACGCATGGAAAATTAGCATGTCCATACTGTATGGAGAACAACAAGGCATTCACACTAACAAACGGGGGTAACGCTTCTTCTTTTTACTGTCACCGTCGTTTCTTGCCACCGAATCACGGGTAAGGAAAGAACAGAAAGGATTTCTTTGTTGGAAGAGTTGAAAAGGATGTCGCACCCCGCGTCTTTCTGGTGAAGAATTGCATAATGTTGTGTCAGAGTACGGTGACATTGTGTTTGGTCTCCAATCAGGTTGTCGAACCCTCACGGCGGAGCGCGGTGACCCTCGATTGATTTTGGGTTATTTGTTTTGTGTAAAGGAGTGGCCACCTAGTATTTTGGTCACTAGGAACCCTAACTAGCCTTTCAGAGATTCTAAAGCAAGGGACTAGTTGCGTAAAGGGAAGGTATTAGCATCCCTAGTACGCCTTACCTAAGGTAAGCTGATTGGTGTTTGGTTTGCTTTATAATTGTTATTGTGTTAGTGTTTTCTAATCCCATCAGTTTTCCTAAGTTTGATTCAAACTAAATTTATTAAGATAGAAATCCAAGGAGAGTCCATGTGCTTTGAAAGCTCATTTTTTTTCTTAGTATTTCAAGAGTTTATGACTCGTAAATCGCAAGGAGGAGGAACAAAA
Source organism: Populus nigra (assembly GCF_951802175.1). NCBI lineage: Eukaryota > Viridiplantae > Streptophyta > Magnoliopsida > Malpighiales > Salicaceae > Populus > Populus nigra. Next base: position 18,711,571 of record NC_084852.1, read on the forward strand.
ATTTAGAAATCTAGGGCGCTTTAAAAAAAACCTATTTTTTTCTTAGTGTTTTATACTATCACGGCTCGTAAACCATGGAGTAAAAAAATTGAAATGTCCTTGATTATAATCAAGGCTTCTTTCAAGGATGTGTGCAGATTCATTATTCCTAGAAAATTATTTTGGATATTTACCACTCAGGGTTTCTTTATCCAAATATTAATAGTGAATAATAACAAATTATTCCCAATAATATTTTGGATATTCATCCTTCAAGGATTTCTTTATCCAAACATTAGCGGTGAATAATAAATGAATTCCTTCCCAAAATAAGATTTTTATATTTTTTGAAATATTGGCCAATACCCTTTAGAGTTTTACAAACATGTAAAATCCAGAAATGCAAGAAAAACAATTTTTTTTTGTGTGTTTAAGAAATCCAAGTGAAAACACATTTTCAAAAACTTCTAATATTTTTTGTATAAAAAAAAGAGCGCTCAAAACATGTTAGGGTATTGGTCGTATGCAGCACACAAGAAAACATTTATTTTATATTTTTTGTCAAAATGCAAACATCACAATTAGACGTAAACACTAAAATGGAAAGTAGCAAGCCATCATTCATATTATAAGAACTATAAGAAGCTTGAAACAATTCGTAAAAAAAATCATTCAAAGCCAAATCAACTTAAAATTCTGTAACTGGAAAGGACTAAACCCGTATGCATGAGGGAGCCAAAGTTCTGAAACTGAAATTTTGAAATCAAAATCCTACTACATGTGTCCATGACTCATGACCTATTTTCTTTAACCAATCCAAGAGAAATTGTCATACTAGTTTCATACAAAAAGGAAGAGCTTGGGACGACATGCTTTTATAACACATATATATCACGGACTAAAACCAAAGCAAACATGGCCGGCTATTTCAATCAAAGAGCATGGAGGAACACGAATAGAAAAGGGAGCTGATGATGAAGAAACAACAGCCCCCTCCCACGGTTCCTTAATTATGAACCAGTGAAAGAAGGAAAAAAAAGAAAAAAAACTCTTAGCATAATCACCCATCTAAAACTCAAAGCCACGATAGGAACAATAAAAGGCAAGCGTTCATTGTATAGTCTAAAATTGAAAATGAATGTGCAAAGCAAAGACAAAACAGGTTTTTAAAACATGAACACAACAGATTTAAAGGCAGCAAGGGAGGAGAAAGTTAAGACTTACCTGCAGGTCTCACTGTTTTTTTTTCTACAGAAGATGAAATAAAACCAAGCGAACATTGCTGTCAAGGTTTAGCAGCAAAGCTCCCTCTCCATCTTGTCTTTTTTTCTCTCCTCTTTCCTCACCATAACACCAGAATGCAAGAAAGAAACTCCCTTTATTTACTGGGTTTTTTTTACTCTGCCTCTCTTGCGTTTTTCTTATCTTTCACTTTGCTGTTTTTTTCTCCTCCTTTCTCTCCAGTTATTCTCTTCTTTTTTTGCTCTTTCTTTCTTCCCCTGTTAGGTCATTAGAAGGGCTTATATATAGTCTAGACATATCTCTATTTAGGAAAGATTCAATGCATTAATTCTAGGATGCAAATCCCTACTAATTTGCAGTAAAAAAACACAAAAAGGAAACTTAAATATTCTTATTCTGATGTCTGATTTCTTTCCAGTTTAGAGGATGGTGTGTCTTCTTTCTTTCCTTTTATAGGGCCAGCTGCTCCCTTTAAAATAAAGCAATAAAAACATGGTTACAGCTCCAAAAATCAGGCGTGATGATAAAGGAAAACAGCAGGAATTTGCAAAGAAAAAAGGAAAGAAATCAGATGGGTAAGGGTGCATGCTGCAAAGTCTTATTTTCCTTATTCGGTGTGGTAAAAATTCTCTCATTTATGATGATCCAGCCCCCTATCTAGCTTTCAATATCCTTCTTCAATTCAATCCCTCATTTTAGCACTTTTCAATTCAGTCATTGGTCCAAAAAAATCCTTCGAATCAGGCCTGCAAACTTGGGCTAAACCCTTCTCGCGGCAAGATTCTCTACTTTCACATTAGATATTCAAATGGGAATACCTTAAGCTTTTGATATCGAAATCATGCGATTTAAAAGCCTAAATTCATCTACACGTCTAGGACTACAACTTTGATGAAGGATTCGAAGTGAGATAAAATCGTTTTAGAGAATAGAATCTAGAAGTAATCTGGTTGGTCAAAAAGGGTCTCTTGATCTAATTCAGAAACTGATAATGTCGAGCATCCTGATATGACTGGGAATATGACCTAAGAATAACAACTAACAAAAATTGTGATGGAAGCAAAGTCTTTAGTGCAAAACTCGGGTCAAAATCCTTCTCGCGGTAGAAATCTCTACTTTCACGTTAGATATTCAAATAGAAATATCTTGAGCTTTTGATATCGAAATCAAGCAATCCAAAAGCCCAAATTCATCTAAACTTCTAGAGCTACAACTTTCATGAAGGATAAAAAAATGAGATTGACACGACCAAAAGATTGATATCTTTTCTCAAGTGTAGGAGTGTCGAAGTAATAAATAACCCGGCAAGACCGGGGTCGAACCACAGGGAGGTTAATTGTATAAATTATAAACAACAATAATACAACAACCATAGTAACAACAATGACAATAATAATAATAATAATAATAATAATAATAATAGTAGTAGTAGTAGTAGTAGTAGTAGTAATAGTAATAATACCAATAATACTATTAATAATGATAATAATAAAGATGATGAAGAAGAAGTTGATGAGAACTTTGAGATGGAAGATTAACGTAAGGATTAAACAATGATAACAACAAATGTCAAGGTTAGAGGATCCACTAATGGTATTTCAAACAAGTATAGTATAAACTCTTATTATTCAATTAGAAACCACACACAAGGAGGTTCCAATCAGATTATAAATTGTTAACATGATTACATTAGTTATCTTATTCGAATAATGCTAATACTTGTAAATGTTGTCAAGCATTCATGATTATAACTTATGTTAACAACAAATCAAGTTCTTTTCATAGCTTAGGTGTCGGTTATACCATACAGTATGGGCTATGAAAGTGCCAAGTATTTGTTGTACCAAGTGTTATACAACATAAATCTAGATTAACCATTTAACAAGCAAAGTATTAAAAGTGAACAAGATAACAAATACAAAGCATGTTAGTATCCAACATTAAGGTCCATGTTAAGTTTATATTATACTTATTCTTACACTATTAGTGTACCCTTTTCACGTTGACATAATTAACTTAGCTACACATAATGAAAGAAAAAAACATAAACAAACAAGATAAGAACATAAATGAGAAAGAAGTTAACTAAGTAAAGAAAAGGAAATGAAAGGCATAAACTAGATATTAATCAAAGCAAAACTTAAACATTACAAAAATACAAAGAGAGAAAACAAGAGCATGATCTTGATCTGAACACCAAGATGCCTAAATACATGGCAAATGCCTCCTTTTATAGGCCAAAATTCAGAACTATTGATTTATTGACTAATTGATGAATGGGTGGCCACATATTGACTTGGTGACAATTCTTATCTTTTTGTCTGCCAAAAACATCATTGATAACATCATAATTTGAACAGACTTCAATCATTAAAGTTCTAGGAAATTATCTCATCTTTCCAGGGTAACAATTTGAGATCATTTGGACTTCTAGAACTCAAGATATGGGCTGAACACTAAACAATGTTTGGGCTGCAGGACATATTCAGACTTCTTCTTTATTGCTACAATTTGGACTTGAAAACGGCCTTGTTAAATCTTGCACTGCCCATGAAAGTTGTAGGCTTATGTCTTACCTTTCCATCCATATAAAGTAGACCTAAATCTGAGATCTACAGCTCCAGTTATGACCCGATTACTAAACAATGTTCTAGTTTAGACTGCACCAACATCTCTTTTCTAAATTTGGTCATCTCTTTATCCTTTCAATTTCAGTACTTCAACTCATTAATCAATTATTTCATTTATGTGATAGGCCTGCATTTAAGATGAACATTTACCATAAATTAAAGGTATCTTATGTTATTAGATATGTTATTATAAAAGATGCTTTAGTTGAGTTATTGATACTTCAAGTGCAAAATGATGATATAAAACCTTGATCAAAATGCACTTTTAAGTACTAATCACACCCCCCAACCAGCTTACTACTAGTCCCTAATAATCAAAGCGTTAAAATAGAAAAACAATTTGCAAATTTCACAAAGCAAGGCATTCATCATTCAATCTATCTAGAGAAACAAACTCATTAAATTTTATAAATTTGCTCAATATCTCTTAAACAAAATATTAATAAATCTTCCTTGTTATGTGCTCAATGTATGAAAACATAGATGATGGGGCTTTTATTGGAAGAAAACAATATTTAATTCTAATGTTTAAGGTTACCTTCCTTAAGTTGGGATTATTATTATTATTTTTCTTTTTTTTTTCTCTTTTGTTTTTTTTAATATATATATATAACTTAAAACACAATGCATCTTTAACCCATGTAATGAGCTTTCGGCTAATGACTCCCAGACCAGTTGATCTTAGGGCATTAGGTGTTGAGACACCCCTACGAGCTTAGTAACTCGGTTTGCAGATACTGATATGTAGATAGTGCAATGTTTGATTCCCTTAAGCTTTTCTCCTTAACCCATGTAACAAGCTTTGGGCCAATAACTCCCAAGTCAGTTGACTTTAGGGTATTAGGTGTTAAAACACCCCTTCGGGCTTAATTGCTGAGGTTAGGGAGGCTACGAAATCAAACTTATCTACGTTTTTATTATCATCATTTTCTTTTTGTTTTTGTTTTTTTTTGTAAATTATAGGCTATCCCTATCCCTTAGTTGTTACCTTTAACAAAAGAACATAAATAATGTAATAATCCAATATGCAACCCACAATCATATGTTAAAGTGTGTGTGTGAAAATGAAGGTTTAAGAATATTTGTTAAATGAGTATATGAGTAGAATCAAGTGATAACAATGCGAGAGTTTGTAAACCTAAATATTTCAAGAAGTATTCTAACAGGCCTTGTTATGAATCTTGCAAATAACCATTGGAAAATGTTTACTAAGATGCGTCTCAAGAGTCACTAAAATTCCTCTTTACTCTGCCATCCTAATAACAGTTTTGTCAAATGGTTTTAATAATAGCAAAAACAGTTAGTAAGTTAGTTTTTTTTTTTAATGTCAACTACTACCCTCTCCCCCCAACCAGAACAAGACATTGTTCTCAATTTCATAAGATAGAAAGATAGAGTATAGAAGACATCACCTGAAACAACAAACACTGACAAACCTGAAACACACTTAAACAAGTATAAGAAATAACAAAACAAAATAATATGCTAATAATAAAATCAAAAGACACGAGGATTCACAAACGAAGGCTCAAAACCAATCTAAGCTTTTTACGGCTTTCCTTAGTTGACCAATTTATACGACTCATGGAAGGATCAATTACAGGGGTGAAAGATTGTAGCTGGTCGATCAGTTATTCAACAGTAGCAGCAGAGATTATGATTTGTCGTGCCGAAGATGTTAGAAATTTCTGTTCCACAGCTTGATCAAGAAAAGACAACAAATTATCATAAAAACCATTAACATTGAGCAAACCTATAGGTTTATGGTGAATGTGAAGTTGGGCCTAAGAGGAAATATGAAAGATCTCTTCCAATGTGCCCAGACCATCTGGTAAGGCAATGAAGGCGTTAGCATGGTTAAACATTGCATTCATTCGATCAAACATTGTAGAGACCTGTAGTTCCTCTCCAATTATTTTTCCAATGATGTCCCCTTTTGCTAAAGCCTTAGGGACGACCCCCAAAACTTGACTTCATTGCCTTTCAATGTCAGTTTGTTTAGGTTTTAGTTTTTTTGTTATACTTATAACATAATTTATAAACAACTAATTAATATTTTATTAATTTTATTTAATTTCAAGTTCACAAACATTAAGGCTGCCCGGACAATAACATTGGCGTTTAAATCATCGATGGAGATTCCATTGTTTCAATGGAGTCAAGTTTCCAGACATGCTGAGTGGAGACCTAATATCGATGCATGGTTTCGACAATTTTAGGTAGGTGTTAACTTTTAATTTCCAGCTTATTTTTAATAAATTATTTTTATAATTTTATTTCTTGTACTACTTTTATTTAAATGAATTATTTATATACACATCATAAATGTGAGTGGGATAGCGCAGACAACAATGTTGTGAAGAGGGTATGAGGGTATGGGAGAATCACGCAACAACTAAGTAACATCAAAAATAATATTTATTTTTGTTATATAATTTTATGTTCTAAATCCTAATTTCTTACTATGGAAGTAGGTTGCGTGATTTTTGGTACGATACACACAAAAAAAAGGCAAAGATATGCGAGGGATAATGGTCTTGAAGGATGGAATGAGGTGGCGGTTTGGCAAGAATTCAAACTGCCATTCATCTCGAGGGATATATGGATGACATATATTGAGCACGTGACATCTAAGCAGTTCACACGACGCTCACATTCCGATGCCAACAACCGGAACCGGCAAATTCATGGTTCGGTGACCACGCATACCGGCGGCTCCGTCCCGTTCAGTGCACAAGTGAAGTGGATGGTAAGATTAATTTAAATGAAATATATCGTTAATTAATTTGTTGTTGCTTATAAATATATTTAACTTGCAACCTTTTTTTTCCTTACAGGCTACGTCTCTTGGACGTGAGCCGAGCCTAATGGAGCTGTTTGTAGAGACACATGTGCGGAGTCAAAACCGTCAAAAGGGGGTGCAACAGTTCGTTGACAACCGCGCTCAACACTTTGGTATGTTCGTTCAACCATTTTATTTTATAAGTTATTATTTTTATTAAATTGAATATGATGATTTCTTTTCTTATTTTCAGGAGACCTATAATAGCCAGTTGAGGGAGAGATATGGGGACGATCCTTCAATCCATCCGGAGTTCGATCCAGTTTTTGTGGATGGAGATAGGATCGTCTGGTGGACCCGATAAAAATCGGGTCTACGGGCTATCCAACACTACGACCAAAAACTTGCGGTCGACCCGTAGTATCTCAACCGTTGGGAGCTCTCCAATAGTATCGAGCACCCAGTCTGAGGAGTTTATGGCCTTAAAACAACAATATGAACGACTTTTGATGAATTATGATCAGCTCCATCAAATGGTCATGGAGATTAGATCAAGGATAGATGATGATACATGTGCAACCCCTTTTTAGCTGTACGGTCCCGGGAACTACTAGCTCCCTTCTCCTCCTCCTCCTCCCGCTCCGCTGTTATTCTAGTTTAATTTTGTTTTTCAAACACATTAAATTTGTAATGAATATTTGGATGAATATTATTTAACATTATTTTTATATTTTTAATGTTTAGTACAATTTTATTTGGTTAATTAGTTTTTTTTGCTATTAATAAATAATTGTTTTTTTAATATTTTAAATCAATATCGATGGCTTTACAAATGGAACCAGACCGTCGGTATTTTATCGAGAGTTGCAAAAAAATTACCATCCATGCCACAATCACCGAAGGATATATTCTGTCGGTGTTTACAGTTACTATTACCAACAAAATATTCTGTCGGTATTTTACAAAGAGTTCTAAGATATTTACCGCCCATGCCATAATCACCGATGGGATTTTCATCGGTGATTACCATTGAAAATACAGACGGAATTATACCATTGGTAAAGTTCTCGCGGGAACTTTTTTTTGGCATGCTTCGCCGTTTTTGAGACCGTCGGTGGTTTTTTTTTTATTTCCAACAGAATCAGCAACGGAACATGGAATTACTGACGATCAGTATTCCAACAGACGAATTTTGTCGATGAGGTTGTCGGTAAAAATGTTGCCGAAGGATTGCGTGCCTTACACCGACGGAATTAATCCATTAGTAAAATTGTTTAATGGTGTAGTGAAAATAATAATAATAAAATAATTTAAAAAAGCAATGAAAAAATATGAGTCAACTCAGGTTAATCTGTAAACCCCGTGACCATGAAAATCATGAAATCCTCGACATAAAATCATGCAATATCTAATTTGGTTGAACTCTTTTTGAAGGTATGGTTTGAAATTTTGGAAAATCCAAGTATTGAAGGGCTAATGGCTGTCCCTATTGACATAAAAGAGGATTGTAAAACTTCCTTGAGAGATTATCTACTCACCAGGGAGTTCTCATCCCCTGGAAAGAAATGAGATCATTCATTTAACTAGGCGAGAGCAATTAAGTATTGTTTAGTGGATAGGGTCTTATATAGATGATTTTTCCCAGCTCTCTTATTCAAGTGCTTATCTTTTGGAGAAAGCTCTTATGTTTTGAGGGAATGCATAAAGGAATCTATGGTTTACACACTAGCTCTAGAGCTCTTGTCACTCAGATCACCAGGATAGGATTTTACTAGCCAACAATCCTGAGCGATACGGTCATCTTGGTGAAAAGATGTAATCAATATCAAATGTTTCTATTAGTCTCGAGACAATCCTATACAGAATTGACAACCTTATCTTCTCCATGTCCTTTTACCGAATGGGGAATGAACATATTGGGTTCTTTCCAAAGGCTGCAAGGAACATACAATTCATTATGGTGGTTATGGATTACATCATCAAATGGGTGGAGGCAAAAACTTTGACAAATATCACCACTAACAAGATCATCTCTTTTTTTATGGAAGAACATCACTTGTAGATTTGGAATTCCAAAAATCTTGATCACTAATAATAGTATCTAGTTTGTTAGTCACAAGATGAAGGAGAAATGTCAAAGGCTTCACATCAACCATCAATTCTTTTTAATGTATCACCCATAGAAAAATGACTAGGTTGAACTCACCAGCATATTCCTACTTAATGGACTCAATAAAAAGATAATAGACACCAAGTTAGAATGGGCAGACCTGCTCAATGAGATTTTATAGGTCTATAAGACCACCCAAAAGACATCTACTGGATCACTTATGGAACTTAGGCTATGATCCCAACTGAGATTGGGTGCCTAAATCATCGAGTAGTCCATTATACATTAGAAGGTAATCAACATGGCCTTAAGGCCAAATTAGATTTCTTAGAAAAATCTTGTTTGACCATAACAACTAGAAATGAAGCGTATCCGTGCTGAATTGTCCAATACCATAATAAAAAGTTTAAATTTAGAGACTTGCTGCTAAGAAAGTTGAAGGCTATTGGCAATAGAGAAAGTAAGGGCAAACTGGCCCCTAAATGGGATGGTCATTACAAAGTCATGAGGATAGTTAAGGCAAATACTTCTCATTTACAAGATATAGAAGGGAAGAGTCTCTCTCATGCTGACACTCTGATCATTTGAAAATATATCATAGTCAATGACTAAGAATGTAAGTTTCTCATATATAAATTAACTTATTCATAGATAATGTTTCCATTTATTCAAGTGATGCCTAACGACCTCTCATTAACCATCCAATGATAGGATTGACTCGATCTCCTTAATGTAATTGCACAAATCATTTTGGAAGGGATTGACATGGTCTCCCCAATATGATTGCACAACTCATATTGGAAGGGATTGATCAAGGATCTCCTTGGAGTGATTGCACAACTCTTTAAAGAAGGGACTGCCTCAATCTCTCTAGGGAAATAACCACATAACTATTCAAAGGATTGACTTGGTCTTCCTAGTGCAATAACACCAATCTCCATGTAATGACTAGGGGCATCTTACCAATTCGTTGGGGATTCATTTAGATAAGCAGATTAAATGAGCAAGAACTTTTGGATAAGGATATACTTGCAACCTAGATTTCCTCTCAGTTCCAAGTAGGGAGAGAATCCTACTAAGGTTAGGCAAAGTTCAAATATTGCCAAAATTAGAAAAAAAAAATTTAAGTATAGGTGTTAAACCCATACAAACTACCTAGAGGATTTCCTTATAAATATTTTTAAGCATAGGCATTAGTCCCATATAAAATCTTGTATATTTTTCTAAGTATAGGCGTTGGACCCATATAATATACCCAGAGGATTTCTTCCTAAATATTTTTCTAAGCATAAGCTTTAGACCTATACATACTTTTAAATATTTTCTAAGTATGAGCGTTGGATCCAGATACTATATAATATTTCTCGAAGTAAATATGGAAGTGAATGAAAACAATTTGATAAAACATCAAAATTTATAAAAATCTAAGATATATTAAAGAAAGTTAAACCCCACAGGACTAGGATTGTTTACAAGCATAAGGGAAGTTAAGGGGGTTAAAGATTAGATATCCAGGCCAGGCTCCTCAGTAAGGTATTCTTCATATTAGATAGTTATAGCCCTAGGAGGGAACACATCTACAAAATTAGGTGTCAGGACTTGATAGAAGAAAATATTGAAGTCCATCTGTATTGTTCTCGACTGATTGAAGAAGTATATGTTGGACATAACAATGAAGATCTTGTCCTTAACTGTCTTAGTTAAGGTTGCAGACCCTTTAAAAAACTCTTAAAACTCCACAGAAGAGTTCCTCAAAGCCTTCATCCGTGCACAAGAGTTTTGAGTTTCTTCCTTCGCAATATATAGATTAGCTCTCAGACCATCTTGGGTGGCCTTTGCCTCAAGGATCCCCTATTTCATGGTGTCTACTTCATTATAAGTTGTCTAAAGCTATTTTTCAGTAGAGCCTAGTTGAAGAAAAAAAAAGCCTTACATGTTATCCTTCAGCGAGGTATAGGATACCTTAAGGTTCTTCATTTCAACCTCCATCATAGCCTTGTCCTCCTTTAGCCATTGAATAGCAGTGTAGTCTGCCTTATGCTTAGCAAAGACCTCTATCCCCTAACTTCTCTCAATAATCTATCACCTTTTTGAATGAGTGCACATCATGAAAGTTTATAAAAAAAGATTGTTAGAAAAAATGGTCACAAAACTAAACCAAAAAGGTTATACAAAAAAAGTTTCTTATATTAAAGGTCATTTGTCTTGTAAGGCTAGATGATGGTTATAGCTCTCATAAGACATCATCAAGATGTCTAAAGGAATGGTGAGAACCCTTTCTAACTGCTTCACCACCTCTAAGTTAGTCTTCTCAAGACTAGACCTTCCACCAACGACAGCCTTCCATGGCTTGCCTTTCCTTTTTGTTAGGGTGGGAAAGTGAAAGGGGCTCGACCAAGGACGAGACCAGCAAAAACATCCTCAAACCTTTATTCAACTTCCTGAGAAAAACCTTGGGCAGAGGTCCTAGTAGTTATAGCCTCTACAGCTACAATTAGGGGTGGACGCAGAGGGATCGTCATCATAGAAGAAGCCTCTATAGTTAAGGCTAGAATACCAGTCTCCATAGAAGTAAAAATCCTCTTTCCTTTAAAGCGAGCAACAATACTCATAATTACTTTAAGGGGGTCAATTTTGCTTAACCTCCAACCAGGAGAGTACGACTTCCTTCAACTTATATTTCTATAGGAGTGGTGGCTCCTGCCATTATTTTTTCAGGAACATAGTCCTTAAGAATAGTGAGCTCGTCTATATTGATAGGGGTCATGCTCCATCTCTTCTCTATTCATGGCTCCACTCAGGTCAATAGACAAGATCACCTTCTTGATGAAGACAAGTTCTTCTCTGCAGACCTTGCTGAAGTCTCTCCATCTTCTTCAACTGTTAATCTTGGAGGAAAAAAAAGGTTAGAAATGAACTTAAACGTCCAAAAAAAAAAACAAATAATAAAGAGGTTTCATAAAGTTGCAAAAATAACTTGTAAAAAGCAAAAAATCAAACTATGAACACAAATCTTTCCACACCCTAATATATTTTTTTATTAGATAAAACCCAAAAACAACCACCATCAAATACTTCTTATCAAATGAAATATTTTTTAAACTAAATTTGATTACCATTGTAATATACATAATCTTCTTGTCTTGCATAGAATTATCATAGTTTCAATATCAATATCATCAAATTAAATTAGAGAGGGATTGTTTTTTTTTTAAAAAAGAAAAGTTAGGTCTCTCTCTCTCTCTCTCTACAAGAGAGCTATAATTAATCTTTCCCTTTATTTTGTCTTATAGCTAACAATATTATGCTTCTAAAACCTCATACTTAATTATAATGTTATATTGTCTTTCAACTGAGCTTCTTAACTATAAATTCTATTTTTTTTTTATAATGTTATTTGAAATATCTACTTGTTTTTCCTCAATTATATACATTTTTTCAATTAAAAGATCATAATGTAGTTTGGCATTTTGGAAGTCGTATAACCGTGTTATGAATTTATGTTATTATAGCCTTTTCCTGGTAGTTACCATGTCAACAATACTATAGCTATTTGGTCGTAATCAAAGCTAGAAAGACTTCATTTTCTTCGCTGTCACAAATGGAACGGCCTGCTGAAAAAATTAAAAACAAAAGAAAACTTCTTATTAACCGCGTAATGCATTCATAGTACAAGGATCAAACTAGTCCTCATGCCCACTAAGACTTATTCTTAAGCTAATGATTCATGCATTCATAGTTACATACATACAGCCTCTAGCTTTATTTATTGGTTCTCTATAGCATAGTGCTAGCTTTAATCCCTTCCAAATTGTGATTGCTGGGAAGAACTAAAAACACTAACTTCCTCCCTATTGTTCTTAAGCCTCCTAGCATCTTCCCTTGAGATCTGGAATGCATTTGCAAGCACATCCTCAGGAATGGAACGGATGACAGAGATACGTCCTGCCAATTAACTGATTTGTGCGTTGTCATTAGTCTTGAATGATACCCACTCCAGTCCTTGGCTTCCTGCCTTCTTGACTGCTGCAAAGTTTTGTGGTGCTGTTATTACTTGACCCTCTCGAACTTGTCCATCAAATACTGCTTGCCCGTTGTCTCCAACAATCTATATCCTTCCACTTCCTCTAGTAATATAGCATATGCTGTGAGCATTGATGTTCCAATTTGGTGACATCAAAGCATTCTACACATGTTCATATTCAATGTAGATTATCATCAAAACTGCTAGAAAAGTGTGTATGATATACGAGGAATTGCTTTTCTTATGAATGTTGTATGTACATTCTTACAGGGTAAAGGACGCCTCTCTGAGCACTAAGCTGGAGATAGCGAAGGATGGGGAGATTGAGGCTGTTGACAGTAGTGAGGCGTCCAGCATGAGGATTAAAGACATCAGCACGTTCTGGATTATTGATGTTGTGCTTCAACCTGGCATTGCAGAATGTTTCCTCTAGACCATTGCCCCTACCACCTGGTCTCCTTTGGTGTTCTCGTTCTCGTTCTTCCTCCTCTCGACTTTGTTGTGGACTTAGTACCTGAAGTTCATGCTGAACTCGGACAATGATGCCTCTGTTATCATTTTCATTCTTCATCCTTCTTGCTAGTTTGGTGTCAACGTTGAAAGCTTCTGCGAGTAATCGCTCATCGAAGCCACCGAAGATGTTGCGATATCTTTCCTGCTTGTGTCTTCGACTTTCGCCTTCATGTTGGCCACTCTGGTATGAGCTTCTTTGGCTTTGTAGTTCTTGTTGTGGGTTGCCAGCCAAGAAGAATTTCTGAAATGGCAGGTCAATGTTTGATTTTGAAGTAATTCTGGTTTACTTATTATATGACATCACCAGCATGAATTTTTGTGATTCTTACCCTGAAATCCTGATCAAGCTGGTTGGCAGCATTGCTAGTGTCAAGAAGTTGGACAAGAACAAGAGGAGAATCACCATTGTTGTAAAACCAATCAGCTACTCCTGAAGGCAAGGCAACAACATCACCCTCTCTAACTTGTCTAACCTTCTGATGATGGTCTTGGGAGCTTTCTCTTCGATCTCTAGAATTCTGTCTTGATGATTGGAATGTCTCTGGACAACCTGGGATTACAGCTCCATGAAAGTCTGATGCAGAACGCTTGGCAGGGGAGATTGAAGAGCAAATTGATAGGTGCAGAGGTCCTGAATATTAAACGTTGAAGTTTTAAATAGCATTCAATAGCTATAATTAATCATGCATGTTACAATTAGAATAAATACACAATGTAAGCCTTGTTTTACGGGACAATTTTGACATTCCAAATTTGAATACAGTTTTGAGATTTATCTCATTTTCTGGTGGAATCCAGACGGATTCTTGAGGGTGAACGTGAGGATCCCTCTGTTATTTTCTTGCTGCGTCAATTGGTATCAGAGCAGGTTTGCCTTGGCTCGATGGCGAATGACCTAAACAATGATCTACCCCTTCCTGGTGGGGAACCAGTTTCCAGGAGAGAGTTTGACACGCTTGCTACAAGCGTTGAAGAGATTCGACAACTGCTGCTCCACATGGGAAACATCAACAACAACAATGAACAAGATAACCAACGTGGTGGTGGCAGAGGCAACCGCGAAGGTCGTCGTCAACGGGAGGAGATTGAATCGGATTCTGAGGAGGAGATAGAACGTCCCAGGAACGCATTTGGTGCCAATCTACATAATCGACAACCCATTGAGGATTATCGGATGAAGGCCGACATCCCTTATTTTAATGGTCATCTATCCATTGAAGGATTTTTAGATTGGCTTGTGGAGGTAGAGAGATTTTTTTGAGATTATGTCAATACCAGAGGAGAGGATGACTAAGATAGCGGCATTTCGTTTGAAAGGGAGTGCAGCTGTATGGTGGGATAATTTGCAGAAGACACGACAGAGGCAGGCCAAACAACCGGTCAGGACATGGCGTAGGATGAGACAATTGATGATGGATCGTTTTCTTCCAGTAGATTATGAGCAACATCTATATCGCCTCTATCATAATTGTGTCCAGGGAAGCAGAACCGTAGAAGATTATACTGATGAATTTCTACGGTTGGCAGAGAGAAATTCATTGAATGAGACTTAGGGGCAGACGGTATCAAGATATGTCAATGGATTGACGACATCAATCCAGGATCGAATCGGGTTACAAGTTTTCTGGGACGTCCATGAGGCTCAAAATATGGCTATGAAGGCGCAACATTTAGAGGAAGAACTGAAGGAACGTGAACTGAAGGGAAAGAAAACAAACTATGGCAACAACAATAATTACTCGAGGAAGGCAGCAGATCCTTATGTTCCTAACAGGGAGAAGAAAGAGATCCAGCCGATGCAAAGAAATAATTATAAAGGGCAGAATTACAGAGGAGAGAGCAGCCAGAACAATGACATCAATCAGAGTCGAAATCAGAGACCAAACCATGGCCCATACACTAGAGCAACTGGTGATGTTTGCTACAGGTGTTTCCAGCCTGGCCACCGATCAAATACTTGCCCGAAGCGGAAGCAAGCAAACCTTGTAGAAGAAATCGACAAAGCTGATGATAATAGTGGAAATTATGATGATGATTATGATGGGGCTGAGTTTGCATATGAAGATAATAATGAGGTTGTAAATTTGATGATGACCCGTACTGCTCTGGAAGAAGACGAAGTGCTCAGCATGGTGCTACAACGAGCTCTCCTTTCACCTAAACAAGAAGGGCAGAGTAATCACGTATTTCGTTCTTTGTGTTCTGTTGACAACAAGGTGTGCACACTAATTATAGATGGTGGCAGCTGTGAGAATTTTGTGTCACAAAAGCTGGTTGATCATTTAAAACTCCCAACAGAGAAGCATAAAAATCCTTATATGCTAGGGTGGGTGAAGAGAGGACCATCAGTAAAGGTGACAGAAGCATGCAGGGTTCCTCTTTCTATTGGTAAGCATTACAAACATGAAATTTGGTGTGATGTTATTGAAATGGATGCCAGTCATGTATTACTAGGAAGGCCTTGGCAGTTTGATGTTAATGCTACCCACAAAGGGCGTGATAATGTGTTTATCTTTGAGTGGGGTTCTCGTAAAATTGCACTTGCTCCTGTTGACCCATCTGGAAAGTTAGAAAAACCGCAAGCTGGGAGTTCAAATTTTCTAGCTATCTCCAGGAGTAGTCGCGAGTTTGAAGACAGTATTAAAGAAGTTGGATTTATGTATCCAATTGTTCTTAAGGGGCTTATGGTGACAGATGCTGTTTCGAGTCACATTCCAGACGAGGTGCAAGGAATTTTGAGCGAGTATGAAGATTTGATTTCTGAAGAGTTACCAGCACAACTTCCTCCTATGCGAGATATCCAACATCAGATTGATCTAGTCCCTGGAGCAAGCCTACCTAATCTTCCCCATTACCGGATGAGCCCGAAGGAAAATGTGATTTTGAAGGAGAAGATTGAAGAGCTGCTGAAACAAGGATTTATTCGTGAGAGCATGAGTCCTTGTGCAGTTCCTGTCTTGCTAGTGCCAAAGAAGGATAACACCTGGCGAATGTGTGTTGATAGTAGAGCTATTAATAAAATCACTATCAAATACAGATTTCCAATTCCGCGATTGGAGGATATGTTGGATGTCCTTGAGGGTTCCAAGGTGTTTTCAAAGATTGATTTGTGCAGTGGCTATCACCAGATTCAAATTAAACCGGGGGATGAATGGAAGACGGCATTTAAGAGCAAGGAGGGTCTTTATGAATGGTTGGTGATGCCATTCGGATTATCAAATGCACCAAGCACTTTCATGCGACTCATGAACCAGGTTTTGCGTCCTTTTACTAGGTCATTTGTAGTTGTATATTTTGATGATATCCTTATTTTCAGTAAAAGCAAAGAAGAACATTTGGTGCAATTAAGACAGATTCTGGATGTTTTGGAAGAGAATAAGCTTTATATTTATTTGAAGAAGTGCACTTTCCTTACAAACAAACTGCTATTTTTGGGGTATATTGTTAGTGAAGATGGAATTCATGTGGATCAGGACAAAGTACGGACAATCAGAGAATGGCCAACTCCAAAGACTGTAAGTGAGTTACGTAGTTTCCATGGTCTTGCTACTTTTTACAGGCGTTTTGTACGGAATTTTAGTACCCTTGCAGCCCCTATGACCGAATGTCTCAAGCAAGGAAAGTTTCGTTGGGGTGAAGCACAAGATCAAAGTTTTGCACTGATTAAAGAGAAGCTTAACACGGCACCAGTTTTGGCCCTTCCCAACTTCTAAAAGATATTCGAAGTCGAATGTGATGCAAGTGGATTGGGGGTGGGAGCTGTGTTGTCTCAAGAAAAAAAACCAGTAGCATTTTTCAGTGAAAAATTAAGTGAAGCCCGTAAAAAATGGAGTACTTATGATCAAGAATTTTATGCAGTTGTTCGTACCTTGAAGCAATGGGAGCATTATTTGGTGCAACGAGAATTTGTTCTCTACACTGATCATGAAGCCTTAAAATTTATCAATAGCCAGAAGAGTGTGAGTAAGATGCATGTCAGGTGGGCCACTTTTCTTCAGAAGTTTCCTTTTGTGATTAAGCATAAATCTGGATCTCTCAATCGTGTTGCTGATGCTTTAAGTCGGAGAGCAAATTTGTTGATTACTTTAGCACAAGAGATTGTGGGATTCGAATTTCTGAAGGAGTTATACGAAGCTGATTTCGGTTTCAAAGACATTTGGGTGAAGTGTGTTCAAAGTCAACCTGTTTTAGACTACCACTTGAGAGAAGGATATTTGTTTAAAGGCAACAGGTTATGCATCCCCAGCTCATCCTTACGAGAGAAGCTTATTCGAGATATTCATGGGGGTGGTTTAAGCGGGCACCTGGGAAGAGACAAGACCATTACAGGAGTTGAGGAACATTATTTTTGGCCTCAGTTGAAGAAAGATGTTGGAAAAATTGTGAGAAACTGTTATGTTTGTCAGGTGTCGAAGGGACAATCTCAAAATACTGGATTTTATATGCCTTTACCGGTTCCTAGCGATATTTGGCAAGACTTGTCCATGGATTTTGTGTTGGGGCTTCCTCGAACCCAAAGTGGGGTTGATTCCGTGTTTGTTGTGGTCGACAGGTTCTCTAAAATGGCACATTTTATAGCTTGCCGAAAGACTTCTGACGCTACTCATATAGCCAAACTATTTTTCAAGGAGGTGGTGCGTTTGCATGGTGTACCCAAAACTATTACATCTGATCGTGACACCAAATTTCTAAGTCATTTCTGGATTACTCTATGGAAGCTCTTCGGTACTACCTTGAAGCGAAGCAGTACAGCACATCCACAAACAGATGGCCAGACAGAGGTGACTAATAGAACGCTTGGCAACATGGTTCGAAGTGTTTGCACTGATAAGTCAAAGAAGTGGGATAATGCCTTGCCGCAAGTGGAGTTTGCTTACAATAATGCAGTTCATAGTGCCACAGGAAAGTCTCCTTTCTCTTTGGTATATACTTCAGTTCCTAACCATGTCGTTGACTTAGTAAAACTTCCAAAAGCTCATGGAGTTAGCATAAGTGCTCAACATATGGCTAAAGATGTTATTGAGGTTAAAGAAGAAGTGCGAGATAAGCTGGAGAAAACCAATGCTAAGTACAAGGCTGCTGCAGACAAGCATAGGCGAGCTAAAGTTTTCAATGAAGGAGATTATGTGATGGTTTTTCTCAGAAAGGAGCGATTTCCTGTTGGAACCTACAGCAAGCTGAAGCCACGCAAGTATGGGCCTTACAAGATTTTAAGGAAGATCAATGATAATGCCTATATCATTGACCTGCCTGCATCTATGGGAATTTCAAGTACTTTTAATGTTGCCGATTTGTATGAGTATCATGAAGATGAAGCTCTTTATTCTGAAGATAACTCAGAGGCGAGTTCTTTCAAAGAAGAGGAGTCTGATGCAGAACGCTTGGCAGGGGAGATTGAAGAGCAAATTGATAGGTGCAGAGGTCCTGAATATTAAACGTTAAAGTTTTAAATAGCATTCAATAGCTATAATTAATCATGCATGTTACAATTAGAATAAATACACAATGTAAGCCTTGTTTTACGGGACAATTTTGACATTCCAAATTTGAATACAGTTTTGAGATTTATCTCATTTTCTGGTGGAATCCAGACGGATTCTTGAGGGTGAACGTGAGGATCCCTCTGTTATTTTCTTGCTGCGTCAAAGCCCCTACCTACAATGAGACCAAAAAGAAGATTAACAAGTTTATATATGAAATGTTATTATCATTGAAAGAGAAGAAATAATTGATTGGATGCCTTGGTCTACATATATGAGCTTAGGTGTGTTAGAGTATGCAGGCAACAAGAGGCCTCGCTGGTTAATCGTATGGCGGATAACTACAACACCAGCACATTGAAATTGCTGGTCATTCTCGTCCCAAATTTCTGTGACACCAGCCTCGGATCTGAACTTGCGAGCAGGCTCGAGGGCATTGATCCTATGAAATTGGCATTCGTTCTGCTGAGAGCGTCGTTGTCCCTGTTGTTGCTGACCATGTTGCGAGTTCACCTGCTCTATTTGTGCAAAGCAACAATTGAAGAGAACCAGAAAGCAAAAGATAAGAGAAAACAAAGAAGAAGAACCCATGCTTATCGTAGTTATTGTATAGTGGTGTGGAGTGACAAGGTGAAGTGGGCTGGTATTTATATGCAAAATTGTTGGTTTAGCATTTGGGACGTGGAAACTGTTAGAGAATAATATAAATCATATCCTGGGATCTCACCTAACAGCTTAAGCTATTGGGTTGAGATGGTTCCTTGACATGGTATCAGAGCCTTGATGACCAAGTGGTCACGAGTTCGAATCTCACTATCCTCATTTATTTGATAAAAATTAAACACAAGGTAATGTGGGCATGTGCAAGTTTCAAGCCCAAAGGGCTTTCACTTGAGGGGGTGTGTTAGAGAATAATATAAATCATATCCTGGAACCTCACCTAACAGCTTAAGCTATTGGATTGAGATGGTTCCTTGACAGAAACTCGATCGGTTTGCTGAGTTCTTATTTTTGCATGTAAATTTGTCCTTTCTTTTGCATGTCTGCTATGCTGTTTCTTGCTTACACATATTTTCTTCATGGGTACGTGTTAGAGAAAGTGATGGTGTACGAAGATCTTTGTTTTTTATGGTGTGCATCTAGTTCAACGAGGCTTGAGGGCTTGAAAGGATGTACAAGAACTGTTTTATGGACTTGTTCTGTTCCTGGTTTATTCAATTAATGTTTGTTTGAGCTTCTACTCTGTAGATGTGTGTCCATATTTGTTACCGTACACTTGCCTTCAACAATGTAGTCAAGGTCTCACTAGAATTTAATTATTCATCTAAAATTATGAGTTTTCATTTAAAACCTTCACTTGAAAGGTTGTTTCTAATATTATTACAAGTCAACAATAACTTTGTAATCAGATATGAGTTATTTCAGGAATATATTGAATTGAGAGCTTTTAGACTCCTTAATTGTTTTTCCATTTCTGTATCTCTTTGGTTCTTCTAGAAAGTGCTGAGTAGTAGTGATACTTGGTGGATTTCATAGGATATGAAAATTCTATGTTTTCTAACCTTTATACCCTTGAATGGCCTCTCTAACACTCCAAGCACTTTATGCATCTAATGAAACATATATTTAAATCTTTTATTGGAAACTTTGTTGTTATTTACTTTGATGACATCTTGATATATAGAAAAAAATCAGGAGCATTTAGAGCATCTATACCAGATTTCCAGAGTGGTGAGTGGCAATGACTCTTGATGGATTCCATAGGATGTGAAAGTTCTATCTTTTATGGTTTTTACACCATAACAGTATCAGAACATTTATTACTCCATTGATGAAAAGGGTGCCTCAAATGCATGTAAAATTTCTCTTCCCTTGGCTTGTAATTTTGTTTGAAGCTAGCTAGTTTTTCATATGATTCTTAATTAATTATTTAATTGAAAGTTCAAGGTTAAAAGTTTAAGTTATTAGATAAAAAAAATTATTAATTAAAATGTAAGATGATAAAATTTAAATTCATGATCATTTAATAAAAAAATCTTTAATTAATTTTATATTTGTTACACCTCAGTAGACATCATGTTGGGGATTAAAATATATATTATGGAAAATTGAAGTTTCTATCTAGTAATTAATTAGAGGAAACTAGAGATCTTAAAATGTGCACCGGTTTTAGAGATATAGGGAAGGGGTTATTTATGCTTAAGAAAAGAAAAACGTCATCCTGACAATATCTTTTCTTATGAAAAGTTATCTTTATAATGTATTTTCTTCTAAATTTATCCTTTTGATTGCCCTTAATTATTCTCATTGTTTTTAGTTTTTTTATTTTTAATTAATTGTTTTATGAAAAATTTATCGTTGATTTTTAGACATGTTAAAAAATGATATAAATCTTTAAAAATAAGAGGCTCGTAAAAGGTGTTAACGTTAAGTGCTAAAAAAAGATTTTTGTTAAAATTGCTAAAAATAGACAACATGTATTTTCTTCCTTGATTAACTAATTACTTCGCATCCATATTTTTTTGAAGGTTAGACCTTGTTGGGATTACCTTGGCCAAATGTTTCCACTTCTTTATTTTAAATTTATTCAAATCCATGTACTTGTTAATTAAAAGTAGGTCATACCATGCTTTTAGAAAAATCATGGATCAAAATTTGCTCATCATGAATAACTCTAGCCATTTTAATGTAGTATACTTTAAGATGGGTTGAGCTCTTGTATACTTGACAAATTCACATACTCTGAATCTTCTAGAACTATTAACATCTGGTTCTTAGCATATATCTTTAGCTAAAAATTGATTAGATAAGTCCTCATCCTTAATGGATTGATGCTCACTTATGGTTATGATGAATACATCGTCTTTCAAGTTGCAGAGGTGCTATCAGACGAGTATTCACAAGGTGTTTGTAAATGTTGATGATAGGAACTAGAAAAGGAGATGATTATTCATGGTGTTTTCTTTTATGTCTTGGATTTTAAGTGCTTTGGAAAGTATGATATAGGCTGAAATGAGGGTGGAAGTGTTTGGGCCATTTAGATTTTAAAAGTTTTTTTTATAGATTTTGAGGCATGATTGGTTGAGATTTTAACAATCTTAGGGTGCTAGAAGCAAAAAATGAAAGACCTTGATAAACTTGATAAGCATTTGAAATTCCTTTTTTAATGAGGGTAACATTCCCCTGTAGGTAATTCTTCCATAATACATGAGGAAGAATGGAACGGCGAGCATCCCACTAACGTACGTCCACCACATGGTTTTACGGAAAAGAAAGGCCAAAATTAAACCCATTACCTTTTCTAGTAGTCTGCAGCCGGCAATGGCTGGCCAAGATGACGACTTCTCATGCTCCATGGATTTTGGCATTCGTCAAGGTTGTTGAAGTTTTTAATCTTGTGTTTGATTGTGTTTATTTGATGATTTGTAGGTTGATTGTTGATTTGGGTAGTAGGAGAAAAAGGTTTGCACAGAAGGTTGAAGAATGGAGAGAGTTGCAGAAAAAGGTAATTCTTGTATATATTTTCCACACCTAACATGCTTGACAAAATGCCCCTTATAAACTGATTTGGGGAGAACACACGTATTGTGTGATCTTTTACAGCCTTTAACAGCTAGGCCTACAGAAAAGCATTTAATTACCTTTTCTTTTCTTAGTTAGTTACAAATAACTGAAATGCAACTAACTAATCATTACATAACAACTTTCTTCAGCTTCTTCTTTTCCTCCTTCTTTACTGTCAACTTTTCCCTTCAATCTTCTGCATTTGCTTATTTGTAAATCCAGCTCAGCAACTTAATTACCAACAGCCTCTCCTAAGTTGCTGACTGGTTTAACCCCAAGAGTCAGTCTTAGATAGTTGAATCTGTCTTTAGGTAGAGCCTTGGTGAATATATCAGCCAACTGGTCCTCACCCCTACAGAATTGCATGTTGATCAACCCTTCTTTCAAAGATTCCCTGATAAAGTGATATCTTCTATTTATGTGTCTTGTTTTCTGATGGAAAACAGGATTTTTGGCCATCGATATTGCTGACATGTTGTCACAATATAATGGAGTTGCCTTAGCCTGCATCTCTCCAAAATCTTCAAGCACAAACCTAAGCCAAATGGCTTGTGCCGTGGCTTCAGAAGCTGAGACATACTCAGCTTCTGCTGTTGACAGAGCCACTGTGCTCTGTTTTACAGAAGCCCAAGAGAACACACCACTTCCAAAGCTAAAAGCATAGCCTGAGGTACTCCTGCTATCATCCTCACTGCCCCCCCAATCAGCATCACAATAACCGATTAGAGTAGCTGATTTGCCTCTTGTGTACTCAATCCCATAGTCTAGGGTACCTTGAACATATCTCAATACCCTTCTAGCAATCCCCATATGTTTCTTTGTAGGGCAACTCATGAATCTTGATAGTAAGCTTGCTGAATACATTAGGTCTGGCCTTGTTGCTGTCAAATACAGCAAGCTTCCCACTATCCTTCTATACAACCCTTCATCTGCAGGTTCACTGCCATCTTGCTTCTTTAATTTTTCACCCACGGTTAGAGGAATTGCAACTGGATTGCAGTCCTCAAGTCCGAACTTAGTAAGTAGAGACTTAGCATACTTACTTTGGTGAATAAAAACTCCTTGATTGGTCTGCAATACACCAATCCCTAGAAAGTGATGAAGAAGCCCTAGGTCTGACATTTCATACCTCTGCATCATCTCCCTCTTAAACTCAGTCATCATCCTTTCACTACTTCCAGTATACACTATATCATCAACATATATTGAGATAATGATCTGGCCTCCTTCACTATCACTTCTGGTGTACAAAGTTGCTTCACTTGCACTCCTTTCAAATTTGCAACTTGTAAGATAAGCATCGATTTCACTATACCAGGCTCTAGGGGCTTGTTTAAGTCCATATAGAGCCTTGTATAGTTTATACACCTTGTGGCTGGACCCCTTCACTTCAAACCCCTCGGGTTGCTCCACATACACCTCCTCGTCAAGCATTCCATTTAGAAATGCTGACTTAACATCTAGTTGGAATAATTTCCAACCCTTTTGAGCTGCCAACGCAATGAGAGTCCTTATAGTATCCAACCTTGCTACTGGAGCAAAAGTCTCATTGTAATCCACCCCTGGTTTTTGAGCATATCCCTTGGCTACAAGTCTAGCCTTATGCTTGTGTATGGACCCATCAAGATTGAGCTTTGTCTTGAAGACCCATTTCACACCTATCACAGGCGCATCAGAAGGTCTGTCAATCAGCTCCTAGGTATGATTCTTCTCTATCATCTCTAATTCAGTTCTCATTGCATCCTGCCAGTCTTTACTCTTTGCTGCTTCTTGATAATTTTCTGGTTCAATGAAGCTCATGTGACATCTATTATAAATGTCTTCAATGCTCCTTAACTTCACTGGAGTTGAACTAGGTGATGATCCTTGACTGATATTCTCAACTGATTCTATCACTGAACCATTTGCAGGTGAGCTTAACTGATCAATGTCATCATAATTCTGTGCAGCATCTACATTTGTTTCTTCTACTTCACTCTCTTCTTTGTTGCATTCAAACCTTAGTTGCTGTGTGACCGATTCCATGTGATTTTCAGTCCAATTCCAGAACCTGCTCTCATCAAAAACAACACTTCTTGACAGCACTATCTTCTTTGAATCCAGAATATACACCCGATATCCTTTCTCACAACTTCCATAACCCATAAACACTCCCTTCTCTGCCTTACTGTCCAGTTTCTGTCTTAGTGCTGCTGGAATGAGTGTGTAACATACACACCCAAACACCCTTAAGTGTTTAATTCCAGGCTTCCTTCCCGTGAAGGCTTCAAATGGTGTCTTACCCTCCACAGCTGATGTAACACACCTATTTTGAAGATACACAGCAGTATTCACTGCCTCTCCCCAGAATTCAGTGGGTATTCCTTTCTCAATCAACATTGATCTTGTCATTTCTCCTATGGTCCTATTTTTCCTCTCAGCCACTCCATTCTGCTGAGGAGAATAGGCTACTATGAGCTGCCTCTCCACACCCAGACTTGCACAATAATTCTGAAATTCATAGGAGGTATATTCTCCTCCTCTATCACTTCTCAATTTTTTTAGAGAGTAGCCACTTTGTGTCTCAACAAGTATTTTAAATTTCTTGAAAACACTTAATGTGTCAGATTTATTTCGGAGGAAATATACCCAACACATTCTAGAGTAGTCATCAATAAAGGTAAGAAAGTACCTATTCCCACCAATTGATTCTGCCTGCATTGGTCCACAGAGGTCAGTATGCACAAGTTCCAGTGGATGTTTGGCTCTCCATGCTTCCCCTTGATCAAATTTCTCTCGGTGATGCTTCCCTTTTACACAGCCTTCACACACATTCCTTGAATCTGTTATCACAGGTAAGCCATACACAATCTCTTCCTGTTTCATCTTCTTCATACTTGTAAAATTTAAATGGCCAAGCCTTCTATGCCATGTCCAAGAATCTTCATTAACTGATGCTTTCATAGCTGCAGGAGTTAAAGATTCCAGTGCAAGGGGAAAACATCTATTCCCCTTCATTATTACTTTTGCAAGCACATTCTCTAGTTTCTCATCATCAAATATTACTGCCTTGTTGCCCCCAAACAAGATGTAGTAACCATGTTCCATCATTTGACCTACACTAAGTAGATTCTCATCCAAACCTGGGACTAGCAGCACCTCATTTATGTATCTTTTGCCCTTTTTGGTTTCAACAACTAATGTTCCTTTTCCAGTGGATTGAACCAAATCTCCTGAACCCATTTTCACCTTGCAAGTGATACTTCTATCAACATCAATTAAATTCTCCTCTTGAGAGGTCATATGATTACTACATGCACTATCAATGAACCACACATCTTCATTCTTTATGCTGGCAGCATGACATGCATAAAACATAGTGCTTGTGCACACATCTTCCTCCTTTGCACTATTAGCTAGCTGCTTGTTGCTGTCACAGTCTTTGGAATAATGTCCAAACCGACTGCATTTCCCACACTTAGGCTTCCCCTTATATCTACATATTCTGAAATGAAATTTTTGACATACAGAACATTGAGGCTTTGTGTTTGTTTGATTACCTCCACCTCTGTGCTGTGAACTGCTGCTGCTACTTCCAGTTCTGTTATTCCAGTTTGTGTTGTGACTGAAATTGTGATGATTATTCACATTTCTTCCTTGAGACCAGCCCACATGCCTTTGATCATGTCCATGCCATCTTGGACTAGATCTCCCCTGCATAGCCTTGTTTGCAGCATGATTATAGCCCATTTTGAGACTACTAAATGCCTTTTCAGTCCTTGTAATCTTATCTTGTTCATCATGCAGGTCTTCCCTCTTGTCAAATACTTTGACAGAGGCTATAACTTCTTCCACCTTCAGCACATCAAGGTCCCTTGTCTCTTCAATGATAGAGACAATGGACTTGTATCTCCTATTTAAACTCATTAGGAGCTTCTGCACAATCCTAATCTCAGGTACATCTTCTCCTAGAGATTTCAGACTGTTTATAGCTTCAAAAAACTTAGAAAGATAGTGTTCTAAGCCTTCTCCTTCTGACATTCTCATGTATTCAAACTCTGCCCTCACAGCTTGCAATTTCACAGACCTCACTTTCTTATCACCTCTATACTCTCTTTTCAGCACATTCCATGCTCCTTGTGCAGTATTCTCATTCCTTATTCTAGGAAAAAGTTCATCAGTCAAAGCTCCTTGGATGAGGCTCAATGCCTTGGCATTTCTTATTTTGTTTTCTCTGAAAACAGCTTCTTCAGCTATGCTGCTCTTAGTTTCACCATCTTTGCTCTCGGTTTCATCATTCTTCTTATTTTCTTTCTCAGATTCTTCTTCTTTCACACTTGAACCTGATTTCATGCCAAACTCAACTACATCCCATAGATCAAATGCTATGAGGATTGTCTCCATCTTTACTGCCCAAAAGTCATAGTTCACACCGTTGAACTGAGGTGTTCGTAAATCTCCACTAGACACCATCTTTTCTGGAATTTTGTGTTTTCAGTCCCTTGTTGATCAAGTTACTGCTCTGATACCATGTTGAAGTTTTTAATCTTGTGTTTGATTGTGTTTATTTGATGATTTGTAGGTTGATTGTTGATTTGGGAAGTAGGAGAAAAAGGTTTGCACAGAAGGTTGAAGAATGGAGAGAGTTGCAGAAAAAGGTAATTCTTGTATATATTTTCCACACCCAACATGCTTGACAAAATGCCCCTTATAAACTGATTTGGGGAGAACACACGTATTGTGTGATCTTTTACAGCCTTTAACAGCTAGGCCTACAGAAAAGCATTTAATTACCTTTTTTTTTCTTAGTTAGTTACAAATAACTGAAATGCAACTAACTAATCATTACATAACAACTTTCTTCAGCTTTTTCTTTTCCTCCTTTACTGTCAACTTTTCCCTTCAATCTTCTGCATTTGCTTATTTGTAAATCCAGCTCAGCAACTTAATTACCAACAAAGGTAACATTCGTAACACTCAACTAAATCCTGCAGCTGAAACTTCAGACGTTAGCAAAGATGCTGAGGTGGAGGGTGTGTTACATGCTGGGCAGACTCTGGGTTTTGGAAATACCTGTCTTTATGATTTTTGCATAAGAAATTGGCTAACAAATTGATAAGGAAATTGCAGATTGGGCAATGAATTAGAGGCTACAAATCTTATTCCATCTTGGTACGATTTTGTTTACAAGTCGATGAAGACTATGAAATGACAAAAAGGTTATCTGATCGGAAAGAAGAACTTCCTAAAATAACCAGATACGGCTTCATCGGCATATGCCAAAACAAATTATTATTGTTGATGAGTTTTAGACTGATAACCTGCTGGGTGTTAGAGAAGAGAATAAGTGCTACTGTTGCAGCAGATGGAGCCATGGTTGTATTGGTTGTTGTTGTGTTGTTGTGAGTCCAGGAACAGGAAAGAATGAATTTGGTGAAGAAGGGCTGACATTAATGTCAACAGCAGCACTAACCGATGGATCTATAACAGTAAACGTGACAGAGAAGAGTGGCCAGATGACAGAAACTGAATCATGATAGATAAGATGGCAGTAGCAATAACCGATTGAAAATCCTGCGAAGAGCTGTCACACAAAATAGATTGAGAGGAAGAAGATGAGCATGCCTTGATTGATCATGTCTTTGACAGAGAGGAGAGGTTGGCCGAGCAAGGTCTACAAACAAAATTATTTGTAGCAGAGGAGAAGAACAGGGTTTGCGGTAGAGAGAAGAATCTGCGGCAGAGAGTAGAAGAACCTGGCACAGGAAATCAGAACACGTTTGCGGCTGAGCCGACCAAGTGAAGGAGAAGAAAGCCTAAACTTGTTTAAGGTAGAGAGGTTCTGACCAAGTTGAAATACAGTTTTGTAATAATTTAGTGAGCACCTTAATCAGGAGGCTCCTTTACTATTTATATAATTAGAGCATTTTACATCTATTAATAGATGTAACTCATAGTTTTTAGATCCGATCTGGTGGCTGCCCGGTCCAAGGCCTGAGTTCCGGGTTTTGACCGGGTCACCAAGTTTTGATCGGGTCAATTTTTTTTAAATCAAAACGACGTCTTTTAGTAAAAAAGAAAACAAAAGTTAACAGGTTACAACCAGGTTTTTGCCGGGTCTTGCTGGGTCAACTTGCCGAGTCAGCTGAGTCACATCGAGTTTTTTCTTTCCTTGTTTTTTCTTCAACCCAACCCGATTTTAGCTCCGGGTCTCGGGTCAATCCATCGGGACAGATTTCAAAATTATAATGTAACTTATTACAGAGGATAAATCTATACAATAAAAACATAATATTTTCCTATTTTAAAACACATCCCATGATAGAAAGAGAAAAAATGGTGTTTCAATTGTTATTGTGATTTGAATTTTTTGGATATATTTGAATGAATAAATCTTTTTCTAATTTTTTTTGTTGTAATTAATAAATAAGAGTAGGGATGTTAAGATGATATTATCCCATTGCAAGATAATAATGAAAAATTGAATATGGGTGGTTTCGATTTTTTTCAAGATTTTTTAAGTTGTGTTTTTTTTAAATTATAAAATTAATTTTTTTATTTGTTTATGTTCTTTTTTTTTCATTTGTCAATTTAAGAAACATTTTTGTCCAAAAATAGCAAAAGGATATCTATATATAAAGAATGAAATATACACAAGAATATATAAAAATGAAAAAACACTTTAAAAAATGTCGTAAATTTATTTAAAAAAGGCAAGAAATTTGTTAATGTTGTATATACAAGATTTTTACTTCAAATAATTAGTGATAAATTTGTGAAAAAAATTTAGACATATTTGATTTCCATGACTTGTGTCCTGATTGATAAAGCAAATCTTTGTCTCGTCTAAATTATTTCTAAAAAATCAATTTTTTATAAAAATATAAACACTATAATATTTAAGTCAATAAATATAAAAAATATATAATACTGTAAGAAAAGTTAAGGGGGTGCATATCTATGTCTAATGGCTAGAAATTAGATAGCTTGACTGGATTTTGGCTAGCTTTTATATGGTTAGAACTTGTGTGGCATGTACCCTTGCATGGCTAACTTTTGGCCCGGCTTTCCATGTCCTATGCCCTGTGACCGGTTATATTTATATACTCGAGCCTTGGAATTTTTTCATGAAAAATGAGAATGTATTGGTATGTTACTATTGGTTAGCCATAATGGTCATTAGTTAATTATATGATGTCATAATTATTATGACATGCATGCTTTTATTGCGTCATGCATATTTGTTTTGCATAAAAAAACTTGTATGTTCATAAAAACAAAATTGTGTATATAAAAAAATTGTATATTTGACTGCTGAAAATCCAAAAAAAAAAAAACATAAAAAGATGTCCATCAGATCAAGATTGAACAAACCATGTCAGTATCAGGTGTCAATCTAAGAATTCTAGCAGTCTGGGCTGGAATTTTGGACTGGCAAGAACGGCTGGCTTTTTGTTTTTGTTTTTTTTTTTATATATAGAAAAACTAGTGCCCCATGCATGAGTTAGTACAACGTTGATATGGCTTGTATCAGTGTCCACGAAACACACACCCAGCTGATACATTTTCCAAAAAAATGGAATCTACCATGTACAGAAGGCAGTTAGATTATAATTAAACCGTCATTAATGCTCCACAACACGGCCAATTATATAGCAATTCGTAGTCAAAGTTCCGGTCTAGTTTGCTTCCAAGTGTATGGGGTATCATGCTGCATGCAGCCCTACAAATATACCTCTTGTTAGAGTATATTAGAGTACATTGCTTTAGATTGTGACACTTGTCACAATCTTAATATAGTGGATAGTTAGTTAATTAGCCCAAGTCTGTTAATCTGTTACAAACAGATATATAAACACAACTATCTCGTGGTATATGGATTTATGCAAAATAAGAACTATTATCAAGTATTCTCTGTTGCTCCTATCTCTCTCTGTTTCTTCTTTCTTTCTGCAGAATTATAGATCATGTTAATCAATTGACATAGCTTAACATGGTATCAGAGCTGATTATTGCTCACGCTTGAAATTTCTAGATCCTCTGTTGCTTCCGCATTTTACTGTTATTTTCTCTGCACTCACTTATTGTTCTTCATATTTGGAGTATATAGTGCTTCGTTGTGATCTTCATCTTGAGTTCTATTTCTTTCTGCAACTTGCACAGCAAGTGTTTGGTGTATTGTCTCATCCACGGATTAAACTTGAAATCCTGATGGTGACTGCTTCGCAACTCCAGTTGCTTCAATCTCCAGTTACAGCTCTTATTTCCTCCATTCCTACATCAGTCAATGTCAAACTTGATGAATCGAATTACCTCAATTGGAACTTCCAGATGCAACTTTTACTTGAAAGCAATGGAATTATGGGGTATGTTGATGGTTTGCTCCCCTGTCCACCTCAACATTGTTCAATCTCAGCTGAATCTGGTATCACCTCTTCTTCCTCTCAATCTGATGAATATATAGTATGGAAAATGCATGATAGAGCGATTATGCAATTGATTACTGCCACATTATCACCGATTGCTATGTCCTGTGCAATTGGTAGCACTAGCTCTAAAGATTTGTGGATTAGATTAAAGGAACAATTTTCCACTGTGTCTAGGACTAGTATTTTTCAGATGAAATCCAATCTGCAAACCATTAAAAAGGGTTCAGATTCAGTTTCACAGTATCTTCATCGAATTAAAGAGGCTAGGGACTACTTGTCTGCTGCTGGGGTATATTTTGCAGATGAAGACATTGTGATTCTTGCCTTGAATGGCTTACCTGCTGAGTATAATACTTTTAGATGTGTTATAAGGGGAAGAGAAAGTGTGATCTCATTGAAGGACTTTCGCTCACAATTGCTTGCAGAGGAAGTGATTATTGACACTTCAGTTAATTCTCCATTCCTGTCAGCTATGGTTGCTAGTACAGGTGACACATACACACAAGGGAGTTTCTCTCCACATCATGGGCAGTCTCAGGTGCCTACTAGACAGTTTCAGCCATATAATGGAAACAAGAACAGGGGTAAAGGTCGATTTACTCAGGGCTCTCGATTCTTTGCTTCTAGACCAGGTTTTTCCTCCATGGCATCTGTGCTTCCCAACTCACATTCTGGACTCCTTGGTCAATCCCCTACTCAGCAATTTCAACATCCTTCTGCACTCATGGTTCCAATCTGTCAGCTATGCAACTCTGAGGGACACACTGCTCCCTTCTGTGGAG
Source organism: Populus nigra (assembly GCF_951802175.1). NCBI lineage: Eukaryota > Viridiplantae > Streptophyta > Magnoliopsida > Malpighiales > Salicaceae > Populus > Populus nigra. Next base: position 18,743,085 of record NC_084852.1, read on the forward strand.
CTTCTCCTCCTAAGAGAACTCGATGCAACATCTGTGGTAGAAGCAATCATACCTCATGGTATTGTTTCTATAATGATAAGGGTCCAAATTACATTGCTTCGTATTCTCCACAGTCATCCTTTTCTCTGCAGCCACAGTCTCTGCAGTATCCTTCATATCCGGCTCCCTCTTCACAGAACAGGGAAGTACATCAAACTCCTATGCAAGTTATGCAGCAATATAGTCCACTTCAGGCGTCATCCTCACAGAACCGGGAAGTACCACAATCTCCTATGCAAGCTATGCATACAGTGATCCACTCTGCCTCTCCAGCATCTTGTTCCTCAGGATCTTCTCAAGTGTGGCTCACCGATTCTGGTGCCACGAATCATATGACGGCTGATTTGGCGAATCTATCGCTGGCCTCCCCATATCCATCCACTGAAACCATTCATACTGCCAATGGTGAAGGTTTGACAGTATCCCACATTGGTCATTCTACTCTTCATTCATCCATTTCTCCAATCAAATTACATTCTGTGCTTTGTGTTCCTCAAATTACTCAGAATCTGCTATCAGTACACCGTCTTTGTCTTGATAATAACTGTCGGACACAATCCAAGAACCAGAAACCCATTTTATTGCCATGATATTTGTTCAGATCGTGTTTGGAGGGATCAATATTTTCTACAAGCTGGTTATCAATGATGGCATGAGCATAAGGGTAGCAGTTGCTTATCGCTTGCTTTTTGGTGCAGCCTTCCTGTGTCCTATTGCTCTCATTGTTGAAAGGTACGTAATTAATGGTTATTATTTACTTATTTTTATGTTTCAATGAACTTATAGTTCAATGACAGTACTCTTGCTTCTTGCATAACGTTAACTCTTATATTCGAGTCACACCTTCAACAATTAATTTCATATGGTAAAATATGTGTGTGTATGTGCTCAAGCTCCTTTGCTCTCAGCATGCATATATATATATATTCCTGTTTTTCTTTCTAGCTAATTTCCTCATTTTCCTATCCTCACTCATGTTCTAGATGTGCAAGAGTTTTTGGGTTTCATACATGGTTCTCTCCTTTGAAGAAGCACGTAATATTTAATTGGTTAATTAAATGAAACTTTTGTTTAAACTGAAAAAAATGAATATTGTTGCCTTTTGCTTGGACAAAAAATATATGGGAAATTTCGGAAACCCATTTTAGTCAATTTAATAGCATATTTATAACTTTCTGAATTGAAATAGAATCAATTAGGAGAATTTCATAAAATCTCAAAAGCTTTTGAGTGTTAAAAATTAAATTTTTTAAAATACTAAAAAAATGAATTAGATGTTAACCCCTGTAATTTTCAATTCTAAAAAAAATGTTAAAACTAAGTTTTCTAAAATACCTCATTTTTTAAAAAAAAAAACTTTAAAGAAATAAGATAAAGATAACAAAAATAATATAAAAAATAAATTGAATTGAATTATATCTTATTCAAATATTTAAATTCAATTTATTTTTTAATTAAATTCAAATAAAATATTATGATTGAATTCAAGTCGAGGAGATGTTCATTCCAAACAACCTGCATAGAAATTCCAACACTATTTATTGCTATTTAGGAAGATACTCTATTATGCTAATTAATTCTTCTCTTGTATCCATGGACCATTTTGTTGACATGCAAATCAATTCTTCTTGTCTCATTAGGACAAATACATACGTTACAGGAATCTAAATGACTTGTACATGGAATGTAAGTCACTCGAATATATTCGTGTGAACCGTTCATCCATGTAAAACTATTGTTGGTAAATCATTTTTATTGCTACTAATTAAAACCTGACAATTCCTAAAGAAACAAAGAAGAAAACTACATTATGAAAGTCAAAAAAATTATTTCCCTTGATTCAGTTGGTATCCTTTTAATTTTGTTTTGGCAGGAACAAGAGACCAAAGCTGACATGGGTTGTCTTCTTTCAGATATTCTTCCTTGCTCTATTCGGGTATGGCCCTACGCGTGTGTGTGTGTGAACAAGAGACCATAGCTGACATGTGTAGAATTAAACTAATATTAAAATGTTCTCATGTCGTTTCCAGAAAATCTTGCTTTGGGATTCTTGAACAAGACATCTTAAGTTCAAATCTTGAGAGAATGAATTTGGAATTTAGGAATCGATGAGGGTTTTCTCTATTTTATATTTCAAACCAGTGACACCTTGTTTAAATCAGAAAAAAATTCCGAAATATTCATAGACATTATAGCATTGATCATGAAAAAGGTGGTGAATTGTTGTTTTTTTTCAGGGGATCAATATACCACAACTTATACCTGGCAAGCTTGAACTTAACATCCATGACATTTGCTGCAGCTTTGTACAATCTTAGCCCAGCATTTACGTACATAGTTGCCCTCCTTTTCAGGCGAGTTTTATTATTACTATTATTAATCTTTTTTCTTTATTTAATAAAATAAGTAGCAGCAAAACAATTAATTTTTATTTAGGAAGAAGCAATCAGCAGGTTTTTGCTTCTTCTTTTCTTTTCTTTTTTTTATGAATATCATGATTTTCGAGACAACAGGTTCTTCCATACAAGTCAAGATAAATTGTTATTGTTAAAGTAACAGTGAAGAAACCTCACTATTGCAGAATTTTTTATGGTGTTAAGTAGTTATTTCTTCTCTTTTTAAAAAAAAAGAAAGATAGATAGATGATGAAAAAGGAAATTATATCTAATATCTATTAAAAAAAATAAGAACATTTCTATTTATATTGAAAAATATTTCTTTTGTTTTCTCTTTCTTGTTTCTATCTTTTTCTTGCATCTGTTTTTTTTTAAATAAATATTTACCGTTTTGATCACCATAAAATTATAAATACGGTCAAACTAGACCTCCAAATGTAGCCATAATTTACTAGAAAGGCAACATAAAATAACTTTTTCTTTGTTTCTTCAGGATGGAAACCTTGTCACTAAATAATGCACGGGGGATAGCTAATGTGGCAGGCACTGCAATATGCATAGGAGGCGCTATGCTGCTTACGTTTTACAAAGGCATTGAGATCAACATCTGGCACACCAACATTAATCTTCTGAAATATCATCATAATCATCACCAGAACACTGTAGGATCAACGAAACAACAAATGTTTGGCTTGGCAATTGCTCTGATTGCATGTGTGTTTTATGCTTTTTGGGTGATACTTCAGGTAAAGTAGGATAGATTTAGATGATTTGGTCACACATATGCCCTTATGCTCAAGTAATTAAAGCAATTGCTTTTGGGGTGATACATGCGGGTTTTTTTTTCTCACCATTAATTTAGTCCTATAAATATCATAAAAGAACCTTAATTGTAAAATTATAGGAAGATTTGAATAAACTCTTCCAAGAGTGTAGGGACTAAAATGCTAAAAAATCAGTTCGACACAAAAACTTAAATTATTAGGTGAAGTTTCGAAATATAATTTATATTATTCTCTATCATATTTTTTTAAGTAAAAGCTTCCTAAACTTGAAACTTATATATGCTTATTCTAACTTGTGTTATTAATTAATTTTAATTAGAAAAAAAAATAAAAATGTTGAAATTTAAATTTGTAATCGTTTGGTTAGCAAGACTTTAATACTATATTAAGAAATTATTTGAATTAAGAAAACTTAAATTATTAAATAAAGTCTTAGAATATAATTTATATTATTTTTTAACATAAAATTACCATCATTTCTTAAAATTATACATAATTATGGTAACAAGTCACCATATTACTTATATTTCTTATGTTGGGTTTAATGACAGGCGAAAATTAATGAGAGGTACCCATGCTTCTACTCCAGTACAGCTTTGATGAGTTTGATGGGATCAATTCAGGCTATTATTTATGCACTTTGCTTTGAAAGGAAATGGTCTGACTGGAAGCTTGAATCGAACATCCGCCTCATTTCTGTCATTTACTTGGTAAGTACCATTATAAATATTAAGATGCCCTATAGTGCATGCCTTCCTAAGAAAAGAACAACTTATATTATGTATATTTAGTTAAATTTGTCGAGTAATTCATGCCTTCAAAGCAATCTAATTACGATCCAATCCCAATCACATTTAGGGAAATTCTAGTGCCTTTGTATGGACTAGATGATTTTATATCCTGACCGAAGCAAACCACGATGAAACATGGGATTTCATCCAAAAAAAAAAAAAAGTAATATATAAAGTTGAGAATTGGGTTTTTTTCCTACAAAATTGTTTAATCCCTTGATGTTGTTGGACTTGGTTTGCAGGGGTTCTTAGCATCTGGGCTGAATATCACTTTGATGGCATGGTGCATAGCTAAAAGAGGCCCATTATATGTAGCCATCTTCAATCCCTTGATGCTTTTGGTTGTGGCACTGGCAGGTTCCCTGGTCTTTCAAGAGAAACTTCATTTGGGAAGGTGCGTGAACTTTCTTTTAACCACACAAGGATTCTTAACATTTAATTCTTCCACGCTTAGACAAATATCCCTAACATGTAATGCAACTCACTTGTCAATGTATTTTGATGGCACAGCATATTGGGGGGAGTGTTGATAATAACTGGATTATACACTGTGCTGTGGGGGAAAAGTAAAAATGCGAAGAACAAAAATCAACCTGCAGTGTTGCCAAATAATTCTGATCAGGAATCACCAGAGGTTGCTGTTACCCCTCAATCTGAAGTCAATAAAGATAGCGCTGTGTAGATTAATTAATCTTTGTAATGCTATAGTTCATGACATTGTAATTTAATTGCATGCCTAGAAGCATATCAGCGGGAAAGAAATAATGGTTGCATTTCCGTTCATCGACCGAAGAATTATATAAATAATTCTCCTTTCCAGGCGTGTAATTGCTGAATTATACAATGGTGAACTGTTAGAATTTGTAGTTTAATTTGCGTTTCATCGATGGTTATTTCTTAATTTTATGTGTGTGTGTGTATTGGAATATGCTATTTTTCTGGTATGTATTTATAAGATGTGGATTACTGTATGTAGGATTATTTTTCTAATACTTTCATTTACTTGTAATTTAATTCTTAAAATTGTCAAATGCTTTGTACTTCATGATTTAAATTGGACCATTGAATCTAAATAAATTCACTAGCATATTGTATTTAAATACATAACATAATAAAACGTGGTTGCAGGTAATCTTGTTAGGTATCTATCAAAAAAATAAGATGTATTATCAACTGGTAATATATCAGAAGTTCATCGATAATATTTACTAACTGATATACCAACATAAATCAGTTATCAAGTATTTTTATTATTAATAATAATATCATGTTGATCTAATCAGTAATGATTAAATCAACAGAGAAATTATCAATGAATGTGAAAACATCAATGCGATTCTAGTTAATAACAAGATTTTGTCGGATATATTTTTACTGATAGATAAACAATTGTTTCATGGATGAAATATTTCATTGATATAATTTGTTTTTCTATTGGTATTCTAGCCTGGTTTTAGCTTAAAGATCATGTCAATCCTCTAAGCTCTTTTGGGGCTCATATTGCTAAATTTTTTGTCTCTAACCTTTTCTTGTTTTAATTTGCTTATTATCATTTCCCTTTTTATTTTATAAATTTACTCATCTTTATGAAAAACAACTAAAATAGGTAATCATTTATCATATTGATTTTCATATTTTATTATAACTTATATTTAAAAGATTTAGAAGCTTACAATGTATTGATTCTCTATTTTAATTTTTTATTATGTTATGTATTTACTGAATATGGTTTAAGATTTTATTTCTTTAATGTGTACTGAGGATAATAGCATCATTAAGTTATGCCAATCTTATTACCTTGAAAATATAAGGCAAACACGCCCTTAACACCTAAACAATTGTTCTAATCAACAGTGACTTCTCTCTCTCTCTCTCTCTCTCTCTCTCTCTCTCTCTCTCTCTCTCTCTGATTAGAGGTCGGAAGTTTTTAGAAGAAAATGGATCCTACAATTTTTCCAAATAGTGAAACCAAAAAAATGAACACCAACATACAATTATACATTCTCTCTATTGTGCTCGACAGCTTTTAATACCACTCCGGGCAACAATCACACCTTATCTTATAATGGTGGAGACGAAAGCGTAGCTTTATTATAAGGATATTACAAGTTAAAATCCCCTTCTCCATCTCTTCCAATAGGGGGAGAAAGAGGCAATTGGCTTCCAAATATCCTCTTGGAATTTTTTTATATAATTAATGCCTTTACAAGGGAATGGCCAATGGCGGTAGCATGCATGAAAAGCAAGAGCCTAAATGTTACACTAACAATGGGCCCTTAGGTTCCGCTCGCACTGCCTGTTTCAACTCTAAGCATTCTCTGTCAGCTTCAGCTTTTAAACTGTTCTCATCATTCATTTTCTCTTCTTTTCTTTTTCCCCATAGAACACTATAAAGTCCTCCGACCAGCATGAGCCCACCCAAAACACTACAACGCAAGAAAGTGGACAAAAGAAATTAAAAACAATAGATCAGTGGCTAATTTAGAGCATAAAATTGATACTTGAGACAGAAAACACTATATTAATACTTATGGATGAGGGGATCCAATCGAGAATTTCTCAATAAAATCCAATTGAGAAATAGTGTGTAACTTAGGGTTAAGACTTCTTCCTGTGGATTACAAAGAATTGAGGTTAAGTACCTTCCCAGAGTGATGGTCTCGCATAGGAGAATAGAAGAAAAAATCATTGTAAAGACCAAAGTGAATGGAGTTGACATGGCCAAGAAAACTGGCCCTTTCTTCTCTATAACCCATGCTTGCAAGTAAAATGTAACACCAGTCACGACAATTCCCTGTCACAATTCGCAAAATTTATATTAGCATATAGGTACTTATATATTGAATTAATTATAAAAAAAACCATCGATCTTAGTGAAGCATGAATCAAAGAATTATTTAGTCCAAAAAATATAAGTACCTCGTAATATTATAAAAAAATGTGAAATGAATAATCTAACTCAAGCTTTAGGTGTCATAGTTGGGCAAGTCAAGTCATAACAGCATCATTTCAAGATTTAAAACAAAAAATTAAAACAATGTTATTTAAAAAAAATAAAACAAATCAATTCAAGTTTTAAATTGATTTACTGGGTCAATTCTCATTTAATTCAGTATAAAATCCAGCCTAAGATAAATCCTGGATCAGAGGATCACTAGATTGACATAGCAGTCCAGGCGATGTTTAATAACACGGGATAATGTCACCTTAGTGACTAAAATGTGAGGCAAAGAAGACACTATAAAGAGTGGATAGATAATTTACACAGTAAGCTACAGCGAGAAGTCTGACGTTCCAGCCCAGCTCCCACTCACGAGGATCTCTTTCAGCGGCAACGGCAATGGCAAATAACTGAATTGTGCTTAGAAAGCACTGAAGAGTTATGAATAGAAGCTTTGATGGGTAATTTTTCAAAACTCTTACCTGTCTCAAAACAGTGAGCAAAGCCATGATGAAATACATACATAAAACTAAAAGGTTAAACTACACTTTAGACCCTGTGTTTCACAATATACTCCTTCAGCCCTTATAAATTAAAATGTCACAATATTAACCATTCTTTTCTGCAAAGTTTCAATATGGCCTTTTGTGTTTAAAACCTAATTAATGGAAGCCAATCAATACTCATTTTTTTCCTAAACTATTTAGGGCTGAAGTTGAACCTTGTATAAAGTACAAGGGTTGGAATATAGTTTATTGAATTATAAAAACGTAGGTAGAGGTACCTGCAACATTTCATAATAATAATAAAAAAAAAAAGTACCTGCAACACTAGCCATAAGCCCCATAAAATATTGGACAAGAACAAGAGGAAGCAACCCTTTATCCTGGTTTGGCTAGAAGGAATATGACTAATAATTCCTTGGCTGTTATGACTCCCAGAGAGGTGCTGAAGGCACAAAAGATTAAAGTGAGGGCCCTTGTACATGGCCAGGGTTGCTGCGCCAGCTATACATGCTACTATCCCTGCAATCTTGGCAATCCCTGAGACTGTCTTAAATTTCAACACCTCCATCCTGTAATTTCATACTCTATAAGTTAATCCAAAGAAACCTAAAGTTTAATCACAAAAAAAAAAAATAGTTCCAATTTGCAAATACATGAAATGATAAGTAATTTCATTGCTTTTGTTTCTTAGCTCTAAACTACATTGGGTATCTGATGTATATGCTTCTCCAGTCCACAGCCCCCACACTATAATACGTACCAAGGTCACTGTAATCAATCAAGTCTTACGTGTTCAAATTACAAATTTGGTCCAATTTCTATTAAAAAAAATTCGGGGAATATATAATTAAAACTAAAAACTTGCAATTGGGTCCATGTGGAAATCAAATAAAACTAGCTTGCCAATCTCCATGCATGATGATTAATTCTTAAGAGATTACTAGCTAGTTGACGAAAAAGTAAAGTTAGTTCTGATGTTGGTGCTAGCTATAGTATAAGAATCCTAGATTTCTAATGGAGAGAAGAAAATTGACAAGAATCCTTGATTTAGAATGGATAAAAGCAAAGTTGACGAGAATAACAAGCTGATTGTATAATTTGTGTAGACGTTCGTGGTAAAATAATGACACTCAAAAGGACGGTTAAATTGTTAATAAAGGGGGGAATTTTGATAAATAATTGATATCATGAAAAAAAAAAAGCTAAAGAGCAATATTTTTCAAAGCAATTAGTAACATACATTTGAATCAAATCACTTTATTAACTAACATTTGAATCCAATTCGATCCATCAAATATATAAGCACAGGGAAAAGTGTTAATATCCATTTAATTTATTTACTATAGTGTACTAATCATTATCCATCTATTATTTAATAAATGTTCTTTAAGGTATTCCTACAGAATTTATGCCCATCAAAGTTTAGTGGTAGGGTTAAACGTCATAACTAAATTCGAATAATAAATTACAAAGCAATCTTACCAAAATGGGATAGTGTCATTGTTCATTTTAGATGCTCTAGCAACAGTTTGAAGAAGCACCATGAGATCATAGATCTCCAAGCACTAGCAAATTGCTTGTAGGTAGGTCTCGAAGTGGGAAAACATGAAATTTCTTTGAAGGTGTACATGAACATTCTGTCGTGCCAAGGTGGTGAACATCAATTTTTTTTTTTAAGCGATGTATTATGTATAGTGGAACGTGAGACTCGAAACCTAAAAAGAATCAGCGTTTCTTGCTTTTTCAAGAAAAAATCTATATATGGACTCCGAAGCTCGTTTGTGTTGATGAACACCACCTTGCTTGTACTTAATAATGGAAGTTTGGCTGTTATTACCTGAGTAGAAGTGCCAAGAAGAAAGTGATGACAGGAAGGCAGTTTGAAATTGCAGCAGCCAATGTCGCGGTTGCATAGATGATGCCAATACCAAATATATCCAAGCAGAAACTAATTCTGATCAAATAGAAACCACAAAAGAAAATAACATTTTCAAATTGTTTAGACACTAATTTATTGTTCAAGAAAAAGATCGAAATACTCTCAGAACATTGAATATATATTCAAATTGCTTTAAAACCAGGGCCATGCATGTTGATCATGGTAAGGACTCGTACTCTAGAAAAAAAAAGTAGCTGTAAACTGAATTTGAATACATACCCAAATAGAGCGAGGAAGAAAATCTTGCAGAAGGTAACAAACGATAGTGGTGGTCTATTTTTCCTATAAAATTAATTCAAGATTAAATAGTTGTCAACTTAATTTCAACATCTTAATTAATAAAGATCAAGATGATCATACCAAAAAAAAAGAGAAAGAAAAACATGGGAATTGAATAGAATTATACCATTCGAAATAGAAGGCAAAAGGGGCTAAGAAAAGAGTTGCCGCAGCCTGTCTGTAGAAGACAAACACATAGTTGTTCATACCACCATTGAAAGCAGCCTTTGAGAGCATGAACATTCCACCATAGATTGATTGCACTAAAAGCACAGCCAAATAAGGCTTCTTTTCACCCATTACTCAATGAAAATATGTATATATCAGAGCTTCAAAAGAAAATTATATAAGCTAGCTGGAACTTCAATATGGTTAAGGCTACAACAAATGTAGAAAGATAGGTTGCATGTTTGGTTATGTTGAGCAAGGTTTATATAAGTTTAACATTCAAAGGGTAATATGAGAACATCCGATGAAAACTACTGGTCTCTTCTCTATTGTGACGTGTGTGGCCAAGATAGGAGGCTACTTTATTACCATAATAAGGGACCACCTAAAGGTTTGTTATAATGGTGTCTCTATTCACTACCCCATGCAGCGATTGTATTTCGAATTGGAACCTTTGATAGCAACTTGAGGGAACCTCTCTTTTCACGAGGGCCTTGGTGGTATATACTACTATAATTCTAGTTTCTCATCGTGCGAGTACATTTGTATCTCGCATCCATAGTGCATTTGTATTTTTCTCAAGAGGTACCTACTTCTCCTTGGTTTTTAGAGAAAACTAGATAGGTGTTACGTCCTATGTTATGGGCTATCTCAATTTTTTCACATTATAGAAAAAAGAATAAGATAATGCAGGAGTTTTTTTTTTAATGAGATTTTTAATAAGCTTGCATGATTTTCATAATACAAATAAAAAATGCAACTATAATAAATAGAGTGACAAAAATAATTGATAGCAAAAAAAGATAAAAAAACCGACCCGAGCCTATCAAAGTTAGTATGTCAAATCTACAACCTGATCATGATATTAAGGTACCCTCGTAAAAAATAAATTAATTAAAATAATAAAGCTTAAATATCAAACAATTCAATGTTAAATGACAGAACAAGAAAAAAATTCATTCAAAAAAAAGCAATGAAAAAAAATTTAAATCAACTTGGGTTAACTTGTTAACCCTGTGACCATAAACATGGAATTGGGATAATCCTATAGAGAGGAAAGCAAAAAAAAAAAATCAAAGATCAATTCTCAATAAATCAAATGTTGAAAGATGAGATAGGAAAAAATCAAATTGAAAAAGAACATAAAAAAACTGAAGTTAATTTGTGTTAATATTCAAAACTCGTGACTCTTATCATGAGCTTAAAACTAACATCATAGAAAGTAAACCCTAAAAAATAACGAAGTATGATTCTCAACCACAAAATGATGAGGGATAAAAAATTGGAAATAAAAGCAATAAAAAAAGGACTTAAAACAAAACAAAACAAATAGCAATAAAAGAATGAAGATCAAATTTGACATAAAAATAAATCAAAATCAAATGCTAAGGGATGAAATTGAAAACAAATTCAATTATGAAAATGATAAAAAAAAAATAGCAATTAAAAGAAAACGAACCAAATTTTATATAAAAATTAAATGAAACTAAATGACGTGGGAATATATAAATTGAAGAAAAACATTAATCAACAAAAAATAAAAAATATATAAATAGTAATAAAAAATGATCAAATTAAATATAAAAAACAAATTAAAAAATATTTTTATATTTTTCTGAGAAAAAGAGAAATAAAAAAAAAACAAGAAAGAAATTCACTTCAGCGACACCACCTATCCATAGATATAAGACTGTTCATGGCCCTATCATTGATTCTCTAGCTCATGTAATTAGTATATTTGAGAACATAGACAAATCAGCCTTCGTATATGAAAAATCAATTGTTGCCTGTTTTGTTTAAACACCAACATCTATGTACTTTGAATAATGTGAGTATGCTCCCGTTTGTAACAGACAAGACAAAAATCAATAAGACTTCTATACATTTGTTGTCTCCTCTCCAATATTTTTCTCTATGTATGTTTTTTTATAGAGTTAAAGAGGTGAGCTTTATCTTTATGTCGACACATAAAAATTAGTTTGATAATACTTGACCATTAAAAAAATATATTTTGGTGGAGAGGTTATTTTGATATTACATAGTAACAAAAACTGCAAATTTAACCATGGTAATAAGGTATCTTTCCTTTAGTAACTATTGATTCAATTAAATGTAGTTGATTAACCTTGTATGTGCAAGCAAAGTTAATCAATCTAAAAATATCTCCCTCATATCCGAACACTACAACATTATCCAGTTTTACCGACGGACCAATTTCGTCGGTGACAGTAATGAAATCCGTCGGTGAAAATAATACCGACGGACTCACCGACGTACCACGTCTGTCGGTAAAACGGTCGTCGGTAAATCTCATTTCCGTCGCTAATGCTGTCGCAAATAAAAAAAACCACCTACCGATGGAAACACCGATGGTTTACAGACGGATACGCCCGCGCCAAAAAAAAAGTTTCCCGCGGGAACATTACCGACGGAATAAATTCGTCGGTAATTTCAAGGGTAATTACCGACAACATTACCGACGGAAAATCTGTCGGTAATTATGGCATGGCTGGTAATTTTGTTGCAACTCTCTGTGTAATACCGACGGATTATATCCGTCGGTGATGCCGTCGGTAATGATGGCATGGATGGTAATTGTTCGGCAACTCTCTGTTAAATACCGACGGATAGTATCCGTCGGTATATCCGTCGGTATATCCGTCGGTAGTTATTTCAAATATATATAAAAAATAATTTATTAATTGTAAAAAACCTTAATAAACAAATAGAAATGCATTAAACATTAATAATGTAAAAGTAATGTTAAATAATATTCATTACAAATTTAATGTGTTTAAAAAGCAAAATTAAACTAGAATAGCGGCGGAGCTGGAGGAGGAGGCGGAGGAGGAGGAGGAGGCTGGTTGTTCCCGGGACCATACGGCCAAAAAGAAGATGCACAAGTATCGTCACCTATCTTTGATCTCATCTCCATGACTATTTGACGGAGCTCATCATAATTCGTCGAGAGTTGTTGATATTGTTGTTTGAACGCAATGAACTCCTCAGACTGGGTGTTCGATACTGATGGAGAGCTTCCAACAGTTGAGACGCTACGAGTCGACCGCAAGTTGTCAGCCGTAGTGTTGGAGAGCCCGTAGACCCTATTTTTATCGGGTCCACCAGACGATCCCGCCTCCATCCACAAATCTGGATCGAAATCTGGATGGGTCGACGGATTGTCCCCATATCTCTCCCTCGACCGGCTATTATAGGTCTCCTGAAAATTCCATCGGTAAAAAAATCATCAAATGCAATTCAAGATGCAATTCAAGAAAATAATAACTTACAAAATAAAATGAATGAACGAACATACCACGAAGTGCTGAGCACGGTTGTCCACGAACTGTTGCACCCCCTTTTGGCGGTCTTGACTCCGCACATGCGTCTCTAGAAACAGCTCCATTGGACTCGGTTCACGTCCAAGAGACGCAGCTTGTAAGGAAAAAATAGGTTGAAAGTTAAATATATTATAAGGAACGACAAATTAATTAACGATATATTTCATTAAAATTAATCTTACCATCCGCTTTGCATGTGCGCTGAATGGGACGGATCCGCTAGTGTGCGTGGTCACCGAACCATAAATTTGCCGGTTCCGGTTGTCGACGCCAGACTGTGAGCGCCGTGAGAACCGCTCTGAGGTCACGTGCTCAATATATGCCGTCCATATTTCCCCCGAGATGAATGGCGGTTTGAATTCCTGCCAAACCGCCACCTCATTCCATCCTTCAAGACCGTTATCCCTCGCATGTCTTTTTGATTTTTTTTGGGTGTCATACCAAAAATCACGCAACCTACTTCCATAGTAACAAATTAGAATTTAAAACATAAAATTATAAAACAAAAATAAATATTATTTTCGATGTTACCTAGTTGCCTCGTGATTCTCTCATACCCTCCTCACAACATTGTTGTCCGCCCTATCTCACTCAAATTTGTTCTGTGTATATAAATGACACGACCAAAAGATTGATGTCTTTTCCCAAGTGCAGGAGTGTCGAAGTAATAAATAACCCGGCAAGACCGGGGTCGAACCACAGGGAGGTTAATTGTATAAATTATAGACAACAATAATACAACAACAACAATAGTAACAATACTAATAAGTTAAAGAAAGCTTTGAGATGTGATATTGATTTAAGGATTAAACTAGGATAACAACAAATGTCAAGGTTCGAGGATCCACTAATGGTATTTCAAACAAGTATAGTATAAACCCTTATTATTCAATTGGAAACCACACACAAAGGAGGTTCCAATCAGATTATAAATTGTTAACATGATTACATTAGTTATCTTATTCGAATAACGCTAATACTTGTAAATGTTGTCAGGCATTCATGATTATAACTTATGTTAACAACAAATCAAGTTCCTTTCATAGCTCAGGTGTCGGTTATACCATACAGTATGGGCTATGAAAGTGCCAAGTATTTGTTGTACCAAATGTTATACAACATAAATCTAGATTAACCATTTAACAAGCAAAGTATTATAAGTGAACAAGATAGCAAATATAAAGCATGTTAGTATCCAACATTAAGGTCCATGTTAAGTTTATATTATACTTATTCTTACACCATTAGTGTACCCTTTTCACCTTGACATAATAAACTTAGTTAAACATAATGAAAGAAAGAAACATAAATAAACAAGGAAAGGAAATGAAAAGCATAAGCAAGAAATTAATATAAGCAAAACTTAAGCATTACAAAATATAAAGAGAGAAAGCAAGAGCATGATCTTGATCTAAAAACCAAGATGCCTAAATACATGGCAAATGCCTCCTTTTATAGGCTAAAATTCAGAACTATTGATTTGTTGACTAATTGATGAGTGGGTGGCCACATCTTGACTTGGTGACAATTCTTATCTTCTTGTCTGCCAAAAACGTCATTGATGACGTCATAATTTGAACAAACTTGAATCATGAAAGTTCTAGGAAATTGTCTCATCTTTCCAGGGTAAAAATTTGAGATCATTTGGACTTCTAGAACTCGAGATATGGGCTGAACACTGAACAGTGTCTGGGCTGCAGGACAGATTCAGACTTCTTCTTTGTTGCTACAATTTGGACTTGAAAACGGCCTTGTTAAATCTTGGGCTCCACATGAAAGTTGTAGGCCTATGTCTTAGCTTTCCATCCATATAAAATGGACCTAAATCCAAGATCTACAGCTCCAGATATGACCCAATTACCGAACTGTGTTCCAGTTTGGACTGCACCAGCATCTCTTTGGCCATCTTTTTGTCCTTTCAATTTCAGTACTTCAACTCATCAATCAATTCTTTCATTTATGTGATAGGCCTGCATTTAAGATGAACATTTACCATACATTAAAGGTATCTTATATAATTCGATATGTTATTATAAAACATGCTTTAGTTAAGGAGTTATTGATACTTTAAGTGCAAAATGATGATATAAAACCTTGATAAAAATGCACTTTTAAGTACTAATCACACCCCCCAACCAGCTTATTACTAGTCCCTAGTAATTAAGGCGTTAAAATAGAAAAACAATTTGCAAATTCCACAAAGCAAGGCATTCATCATTCAACTTCTATTAATCTATCCAGATAAACAAACTCTCATTAAATTTATATATCTGCTCAATACCCCTTAAACAAAATATTAATAAACCTTCCTTGTTATGTGCTCAATGTATGAAACATAGATGATGGGGCTTTTGTTGGAAGAAAACAATATTTTTGTTCTAATGTTTAAGGTTAACTTCCTTGGGTTGGGATTATTTTATTTTATTTTATTTTACTTTTTTTTTTTTTTAATATCTATACATATAACATAAAACACAATGTATCTTTAACCCATGTAACGAGCTTTCGGCTAATGACTCCCAGACCAGTTGATCTTAGGGCATTAGGTGTTGAGACACCCCTACGAGCTTAGTAACTCGGGTTGCAGATACTGATACGTAGATAGTGCAATGTTTGATTCCCTTAAGCTTTTCTCCTTAACCCATGTAACAAGCTTTGGGCCAATAGCTCCCAAGTCAGTTGACTTTAGGGTATTAGGTGTTAAAACACCCCTTCGGGCTTAATTGCTTAGGTTAGGGAGGCTACGAAATCAAACTTATCTACGTTTTTATTATCATCATTTTCTTTTTTTTTTCTTTTTTTTCTTCTTTTTTTTCTTCTTTTTTTTTTTTTTTTTTTTTTTTTGCAAATTATAGACTATCCCTATCCCTTAGTTGTTACCTTTAACAAAAGAACATAAATAATGTAATAATCCAATGTGCAACCCACAATCATATGTTAAAGTGTGTGTGTGAAAATGAAGGTTTACGAATACTTGTTAAATGAGTATATGAGCAGAATTAAGTGATAGCAATGCGAGAGTTTGTAAACCTGAATATTTCAAGAAGTATTCTAATAGGCCTTGTTATGAATATTGCAAATAACCATTAGAAAATGTTTACTAAGATGCGTCTCAAGAGTCATTCCCCCTTACTCTACCATCCTAGTAATAACAGTTTTGCCCAATGGTTTTTAAACAAAAACAGTTAGTTGGTTAGTTTTTTTTTTTTTTTTAAATACTACTACCCTCTCCCCCCAACCAAAACGAGACATTGTCCTCAATGTCCTAAGGTAGAAAGATAGAGTATAAAAGACATCACCTGAAACAACGAACATTGACATACCTGAAACACACTTAAACAAATATAAGAAATAACAGAACAAAATACTATGTTAGAAATAAAACCAAAAGACACAAGGATTCACAAACGAAGGCTCAAATCCAATCTAAGCTTTTTACGGCTTTCTGTAGTTGACCAATTGATGCGACTCATGGAAGGATCAATTACAGGGGTGAAAGATTGTAGTTTGTCGATCAATTGTTCAGCCGTAGCAGCAGAGATTATGATTTGTCGTGCCGAAGATGTTAGAAATTCCTGTTCCACAGCTTGGTCAAGAAAAGACAACAAAGTATCATAAAAACCATTAACATTGAGCAAACCTATAGGTTTATGGTGAATGTGAAGTTGGGCCCAAGAGGAAATATGAAAGATCTCTTCCAATGTGCCCAGACCACCTGGTAAGGCAATGAAGGCATCAGCATGGTTAAACATTGTATTCATTCGACCAAACATTGTGGAGACCTGTAGTTCCTCGCCAATTGTTCTTCCAATGATGTCCCCTTTTGTTAAAGCTTCGGGGACGACCCCCAAAACTTGACTACCTCCTAAAAATGCAGCTATTGCCACACCCCCCATTAACCCAAGGCTGCCTCCTCCATACACTAAATGAATCTTTTTCTCAGCTAGTACCTGACCAAGATGATTTGCTGCTTCTAAAAAAGCTATTTCCTTCCCAGGACTGGATCCACCGAAAACACAAATATTTTTTATGTGATAACTTGAGGAACCTGCCATTTCTACACGCTTCTATATTTGTCTAATGTAAGGGATAAGTAGAAATGAGGGGAAGGAAGAGAAGATTTTATAGATGAGAAATTGAAGATGCAATCATACCACCTATATGTAGGCCAGCTGGAGTCTCACACTCTTTCTCTCTCTTTATTTATTTATTTATTTATTTTGAAAAAGCATGTGTATGTACAGGTAGTTGTGATTGTGGCTCACATCTTCCCTTGGTTTTACGTCCAAGAACGGCTTAAACGCCCTCTATGGGTCGGGGATAGGCTTCCCATCCAGTTTTCTTAAAAACTGGCAAACAGGGTCTTTTTTAGTCAGATTCCCAAGACTAAGTCTATCATGTTCTTTATGAAAATGGGGCCATAAATCATGAATTGCACGATGCACATCTCCACTAGGATGCGTCTCAAGGGTCAATAAAAGATTATCTAAAGACCCCTTACTCAGGCCATCCTTAATAAATTGTATTTTATCTTCACGGTTTATAGATACCATTCCTAAAGAACGACATGATGCATTGCAAGTCCATCTGGCACATTTGTGACAGACTTTCAGTCGTTTTGCACGACGTTTCTTTGCAAAAGTGCTTTTACCTGTTCCAGGCATGTGTGAAATGAAAGAATCGGAGGACTCACCTGATAATCGGACCTTTGCTTCAATCAGCCAGCGAATATCTTCAGGAATTCCATGATTCATTAACAACTTCAATCTTGCACACCTAGCACGATAAATTTTTGTAATCGCATTCTGAGGCAGAGCGGGAAAGTACTTTTTCAATTTTCCAAGAATGGTGTCCATTTTGAAATGAGAATTGGAGAAGAGATAAAAAAGAGAGAAAGAGCAAAGAATTGCACAAATATATACAGATATCAGTTATTATGGGAAACTGAAAGAACCGACTTAAGTCACGGAGTACCGTTATCCGCCATTTGACCGGGATGAGAGACTAGCAAAACAAGAGTCACACCAAAAGGAAACACAAAAACAATGTGAGAAAAACAAAATAATCAACCTTTATCTACAGGATCATTCAAACCAATGGATTCATTTTCACTAGGAAAATTATCAAAGTAAGTTTTTAAACGATGTCCATTTCTCTTAGAAACATTGTCATTCTTTGGATTCTCAATATCAAAGGTCCCATAAGGATACACATGTTTCTCAATAAATGGACCGCTCCATCTTGATCTTAACTTTCCAGGAAATAAATGGAGTCGAGAATTATAAAGCAAAACTTTTTGACCAGTATCAACTTTTTGACAATTTTCACAAGTTTTGCAGAATGCATGTGTGTCCTTGAACATGGTGGGCCAATAAAATCCATTTTGAAAGATTTTCGCAATGGTCTTTTTTGACGAGAAATGACTCCCACATGCTTCAGAATGACAAAATTTAATGACACTACTTACCTCATTGTCCGCAATGCATCTTTGAAATATTTGATCAGGACAATGTTTGAATAAGTGAGGGTCATCCCAATAAAATTTCTTCACTTCGTTCAAAAACTTACCTTTGTCTTCGGTACTCCAATGAGTTGGCAAATCTCCTGAGGCAAGGAAATTGATATTTTTAGCAAACCAAGGCATTAAACTAAGAGAAAGTAAGGATTTGTCAGGAAAGTAATCATCGGTTGGTGTGATGTCAGATATCGAATCTGTTGTCGCTCTTGACAAAAGATTCGCATCAACATTTTCGGTGTCTTTTTCATCCGTGATTTCTTCCTGAGAATAAGTCATTTGCAAATCTTCAAATTCATCAAACTCAGTATTACTCAAAGTAGATTCAAATTGATCACAAACTAATTCTTCAATAAGATCTACTTCTTGTAAATCATTATCATCTCGAGGTTGCTTGCAAATGTTGAAAATATTCATCTCCAATGTCATGTTCCCAAATGATAGCTTCATCAGTCCATTCCTACAATTAATCAATGCATTAGAAGTTGCAAGAAATGGACGCCCTAAAATAACAGGAAATGAATTGCATGCTTCAACAGGTTGTGTGTCCAAGACAATAAAATCCACAGGGTAAATGAATTTATCGACTTGTACTAACACATCTTCAACTATTCCTCTAGGTACTTTTACAGATCTATCGGCAAGTAAAAGAGTGACAGAAGTTGGTTTTAACTCACCTAGATTGAGACTTTGAAAAACTGAATATGGAAGTAAATTCACACTAGCTCCAAGATCAAGTAAAGCTCTTTCAATTTTATGTTCTCCAATAAAGCAAGAAATTGTAGGACAACCAGGGTCTTTATATTTCAATGCATTATTGTTCTGAAGAATGGCACTTACTTGTTCAGCTAAGAAGGCTTTCTTTTTCACATTCAGTTTTCTCTTCACAGTGCACAGATCTTTCAAAAATTTAGCATAAGAAGGAACTTGTTTAATAGCATCCAGCAAAGGTATATTGATCCTTACCTGTTTGAAAGTTTCAAAGATTTCAGAGTTGTGATTGACTTTCCTTTGTTTAGTCATGGCATGAGGAAATGGAAGTGCTGGCGGAGAATCAGTCTTTTCTTTGCAATGATCAGATTCAACCCCTTCCTTACCCTCAGAGATTGATTCATCATCATTCTCACAAGGTTCAAGAATAGGTTTTTCAATAACCTTACCATTACGAAGAGTGATGACTGATTTTACGTGATCCATGTGTTGGCTTCCCGAACTACTTGCATTGTATTGCCCCTTGGGATTTTGTTGTGGTTGAGATGGAAACTTACCTTTCTCTTGGAAACTGAGAGCAGATGTCAATTTTGCAAGAGTATCTTTAAAATCTGTCATGCTTTGAGCAAGTTGAGTGTTAATTGCCTCTTGCTTTTCCATAAATGCATGCAATGTTTCCTCAAGATTTCTTCTAGGAGGGGGAGCATAAGGAGGTGCATATCCATGAGAATTTTGGAAATTATGATGTGCTGGAAACGATGGCTGTGAAGTTTGAGCATTACTGTTCTCACTCTTCCAACTGAAATTTGGATGATTTCTCCAACCAGGGTTATATGTTTGCGAATATGGGTTATGATTGGGCCTTTGAAAATTGTTTAATGCATGGGCTTGTTCATGGAGACATTCTTTAAAAGAAGGCAAGGTTGGACAATCATTGGTTGAATGTTCGTTGGTTTCACAGATTTGACATGCAATGTCTTGAACAGATTTTAATTGACCACTCTTTTTCAATTCTAGTGCCTCAACCTTTCTAGCTAAAGATGCAAACTTGACTTGGAGGTCATGATCTTCCCTAAGGTTGTACATACCCCCACTAGATGTATGAGGCTGGGTTTTACTTGGTGCCTCATAAGTACCTGTGGTGTCCCAATTTTGTGCATTTTCAGCTAGCAAGTCTAGGTATTCCATTGCTTCGTTAGGGTCTTTATCCTCAAAAGTTCCATTGCACATCAATTCAACCATTTGCCTATCTCTAGGAGTTAACCCTTCATAAAAATGTGAAACTAATCTCCATGTTTCAAAACCATGATGGGGGCAAGTATTAAGCAAATCTCGATACCTATCCCAGCATTGATAAAATGTTTCCCCTGGTTGTTGAGAGAAAGTAATGATTTGTCTTTTGAAAGAGTTCGTTCTGTGAGATGGAAAAAACTTCTTTAAAAATTGTTGCTGCATTTCATCCCAAGCACGAATGGATCCAGGTCTCAAATTTTGTAGCCATGTTTTAGCTTTATCTTTTAATGAAAAAGGAAAAAGCTTCAATCTAATGGTGTTCATGCTACAATTTGAGTCATTATACGTGTTGCAAACCTCCTCAAATTCCCTTAAATGCAAGTATGGATTTTCTAAATCTAAGCCATGAAAAGATGGTAAAAGTTGAATAATGCCTGTCTTAAAATTAAAATGAGATGCATCAGGAGGAAAAACTATGCATGAGGGTGCACTTGTCCTTGTGGGATTCATGTGGTCTCTAAGAGTTCTAACCCGAATATTCTCATTATTTTCATTATGAAGAGATTGGTTATCTTCTTCAGCCATATTTTCTGAAAATGATGAGGATACCCTACAAAGTCTACCACTTAATGTACGTGACCACACTCTCATGCACGTGTAAGAAGAGAATAACAGGAAGAAAAGAAAAACAATAGAAAAAGAAACAAAACAAAAGAAACAAAGTTAGATACAAGAAAAGAGAAAAGAGAAAATAAAATAAATACTATAATTTGTACAAGAATTTACCTCCCCGGCAACGGCGCCAAAAACTTGACACGACCAAAAGATTGATGTCTTTTCCCAAGTGCAGGAGTGTCGAAGTAATAAATAACCCGGCAAGACCGGGGTCGAACCACAGGGAGGTTAATTGTATAAATTATAGACAACAATAATACAACAACAACAATAGTAACAATACTAATAAGTTAAAGAAAGCTTTGAGATGTGATATTGATTTAAGGATTAAACTAGGATAACAACAAATGTCAAGGTTCGAGGATCCACTAATGGTATTTCAAACAAGTATAGTATAAACCCTTATTATTCAATTGGAAACCACACACAAAGGAGGTTCCAATCAGATTATAAATTGTTAACATGATTACATTAGTTATCTTATTCGAATAACGCTAATACTTGTAAATGTTGTCAGGCATTCATGATTATAACTTATGTTAACAACAAATCAAGTTCCTTTCATAGCTCAGGTGTCGGTTATACCATACAGTATGGGCTATGAAAGTGCCAAGTATTTGTTGTACCAAATGTTATACAACATAAATCTAGATTAACCATTTAACAAGCAAAGTATTATAAGTGAACAAGATAGCAAATATAAAGCATGTTAGTATCCAACATTAAGGTCCATGTTAAGTTTATATTATACTTATTCTTACACCATTAGTGTACCCTTTTCACCTTGACATAATAAACTTAGTTAAACATAATGAAAGAAAGAAACATAAATAAACAAGGAAAGGAAATGAAAAGCATAAGCAAGAAATTAATATAAGCAAAACTTAAGCATTACAAAATATAAAGAGAGAAAGCAAGAGCATGATCTTGATCTAAAAACCAAGATGCCTAAATACATGGCAAATGCCTCCTTTTATAGGCTAAAATTCAGAACTATTGATTTGTTGACTAATTGATGAGTGGGTGGCCACATCTTGACTTGGTGACAATTCTTATCTTCTTGTCTGCCAAAAACGTCATTGATGACGTCATAATTTGAACAAACTTGAATCATGAAAGTTCTAGGAAATTGTCTCATCTTTCTAGGGTAAAAATTTGAGATCATTTGGACTTCTAGAACTCGAGATATGGGCTGAACACTGAACAGTGTCTGGGCTGCAGGACAGATTCAGACTTCTTCTTTGTTGCTACAATTTGGACTTGAAAACGGCCTTGTTAAATCTTGGGCTCCACATGAAAGTTGTAGGCCTATGTCTTAGCTTTCCATCCATATAAAATGGACCTAAATCCAAGATCTACAGCTCCAGATATGACCCAATTACCGAACTGTGTTCCAGTTTGGACTGCACCAGCATCTCTTTGGCCATCTTTTTGTCCTTTCAATTTCAGTACTTCAACTCATCAATCAATTCTTTCATTTATGTGATAGGCCTGCATTTAAGATGAACATTTACCATACATTAAAGGTATCTTATATAATTCGATATGTTATTATAAAACATGCTTTAGTTAAGGAGTTATTGATACTTTAAGTGCAAAATGATGATATAAAACCTTGATAAAAATGCACTTTTAAGTACTAATCAATAAATAATTCATATAAAATAAAAATAGTACAAGATATAAAATTATAAAAATTATTTATTAAAAATTAACACCGACCTGAAATCGCTTAAACCATGCATCGATATTAGGTTTCCACTCAGGATGTTTGGAAACCTGGCTCCATTGAAACAATGGAATCTCCATCGACGATTTAAACGCCAATGTTATAGTCCTTGCAGCCTCAATGTTTGTGAACCTGAAATTAAATAAAAGTAGTAATTAATATTAATTAGTTGTTCATAAATTATGTTATAAGTATATAAAAAAAACTAAAACCTAAACAAACTTACATTGAGAGGTCATCCTTCCATTGTGCCTGGTACTTGCGGGTGAATTGACCCCGCTGTGAAGGCACACCGCTTCTGCGCTGTGAAACCGCGCTAGAAGAGGCAGCATCACAAGTTGGCGTAGATTCCTCGCTGTGATCAGCACCTAAAGATACGTCCTCCTCGCTGCTAGAAGAACTAGTTGCAACCGTCTTCTGACGACGTGCTGTAGATTTTATTCTACGCATCTACACAAATGTATACGAATAATTACATAATTAACTTCGATTATTTAAAAAAAAATTCGACAGAGTCTCCCCTGTACTGGGGGGTCCCAAGTTGTCGACAAAATCATATTACACTTCCAATTTTATTTCACATCCCGATCCAATCATCCTGGATCTCAACCCAACTCATCATCAT
Organism: Populus nigra; assembly: GCF_951802175.1. Classification (NCBI taxonomy): domain Eukaryota; kingdom Viridiplantae; phylum Streptophyta; class Magnoliopsida; order Malpighiales; family Salicaceae; genus Populus; species Populus nigra. The sequence continues at coordinate 18,766,758 of NC_084852.1, forward strand.
CAACACAACATTTTATTCAATGACATCATATAGAATTACAACTATGAACATTCATTGTTAAATTGGTACTAACATTAGATTTAAGTCATACAAATATCCTAAATTAAGATAAACTAATTAAATGCAATTCTATATATAAAAATTAACATTTTTAAAATAAATCAACAATAACAATTATATTTATAAATTAACATTTTTAACATAAATTCAACAATAACAATTATAGCAATACAAACAATAATATCCTAAATTAAGATAAACTAATTAAATGCAATTCTATATATATAAATTAACATTTTTAAAATAAATCAACAATAACAATTATATTTATAAATTAACATTTTTAACATAAATTCAACAATAACAATTATAGCAATACAAACAATAATATCCTAAATTAAGATAAACTAATTAAATGCAATTCTATATATATAAATTAACATTTTTAAAATAAATCAACAATAAAAATTATATATATAAATTAACATTTTTAACATAAAATTCAACAATAACAATTATAGCAATACAAACAATAATATCAAAACTAAAAAACTAAAATTAATAAATAAAATTAAAAAACTAAAAAACACTACACAACACACAACATAAACACAAAACAAACAATACACAAAACTAAAAAACATTTTATCAATTCAAAATAAAATTGGGAATAAAAAATGCTTACCTTAATAATGTGTTGAATTTAAGATTTTATCTACAAACAATATACAAAACAAAGAACACCAAAAAAAATAATCATAATTAAAATAAAAAAAATAAAAAGATAAAGAAAAAAAAATACATACCTTTTAAAACTACCACCAAAACAATAAAATCCTTCTAAAAGCTAAATATAAATGAGAGAAGAAGAGCAAGGGAGAAGAGAAAGGGAGAAGAGGAGAAGAGGAGAAAATGAACAAAGTGGGGGGATGGGCGGTATATAAAGCAATATTTCCGACGGAAATTAATTGTTGTCGGTGCAATTAATTTCCGTCGGAAATTCCGTCGGAAATTAATTGAAATTCGCACCAAAAAGTTTGGAAATCCCGCCAAACTTTTTTATCTGTCGGCAAATCCGTCGGAAATTCCGTCGGTACGGGTGCAGACGGACACGTGTCACACATGCGTGATCCGTCGGTAATGCCGTCGGTACTGGACGTCGGAAAGTCCGTCGGTAATCGTGCAGACGGACACGTGTCAGACATGGGACAGCCCGTCGGTGATTCCGTCGGTATTGGACGTCGGAAATGCCGTCGAAAATCTGTCGGTGAATGTGGCAAAATCCCGTAATTTGTTTTGCAACTCTCTGTGAAATACCGACGGTTTATATTCCGTCGGTAAATCCGTCGGTGAATGTGGCAAAATCCCGTAATTTGTTTTGCAACTCTTTATGAAATACCGACGGTTTATATTCCGTCGGTAAATCCGTCGGTGAATGTGGCAAAATCCCGTAATTTGTTTTGCAACTCTCTGTGAAATACCGACGGTTTATATTCCGTCCGTAAATCCGTCGGTGAAAAGGTAAATTTTTCTTATTTTTTTAATGTAACCCTCTCAAAAAATCTTGAATTGCAATCTTACAACACACACAACACAATAACAAAGGCTGACCCTTAAAGAAGAATAAATATTTCGTGATTGGTGCCATGTCATGTGCTCAGCAGTCCTTGGTGACATGAATAACCTCTGCAGTCTAGGTGTGATTGGGAAGTATCTAAGTTTTTTATATGCCACGAGAGTCTTCCCTCTACCAATTCTGGGTTTGTAACGGGAATGCCCGCATGTCATGCACTCGGTCATCTCAGCATTTTCAAGGTAGTATAACATGCAGAAGTTAGGGCATATATCAATTTTCTGGTATCCTAAACCGAGGGGTTTCATCATGGACTTGGCAGCATAGAAGTTCTCTTTCAGCCTATTCCCTTCAGGTAAAATACTTCTCGCCCATTCAATAATCTTGTCATAACCGGCCTCACTCAACCCGTGATCTGACTTGATGGTGAACACCTGTGCTACGGCTGATAATTTACTGTGGTTCGTGCAGCCATCCCATAATGGTTCGTCAGAATCTCTCAACAGATCAAAAAACCTTGTTGCATCTGCATTAGGTTCTTCTTCTACGATTGGACATTCCCTGACATTACCTTCACTCATTCTCATTGCATCCATAACCATATTCCTGTAAGGATTACTGTTCTCATTTCCAACTTCATGCATGTTGCTAGCACTAGAAGTTGACCCAACCACCTGTTCTTCCATGCTCTCATCAGGAACAAATAGTTCTCCGTGAGCATACCAACACAGGTAATCTTCCATGAACCCTTTGGTTAGAAGATGCATCGTTACAACATCTTGATGCAGAAACTTTAAATTTTTACACTTCCTGCATGGACACCTAATACCGCCATCAGTAAAATTCCTCGAAATAGATGTTGCGAAATTAATAAAACCCTGGACACCGTTACAATAATCCATCCTCCGCAATCCTTGGGGTGAGTCCCGATACATCCATGAACGATCATCCATGACTTCTATTGAACCTCTATAAAACATAATAAAAATATTGGTTTTCCCCGACATTATCCAACAAACTAAAACAACACTTATGTTAAATATTCATTATCAATTATCAACTATCAACGTTCATACAAACAATTTAACAACTACAAAATTATACATTCATACTACAAGTTTCTTTGACAAATAACAATTAAACAAGTACAAACATTAACAAATACATATACTAAAACAATAAAATTCACAATTAAATATTAAAACTAAAAAGGATAGATTTACTTACAAAAAAATGAAAAAATCTACAAGAAACGGATATTGTGACCACGTACAAGATATAAGAAACTTGAGTGCTCGTGTTGAGAATAGTGGAGAGTTTGGGATGGGTGTTTGGCTGCAGTTTGGGAGGGGAGCTGTAGTTTGGGAGGGGAGAGGTGGGATGGGAAAGAAGAAGAAGGAGAAACAGAGGAAGAAAGTGTTGGTAGATGGGTGCATATAATGGTTTTTTCCGACAGCATCACCGACGGACTCCTTCCGTCTGTGATTCCGTCGGTGATGCCGTCGATGACAGCGCCACGTCACTGTACGGCTATCTCAGTTTGAATCCCTCGGTACTTTCCGTCGGTAAAATCGCCTGACGTCACCACGCCGTTGCATATTTCCAGACGAACTGTATACCCCGTCGGCGAAACCGTCGGTATATACCGACGGAATGACCGACGGAATAAATCCGTCGGTATATACCGACAGATTTGGAGACGGAATTATTTCCGTCGGTAATAATTACCGACGGAAAAATTCCGTCGGTAATTCCGTTGCTTTTCTCCGGTTTTCTGGTAGTGGAAATACAAGAAGGATTTTAAAAAAATATTTCTTTAAAATTAATTAAAAACTAAAAGTCATCGGTCATTCACTAAAATATAATTTACTATAAATTAGAACACTGAAAGAATTATTTTGTCCTTCTAAAAAAATCAATAGCCTAGCTTTTAGAAATAATATGATCTTTCTCATATAATGTATTGGTCATTTTAAAATTTATTTGGACAAATTCGTTTTATTATATTTTTTAACACAGTAAAATAATTTAATTATATTTAGCAAAAAAATATTAAACTTGTATAGAGATCTTTTTCATTTTTTAAAAAATAATAAAATGACTTAATTATCTTTAAACTCAAAAAATCATAAGTTGTTGTCCAAGAGCATTTTCATCTTTTCATTATGTTTTTTCTTATTATTTTCAAGTTCACTTAAATAACTATTTAATAAATATAAATATTATTAAGAAAAGTGTCAAATTCATGTGGTTTTATTCAGAACTAAGTGCCACCTTTCACGATAATGTTTGAATCATCTTGACATCCTCTCTATAATGCGGCGACACATATGGTCAATATATAGGCCTCCAGTTTGGCATTGATAGCTCTTTTTTTTTTTGTTCTTTTCTTTTTTTTTCTTTCTCTGTTTCCATGCTGATCCTTTAAAACTTCAAGTCAATCCTTCATTTTATTTTTTTCAGATTTGATTTATATTATTTTGATTACTATTTTTATATGAAATAATTTATAAAATTGAATATATTTTTTTCAATTTCATTCTTTTTCATATATCAAATCTAGTTGTTATTCTTTTGATTTTCATTTATTTTATTTGAGATAATTTTAAAAATTAAATTATTTTTTTATTTCAACCTTCTTTATTTTTTTTATCAGATTTTATCCTTATTTTTTCATTACTATTTTTTTACCTTAACAAATTTTTTAAATTGATTTTTTTTGTATCATTCAACATTAAATTGGTGGAAATTGAGTTTTTTTATTGAGTTCAAATCTAAGATTTTACGGGTTGCAAATTTGGAAAATTTAACCAGGTTTAGGAGATCCGTCCGAATTTCAGTTTTTCTTTTTTATTTTTTAAGCTCATGTATTTTCAGTTTCATCTTTTAATATTTATTTTTAAGCTCATACTGACTGGAGTGAGCTGAAGTCGGGTTTGTTTTTACATTTTTTGGATTATTTTTTTTTTTAATTTTATCCTTCAATATTTTGTTTGTTAGAAATTAATTTGATTTTTTTTTAATTTTATTTTGTATGGAGTTATCATATCCTTATTTAATTTTTGTCCTTTATTTTTCAGATAAGATCCTTCAACATTTGATTATTTTAAAATTAATTGTTTATTTCAATTTCATTCTTTGGTATTTGATTGATTCGGAAGTGGTATTCATGTTTTTTTCTCTCTTTCTTTTCTATGAAGCTATCTTAATTTTATGCCTATGACTATGGGGTTAGAAGGTTAACCTAACTTGACTCGAGAAGGAGTTTCTCTTTTTAAAAAATTCTTTTCAGTTGTGTCTTTTGATATTAAATTGTTTAATAATTAAACTTCATGATTTTATTTAATTTAATTTTAATAGATTTACCGTAGAGGCATGACTAAGTTGTATATTTGACATGCTATTCCAAATGAGCTCAATTTATTTATTTATTTTACTTTTTTTAGTTGTTGTTCTTTTATTTTATTTTTCACTGAATATATTTTTTTATTCAGGTTATTAAACACGATTAAGTCATTAACTAGAGTCTTAATTTTTTTATAAAAAAAACTACTTGCATCAGCTTTATTTTTAGCTTTTTTTTTATATATTAAAAAAAGCTATAATTGACTAACAGATGACACTTATCTAGTTTAGAACTAAAGGTGCATATGAGCGTCGTCTAATGACAATATACCTAGTTTCGTCCCATTGTAGCTGTTGTGACTGGGAAATGGAGGCAAAATCTCCTACTTAGTTAAAACTATTTTCACGCATCCCATTTGCAACCCAAACACCAATCCCTTTTGCAACAACAAACACCAATCTTTTAAAAGAGAAGGAAAAAATAAGATATTTTTTCTTTTTTTTATTGCAAGAAGTATTCTTCGATTAGATTATATGTTAATAAAATTAAATTTTTTTTCTTGAATATTTTTAATCAAGAAATCTTTATATTTAAAAAAGTTAAATAAATTATTTTAAATATTTGTTCTAAAATTTAAATTTAAAAACTAAAAAATATTCAACACTTCTAATTAACAACCAAATCAGTCTACTGATATAAAAAAAAACCAAACAAACTAGATAGGTGGCCTGCACTAAGTTGCAGGCTGAGTTATTATTTTTCTAGCATAAAAAAATATGTCTAGGCAATAATAACATAAATCAACTTAGGATAACTTCAATAGCATGTGATTGAGATATGAAATCAAGATAACTCTGCAAAAATAAAAGTGAAAAAAAAAACACAAATCTCAAGACTTAATAATCTAAAGTCAAACAATAAAAATAAAAAAGATATCATCAAAGAAAAAATATTGTGTCAACCAAAGTAAAGTTGATTAATTGCCATGTGCAATGTGAGACTAAGATAAAAAAAAAATTAATTTTAACAAAAAAGCATAAAAAAAAACTAAAGTTAAATTAATAAAAAATAATTAAAAACACTTAAGTTAATTCGGGTTAACTTAACTAACACGCACCAGGAATAACCTAATAGAAAGGAAAGTGAAAGAATCACAAAGTTTAAAGGCCAATAATTTAATGCTAAAGAATAAAAGTGACAAAAATCAATTTTATAAAAACAAATGTTGAAAAGAAAAAAATCTTGAGTCATATCAGGTTAACTTGACTAATATTTTTTATTAAAATAATATTTTTTTATTTTTTGTTCAGAAATATATTAAAATAATATTTTTTTATTTTTTAAAAAATTATTGTTGACATAAGCACATCGGAATGATCTAAAAATACCAAAAAAATACTAATTTAAAATAAAAAAAATATTTTAATTTTTAAAAAAATATTTTTAAAACACAAAAAAAAATATAATCTTTATTTTATTTGCGATAGAAAACTGATCCAAAATCTGTAAGCCTCCACTCAACACAGGAAATATTTCTTTATAGAATGCATCTCTTTTTTATTTTATATCAATATATGAGATCTCTTCCTTTCTTCATATTTTATCATTTTATATGATTCCTTGTATAAATTATTATATTAAAGAGCGTAGACCATGCACTAAAATTTATTTAATAAAAAAGATTTACATGGGATGAAATGTTCTGCTTTTGTTGGTGTTTATGCGTATTTTTTGGTACGTGATTGATAAAGTAATTAAAGTTTAGAATTCCTGATGCCCTCTTTTCGTGTGGCTGTTTGCTAAGGATCCGATTTTATAAGATTACTTTTTTAAAAGGCATGATAGTTATTATTATTTATTATGTAATGGCCACATTACATATCATAAAGAACTTTCAAAGTTACACAAAGAAAAAAGGAATTCAATGACACCAATATTTCAGAGGCTTCAAGAATAAGAAACATGTTTCAATTACTTTTATTTTTTCAATCATTCATATTTAACGTTATCATTAGAGAATAATATAAATCATATCCTGAGATTTTATCTAAAAATTTAAACTATTAAATTGAGATGGTTCTTTGAAATAGTATCAGAGTCTTGATGACCAAGTAGTCACGAATTCGAATCTCACCACCCCCGTTTATTTGATAAAAATCAAGCACAAGATAATATAAACATGTGCAAGTTTCAATCTCAAAAGACTTTTACTTAATAGGGTATGTTAGAAAATAATATAAATCATATCATAAGACTCCACCTAACAGTTTAATTTATTAGATTGAATTAATTTTTTAACACATATGAGTTCATGGCAATGCTTGAAATTTCAAGTCCTGAAAATATTAGATTACTTCAAAGTAATTCTCAATATTTACTTAATGAAAAACAGATCGACACAATTAAAAGAAGAAATCTATAATATGATACTCTAAAGTCTAAAAACAATTTATAATTTCTACATTGATATGAAAATACTTTATTTTATTCTTTTTTCTTGTCTTTATCTAACTTCTCACGAATAAATATTAATAAATATTACTTTTAAATAAATATTTAAAAATTTATCACGTATCTTTATTTAGTTTAATAATTGTGTCACTTTGAATTTTATAGTCTAAAAGAGAGCTATTGCTTTCTTAATAGTTGATAATTGAGTCAAATTCAATTGCTCCCTTCATTTCATCTAGATTTACCGTTAAGTTATCTTATATGGTATCTACCTGACAACCATATTCATATCACATTAGTCATAACTTGTATCAATTATCAAGCGTGCAAGTGTGCATTTTTCACATAAAAATTTCAAATCCAATTGTATTTTTAGTGAATGGATGAACACAACTAATATATATATATATATATATATATATATATATATATATATATATATGGATTATTTGAACCTCAATTCAAATAGCCCTAGTTGTCCTAGGCCTGGTCTAGGCAACCAACCCTTCTGGTCACCTTGGACCTAGCTCAAGTGACTAGGCACTGTGCCTGCTCAAGCGACTAGGCAGTGTGCCTGCTCAAGCCTAGATAATAAGACCTACTAGTTGTTAGGCCTAGGAGACTAGTGCAATTTTCTTTTCTCTCACATTTATTTCTTACATTTATTTATTTTTTTATATTATACTCACAATTTTAATACGCAACATATAAAAAAAGTTTTGTCTCGCACCCATAATTGTTTTCGTAAAATACCACACCATTTTCTATCATCAATAACTACATTTTTAATGCATCTACCAGCCCATATGAACATCAATAAAAATAAATATACTCTAGCATACAAACATGACATACTGACTTCTCTTCTCATCACACACCAGGCATAGAACTTATGGCAAAGATCACACCAATCAATGAGCCACCTTAGTTAGCTATTGACACGATTCCCTTCTCTATGAAGAAATTACAAGTAAGGATATATAAATACACCTAATTACTTGACCAAGGAGGAAAAGTTTTTCTAGCACACCAAGTTTATAATGCTACAATGCTCGGATAGTCTAATGCTTGAGTCTCTTATCTCAACAAGAAATCAGTGTTGCAAGAACCACTCATCAACTCGATTTGTTAGTCGGGTAAATTAATTTTTCTATGTGAAGTTTTTTTATGACTATATTAGTGGCGTCGTCTATGAAAAACATAATAAAAAGTTATTTCATTCCCTTTCACTCTTTATCAGAAACATTTTTCATGGTTGATGAAATTTCAAAATGAGGGAAAGTAATTGATGTCCCTACCATAGGGATTCCATCTCCTTTAAATCTCAAACAACTCTTCCAACAGGTATAAATGCTCAATTATATTGTTATGTTGATACAATTATATTTTTCACCTTTTCTTTTACATAACAACAAGCACCACTAAATATGCAATGATGACTCTATTTCCTTGAAAAGACAGGGTAGAATAACATATAAGCGAGTAATGCTCACACTTCTACACTCAGAAAGTGTTACATATATTGTTCTTAAACAAAATATTTCAAACAATCTAGTCATCATCAATCTCCATTCGAGTCTCACTCAAGCACAAGAAAAATACCTAGGCATGATAGAAGCTCCATGACTCCATAAGTTTGTGAGCAATAATACAACCTTTATCAAGTGGGAAAATCTGTACTTTTTCATGGAATATTGCACACTCAACTTTTCAAATACCTTTTCTCTACAAAGGTTAACTTAGACAACTATAAAGGACTCACAAACCCCTGACAGCACATACAAAATGTAAAAAGCATACTAGAGTTTGTCACACAAGATAGTGATGTTATGTGTAAAGTTCTTTCAATAATATTTTATGGATCTAAACAAGCATGGTACCACAGATTTAATCTCCACTTTCATGATCTCAGCTCTAAACTCATCTCTTATTTTAGCACAAGCATTCATGCTAAAAAAGCACAACGAGAAGATGAAAGCATCAGGGTCTATATCCAAAGGTTTAACGAAAAGATGCTTAACATGGAAAGACTTGATTTGATTGCCATAGAAGTTTTGATTAATAGAGTCTATAACTATTATTTATGGGAAAGGTTGTATACTCTTCCTAAGCAAAATCTTTTCAGCATCAAACACGCAATGGGAAATTATATCAAAGTGAAAAAAGCTAGCCTAACCAGACAAAAACACCTTTATTTCCAAAGTCTCCTATAAGATCATCCAAAAAAAAAACATCAAGGGCACATCCATGATTACCTTATATTCTCTGAGCTTATGATTACATCTCTAACCACCACATGGTTTGACGTGCTAATTGCCATCATAATACAATAATTTGTGTAATGCATACCTCTCTCGTGAAAGTGGCATGAACACAAGGAAACCTAACAAGGTTTTTGTTTTACCAAGATCAATGGCATGACACTGAGGAATCCCACACCTTGAAAAAAAAAGATGAAAAGATTGATCATTAAAGGCTATCATGACCAGTTTATGGAGAGAGAGAAACCTGAGCATGAACGGAAAGAAGTCTACAATCTTAATGATCTATCTAAGATCAAATAATCACCACATTAGCTCCAGGAAATTATATCTCTATTTTTTGGATTTTTTAAATAAAAAACAATAGTGTTTCTCCATGTTTCCATTAAAATTTTCATGACGTGTCTTCATGAAGAGATCTTCATGTCTCCAAATGTATCTTCATAAAAAAAATATTCTTTGCAAGATCTCTATATCTCCTCGAAAATCTTCATATCTCCAAACTATCTCTATAAGAAATTCTACAGTGAAATCTTTATGTCTCCAAACATGTCTTCAATATCTCTAAAAGGATTAAGAATTCTTTTATAGGTCTCTGTGATTACTTATCTTTATAGAGATCAAACATCCTTGTCCCAAAACATTAATGAAAGCCAAATGCATGCATAACATAAAAGATGTGTGCATTTTTCTTTCATGCGGGCTTACTCATGGTAATATTTTCATGTAGACGTATAAGTAACATCTATACAAATCAAGCAAGTCTTCGTCCCCCATTTTTGTTTATTAAATCTTTCAAATATATTTTTTAATTGATGAGCCATATTGGTTGACAAATGGCATGATTCCTTTCTCCATGAAGAAATTACAAGTTTCGGTGTATAGATACACCTAGTTACCAAACCAAGGAGTATAATGTTTTTTGGCATACTAAGTCCGCAATACTACAAAGTTTAGATATGCTTCTTTACACCTTCTATATATTTTTTTTCTGTCCATTATTTTCTCCACACATATGTACAAGTACTAACTTAAATATTAGAGTATCCCCTGTCCCAACAAGGAACTAGTTTTATAGAAACTACTCATCAGCTCAATTCACCAATCAAAAAAATTAATTTTTCTATGTAAAGTTTTTTATATGACTTCATCAATAACAAGATCTAATGAATGTGGTATAATAAAGATAAAGAACAAATGGACTCTTCACCCCTGTTAAACCCATCAAACATGTAAACATTCATATGGAAAAAAAGAAAAGAAAAAAGGTGTAGTCATTTAATTTAGGTCAACTAAACCTCTCTACTATTATTTTTAAGACCCTACATCCAATAACATCATAGTACATAGCATTTAGTATCCGTTTAAATAGATAAAAATTGAATGAAATGGAAATCATGTTTAATTGTAAGTAAAATACTTGATTTAATCAAATATTATAACAAAGGACCAAGGGTGACACCCACTTGCATGTGTGACTTTTAGCCATATCATGTAATGCGTAGTTGTGAGATTCAGCAATATTGCCTTCAAATTCTCAAGATTTTTTTTTCTCCTTCTAGTTTTCTTCTTTTTCTTCTTCTTCTTCTTCTTTGAGGTGTCAATCTCAAGTTCTATGGATGATAGAGAGACAAATAGCAACATCTTTTGTTAAAGCAAGAGAGCATCTAGTGGTCAGAAAAAGATTTTCATCCCTGAATCTTCTTTGAAATGTCAAAACAGTTTAATGATCACGTTTTCTTCGAGATATACACACATTATTAGAATATGTTTTCTTCGAGATATAGCCTCATTAATTTTCTAATTAAAAGGACTTGGACGTATGGCCCCAAATCTTGTTTGAACATGGTCAGCACAATATATATGGTTAGTTAGAAACATCAGTTCGTTGGTATGTATATTACCGATGGGCTTACGGATAAAAATAGTTCATTGGTAAAATTCTTGTCAATAATTTATGATCAATCAGTGAGTTTGTCAATAATAAATATACCGATGGATTTACAGATGGACAAAACACGTCAAAAATAAATTTACCCCCTTATTTTGTTTGTATCTCCATCGGTAAATTTAACATATCACCGATAAGAAAATCGTGTAATGTCATCGGTGTTTTTATTTGTCCATTGGTAAATCCATCAGTAAATATAACATATCACCGATAGAATACTATCTGTAATTTCATCGGTGAATTAACAGTAGTAGTGACATTTATAGTAATTCTTTTTTAGCTCTTTTTGGAATATACCGACAGAGTTGTTCTGTCGCTAACCCTGTTAGTAATATTTTAAAAATATTTTAAAAAAATATTGAATAGAAGTAGAAAAATAATTAAAATAATATAAAAATCAAATATTTGTTACAAATTTAAACAGTTGTACGTTCAAATACAATAAATCTAAAATAAAGACAATATTGGAGGAGGAAGAGGATGTTGGGACCGTGGGGACAATTAGAAGGTGCATATGTACCACCTACATGTGATCTTATCTTCATTATCAATTGGTGGAACTCTTCATAATCAGCAGTGAGTCGTTTGAGCTTGTGCTCGTTGGTTTAACATCACTGCAAACTCCAGAGTTTGAGTGATCAGAATCGATTGCGAGTATCCAATTATCGAAGCACTACAGATTGTCTGTAAGTTCTCGGTTGTGCTATTAGAGAGCTTGTACACTTGATTTCTATTAGATCCACCAGACAATCTTGCCTACAACCACAAATTAGGATCGAGATCTAGATGGATCGAAAGATCCTCCTCATATATCTCCTTTAACCGGCTGTTATATGTATCCTAAAAAAAATCATCAAATTCAAGGAAATAATAACTTAAGAAAAAAATGGTTGAAAACCAACATATCTTAAAAGTATTGCGCTTGGCTATCCACAAATTGTTGTACCCCTTTTTGGTGGACATTACTTCGACATGTGTTTCAATAAAATACTCCATCAGGTTTGGCTCACATCCAAGAACCGTAGCCTACAAGAAAAAAATGTTTTCAGTTACATATATTTATAAAACAATTAATAAAAAATGGATGTAATAAAAAAAATCCTACAATTCACTTCGCGTGCAAAATGAACGGAACAGAGTCGCCGGTATTCGTGGTAAAGGACCATGAATTCTCCGATTCTGATTTCCCGAACCGGACTGTGACCGTCATATGAAATACATGGATATCACGTGCTAAATGTATTCCACCTATGCAGTCTCTAAGATGTATGGCTTTCCAAACCGCCACGTCATTCTAGCCTTGAAGCTCTCTTTCTTTCGCATATTTTTTTGCTTTTTTTTGTGCCTCGTACCAAAAATTATACAACCTATATGATACATATTAATCATTTGTTAGTAAAATAAAATTTTAATAGCTGGAATAAAAAATATTATCTTAAATTCGATCTTACCTAGTTGCAACTTGATTATAGTAACATTGTTATCATATCTATCCCATTCAAATTTTTCCTTGATGTAAAAATTTATAAAAGAAAAATTTCAATAAACTAACCAAATTAACATAAAAAATATTTAAGTTAATACTAACCTTGAACCTTGAAAACCATACATCGACTTGCGGTTTTCATTCAGGATGTTTGAAAACTTAGCTCTATTAAAACAATAAGATTTCCATCGATGATTTGAAGGTCGATGTTATTGTTCTCACAACCTCAATGTTTATAAACCTAAAATTTTATTTGTTAAATGAAATTATTTTTAAAAAAATTATTAAACATGTCGTTGTGAAAACAAAACAAACTTATATTGAAAGGTCATCCTTCCACTACGCCTTGTACTTGCAGGTAAATGGATCTCGCTATAAAGGGACCTCCCTTTGATGTTGCGGCATTGCACTCGACAAGCCTGCATCATGAGTCAATGTTTGTGCCTCAAGTGTTTGTTCTTGATCGACACCTAATGACTTGTGGTCATTAGCATCAATGTTACAAGAACTAACAATGATCATATCATCACGACGTGCAATAGACTTTCTCTTAGGATTCTACACAAATTAACAGTTAAAAAAGTAAATGTTTTCTATTTAAAAAAAAAACTTCAACAACAACTTCCTTATATGAGAGACTACACAAAATTTTTAAATTTGCAAATACACAACATATATGCCATAAACTAGTTGGTTTTATTCAATTTCTTCTAACAAATTAGCATTTCAATTTCATAGAAAATTTTCATTTTCTATGTGATAATATTTTTAATCCTAAATCTACAAAAAAAAAATATTCCAAAATTCAAAATAATAATTAAAACTAATCCTACACATTTAATTGAAATTGAACAACAAAATTGAAAAACAAAACAACAAAAATTCAAAAAAATTATTTATAAGTGATAACATTTTTAATCCTAAATTTTAAAAAAAAATATTATTCTAAATGGAATAAATAAAAAATAATAATTAAAATTAATCCTCCACATTTAATTGAAATTGAACAATATATTTGAAATAAAAAAACTAAAATTCAACAAAATAATGCAAAAATTATTTCAATAACAACTATAATTCAACACATTTATTAATTCATAAAAATATTAATCACATAAAATTTTTAAAAAATAATGACATAAAACAAAAATAATGCAAAAACAAAAATAGAAAAAAAAAAGAAAAAAGGAATGAAAATTTCTTACCTTATTTGTGTGTTTAATTTTGGCTGATAATTAAAGAAAAAAGAGATTGTTAATAAACCAAAAAAAATAAAAAGAAAAGTGAAGAAAGATAACATACATGAGGATGAGAAGAGAAGAGAATGCTTGATTTTCAACAAAGAAGGGGGGGAGAGAGAGAGAGTTGTGAGAGAATAAGAGAGAAGAAGAAAGAGGAAGATTAAGCCTTGTCTGTTTTGATTCTGGTCTCTTCATTTAGTTTTACGGATAGAATTATCGACAACTTTCCATTTCATTAGTGAAGTCAAATGGAATTTTAAAAAAGCCCCTTCAAATATTACCGATGACTTTTTATTGTGTTGGTGATGTCATTGGAAAAAAAATCAATAGTCAAAAGAATATTAATTATTAGCGTATTAAGAAGGGGAATAATTCTTATAGTCTTTGGAATATACCGACGAACACATGTCATCGATTTACCTATATGTAATGAACTTTATGAATAGTGCTAGGAAGAAGAGGAATAGTTCTCATGGTCTTTGAAATATATCGATGAACACATTCTATCGGTATACATGTATGTAATGAACACCATAAATAGTGTCATGAATAAGGAAAACAATTCTCATAATCACTGAAATATACCGACAAACACATTCCATTGATATACCTGTATATAATGAATATCATGAGCAATGCTAGAGAGAAAGGGAACAATTCTCATAATCTCTAAAATATACCAACAGAAAAATTTCATCGGTATATTCATATTAATGAATATCATGAATAGTATCAGGGAGAAGATGAACAGTTTCCATAGTCATTAGAATATACCGACAGACACATTCTGCTGGTATACTCTCATACAATGTACAATCTATCATTATTTCTATCGGTGTAAAATAGTGTCTGATGCTAAATTATATTTGTATTTTTTATATATTCATCATGCAAATACTTAAATTCACAATTGCACACATAACACAATAACACTAGTTCACATCACAATAATAAAGTAAATATTTCTTTGTCATTCAATAATAACGATTGAAGATAAACATCTATATTCTAACCGGAACTATTAGGATCGGGTATGACTGTAGATAAAAATATAAACTTTGGTCTCATACATATCCCCGGTGGCAAGTTGTAAATTGTGAGTATCACCAGCCAACAAGAATAAGAAGCAACAAATGATCCAAATGGATTGAATCCTTTTGTATATAATCCAAGACGCATATACCTTGTCTCCACTGAAAACTGAGGATGTACATTGTTAAAGTGTTTCTATGCTTCACCATTAAAAGAGTGTACCATCACTCCATCCACTACATCATGTGATTAGTGTCATGTCATGTGCTCAGCAATCTTTGGTGACATGAATAACCTCTACAGTCTAAGTGTGATTGGGAAGTATCTAAGTTTTCTGTGTGCGACAAGAGTCCTTTCCTTGCTAATCATGAGTTTATAACAAGAATGCTCAAATATTTTGCACTCGATCAACTTTGTATTTTCAAGGTAGTACAACATGTAGAAGTTTGGACACATGTCAATTTTCTAGTATCCTAGATCGAGGGATTTCATCATTGATTTAGCTGTATAAAAGTTCTCTTTTAGTCTATTCCATTCAAGTGAAATGTTTCTCGTCCATTTGATAATTATGTTATAATCGGTCTCACCCAACCCATTATCTGACTTGATGGTGAACACATATTCAATAACTGATAATTTATTTTGATTTGTGCAACCATCTCATAATGGTTCGTTAGAATCTTTTAAAAGATAAAAAAAACTTGGGTGTCTCTACATTAGGTTCTTCATCTATGATTGGATATTGACGGGTATGAACCTGATTCATTCTCATCAGATCCATAACCATATTCCTATAAGATTACTATTTTCATTTACAACTCCATACATGTTGCTAGAACAAGAAGTTGACCTAAACATCCTTTCTACCATTGTATCGTGAGGAACATGCGGTTCATCGTGTGCATACCAACATAAGTATTTCACCATAAAGTCTTTTTGTAGAAGATACATCGTTACAATATTTAGATCAAGAAACTTTTTATTTTTACACCTGTTGCATGAACATCTAATACCCCTTCCACTAATATTTTTGGATTAGATAGTTCGTGATTAATATAATCTTGAATCCCATTATAATAATCCATCCTCCACAATCCTTGGGATGAATCTCTATACATTCATGAATGTTCATCTATTATTTATATGAAACCTATATAAAATAATGATGACAACATATATTAATTAATTACGTTAACTAAATAAATTTGCAAAAATATTGATTTATCTCAAGCTTATTTAATCTATTTTAATATTACTCTTAATTCATTATCAATTATCTACATGAATTCAAATTTCTATATATTTATCGAAAATTTCAACTCGATAATAAAATTTTTAAAATATAAAATATACCCGATTAATAAGTCATTATTTATTTTATCACACAACACCTAAGTCATAAATTCGACATAAGTTTTATCAATTTACAAAAAAAATATAATTTTATAAAATCTAAAACAAACCCTAACAAATACAAATTATAAGTCCCAACAAATATGTATGAGAAAAGATTACGAAACAAGTAAATACCCAAATAAAATACATATATTACAAAAATATCCAAGAAAAATTAACATTTTAAAATTGAGTTCAAATAAAAAAAAAGATAGTGCTTACTTAAAATGGAGAATCCTCAACAAAATTTGAATCAGAACACGGATGCTGATAAACTAAGTGTTGTGGTAGCTGGATTTGTTGTGGAAGGTTAAATTGTGTTGAGATTGGAGAGGGAGTGGGTGGCTATTTGTTGCCAAAAAAAAAAGCATAAGGAAGAAGGAGAAATGGAGGAGGGGAGAGGAGGGTCGATCATCAAGTCATAAATTAAAAATTATTAATGGCATTACTGACAGAATTATTCTATTGTAACTTCTGCTACCACATCCCTTATATTGTTGGGATGACTTTTTTTTTCATTTCTTATTTTCTCACTATAATTCCTTCGGTATATACCAAATAAATTTTTCTATCAGTGTTTACCAATAGATACAGGGATAGAAAATTTTGTCGATAAAGATCATTGTAATATACCGAAGAAAAATTTATGTCAATATTTTGGTTTGTGTATATCAATTTTCTAGTAATGGTCATTGACACGTTTTAGTTTTAGGACTGTAGATTCAAAAGTTTTTTTAAAAAATAGAAAATTAATTTATCTAATTTTGCGTTGTTTTTTACGATAATTAGAAAGAAATATTGTGTGAGCTATGCAAGAAAATACCTTGAGAACAAAGAAGAAAATAACAACGTCTTGATTTCAATGCATAGATGTTCCAAGCCGTATGGCCGTATTCAATCATGGCTTAATGAAATACTAATGGAATTTTGTGAGATTCACTCTCGTCGGATGCCATGGCAATCAGGACTTGCATGTTGCTAAAATGCCACATCTGTTTCAGAAATTATAGAATCGTTTTGAAAAATCAATTAAAAAAGAAAGAAATAAACTGAAAAGGCAAGGTAATATCTTTGGAATATTCCAATTAAAAATATTTATCAAAAATTCAAAAAAAAAAAAAACTTTTTCCTAAAAGATACTTACATACGTACAATTGTTTTTTTTTTTTCAATGAAAAACAAGAATACTACTTCTCCTAGTCTCGGGGTGGAGCCACACTAGGGTATAAGGGGACAACTGTCCCCTTAACTTTTTTATAAGCGTATTTATGTGCATGTGCAGAAACATGAATTAGAAGTTGAAAAATCTCATGAATGGAAGGGGAACTACAGAAAAATATGGGAAATAAAAAAGAGAAAAAGAATACTCTGTATCTTCACGTCCAAATAAAGCAAATGTATGTTTAGTGAAAAATCATCCATTTTTGGATTTTCTTATATGCATTCTATTAAAATCACTACAAAATCTTTTTTCCAGCAACTTTTTTTTATATGGTTTGGGTTATTTCGAGAAAAATATCTTTGATGAAATTGATAATAAAATCATTATGAAATGGTTTCAAAATATAAAAACTCGAAGAAAATAATTATAATGTAAATTTTTTTATTTTAAAAATATTTTTAAATTAATTTCATTTGATATAAAATAGTATATATATTTCAAATTGATTTCTCTATATAATACATATATGCATAATACATGATGTCAAATATTTATTAATAATTTATCGCTTTATTTAAAAAAATTTGACTTCACCGCTGCCTAATCTCAGTATAGGATGGCAGAAGACACTTGATAGTCATCAGTGATCTCCCCACCAAGAAATGAGATAAAAATATTGGATTCTTTTGACGTGACAAATAGGTTATGATGGTTACACGACAACTTTAGGTTTAAAGGCAAAGGCAAAGAGATGCTGATAACTCAGTATCTTTTCCATGGCCAGCTTCAAAGCAAATTCATTATCTGGAAAAATCTTAGGATATATTTGTCAGCAATGATTGATAGAAAGAGAGAAAAGCATGGTAAAGTTAATGAACGAGGAGAAGAAATGATATGGATGGATTATCATCCATTTAATTATATATATATATATGACTAACAAGAGAGAAGGGAATGATAAAAACAAGTTCATTTAAATTAATAATATTAAAAATTATATACGGAGAAGACCCGTAAAAGCGTTTGTTTTTTATTTTAAAAATATTTTAAAAAATATTTTTTTCATTTAAAATTAATATTTTTTGATGTTTTTAGATTATTTTGATACATTAATTATAAAAATAATTTTTAAAAAAATAAAAAAAATATTATTTTAATATATTTATAAATAAAAAAGTATTTTAAAAGAAAATAGTAAGTAAAATATCAAAAGAAAGAGGTTAAAAAACTATCTTTCTTGTAAACGTCCCATCTCTTGTCTCCATCCAGCATTCCCTCAATTTCTCTTTGACAAAAACGTGCCTTAAAGGATCGATTTTGGCACTAGATTTAGAGCGCACATCCAGCCGTAAAGCAGAAATTTCCCTCCACGTAAAACGAAGGAATGTGGATGTTTCCTCGAGAAGCTAGACCAGTGACATCAAGTCTCTTTTTTTTTTTTAACACTCACCGACTTATATTCTATCATACTTTTTTAAAAAATAAATAAAATTAATTTTTTTAGTTTTTTTCATTTTAATATATTATATAAAAAATAAAAAATATATTTTAATATATTATCAAATAAAAAGTGCTTTGAAAAACATTTTTTATGACAATTTCAAATATGATAACAGCGTGTTTGAGATTGTGATAAAAAATATTTTTCAAAATGGTTTTTACTTGAAAATACATTAAAATTATATATTTATTTTATTTTTTAAAAAATATTTTTTATATTAACACATCAAAACAATTCAAAATCACCAAAAAAACTAATTAAAATAAATAAATTTTTTAAAAAAATATAGTTAGACCATAAAAACAAACATCACCTTAATAATTCAGGTAGCTCCTTTTTAAAACTTGTTTGGCAACATTAATAGTAGATATGGTTGTGTGGTTCTAATCTATGCTATAGGGGTGTTTTTTAAAAGTAGTTTAATCTAAAATTTATTAAAAGAATTTTTTTAAAAGAATTTTTTTATATTAATACATGAAAACCATAAAATAAATCAAAAAAATTATGTTTTTTTTTTAAAAAAATGAAAAGCATAATCTAAAACAAGCACTTTGTCTTAGGAATGAACCACAATTGAGAATAAAATTATCTCAAGGGGCATTGCTTTCTCATATTCGTGTAAAATCAACTTGCAAAAACTACCTAAAGGCTACCCTTTTTTTTTATATAATTGTTTGATCCTTGATATGGGTAAACAATGTCATTTAGTAAATTTAATTTTTTTTATTGATCAATAAAATCATGTTTATCTACTTTCTGCTTTATAAAACAAGGATGCATATTCGAATTACTTCGAACAAGGTCTTATGTATTCTTACTTTTATGTATTCATGAGTTTTTTCTTTTTTTTAACAAGAATATATATATTTTCCAATCAATTTGCGATCAATCTTAAAAACATAACATTTATATTATCTTTGAATTTTGAATATCAAAAAGAAAGCAAGTCTTCTGAATCATGAACCCATCCTTTTATTTTCTGGTAGAATCTTTGTGTCAAGAGAATTATATGATCGACTAAATTCTCGGTAATTTAACAAGGTAACAAGCAGGTTCGCCACTTGAATAAATCTATATCAACACCCTTTCCCTTTCTTACACAGTATTCTTAGATTATAGTATATAGCAAGTTGGTTCAGTACATAGACAGTAAGCTCTTGTCGGAATTAATATATTAGTTGGTTGTTTGATGTATAATCTACATCATCTGTTAGAGCTTAGGACCGGATAAGTAACCATTCTTGACATGATCAATGGAGTTATGTCTGTAAATCACAGACCACAAAGTCTTTCTTTATTACGCGTGAGTTTATTGATCATCAGGTGATTATGACACTCGAAAGAGAAAATAAGAGAGGGCGGAGATGTATATCTAGAACGCATAATTTGATTCACAATTTATCTTTCAGATCAAACTAATCTTAAATCTTCTTTTGAATTTTTCAAGTCCGGTGATCTTTACCTTTCTTACCAATCCTAACAAAGTACCATTTATGGCCGACGGCATAGTTCCGTGCCCGGCCAAAGTCTACTCTAACCCCAAAGTCTAAGTGCGCGTTAGTTAGGTAAACTCACTTATCATTTGATTTATTCATAAAAATTAAAATGTTATTACTTTAAAAAAAATTAAAGTTAATCCGGTCAGAACTAACTCAGTTTAATTAGGCAAACGTCTATTCCAATTAAAAAGAAAAAAGAAAAAACCTTTCTAAATTGACCCCCCAGTCTACAGGCCACTAGGTTAGGCTGAGGTTGATTATTTATATATATAGCTTATTTATTTAATTGAAGTAAAATTATCAATTATTTATTAGTCTTGATGTAATTATATAAATTGGACAATTTATTTTTTATACTTCAAAACTACGCTGAAAATACCAATAGAAATTCCAAGAGACATAAGGTAGCAAATGCCATATACTTCAATACTCAAGAAAATGCGAGCTGCCGTCCAATTGAAGAATAAAAAAAGAGAAATCAGAATGAAGAGAGTGTAGTATACTAGCCACCCACAACAAAAAAGAAAGTTGTGAGCATTGACAAGGAGACCTTGACGAGTGATAATTCATCACGTCTAGAGTCCATATATTGATGCTGACACCCCATGCAAAAGATCTAGTTATATATATTATTTTCTGAACCAAGAACTAAAGAGTGTGAAACAAAACTCCAAATTCAAAAGATTTGAAAAGAAAATTGAATGAGGACCACTTTGTTATGTGACCCATCATCATGGAACCATCATGAACTTATGGTGATTAAAGGAAAAACCTGTCCTACAGCCAATTGAAACGCTACACTTCATTCGAGGTTGAATGTGAATTAACTACATCTTCTCTCCCTCCATCTATTCTTTGGCCTGTGGGCTATGTGGAATGTGATTCTTATGCGTTATATTTATCAAAATATTGAAAGATTTGTGTATATTATGAAGACTTGGGCATTTGATTGTGTGTTGATACGTTCTTACGAAAGAATTTATGGCATATGAAGAGAATGTCAATTCCACTTTATTAATAGATCCATTACAGTGACCGGAAAAGCAGAGAAAAGCATTGATGGGTCCGAAGAATCAGTTCTGACATTGCATCAAGTAAGACTGTGCTGAGGAAAGATGGCGTAGGCAACTTAAAATCTAGGGCTTGATATCAATGAATACATTGTATCTGCTTCTAGGACTCTAACCTTTACCAAAGAAAGACAGCCTCCAAAACCAGATGTTGGCAGCAACGTCCCTTGGTAGCCAATTTCTTTGACCATTTGAATTATTATTTTTTTGGATAATCATGGATAGTTTCATTTGTCTAATATTTGCGGCTAGAAACAGCAAACTCTACAGCTTGCCCCCAGAGCACGTTATGAACAAGCTACAACATCACATAACCTAATTGTCCCCATCATGTGGTGGTAATCTTTAAAAATTAATATTCATTAACAAAACAAATTTCTAGTATTTCATTTTTAAATGAAAACAATCTTATTTAAAAGTCATCATTTTATTATTATGGTTATTAGAAATCCTAATTAATTAGTAAAGATTATATGGTACGGGACTGATTGCGTAAAACAAAAGATATTATTATCTCTTAAGTATCATGTCTAAGATAAATTACATTTTTTATTTTGTTTTAAATTGCTAAGAGTTTGTTGGATTATACTACCGATCAGTGACGGAGCCATAATTTTTTAAATAAGGGGGCAAATTACTAACAAATATTTGATAATATATGTTATACATACATGTTATATATAGAAATTAATTTGAAATACATATACAAACTCAAGTCAAGCAAAATTAATTTAAGAATACTTTTAATCTCATTAAAAATATATTTCTTAATATATACAACAAACTTTCATTTATTTATTTTTAAATCTTCTAAGGACTAGGAAAGTTCTTGGCAACAATTCTATGCTGACATATGGTACCCATACATATCTAAAATCATAGCTTAAAAGGATTGTTACAAATTGATGTTGTTCTTACTGACTTGTTGTTTTGTACAAGTGGACTAAACATAAATATTAAATATTTTCTTTTTAATTTATTTATTATATCCCTAATTTTTTTAGTTATCATGTTCATCAAAACTCATTTCAATTCATATCCATTAGCATATAATATTACTCATACACATATTAATTCAACAAACCCATAAATTATTACAAACCATAACATTTTCAATAACTAATTATAAAGAAATAAAACTAAAATTAGATAATGAAACAAATAAAAAAGATGAAGGAAACTTTCCTAAAGCATAAAACATAATAGGTTACTTACTTAACTAATTAATACCTTAAGGCTTGAAGAGAAATTTTATAGAAAGAAGAAAGTTAGGATTAATAGTGAAAAAAGAACAAAGAGCTTGGATCAATTAGTTGCTAAAAAACAATAACCCTACAAAGCTATTGTATTAATATTTTAATATAATAAACTGGTTAAAAATGACTGTCTCTTGATTTACAATTTTTTATAAACAAAGAGAGTTATATTTTTATCTGACTTGGGTTTATGCAATCTTGGCTGCTATTCTTAAAGTTTCATTTTATTTAATGAAAGTTTTTGTTTAAACAACCCTTATTAAAAGGTGAACATCAAATACAGAGTAAAAATTATCATCAGATAAAATATAAAACAGCAGCTACAAGCAAGACAAGTTGCACATCGAACCTGTACTAAAGCCTGCAAAGTTGAATTTTAATATGCTACAAAAGTTGTACAAGGAGGAGCTGAGAAATCTCTCCAAGTAATTATTATAGGCAGGGAGCAATTGCCCCTTCTTGCCCCTATTTGGCTCCGCCACTGAGACCCAATACGCTTGGACTTGGCAATCAGCCAAGTCCACGGACAATTGGACTTAGCAATCAGCCAAATCCAAGATAGTAACCAACCTCTTTTAGGTCAAACCTCATAAAAGAACTTTAGCGTCTTTATCAATTAATTGATGTCTTAAACTCTAGTCTTTCTACATCTTCTTCGATGTATCAAAGTCTTTCATGAACCCACCATATTCTTATCAGGTAAGAGATATTTATTCCTCATTCAATTTTTAAGGTAATTACCCTGGATTTATGGGCTATAAATACACTATGAGAGCTTCATGAAAAAAGTTCACAATTTTAAACTCTATACAACCTTGATATTTGACAAGATATTGACTTTACTATTAGAGGATAAAAAGTTCCCCTAATTGGGATTGTTTTTTCTTGCAGGTATCCAAGACCACCTTAGTAGATTTGGAGTTCCTTAGATTGGAAAGAAATCTAAATGCTTAACATATAAATCAGCTACTATCTCAAACACCAAAAAACCTTTTCTTTTTATGTTCCTAAATTTTTGAACATTATTAGTGGCGTCATCTATGGAAAACTCTACAAAAAGCCATAAAAACATTTTTCCCTAAGTACAATTATTATTGGCAAGAAATCTAAACACTTTAGGAATGGGATGAATTACTAATCTTCCTATTACAACAAATATCCCAGCTCTCATACAACTAATTCTTTGACAACTAGTGGAACAAATACAACTCCTTACCTAAATAGTCCTGGCAAGCCACCAAGTGAGAGAGAATCCACCACCACAACTTACAGCTCCTCCTCAACAAATTATCGCATCTCAACGCTTACCTCCACGACAAAAAGCCACACCCAATATCCGTAGACGACTACTATATCTAGAGGAGTGTGGGCAAAATGATCCTAAAAAAGACACTCAACTTCAGAAGTTATCAAACCATGCTAAAAAGCATTTATGTCCTCAAATCGTTAGGGCACGAAGTGGTTATTCTAGGCTTCCATCTGGACAATGTGAGAATAAGGCAGTTCACCCACCACGTCTTCTACACAACACACATACGTGGCATAAAGTTCCCCTGAACCCGATAGAGATAAACACGGTAAAAATCCAGAAGAATAACTCATACACGAAGGTGTTTACACTTTATCAGATCATAGATTCCCCCTATCCATACGGGTGCTAAACACGCACATACCTAGAGACTACCTTACCACCAAAATGGCCCTGAACAATTATGATAGACTTGTAGACCCTAGAGAACATATACAAAATGTACACGACAGTCTAGAACTAGTCGTTTAGGACAATCATACCATGTGTAAAATCCTCCCTACAACTTTTAAAGGCTTAGTAAGAGTATGTTACAACAATCTAGAACCAACTTCAATCTTCAACTTTAATTATCTCTGTTGTAACCCTTTTTTGGGTCCCCAAATAAATGAAATAAAATAAATAGCCAAAGGAGGTTAGAAAAATAACAGGAGGCAGAAGCGCTCAGCAAATGGTCAGAAAAATCAGTCAAGGAGGTTAAAAATACAAAGATTGGATTTTTGACAGTATATTCTTGAAGGATGAGAGCCCTGTTGAGAAGGAAAATTTGAATTGGAGGAGAAAAGCCCAAATTTCGATGTTTTTGGATTTAATTGGATTTTTTAAATGATTTTATAGGGGATTTGATTGCAAGAAAAATTGATTTTTAAGTCAATTTGGGCTTTAATTGGAAGAAATTTAAGTTCTGGGGCCAAAATATATTTTTTAGGAATTTATTAAGTCAAATCAGGGGCTTAATTGCATAAATATTGAAGTTTAAGGGCCAATTAGGGACTTAATTGAAGAAATCCGAAACCAGGGACCAAATTGAAGAAGGCGCGTAAGTATAGGGGCTGGAATTATTTGATTCAGGGGCCTAATTGAAGAAATTGGAAGTTATTTGATCAATTAAGGGCTCAATTGCATAATTCAGAGGCCAAGGACCAAAGTGAAAAACGCGGCCAAATATAGGGACGGGGTTCGAATTCGGCAGGGATGCAATTGAAAGGATAAAAGATGATTGAGGGCTGCTTTGTAAATTGACGCGTTTTGGCGTTTTGCAGGTTTTAAATGAAACGGCGCGTTTTCTCCAAAACGACGCCGTTTCATCCGTTCAAAAAAAAAAAAAAACGGTGTCGTTTTGAACGACACTGTTCATCTTTCTTCTTCCCCCCGAAACAGACAGCGGGGAAGAGGGAAAACGGTGCTTTTTTTTGAATTTTTGCCGGCCCCCTCTCTTTCTCTCGCCTGGAGCCCACCGACCGAACACAATGGCCGACCACCCACCGCGCACCACCCGCCGAACCTCGACAGCCGCGCCCATGGCCGACCAGCCGGCTGTTACCCATGAGAGCCGAAAAAGAGCCACTCACTTGGCTCTATAAATAACACCGACCCAGCTGCAAGAAAGGGGGCGAGAAAAAAACCAAAAGAGGGGGGAAGAGACCCGAAAGAGGGAGAAAAAAACGAAAAAAACAGAGGAGAGAAAGGGAAGACCGAAAAAAAAAAAGAGAAAAAAAAAAAAAAAAAAAAACAGACCGAGAGAAGAGAGGGAAGGGAAGAAAGAAAAAAGACTGAAACATTGAAAGAGCAAAGGAAGAGTTGAAAACTTGAGGGAAACCAAACCGGGGAGGGTCACTGGAAAATACCGAAAAACAGAGCACCGCCGCTGCTGCCTGGAGCCGCCGTCCGTGAGCCACGACACCGCCACCGGCCTCCGCCGCAGCACCGCCAACGAAGCCGACAGACCAGCAACGCTCCGCCACAGCCCCGCCAGGTAACCTTTCTTCCCCTATATCTATAGCATTTTTTTCCTTCTCTGCATGCAGAACGAATAGCGTTCTGCATGCAGGGGTGGGGGGAAATTAATTCCCCCCGCCCGGTTTAGGCTGCTGGGCCAGGCGGATCCTGGCCCAGCCATCTCTTCTGGGCCGGGCCTGGCCCAGAAGAGGATAATTGTGCGGGCCGAGATCGGCCCAATCCATTTTGGGCCGAAATCGGCCCAATCCATTTTAAGGCTGAGTCCGGCCCAACCCAGTTGGTTGGGCCGGACCAGCCCAGCCCGTTTAATATTATATATTATATATTATTTTGTTTTAGATTATTTATATATAGATATATATAAAAAAAATTTACCAAAATTCTTCAAAAATTATTTCAGAAAATATGTGTTTTTTCTATAATTTTATTATTGTACTTTGATCAATTTTGGTTTGTATTTTTTATGTTATAGAAATACAAATTCGGTTTTAAAATACCCGGTCTTCGTCAAAACATCAAAGATTTTCAAAATAAAAATGTCTTTTGCTTTCAAAAATTTCCTAAATATTTTTAAAAAATATTGTTGATTTTTCTGCATTTTTATCAAAAGTGGATTAATATTTGGTTATATTTTTATACCGTAAGAATATCAACCCAGTATTAAAATATCCGATTTACGTCAAAACATCAAAAAAAATGTTTTGTTTTAAAATACGGCCTAGTCTCTCCAATATATATATATAAATATTACAACATCATATTTTTCATACAACAAAGAAAATTTCAAAACGATATATGTATTAGCATGCATTTTGACTTTAATAACCAGTTTATTCAAGCCATGAGAACTAGGCCAATATTTCAAAAATTCTAAAAAATCTTTTTGTTTTATTTTTTAGATATGGGATTATGAATTTATACACAAAACTTTTTCCTGATATTAAATATGTTTTTTTTGTCATAGACATTAGCACGGTTAGGTTTTACCCGATAAGATAAGGACCTCCTTATTGAGGAGGACTTTTCTTGAACCATAGATGGACCAACAACTAGGAAACACAACGGGACCTTGATTTTATCAGACAAACAAACAAAGCAGCTTACCCTAGGTAGGGCGTATTTGGGGTGCTAATACCTTCCCTTTACGCAACCAGTCCCCGTGCCCGATCTCTGAGACCAGTTAGGGTTCCTAGTGACCAAAATACTAGGTGGCGACTCCCACACCATTTTTTTATTGCTAAGAGACAAAGAACTCCTTGTCTCTCCATATTTACCAGATAGATATATCCCCCCATACACACACCCCTGAGGGAGGACGATCGTCGCGACGTCGCGCACCCCGCGACAGAATGGCGACTCCACTGGGGACCTTGTGGACTAAGCTTTGTTTTTGTCTGATTTGTTTTTGTTTTCGTGTGTTTATTGTTAAATATAGAACTCTCTCATGCGTATATGCTTTAAATATTTTTACACATATTTTTACACATATTGTTCATGCATTATATAGAACTGTCTCATGCATCACATACTTTGATTATTGAGAGCACACACAAACTTTAAGTTAAGTGGGGGACTAGCAGCTTACCTTACGACTGTTAGTCAAGGTTTAAGTTTGTGTAAACCCCAACTCTTCGCTGAGTGCTTAGACTGGCAATAGTTGGTACATGTGCCATCTCGTTGCCTACAAGCCCCCATATTGCCTCCACGAGGGCAATCACTGGGACAGCAAGAGACCCTTTTTTAGAGACCCTGTTTAAGTTTGTGTAAACCCCAACTCTTCGCTGAGTGCTTAGACTGGCAATAGTTGGTACATGTGCCATCTCGTTGCCTACAAGCCCCCATATTGCCTCCACGAGGGCAATCACTGGGACAGCAAGAGACCCTTTTTTAGAGACTGAATAGCCAACCTACCCTCATCAAGCACAAAAGAATTAGAATCGGCTATATGGTGTATGCTCCACAAAATATATTTTTGCATAAGACAAAACCTAACCATAAGGCATTTGGTTTTCAGGTCTTTTCAGCTCACATTACATATGCATCATGCATTGTTCTTTATCATACATTCATTTACATTTTTCCACGCATTTACATTTTTCCACGCACACCAGATCGTGAAACATAGGTCCCACCTCCAAAATCCACAACACCCGGTCTAGAGCGAGAATGGAGAACGAAGAAAGAGCCCACTTAGAGTCACATTATCAAACCGAGTTGGAGTCTGTAAAAAATGAAGTTTCTCGGCTGACCGATTTACTTGAGCAGCTTCTAAGAGCTAAGAATGGGGAGGGAACATCAGCACAACAGCCTGAAGGAGCGCCAACAGCTCACATCCCTCAAGCATCTCAAAACCTGGGGGCAAACTCGGCCAATGAACAACATTTTGTGCCTATCACCCCTATCCAGCCAACTCACGCTCCAATCACTGTGGACTTAACAACGGAGGGAGTCCCGGATAATAGGCCTACCAGTTTGATGGACCATGACAAGCTGTTTGCTTTGGAAGAAAGATTAAGGGCAGTTGAGGGTAATGACTGGTTTGACCCTATACGAGCAGCCGAAGTATGTTTGGTACCAAACATTGTGGTGCCAAAAGATTTTCGGATACCAGAATTCATTAAGTATACTGGTTTGGAATGCCCAAACACTCACCTTCGATCCTACTGCAACAAAATGGCGGAAGTAATCCATGATGATAAATTGCTCATCTATTTCTTTCAAGATAGCCTAGCAGGATCCGCTTTGAGCTGGTACATGAGGTTAGACAGTGTCAGGATCAGGAGCTGGAGAGACTTGGTGGAGGCTTTCCTTAAGCAGTACAAGTTTAATATGGAAATCGCTCCTGATCGAACAAGTCTAATGTCAATGGAGAAAAGGAGCCAAGAGTCGGTAAGGGCCTATGCGCAAAGGTGGAGGGATGAGGCAATGCATGTCCAACCCCCTTTGATAGAAACGGAGATGGTGACCTTGTTTGCCAATACCTTCAAAGCACCATATTATGAGCACCTAATGGGTAGCTCATCTCAGCATTTCTACGATGCGGTACGCATAGCTGAAAGAATAGAGCAAGGGATTAAAGCTGGACGTATAGTTGAGCCATTGGAGGCGAAGGGTTTTATTGGAAGAAAAATGGAAGGTCACATTTACGACTTTGAAGGTGGGTCCAAGGGCAATATAGTGGATTCACTCAACCCACAAATACCTACCTCTCATGTTGCCCACATAAACTTTAACAAACCATTTTCCTCTAATCGAGCAAATAACCAGTCAAACAACCAAAACAACTACCAAAGACCAAATACAAGGTACATTGCAGAACAACTACCGCCATTACCCATGCCTTTGAAGGAAATGTATGCCAAACTACTGAGCATTGGACAAATAGCTCCTATCCCTACATTACCACTACAACCACCATTCCCCATCTGGTATAAGCCCGAGTTGACTTGCGAGTACCATGCTGGTATTCCCGGACATTGTCTTGAAACGTGCTACGCTTTCAAGAACATGTTGTTGAAGCTCATCAAGATAGGATGGGTGTCGTTTGAAGACACACCCAATATCAATTCAAATCCATTGCCTGGTCATGACAAAAGTAATAGGGGATAAAGGGTTGGAAAACCTTGGTCAAGAATCGTCAATAATGAAGAAGGCGAGATCGAAGGAGAAGACGAGGAAACGCAAGTGGGGAAGGAAGATGAAGCATTGCCTCGGTTGACTTTCCAGAACGGGTTGACCCAATAACTTCTCGTAGTTTTCAAAATGTAAAACAACTTTATTTGCCTTAGCATGTTTTTGTCATTTGCTTTTGTCATTACTTTTATTTTCTCTATTTAGCAATCAGGGCTCATGTTTTCAGCCAGTTTTTATGTTTGTCTTTGAGCCTACCTTTTTTTTAATAAATGATGAGATTATGCACTTTTTGAACAAGTTTGAGTGGTTATATCATAAAATGGTTTAATATGAAATTTAAGAAAAGCTAACCCTGAAGTACATCCCTACCTCTGATAGCGTAATGAATGGATAAATGATTAAGTGGTCACTTTATAATCATCTGTAATTGTCTTTATCGACCATAACAATGTGCATTTTGAAAAAAAAAAATCATCATTATCCCTTCACGCACTAAAAAAGGTTTATCATTGGCTCAATGAATAAAAGCCCAGACTAGGATCACACCCCTACACTAGGGGCAAAACGAGTTGTTTTTTTGAAAAGTTTTACGTGTTTAAAATTGGTGGGAAGCCCATAGCTTTGAAAATCAAGCTAAAGCATTTGACAAAAGCATGACAAAGAGGCAAATACAAGTCATACATTTTGAGAAAAGGACTACTAGAAGAAAGTCAAAGACTTCTTCTCCAAGAATATGATAGGCAACACGAGAGATGAATTCAGCATACGACTTCAAAAGTAAAGTTCATGTTAAGAGGGAGTCTCATGAACTAGAAGAAGAGGATGGGGCCTATGTTTCAAAACCAGGTACGAATGCATGCATTGCATCTAATCATAAATCATTGCATGTATGTTTTTTTTGGATCGTTACAGAAGGAGATCTTAGCGCATTCCAACAAGATTATGGACAAAGAAAGAATCATTGAGTTGATTCTAGAACAACAAGAAGATAAGATAATGGTTTTCAAACCATGCCAGCAGGAAGAACGACATCGATAGCATTCGGTAAAAAGGAATCGCCAAATGGGATTCCAAGTTGTTAAGATCGCTAGAAGGGATCTCGTATTTCGATGGAGGTCGCCAGAAGGGACCTTAAATTTCAGCTTTTGTATAAAAGGAATCGCCAGATGGGATTCCAAGTTGTTTGGATAAAGGAGATCGCAAGAAGGGATCTTGTATTTCGATGAAGGTCGCCAGAAGGAACTTCATGTTTTAGCTGAGGTAAAAGGAATTGCCCGATGGGATTTCAAGTTATTTGAGATCACCAAAAAGGATCTCGTACTTCGACATTCATCAAGGAAGGTCGCTAGAAGGGACCTCGTATTGAAACTATTTCTTAGAAAAGCATGGAGTTTACTAAGAATTCTTCCCCTTGGGTAGGTCACCCATACAATGAGACCATTATTTTTCTTGGGTTAGTCACCCATACAATGAGACCATCATTTTTCTTGGGTTAGTCACCCATACAATGAGACCATCATTTTCTTGGGTTCGTCACCCATACAATGAGACCATCATTTTTTTTGGGTAGGTCACCCATACAATGAGACCATTATTTTTCTTGGGTTCGTCACCCATACAATGAGACCATCATTTTTCTTGGGTTAGTCACCCATACAATGAGACCATCATTTTTCTTGGGTAGGTCACCCATACAATGAGACCATCATTTTTCCTGGGTAGGTCACCCATACAATGAGACCATTCTTCATTTTTTTACCTGGGTAGGTCACCCATAATAATGAGACCACTCTTTCCTTTTCCCATTCGGGCAGGTCACCCGTCATAATGAGACCACACACGTGTTTTTGTATTTGGTTATGGGTAAAGGAATCGCCAGATGAGATTCCAAGTTTTTGGGGTTAAAGGAGATCACCAGAAGGGATCTCGAGATGACTAAATTTTGATCATAGTTTTTGGGTTAAGGAGGATTGTTGTAAGGACAAAGTTTCAGAGCAATCGAGCTCCGGCTAAATCAGTTTCGGGAGCTCAGTTTTGGTTTATCTTTATAAAACTTACTGCGCAGAACCTCTGCTCCATAAGCTTTATAAAGAGGGGGCATCTGTTGTAACCCTTTTTTGGGTCCCCAAATAAATGAAATAAAATAAATAGCCAAAGGAGGTTAGAAAAATAACAGGAGGCAGAAGCGCTCAGCAAATGGTCAGAAAAATCAGTCAAGGAGGTTAAAAATACAAAGATTGGATTTTTGACAGTATATTCTTGAAGGATGAGAGCCCTGTTGAGAAGGAAAATTTGAATTGGAGGAGAAAAGCCCAAATTTCGATGTTTTTGGATTTAATTGGATTTTTTAAATGATTTTATAGGGGATTTGATTGCAAGAAAAATTGATTTTTAAGTCAATTTGGGCTTTAATTGGAAGAAATTTAAGTTCTGGGGCCAAAATATATTTTTTAGGAATTTATTAAGTCAAATCAGGGGCTTAATTGCATAAATATTGAAGTTTAAGGGCCAATTAGGGACTTAATTGAAGAAATCCGAAACCAGGGACCAAATTGAAGAAGGCGCGTAAGTATAGGGGCTGGAATTATTTGATTCAGGGGCCTAATTGAAGAAATTGGAAGTTATTTGATCAATTAAGGGCTCAATTGCATAATTCAGAGGCCAAGGACCAAAGTGAAAAACGCGGCCAAATATAGGGACGGGGTTCGAATTCGGCAGGGATGCAATTGAAAGGATAAAAGATGATTGAGGGCTGCTTTGTAAATTGACGCGTTTTGGCGTTTTGCAGGTTTTAAATGAAACGGCGCGTTTTCTCCAAAACGACGCCGTTTCATCCGTTCAAAAAAAAAAAAAAAACGGTGTCGTTTTGAACGACACTGTTCATCTTTCTTCTTCCCCCCGAAACAGACAGCGGGGAAGAGGGAAAACGGTGCTTTTTTTTGAATTTTTGCCGGCCCCCTCTCTTTCTCTCGCCTGGAGCCCACCGACCGAACACAATGGCCGACCACCCACCGCGCACCACCCGCCGAACCTCGACAGCCGCGCCCATGGCCGACCAGCCGGCTGTTACCCATGAGAGCCGAAAAAGAGCCACTCACTTGGCTCTATAAATAACACCGACCCAGCTGCAAGAAAGGGGGCGAGAAAAAAACCAAAAGAGGGGGGAAGAGACCCGAAAGAGGGAGAAAAAAACGAAAAAAACAGAGGAGAGAAAGGGAAGACCGAAAAAAAAAAAGAGAAAAAAAAAAAAAAAAAAAAACAGACCGAGAGAAGAGAGGGAAGGGAAGAAAGAAAAAAGACTGAAACATTGAAAGAGCAAAGGAAGAGTTGAAAACTTGAGGGAAACCAAACCGGGGAGGGTCACTGGAAAATACCGAAAAACAGAGCACCGCCGCTGCTGCCTGGAGCCGCCGTCCGTGAGCCACGACACCGCCACCGGCCTCCGCCGCAGCACCGCCAACGAAGCCGACAGACCAGCAACGCTCCGCCACAGCCCCGCCAGGTAACCTTTCTTCCCCTATATCTATAGCATTTTTTTCCTTCTCTGCATGCAGAACGAATAGCGTTCTGCATGCAGGGGTGGGGGGAAATTAATTCCCCCCGCCCGGTTTAGGCTGCTGGGCCAGGCGGATCCTGGCCCAGCCATCTCTTCTGGGCCGGGCCTGGCCCAGAAGAGGATAATTGTGCGGGCCGAGATCGGCCCAATCCATTTTGGGCCGAAATCGGCCCAATCCATTTTAAGGCTGAGTCCGGCCCAACCCAGTTGGTTGGGCCGGACCAGCCCAGCCCGTTTAATATTATATATTATATATTATTTTGTTTTAGATTATTTATATATAGATATATATAAAAAAAATTTACCAAAATTCTTCAAAAATTATTTCAGAAAATATGTGTTTTTTCTATAATTTTATTATTGTACTTTGATCAATTTTGGTTTGTATTTTTTATGTTATAGAAATACAAATTCGGTTTTAAAATACCCGGTCTTCGTCAAAACATCAAAGATTTTCAAAATAAAAATGTCTTTTGCTTTCAAAAATTTCCTAAATATTTTTAAAAAATATTGTTGATTTTTCTGCATTTTTATCAAAAGTGGATTAATATTTGGTTATATTTTTATACCGTAAGAATATCAACCCAGTATTAAAATATCCGATTTACGTCAAAACATCAAAAAAAATGTTTTGTTTTAAAATACGGCCTAGTCTCTCCAATATATATATATAAATATTACAACATCATATTTTTCATACAACAAAGAAAATTTCAAAACGATATATGTATTAGCATGCATTTTGACTTTAATAACCAGTTTATTCAAGCCATGAGAACTAGGCCAATATTTCAAAAATTCTAAAAAATCTTTTTGTTTTATTTTTTAGATATGGGATTATGAATTTATACACAAAACTTTTTCCTGATATTAAATATGTTTTTTTTGTCATAGACATTAGCACGGTTAGGTTTTACCCGATAAGATAAGGACCTCCTTATTGAGGAGGACTTTTCTTGAACCATAGATGGACCAACAACTAGGAAACACAACGGGACCTTGATTTTATCAGACAAACAAACAAAGCAGCTTACCCTAGGTAGGGCGTATTTGGGGTGCTAATACCTTCCCTTTACGCAACCAGTCCCCGTGCCCGATCTCTGAGACCAGTTAGGGTTCCTAGTGACCAAAATACTAGGTGGCGACTCCCACATCATTTTTTTATTGCTAAGAGACAAAGAACTCCTTGTCTCTCCATATTTACCAGATAGATATATCCCCCCATACACACACCCCTGAGGGAGGACGATCGTCGCGACGTCGCGCACCCCGCGACAATCTCTACACTAAACTGGTGGCACGCTTCTTCATAAGCATCCTGGTCAAAAAAAATTCCACTAAACTCTTCGGAATCACCCAAGTAAAGAATGAATCTACCAGGGCATATCTTAAATGATTCAATGAAGAAATGCTTAAAGTTGAAGATTTGATGGAACCAGTAGCTTCAAAAGCCCTCATCAACGGAGTTATGGAGAAAATTTTATGGAGAGAGTTATAGACTCTGCTAGATAGAAGATTATTGACAATAAAAATAACCATGAAAAACCACATACGGGTTGAAAAGGTGAGTACACTACATCATGGTCCTTCATGTTTTACTAGAGACAAACAAGAAGAAAGCTTCCCTAGACAAGGTCGATCAACCAAGTGAGACTACTATATTAAAAGAGATAATAACTATAAGAAGGATCAGAGGAATCCAACCAGGGAACTTTCAAATTATCATGAAGTACATGCTTATCCTCTAAACACCTTCCTCACCGAAGTCTTGGCAGTCATACAAGGCAGAATTTGTCAGGTATCCATCACCCATGAAGTCTCCTCCAAATACACGTACGACGAAAAAGTATTGTGTGTTTCATAAAAACAAGGGATATGATATAGAAGATTGCTATGTACTAAAAAAAGAAAACGTGATTATAATTTAATCTTTCATGTTTGAAATATTGATAAATTAGTCCCTAGAATCTTATCAATCTTTCTTTTATTAAAACATGTCGGTTCTTTTAAGTTCCAAAAGTGTCCTTTAACAATTTAAATTTCTTTCTCTCTCTCTCTCTCTATATATATATATATATATATTGTTAGAATTGATTGTTGTATTGTTAGAATAAATTTTAGTTTTTCTCTAGATACTCTCTCTCTCTCTCTCTCTCTCTCTCTATATATATATATATATATATATATATATATATTTAAAACATTAAAGATTAAATTACAATAACAATCAAGGTCAGGAACTACAAAACTCAGTGAAAATGATCTCATATTTGAGCTGTATTACTAAATATAGGCACATGATTCGATGATTTATGGATTAGAAATTTAGCAAATTTTCTTTAATATGAAGCCTGGACATTTAAAAATAAACATAATCATTTATTTTTTCCAGTTTTGTATTCCTAATGAGTATAAATTATGCAATAATTTGTGTGAGTAGCAAGTTCATGTTGGAACGAATATGGGGTGAGACGATGGACAATCCAAACCAAGCAGATACGCAACTAACCTGAAAGAAATGGGGTTGACAATTGGCTAATGAAGATGTAGTAGAATTGTGAACGAAAATTACAAAAGAATAGTGGGTGATTATGGTGATTACGAGCAATGACTAGTTGTGAGAGAATATGGCAAGATCATGGAAGCATGGATGGAAAAACTTGGGGCATGGTTGGAAGTACTCTTAATGCCACCAAGTTCATGGGAACATGAAAGCAAACTACCTACTAACTTGTTGGAAGAGAGGGTCACTATCTAAGAAATTTTGTTTAGGGGGGAATTTAAAAACAATATTCTAGGGGAGAAAAGGTTAAAATTTGCTAGTTTTAGAGTTAAAAGTTAAGGTTATTCAAGGGAGTGATATGGAAAAAAAAAACCTTACAAGGGTTGGGGCCACTGTCAGCCCTATTTATGTTTATGGGAAACATGAGAGAAAACTGCCCAAGCATTTGCTAGAAATTGGAAAGAAGTTTTCTTTGCAACTTCCATGTTTATTCTCTAGCTGAAAATAAGTTATGTAGCATGTAAGTTTTGTGAATAAGTAGATTTTTTTTCATAGTACATATGATCAGGATTAAGTATATCTTTTAAGTTAATAAAAGAATGGGATAAAGTTCTTGTAATATTGTTGAAGTATTGTTGAGTATTTTGTATCCTTTTTTTATTTGTGTATTTTTACTTATTTACAACTAGTAAGAATGTAAAAAGCCTATTAGAAACACTTAGTTGTCAAAGAAATAGATTGAAAATGTGAGAAATAAATGGCCTAAAAAAAATTAAAATTTGAGCAAGAAATTTTGCCAAAACAAAAAATGTAAGTTAGGTCAAGGAGGCTATGAGAGTTTTCTAAGAGTCAGCACCATGTCGCACTTGCAAAATACAATTCCTCAAATATAAATTTCACCAGGAAGATTTCTTCATATTTTATCATCAGGCTTGCTTTGGAGTATGAACTTATGAACTTTGGGCCCAAAAACAGGCTAGGAGACTATAGCCTAATATGTCTAAAACATATAGAAAAATCAATCCATTAAGCCCAAAACTATGGACCAATTTTCATTTTGCCGATAATCCAATAACACCAAACCACCTGCAAATCACGTGAATTAGGGTTTTGCAATGGGTTTAACACTTCTATCCTTTCTTCTTCTATCACCATGTGAGAGTGTTTCCCTTTCGACAAAGTTGAAAAACCCTCACCACTATCATCACCAAAAACCCTATCATGGAATGAATCAAAACCCTAAAATAACCCTAAACCTAAACCTAATCCTAAACCATGATCATCTCCAAGCCCTTTTCTTCAAAAACCCTCCTTTCACTCACTTCAAAAAACCCATCTTCTTCACCATTATTTCCATATTCAATTTTCATCTCGCACTTCTCAACATCATCACTAGCACCTCATCACTCCTACTCTCATTCGCTTTCCGACTCGAAAAATGTTAGGGTTTCAGTGTGGTGGGATATTGAGAATTGCAATGTGCCAAGTGGGGTTAATGTTTTTAGAGTGGCTCAAGCTATTACTGCAGCTCTTAGGGGTAATGGGATTAAAGGGCCTGTTCAAATTACAGCTTTTGGTGATGTTTCGCAACTTTCAAGGGCTAACCAGGAAGCACTTTCTTCGACTGGGATCAACTTGGCGCACATTCCTAATGGTTTTTTCTTTGATCATCTTGGATCTTTTTTTATTAAATTTTCTGGATTTTGTGTATTTTTTTATTAACTGTTGGTAGTTTTCTTGTGGGGTATGTGAAAAGAATTGGAATTGGGTATTGATTAAGTTGGTGAATCGATGGAAACGTTAATGGATATTTGTGTTTGGTCAAACTGATAGTGAATATTCTTGTTTAATTTTGGTCTTTTATTAAATAAAGTTTCCAGCTTTTTGTGAGTTTTTGGTAAGTGGATTTCTTTTTCTTTCAAGTGAAAAGTTTGAGTTGAGTATTAGAGTTATGCCTGTTTTTATTTGATGAAAAATGTGTCATAAATCAAAAGGGAAAAAATTAATTGGTATTATGTTGCTGAATGTGTTACTGGGATATGATTTTATGAGTTTCTGCAAATACCGACAAAGAAAAATGCTATATGGTGTGTTGTGGAAAAGCTAATGCCGTTTGCGTTGAGGAAATTGCAGGTTCATTAGAATTGTTAGAATGGCTGAGAGTGTAGGATTGTTTGATCTTAAAGAAAATACCTTGATGGCCTGAAATTTACTCAGTTTTCTAATGGCTCTACCGCTTTTGCAAAATTTCTGGTTATGCAGGTGGAAAGAACAGTGCTGACAGGTCTCTTCTCGTTGATCTTATGTGTTGGGTTTCCCAAAATCCGCCACCTGCCCATCTTTTTCTGATTTCTGGTGATAGGGACTTTGCAAATGTTCTACACCGTTTGAGGATGAACAACTACAATATATTGCTTGCTGCTAAAGATACTGCCCCTGGTGTTCTCTGCAGTGCTGCAAGCATCATGTGGCAGTGGGATTCTCTGGTCAAAGGGGAAAACCTATCTGGAAAGCATTTTAACCAACCCCCTGATGGTCCCTTTGCCTCTTGGTATGTCCATTATAAGGGACCACTAGAAGACCCCTTTGCAGTTGTTGAGCAACCAACATGTTTGAAGGTCAAGGATAAACCTGAGGGTAGTTCAGAGTCTGCAGTTCGTCCAATTCCGAAAGCAGTTATGAAGCAGCTTTGTCACATTTTGAGTTCATGTCCAAAAGGAATGTCAATTACTGACCTTCAAAGCGAGTTGGCAAAAAGTAGTGTGCCTGTTGATAAAGACTTGTATGGATATAAAGAGTTCTCCCGCTTTCTTTTATCCATGCCACATATATTGAGGCTCAAGAGTGATGGTGATGGTCGATTTGTTGTACATTGTGCCACTACAAAAGATCCTGAACCATTTCAGCTCAATCCGTGCAAGTCTACACCTACTGCTGTTGACAATGGAAGGCAACACATTACCAGGTCTTCAAAGTCAAATGGTGAGGACATTTCTGCTTCTGGGTCTGTGGATGGGAAGTTGTCATTGCCTTCTTCTCCTAAGCCAAATTTAAAAGCGCCCCCAACAATTATGCACCAACCCTCTCTTGCTGAGAAGTCTGTCAAAATGAATATTCAACAACCTCCAAAACAAATGGTACAGCCCCAGCCTTCAAAACAAATGGAACAACCCCCTGCAGTTGCTGAAAAGGCAGAAACGGTTAATGCAAAGATGATTGAGGATCATCTGCCTGCTGTGAAAGAACATGTTTCTTCAACTGAAGCGGGCTTTTTTAGGAAATTATGGAGAAGATTGTTTGGTGGCAAGGTTGATGATTCAGAATTGAAAAGCGAGAATGTTCTGGTGGAATCTTTTGGAGAAAACTTGGTGAAGAAAAATGAGAACACTTTGGCAGAACATGATCGTTCTGGTGAGAGCCCACAAAAGAATATTGAGAAAAAAAGCATGGATTCTACATCTCAGGTTGATGATCCAGTGGATCCCACTGTGGAAACAACTCGGGAGAATAAAACTGCTACAAGTTCTGAACCACATGCTAAAATATTGAGGAAAAGTCCAGGTTTGTTTAACCAGATATTGGATTGGTGTAAATTTGGGGGAGATAGTGCAGTTGCATCAAATGATCAACCTACTGTAATACATGGGCACATGAAGAGTGATGTGAGGAAACCTGAAGTTTTTTCTGAGGATTTGTTTTGGAGAGAAATGGAATCTTTTATTGTCATGAAGAGAGGATCACTTGTTATCTCACAATCCAGGACCAGGTTTATGAATTTTACTTGTTTTATTGTTCTATTTTTACAGTTCTAGTAATGGTAGCTAATTAACTACTTTAGTTTTTTTGTCATCCAGTGGTTCAATTTCTTTCTTTACCAAAGTGAGGAGGTTAAATATAAAACCAGAAACCCACATACAGTAAGACCTGAAAGGTATCAGGAAAAGCATATCAAACTCCTTATATCCCTCTTCTCCAAAAATTACTTTTTGCAAAATAATTATTCTTGTTGCTTGCTATTTTGACTTTTTTTTATTCATCCAACAAAACTTTCCATCTTTATAAGACTCAGAAAACTTGCTAGGTTATCTAGTGAAATCTACTTTGTTTTTGTCAGGTCAACTTGCTAGGTTATCTCGTGAAATCTACTTTGTTTTTGTCAGGTCCTGTTCTTATAGAAGTTGAAATCCTTAAACAGGTTAGGTTTTTTTTTTCTTTCAATTTTCTAGAAAGGGTTGATTTTTAGAGGTTGATGAAATGTTTTAATCTTAATACGTGAATAACCTTAAAAAGGAAAAAAAAAAGGTTGCAAAATTACATCTCTTGATCTGATGCTTTTGCACCTCAGTGAGAGACTTGTTTTGCAAGCATTTCAGTATCCTGCACTTCCTTTTGCTTGCCGGTGTTGGTGGGTTGCTAAGGTGGCATCTATGTGGCTGATATGCCATGTCAGAACCACATAAGAGATGCATCAATACCACATTAGCCACTTCATTACCACATGTTCAAAAACTTTCTGCATTGACTTGAAAAGTATCAAAGAACATGACAAGCTTTTCTTTGCACTGTTTTTTTCATTTATATAGGATATTGGCAAGTTCAAACAGGTGTATCAAACCTAAATAACGAACAATTGCACATAATATTTTCAGTGTTCACTATTCACTTTTGTAATATTATTGGAAATGTATCTGTGTTCCTCTCATAACTGTAAGTTTTAAATTTTAAAATTTAATGATGAGGATTTGAGTTAGCTCGTTTTCATTTGTTGCATATTTTTTTCAGAAAAGTTAATCATACTTTGATTATAGACAAAACTCTAAGGACATTGGAGCAACACGTTCTAAAATAGTCATCAAGTGCAAAAATTCCAAACCACATGATGCATTCTGCATTTTCCCTGAAATTTATCAATTTTCCTTTTCATTTGGCATCAATTTTTTATTCTTTGAACTCTCATGAGCTTGGTACAGTAGTATGCTAATATTGATTTTTATTTCTAGAACATGTAGAAAAAGTAAAACTGCAGTTGCAGCCAGTGTCATATGTTAATACTTCTGTTGTCTGTGATTTGTCAGGGAACAGTTAGCGCAAAATCTGCAAAAGGAAGGACCTTTGGTTCTTAGATCTCTGAGTGAAAGTGATGTCCTTCAACTGGTGGATATGATAATATCGGAGAAGAAATGGGTAGAAGAATGTCCATCTGAAGCTTTCCCTTTCAAGCTCTCTTGGTTTGTTGCACAGAGTACTGTGGGTGATTCTCGTGCTTCAAATGGACTGAGTTCTATATTTATGAGCGCCCTGTCAGAGTCTAACTTGCGGAGACAACCAGGACATGGAGATAAAAAGAGTCAGAGCATTTCTCACACTGGAGTGTCCTCACCTGTCTCTGTTAAAAACCCTTCTGAAAGGTCTAGGAGTGAGATACTAGGTGACTGTCAAAAGCTTGTCAAAGAGATATTGAAGGAATTTCCTGGAGGATATAATATGGACGCATTTAGAAAGCTGTTCCTTGAGAGGTATGGCTATAACCTTGATGCCAAAAAGCTCGGTTACCCCAAGTTGGCATCCTTCCTTCAGATAATGCCTGGGGTGAAAATAGAATCCAATCTTATCATTCCTTGCAATGAAATGGCTAAACGTTCAAGCACAGGCAGAGCTGTTCTTGATAATACAAGTTCAGAAAGTGAGTTCTTTGATGCATCAAAGAAGGATGATGAATTGGACTCTACATGGGAAGAACTTGGTCCTGTTGACAACATGGGTTCTGGAAAAATGGCAATACAATCAGCAATAGGGATGAAAAGAAGAGGTGAAAGAATGAGGCAACCATATCCTGAATATGAATCTCCTCTCTCAGATGATGAATATTCAGATTCAGAAGAGTCTGGTGTAGTAACTCGTCCTGGAGGGCAGGCAAAGCCTGGATTTATTGATGAAAACAGCTCACTACTGCAAATGCTTGATTCATGGGATGACAGTAAAGAAGGTGACGATAAGAATCAGCCAGAAAATCTGGAAAGTGTGCTTGATTCTTTCACAAATGGTTTGAGGTCATCTTATTCATCCAGACTAGGCACGAAGATCAAAACTTCACAAAGACCTCAAAAGAGCTATTCTTTTGTTGCAGATCCTGTAGAGAACAAAACAGAGCCGCTAGTTGATGGCATATTAGTTAGCTTGAAGAAACCAAATGAGTCTAGGGTGGAAGGTTGATAGGTCTTAAGAAGTAAATGCAACCAAGGTCTTCCTGTGGAGTGTTAGCAAAGGTGAGATTCCTT
Organism: Populus nigra; assembly: GCF_951802175.1. NCBI lineage: Eukaryota > Viridiplantae > Streptophyta > Magnoliopsida > Malpighiales > Salicaceae > Populus > Populus nigra. The sequence goes on from NC_084852.1 coordinate 18,809,220, forward strand.
TTTTCAGTATTTAGCCGCGAATTCTAGACACTCCCTGGATTTGTTAATGCTTTAGCTCCATTTTTCAGCAAGTGTTTTATTACCAAGGTTGGATAACTGATGCCCCAGAGATGATCAATTATTTTTTGTGCTCGCGGGAAATAATTATAGGTGGGGAGATAATACCTTTGAATCACCTTTAATGTATATATCTATTTTATATACTAAGCTTGCACAGATGTAATCTACATGCAAGGAACCTTGAGGCTTTCTCCTATTGACGCGGTCAGTATATATGGTTTTGTTCCAGATTGAGAATTGAGATGGCTACCATCAATATACTTTTGCTTTATAGATCTTTTGTTAATGAGGAATTATTCCCATCCACACTAGATAAATCTCCGGTCAAAGTCTATGCTTGTGTCCCGTTAGTTTCATTTGCTTTTATATTTGCGTTCCTTGTTTTTCTTTCCAGGTCGATTAACAGGGTTTCACCTATGATTTTCTTCTACCTAACTATCTGTTAATTGTTGGTAAATATTCTTCTTTCTCCTTGTGCTTTGATGAAGTAGCTTGGTTTCTCCGATTCAACTCCTTAATGAGCATCTATCACATATGGTAAAGATCGTATCAGATTTTTCATGTTTCAACGTGCTTGCCATACCAGTAAAGGTGGGTTAGATTACCTTGGTAGCTTAAGCACCCTTTAACCAAGGGCCAAAGACCTTGTTAACAGATCAGCTCCATGCATGTGGATAGACTAGTTAGGACCAATCTATAATCACTCAGTTCAATGGCCAATACAGTAGGAGAGCAGTGGTCTTCTCCTGTCTTGTAGTTGTTGTGTTGCACTGAGTAATAACAGTCGATGAGTGGAAGTGACGAGGCAAAAATTGACAGTATTGATAAAAGTTAAACTAAGTTGGCTTGATAGATTACAAGTTAGGAAGGTTAATCTAAATTAATAATTTTAATTTCTTAAAAAAAATCAAATTGATATCATTTAAAAAAATAATAATAAATTGAACATGATTTTGACTGAATTGATTGGATTGTTGTTGATCTAATTAGGTTAAACTAGTTTGATTTAAGTTAATTTTTCTTTAGCGTCCTGCCAAGCTGGTTGTAATAACTACGTAATTGATTTGTTTTCAAATGATGAAAGCAGCAGGAAAGATGTAAAAACAGCCATATTCAGTGCTTTCTGTGCCCTGCTCCTGTTGTTTTACATGTTTTTTGCAATCAATCAGCATCAACGAGCACAATAAAGAACTATTCCTAAAAAGTCTCTGTCATCAAACATTATCCAAAAGACTCAATTTAATTTTCTTTACATATTAGTAACATTGCTAGATTTTGATGAGTGGGAGTCTAGTCAATTTAATCCTCTTCAAAATTGAAAAAAAAAATGAAAAATAAGCATTATTACCTCATGCTCTACTGTATACAATAGTTGAAGTGGTATTGATGAAAAAGAAACGAGTAAATTATTCATTAATCCCTCGATTCTAAACATGATTATAATTTAATCCTTTGTGTTTGAATAATCAATAACTCGGTCCCTCAACTCTTATTAACGGTTCTTTTCAATTCCAAATGTGCCCTTTAACAATTTAAATTTCTATTAAGAAATATATATAGTGAGGATCCAGAGAAAAAACAAAACTTTTTTATTTTAACAATACAATACTCCATGAGAGTTAAAGGATTAAATTATAGATTTTCAAACATGAAGGATTAAGTTACAATAATAATCAAGATCCAAGGACTTAAAGATTCAACAAAAATAATCCTGTATTCGAACCTAGGTATACGATTCATGGACTAGCAATTTAGAAATATTTTCATGCATTTAAAGTATTCCTAATGAGTATAAAGTCTCAAAGTCGGATCCCATAATTTTATTTTATTTTGAAAAAGATGGGGAATTTCATGTTCTTCAATTTTTGGATATATATTATTGTGAAAAAAAAGATAATATCATGACTTTTTTTCCTTCTTTCTAATCATACCCATGTTTTTGGTAAATTACGAGGTTGCCGCGTATCATAAGCTTGATGACCTTATTTGATGGACAGCCTGTTAAGGCAACTTGACTAAGATCAACCCTGTCATTACAAGCTTGGTGACTTTACTTGGTGGCTGGGAAACAGCTATGAAGCCTTAACTTTTCTGCTAAAAAACAGTTAAAAAAAGAAGAAAAAACCAATTCATATAACAGATTTTCAAAAAAGGAATTGAAACCCACCAAAGCATAGCAGTCCAGGTGTTGAAGGAAAGCAGTCTCCAACAAGAGCAATGGGTAGCCTGTTAAGGCAATTTGACTAGCATCCCCCCATCCATTCTTTTTCCAGAAACCCATTAATAATAGGATAATGGCTGGTGCAAACCTTCCCTCCCCCGTCATCAACAACCTAATCCCCACCATCTTGGACCTACCAAAGTCCTTGACCTTTAATTATCATTATCATAAGTAAGCATTTGGATTTGGTCATTGTATCATCTAGGAGATGTAAGCAATTTCCTTGTTAAGCTCAAGATAATGATGGAAGAATCTAGACAAACCTTAGAAAAACTTTATCTATGCCTAAAAAACAAAGTCCAACTAGGCCAACTAGTGTCATCACTCACATGGCAGTTTGTCGATGAGAACCACAACAGTAGTCTATTTTCTTGTGAGCTCCCTGAAGGGTTCTTTCTATGATGGGGGATGAGGGCAAATTAAGGAAGATTGCTTTCCTTTTGTTTTCAAATGAGAACCTCAAAAACCTATTTTCCAATGAGCTATATTAAGGGTTTTTTCTTATCATAAGAAAAAAATTAGAGGTTTTCCCCTCTTAAAGAAACAATATAAAAGGATAAAATGGACTCCGGCTTTCCAGTGCCCCCCACAGGTCCTCAGATTTCAAGTATGGAGGTCATTGCGTGATCTCTTTGCCAAAAATCACCAGTGCCTCCCTTGATGAGAACCACCACCTCTGTTCTTTGCAAAGAAGGTATTCTTATTCTTGGGTTTCGGTATCTCGTGAATGTCCATCACTTGAATTGTTCTTTGTTTTTTGGCTTCACAAAGCAAAGCAGCATGACACCAATTACCAATGAGTAACATTGTACAATGTGAACTTCAGAAAACCAAATTCACACAGAAAACAAGGAACAGAAATCAAACCATTTTCAGCTTCCTTATAATTCGCTTGAAGCCTTTTACTTGCCGAGGCAAACTTTTGATCAGCATCAAATTTGTTCTCTTTCGGTTGTTCTCTTTGTCTCTACAAAAACATAGATATCAAGTCCTTGAAAAAAATCAGTGAAATGGTGATCTCAATGACTGTGTGATCTTCAGAACAGGTAAACTATATAAATTTGCTATTTGGGATGCTCTTGTTCTGCTTCTTTTAGGCAAACATAAATGCATAAGCTTGATACCTGTACATTGTGAGGAGCAGATGAAGATGCAGGAACTGATTTTTTAATAGGTTTGGTCAGAGCTTCATTTCGAAGAGGAACCAGTTTTGGTTTTCTTTCTGGTTCAGAATTATTCCTGTCTGATCCAGAACTCCCATCTACATAAGACATTAGCAAATAGAAGGGCAACAGACAACAGATTAATCAAAGGCAAAAGGTCAATGAAATATAAACCAAATCCAACTTTGAAACCGATTCTTCACTCACTGTGAGGATTGGGAGAGTATGCAAAATCAGGAACCTGAAAAAACAGAATCTTAGAAAGGAAACAGAAGGGAGAATTTTTGGCACTTTCAACAACTTTTCAAGGGCACAAGGAAAGATTGTCTTTTACCTGGTGACGGCCATTCTGGGGAATCTTCTGCTGAGGTGAGTCCCCGTAAGCTGCAGAAACATGCTCGTTAACTTCCATTTGTAACTCATTAATCCCTTCAATTTTACTATTCCACTTTATAACCAGTTTTTCCCAGAAAAGAAAATTTGTGAATGATGATGAATGTTACCCATTAAACCAGAGGATGCACGCTCTCCGTGTGGATTCAACCTCACCCAATCATCTACAATTTCTTTCCATTTTCTGGACACAATCACCAAGTCCACAAGAGGAAAAACATTTTCACTGCTACTTCATTCAAGCAGATAATACAAGAAACTGCCAGAAACTCATATTTTCTACAACTTAGTATCTTCAATACCTGACAAGTTGCTTCACTAATCTCTTAACATCATTAGATGGATGCTTTCGCAATCGATTCACATGCCTTCCAATATCAGTCTCCTAAACACCATTAAACAGTAACCAGAAAATTAGCAACAAGAATTCACCAACAAGAACAAACACAGCAACAATAGAAGTTGAAAAATTGTTCAAACAGTCACCTTAAGTGCCTGAAATGTGATATCCATATCTGCTAAACTTTGAAGCAAATCAACCAAAGAATCTTCAGGCTAAACCACAACACAAAAAGAAACCAAAGTCAAACCAAACACCCCCCAACTAAAAAGCAGCAAAAAAAATAAATCAAAACCTGGTCAAGATCTTCAAGCTGTTGCTTGATATCCAAAATCTTCTTCGGCTCGTCATCAAACAACCCTCCAAACGGATCCAATTCCTCATCATCACCATCACCATCACCATTAACGGACCTTGGTGTTACTGGAGAATCTGCATACACCCTTCTCCCTTTCTCTTCTTCATGGCTACTCTCTTTCTCTGCAAGATCCTTCATTCCATTCCCATTAGCAGTATTGTTAATGTCAATATCATCAAAACTCCGGTCCCTACATCTACTACATGAGCTTGATGCTGCAAATAATCTCGCCACAATATCATCTCTCCTTCTCTTCAATTCAGACCCAAAATCCAAAGAAGCCACATCAATTGCTGTATCAATAAAAGTCCAAACGTCAACACCTGAACTCTCCAATATTGATCTAAAATCATCAATATCCATCCTTTCTTGCTCCCCCTCCGTCAAGATCAAACTTTAATTCTTCAAAATTCAAGAAAGTCTTTGTCTTAATATATATTTATATCACTATGCCTGCCAAAAATATAGACAAATGGGCTTTCTTGTTTCTAGTAACAGAAAAAAACTGAACACACCATCAACAGATCTAGACAAGATTAGGATACAAAACAGAAAATTTGGACAAGAAAATAACAAAAAATTTGTTGTAAACAAAACCCATTTTGATCTAAACCTCAAAACTTGTAACAAAAAGTTTCACCAAGATTTTCTTCATCAAATAATGAGCTTTCAAACAACAAAAGCTTGTCTTTTTATCAATGGAAGTGGAAAAAGATTTGAGCTTTAGAAGGAAGAGTTAAACAGAAAGAAAGTTGGGTTGGGTTAGAGGAGAAACTTCTATAGTATTGTTGTGTTTGTTTTTTGAGTTGTGAATGATTAATGGCATAAAGGAATTTCTTTTTTTTTACACTTAAAATAACATGGTTTTAAATTTTAATATTAAAAAAAATAAAGCAAAATTATTAATCTGACCATGCCAATTCCGCTTTTGAACCCTCTATAAAAATGTGATTTATTTAAAAGAATTAATAATTTAATATTTTAATCATTTTAATGCATTCATGTAAAAAATTAAAATATATATATATATATATATATCAGCAAGTAAATTGTTTTAAAAAAAATTATTCTACATTACAATATCAAACATAAATTTAAAAATTAACTTGAATTGATATGTATTAATTAAAATAATATTTTAAAAAAAAAGTTAAATAAGATTTATTGAATCAATTTTTATTTTCTTAAAAATAACCAGCTAAGATTTTAGATCAATTTTTTTATTTGGGCCGTTGAGACAGACTATGATATATTCTTTGAAAAATAAAGATGGTTGTTTTTTTTTTTTTTTCCTCTTATTTTATATCCGTCATTTTGATTTCGGGTTTTGCTGACGTATGCCATTCTATGATCTGGTTCTGGTCTCCTCCTCTTAAAAAAAGCCAACTTTGGTTTGTAGTGGATGGATGGATAGAGAGAGAATTGTGCTTTCTTTTGCTTTCAATAATGATGAACCGGTTTTCACCTTGTACCCATAGGATGGGTGATGCCGCTAGAATCTTCAATACCATTACCTCATTTTTAATTGTTATAAAAAGTAATTTTATATTTCTAATTTTGTTTTAAAATATATAAAATATCTATTTTTATATTTGTATTATATAACACCTAGTTACTAGACCAAATAAATATTTATCATATATGATATTATTAAATTAATACATATTTTAGAATATGTAATAGCAAACTTGATGACACTTCGCTGTAAATCCAACTATTTGAAAAAAAATTATTAAGAGAATTTTTTGCAATATCATTAAATTTAATTAAGCGGTTTGATTTTAAAATCTATCAACTCCATTATATGTTTAGCTTGACTTTTCAATTAAATTGTGTTGGAGCTAATCCAAAGTGAATCAATCAATCTAATGGGTTCAAAGATAACTTTGATGATTGGTAAAAATATGGCATATCTTTTTAAAAAAACTTTATGATGATAATGTTGAATTGGATTGACTTCAGTCACCCTGCAACTTAAATCATGGACTTAAATGAATTTAATAACTTTGTTGTTTTTCAAAATTATTTTTATTTAATTTCATAATAAAAATAAAGGCTTGCAAATCCAAGTATCAATACTAAAAATGATGTTTATTTGAGATCATGATAACCCTATAAAAAGTATGTAAAAATAAACCATAAATTCTATTTCCCAATCAATTCAATATTGAAGAAAAGTGGAATAAAAAAACAATTAAAAAAATTAAAGGACCAAAACATAAATAAAAAAAACATATCAGGTTTGATGGGTAAACTCGCCAAACCCGCGAATCGAGTAACTCGAGTCAACATGTCAAACTCGCAAACCAATAAACTCTATTTGAATTAATAACTTTTTTTTAACTATTTTTTATCTAACTATATGATAACAAAAATAGACAGCCGTAAAATCAAACATTAAATCAATACTGAGATATTTTTTAAAAAAGCTATGATAACTTTATAGAAAAATAAACGAAATAAATTATAAGATTCAATTCTTGATCACTTCAATAATGAAAGATAAAATAAAAAAAATGAATTTTTAAAAAATTAAACTAAACTTTTTTAATAAATAGACTATATTGGATTGCTATGATATTGTTTTTATACCAACTTGATGTTGAGATATTTTTTTAATACCGCGATAACCATATAAAAGATAATTAAAATAAATTATCAGCTTTAAATCTCAATAAAAATATAATATAAAGACTAAGTTAAAAAATCAATAACCAAAGAGAAAAAAAGATGAAAATAAAGAAAACAAAATATAAATTATAATAGTAATTCACAATACTAATAGATGTGAAAAAATAATAATATAGAGTTAAATCACTTTAAAATATTCAATTTCCTCCCCACATCTTTTAGCTTTATACTTAATATATGCACACATAAGCATATAATATAGAGTATATATAGTTAAATCACTTTAAAATATTCAATATCTTTTTAAAAGAAAAAAAGTTGTTATTATTGAATTAATGGATCAATTTTTTTAAATATCAAGTAACGGTATTTAATAAAAAAGATAGTACATAATTAAGCTGGATCAAATGTAATAAATATTATGAGTGAAGTAGTAATAAAAGAGTTCTTAATGGAAAAGAACAATTGGAGAAACAAGCCAGGTATTTCGGTTTGTTCCCACTCATGTCGACGAAAAATGTAAAATGAAATTTGAAATGATATAAAATTATAGTTTTTAAAGCCGGAACAAATTCTATTTTTTTATTTTATAAAAAAATAAATAATAAAATAAAAACCAACAAATTCTAACCTAGCTATTAAAACCCGATCGACCTAGATATCAAATCACCTAGTTGACAAATCAACCTGGTGGAGTGGGGTCAAGTTTTAAAACAGATAAATGGTATTAAAAACATGATCATGATCATGACTGTGTCTCAATCCAGTTGCCTTTTTGTTTGGCACCAAACTAGCTTAATGCTAGTCGGAGTCCAAGCCAAGCTCATAGACTAGAGAGCTCCATCTCATAGTCTAATTAAATGCATCGATCCATCAAACCTTCCATGTTTGATACCATCCTATATATATGAAGAAATCTTCTTTGCTAACGATTTGCCTTTTAATTCAAATTTAAAACATTAATATAGATAGCAAATCCACTTGTATTAATATCTCAAAATTTAAAAAGTTTGGTAAGTTTAATTATGATTAGTTAACTTGCTAGCTGTCTTTGTGTTTGATATTGTGGTTCAACTATATATTATAAAAAAAATAAATTATTTTAGCTTCAAATCAATTTTTTTTTTTTAGATTATTTTAAAGTGCTGATATTAAAAATAAATTTAATATTAGTTTAATGTATTTCAAAGTAAAAAAACACTTTGAAAAACAATATTTACCACACTTTAAAGTGTTTGAAGCACTAATAGAGATTGCTTTTCAAAATGTTTTTTTTGCTTAGAAATATATTTAAATAATCTTTTTACTTATTAAAATTTATGTTTGATCTCAGCATTTTAAAATAATTAAAAATATATATAAAAAAATTAAAATAAAAAAAATTTAAATAGCAAACAAGGCCTCTAAACAGGTAATTAAAATATAATAGATGGAGATAACAGAGACAGCTAAAGAAGATTCTAATTTTTTTTCATTTTTACTTTTTTTTTATGGGGTCATGGTTATATGGGATTAATAATTTGTGCTCCATTGTATTGAATCTGTTTATGTTCATGAAAGGTATATTGAAAAAGTTTATGTAATTTAATATATATTTTGATATATTATTCAGTTCAAGTATAAATCTAAACTAGATAAATCAAAATTTATATAATTTTTATCTACATAGTATTTTTTTATAATGATTAAAAATAATAATAGTCTAAAATAAGTTAAATTTAATCAATTTTGAATTTACTTTGACTAAAAACCCTTGATCTGCCCTTTCTATTTTATATATTATATATTCAATCAAAAATTGAATTTAGAACGTAAATTTCTAATACAATATAGAAAACGATAAGAGATAGATAAAAAATCAAAAAATCAATTAAATTGAAAAAATTAAAAAAAAATAATTGAAAAAATCGAACTATGAAAAAACTAATTAAACTGATTATAATTATTTAAAAACCGACCAGTTTGGTTTTGGTTTTATAAGTTTGAAACCGAAAAAACCGAACCGAACCCAAAAAGAAAAAAAACTGAGCCAAACCAAAACCGATTGGTTTGAATCGGTTTTTGTTCTAAAATAACCAAACCAAACAAAAACCTGTCAGTCTGAACCGGTTTCGGTTTAAAAAAACCGGTTTAATTACTTTTTTTTATAAAAATCAAACCGAACCGAAAATAATCACTCCTAATAAAAGAATATATATATATATATATAATCGTGCATGATCTGGAATCCACTGATTAAAAACTATAAATGGAGATATTCTTCTCTTTGAATTTGCATGAGATTATACAAATGCAGGAAAATGTGTAAAGCCTTGAAATGCTTAAGCTATAGAGATAGTTGTCAGCAAGAACACATGCGAGGAGGCACCGTATATTCAGCTCATTGAGCCTTGTAATTTTCTACGCAAAAGGTGCTCTCCACCATAGCCGAAACTTTTGATTGGCCTATAAGGTCATATCTATCTCTTCGGCGATATCTCCGCTGTCTTTACACAGACATGTAAACAAGTGTTGTTGTCTTTGTCTTGATAAAATATATATGTTGCCTCTCTCTCCTAACGTTTGATTGAAAAGAGCAACGATTACAGTCCTATAAATTTCGTTACGTACCGTGACTTAACATAAATTTCTGATGGTTTATGTCATCAAATAACATTCATATTTATTAATTCTTAAAATAAAAACCCCTTTGCTCCAACCCCACATTTGATAAGAATAAAAAATAAAAATTAAGTGAGGTTCTATGTTTGCTCTCCAAAAATTATCAATTCGAGTCTGATAAATTTCAAAGCTGTCAAAAACTTATACAGTTTAATATTTTGTAGGATTTCAAGATGAAAAAATTGCAATGCTCCACATCCCACATGGATGTGCTGCGAGGGGATTTTAGATATATTTTGAACAGCAAGCTAGGACAAATTAATAAACAAGTAATTAAAATATAATTTGAACAAGCGTTTTAGCATTTATAATTAATTATTTTTCTCCTGTTGAAGATACCACAACATGAAAGAATATCCAAGAGGTAGGTTGTCAATCAAATCTAAAATCCGATTCTCCTTTGTAGAAAAATCAAAGCCCACCCAAAATGTTTGGATTAAATATTATACAAGAATAGTTGATGGTCATTACACTTATGCTTGTAGTTTCATCGTAGAGCAGAAGCCTCACCATACAGAACTGGAAGTTATAAAATTCTTGCTTCAAATAAAATCTTACTCCTTCTTGAGAATGCTTCAATCATCGTTCATAGACCACGAAGCTTTACAAGAATAGGAGCCACCCTTGACTAGACATGAGAACATATATATACGAGAATCACCAAGTATTATACATGAAAGTTATAAAATCCCACTCGAATGTTAACTTTGGAGTAAAGATTATGGGTTCGGCACAGTTTGACTCTTCAATTTTTTCAAAAAAAAATAAAAATTAAAATGTTATTATTTTAAATAATTTATTTTTAAAAAACATTAATGAATTTTGATTGAGTTTTATCCTAGAATAATCGGGTCATGGATTGACCCTAGTTTTTTATCAGATCAAACCGAGCTATTTCTATTTTTTTTAACCAAAATTCATGTACATTTCAGTTAGTTGAGTTCTAAATCAACATATCATTAATCTAAATTTTATAACTAGAAATCATATGATTATTGTTCAACCATTTTTTTAACTCAATAAATTTTTTTACAATTATTTCTGTTTGGATTATATATTTTAATAGAAAATTAACCTGGTACATTTGAATGAAATCTTGTTTTTATATTTTAACTCGTGTCATTTTCACTCTTTGATAAAACTGATTTGAGTGACGTTTCTGCATAGAAAGCAATGGCCCATTAATATCCAAAATAATTGCAGCAAGCCCATTATTTATCCAAGTTAATAGTGGGCCTTTTAAGTCTTAAAACCAAACACCATTAAGGTTTTGACTTAGTGCACACAGATAGGCTTCCAAGCCTTATTATACCCATGCAAATAGCAACAATTACGAGAGCAGTTCTTGTAAAGGGAAGATTTCCTCGCTCCTCCTATGATTTTCTATTTTAATCTTTACTTTAGCAGTGGAAAAAAAAATATAACGTTTCCAAATATGAATATGGATAATAATCATAATAAAAATTGCTTGGCTCATATGTGCAATGCATAGTTATTAAACCTGGTTCAGGGTTGACCCGGCCAGGAGCCGGGTCCTGGTTTTCATGGGTCAACCTGAAAAAATTAAAAATAAAATTAAAGTTTTAATATTTCATATAGAAAAATCCATGTAAATAGAGGTTATATATATTGTAAATAATGAAGTTTAAAAGAATATTTTTTAAAAAAATTTATCCAAAATTAAAAAGATATTATGTTAAGTTTTTAAGTTGAAGTATTTAAACCAAAATTTTTTTTTATCCCACATTGAAAAAACATAACTTTTTTTCTTGGGAACATAGAGTATATATACTAATAAGTTTCAAATCCCACATTGAAAAAACATAACTTCTTTCATGGAAATATAGAGTATATTTACGAAAGAGTTTTAAATTCCATATTAAAAAGATACTATATTATCTTTTTAAGTTGAAATATTTAAACCAAAAGATTTTTATCCCACGTTGAAAAAACATGATTTTTTTCTTGGGAACATAGAGTATATGTACGAAAGGACTTCAAATCCCACATTAAAATGATACTATGTTATCCTTTTAAGTTGAAGTATTTAAATCAAAATATTTTTTATCTCACATTGAAAAAACATGATTTTTTTCTTGAAAATATAGAATATATATACTAATGGATTTCAAATCTCACATTTAAAAAGAAGGGTTTTGTCTGGGTTTGTCCGAGTTTTATTGAGCTATTGCTCTAACTAGTTTTTTAATAAACTCGTTTAGCCATTAAATCAATTAAATTCCAAATCAATTGATCAGGCCGGGTTTAATAATACTGTTGAAGGAAGTTGTCAATTTGAGAATGATACTGGAATCTAAAAGACACTTTCAAAGTGGAAGAATTTTAAAACATCAGGAGGTCAAAAAAGGTCTCCCAAAGGAAGCCGCCTTCAATGTCCTCCCTCACATTCTTACTTGTCAGATACGGCATATGTATACCCAGGGGGGGTCAAGGTCAGACTTCGAGAACCCCAGGGCTATAAATTTATATTGTTTTTTTTAATATATTTTTAAGTTTTTTAAATTTAAAATTTATACTATTTTATATTTATTTTTTATTAAATAAATAAAAATAATAAAATCGTTACAACTTTCATGTTAAGGGCATATTGTTCACTTTATATATATATATATATATATATATATATATATATATAGTGATAAATTATATTAACTTGAGTTAATCTGTTAAATCTATATTTCGGATCATGAAATTATAATAAAACTTATATGAAGAAAATTAAAATAAATTATAAAGTCCAATTAATTCCCTATCAATATAATATTAAAGAATAAAATTAAAAAAAATACTTTAAGGGGCAAGGACTCAGGTTAACCTGAAAAAAAAATAAAAATTTAAGGTTTTAATATCTCACATGAAAAAGTTAAAAAAAACAATCCATGTAGATGTAGCTAGATTATATATGTTGTAAATAATTAATAAACTTTAAAATATGTTTTATCTCATATTCAAAAGATATTACCATATGTTTTTAAATTGAAATATTAAAAAAAAAGGTTTATTATTTCATATTATAAAAATATAACTTTCTTTATATAAATATAAAATGTATATAATAATAAGCTTCGATTTCATATTAAAAAAATAAAATATTATTTTAATATTTATATAATTAATTTTAATATTAATTAATAACTAATAAAATAAAAAATATAAATACTCATAAAATTGTATCGAGTAAAAAAAAAATATATGATTGCTTTTCTTTACACGAGGCTACCGATGTGAAACACCCACTTTTCCACCTCTGAATTAATTTTTTTCTTTGTTAAGAAAAAAAGTTACTTTATCTTGGGCAACAGTACCCACGTAAACAAATATTTTTCAACTCTAAAAAAAAAAATATGTGAGTCTAGGTGTATTCAGACTCTATCAAAGTACGTGGGGCCGGGCTAGGTTTTTATGGATTGATTTTTCTGTTTGTTAAGAGAAAAAATTATTTATTTTTGAGGAACACCGACATAAGCAAATATCTTCCGGTCTAAGAACATATGTTAGCCTAATTATTTTTAGATTAACCTTTTGGATTCTTTAAAAAAGGGTCTTTAATGGGTTATGTCGAGCTATCTGGATTATAAGTTGACCTAACAGGTCTCTTGGATCTCTCCGTGCCAATTGTATACTCGAGTTCGGTTTCCTGCGGACTTGGTTAGAGATCTGAATCAACCCATCAGCTGGAGTCGGGCCTAACAATTATGTTCAAAAGAAATGTGATGTTTATAGTTCAGGTGTCAGAAAACAAGAATATTCAAAATTGTTTGGCTCATACGTACATATAATCATGTTTATAGGATTTCATTTTGACGTTTGCTTTTTTTTTAAAAAAAAAAACCCCTACAACCAACTTTTATTTGTAGATTTCCTTCTAATGGACAGCGTTTCAGAGTAATTTTTTTTTTTAAAAAAAACTACAACTTGAATTGATCGGCTGACCTGTGAATCAATTCAAGATTCAAAATAATATTATACAAATAGAAGCTGTCAACTTCAAAATGTTACTGGAATCTTCTCATATTAGGAGCACTGACAATTCAAAATGATATTATAACTTAAAAATGTTACTGGAATCTTCTCATATTAGGAGCACTGACAATTCAAAATGATATTACTTGCGTGATACGGAATGAATGCATGTGGGCCAAGGGCAATCCAAGCACGTAGGGATATAAATACCCGTCTTGCTATGTACAAAGACATAGATGAAGGGAGAGATGGAAATGACAGAGGATGTGGTGATAGTCGGAGCAGGCATTGCAGGGTTGGCAACAGCAGTGGCTTTGAAAAGAGTCGGGGTTCGAGCTTTGGTGTTAGAGAGATCACAAGGGCTAAGGTCCACCGGTGCAGCCATATCCCTGTTTCCAAATGCTTGGCTTGCCCTTGATGCTCTTGGTGTTTCTCACAAGCTCACCCGCATTTACGATCCTTTATTCAAGTAATAAATTGTTTCAGTGTATACATCAATTCTTTTCTTTTCTTGATTTTGAATTTTAAGACATATATACTTTGTATGATCGATTAATTTCTGGTCTGCTTTTTCTCTCTCATAATTTAGGGTATATGTAACCAATGTAAGTACTGGAGATGTTCAACAAGTCCTCTTCCCTGCAGGACATGGACCCAGGGCAGTTCACCGTAAAGCGTTGTTAGAGGCACTGGCAGAGGAATTGCCAGCTGACTCAATTCGGTTCTCGTCCAAGCTAGCTGCCATTGAAAGTCAAGAACAAGGAGGTGGTGCTTCCATTGCTGTAGTGCATTTGGAAGATGGGACTATAATCAAGTCTAAGGTTCTGATAGGCTGCGATGGGCTGCACTCAATAGTAGCACGTTGGTTAGGACTGGCAGAACCAGTCCATTCAGGGCGATCAGCGGTGCGCGGTTTGGCAATTTTTCCTCAAGGCTACGGATTTAAGCAAGAAGCTCAGCAGTTTGTGGATGAGGGCAAAAGGGCTGGTTTTGTTCCTCTAAATGATAGGGAATTTTACTGGTTTTTAACCTGCGAAGGTCAGCACTCTCAAACCTTTTTTCTTTCTCGTTTTAGCTAGCCAGCACAAATGTTGGCTCAAGCCAGATCATTTCAGTGGAAATTTATGAAGTAACTTTCATTTCAGAGGAAAACATGACAAGAGATCCAGAGCAAATACAAAGACAAGTACTTGAGAAGCATACAGAGAGTTTTCCCTCGGTATACCTAGACGTGGTCCGGCATGCCGATCTTTCGACAATAACATGGGCACCGTTGATGTTTAGGCATCCATGGGGCATCATATTTGGAAATCTTAGCAAGGGAAATATCACAGTAGCGGGTGATGCTATGCACCCCATGACACCTGACCTAGGACAAGGTGGTGGTTTAGCACTAGAAGATGCTGTGGTATTGGGCAGGCACATCGGCAATTCAGTCATAAAAAATGGAGGACTGGTTGTTCCAGGAGACATGGCTAAAGCCATAAATGATTATGTCAAGGAAAGGAGGTGGCGCGCTGTTGGGCTGGTCATAGGGTCATATTTATCTGGGTGGGTGCAGCAAGGTGGATCAAAATTGTGGATGAAGTTCTTGAGGGATAGAGTATTTTATAAGTACGTTTTTGGCTGGGTTGGTAGACTTGTGCACTATGACTGTGGAGAACTTCCTGCTGTGTCCTCTGCTAAGGAGGACTAAATTTCAACTTAGATAGTGCTCTCTGGCTAGTGATTTCAGCCCATGGCCCTCAATTTGAAGATTGAAATAACAGCCTCTAGCTGCTGCTGATATTAAGAGTGTGGTTGTTTTTAAGATAATTTATGGTTGTGGTTTTAAAAAATAAGTTTTGAAAAAATATGGTTAGATGGGGTTAGTTGAATTTAGATATGTGTTTGGTAAAAATTGTGGTTGAAGTTTATGTGTAGCAAAAAACATGTATAAAATGTTTAGTGTAAGTATGGTTGCAGTTGCTTTTCAACGTGTTTTTTTACTTGGAAATACATCAAAATAATATTTTTATTTATTTTTTAAAAATTATTTTTTATATCAGTACATCAAAATAATTAAAAATATAAAAAAATTAATTTAAAACAAAATATTTAAAAACTGGCAAGACAGTAATTCAAGCAGTATGCTGAACAAGACCTCCTAAACAGGTAATTAAACTATAATAGATAGAGATAGCATAGACAACTTAAAAAGATTCTCATTTTTTTTTTTACTTTTTCTTTATAGGGTCATGGTTATATGAGATTAATAATTAGTTTGAATAGGTTTTTGTTTTAAAATAACCGAACCAAACCAAAACCTGTCGGTTTGAACCGGTTTCGGTTTTAAAAAACCCGGTTTGGTTATTTTTTTTTATAAAAATCAAACCGAATCGAAAATAATCACTTCTAAATGGAGATATATATAATCGTGCATGATCTGGAATCCACTGATTAAAAACTATAAATGGAGATATTCTTCTCTTTGAATTTGCATGAGATTATACAAATGCAGGAAAATGTGTAAAGCCTTAAGCAATAGAGATAGTTTTCAGCAAGAACACATGCGAGGAGGCACCATATATTCAGCTCATTGAGCCTTGTAATTTTCCACGCAAAAGGTGCTCTCCACCATAGCCGAAACTTTTGATTGGCCTTATAAGGTCATATCTATCTCTCCGGCGATTTCTCCGTTGTCTTTACACAGACATGTAAACAAGTGTTGTCGTCTTTGTCTTGATAAAATATGTTGCCTCTCTCTCCTAACGTTTGATTGAAAGAGCAACGATTACAGTCCTATAAATTTCGTTACGTACCATGACTTAACATAAATTTATGGTGGTTTATGTTATCAAATAGCATTCATATTTATTAATTCTTTTTTAAAAAAACCCTTTGCTCCAACCCCATATTTTATAAAAATAAAAAATAGATTTAGTCAAGTCCTGCTATTATTACTCTTCAAAAATCACCAATTCAAATCCTACAAATCTCAGGACTGGTATAAGCTTATCTAGTTTAATATATTTTAATAATTTTAATATGTTAATAAATCACCAAGTATTATACATGAAAGTTATAAAATTCCACTCGAATGTTAACTTTGGAGTATAGATTATGGGTTCGGCATGGTTTGACTCATTAATTTTTATTTTTTTTAAATAAAATGATATTATTTTAAATAATTTATTTTTTAAAAACATTAATGAATTTTGATTGAGTTTTATCCCAAGATAATCGGGTCATGGATTGACAACCAAGTTATTTCTATTTTTTTAACCAAAACTCATGTACGTTTCAGTTGGTCGAGTTCTAAATCAACACATCATTAATCTAAATTTTATAACTAGAAATTAGATGGTTATTATTGCTCAACTATTTTTTTTAACTCAATAAATTTTTTTACAATTATTTCTGTTTGGATTATATATTTTTATTTCTCAATTTCAAAATCTTTTTAGAATCTTACCAAGATATTTGTCTCGAGATTGGAATTGTGTTAAGCAGGGAATATTTAAAAATTAAGTTTTGATGTTATGATATTAAAAATAAATTTTAAAAATAAAAATATATTTTTTAATATATTTTAAAAACAGAAACATTTTAAAAAGCACTAATTAGATAAAGTGATTAAAAACTCTGATTTTTTTATTAAAAAAATCCTCAATTTCTTAACATAAAACAAAAAAGGGATGGATTCAGGTTAATTTATCCAGTATACTATCGGATAGCCTTACATAGAGTCGATCTACGAATCCAATCATAAAACAATAATATTAGGAGCACTTACAATTCAAAATGATATTGATGAATGAGTTCTAAAGCATTAATTGGTAACTATTGTCTCCCAAAGGCAGCCGCGTGAGTTCAACGTTTTCAATTTAATTACTTGCATGATACGGAATGAATGCATGTGGGCCAAGGGCAATGCAAGCACGTAGTAGGGTTATAAATACCCATCTTGGAATGCATATAGACATAGATGAAGGGAGAGATGGAAATGATGGAGGATGTGGTGATAGTTGGAGCAGGCATTGCAGGGTTGGCATCAGCAGTGGCTTTGAAAAGAGTTTGGGTTCGAGCTTTGGTATTAGAGAGATCACAAGGGCCAAGAGCCACAGGTGCAGCCATAACCCTCCAACCAAATGCTTGGCTTGCCCTTGATGCTCTCGGTGTTTCTCACAAGCTCACCCCCATTTACGCACCTTTATTCAAGTAATAAATTGTTTCACTTGTATATGTGTGTGTGTGTGTGTGTGTGTGTGTGTGTGTGTTAATTCTTTTCTTTTCTTGATTTTGAATTTTAAGACTGTATATACTTCGTAAGATTGATTAATTTCTATTCTACTTTTTTATCTCTCTCGTAATTTAGGAGATATGTAACCAATGTAAGTACTGGAGATGTTCAAAAATCCCTCTTCACTGGAAAAGGACCTAGGACAGTTCACCGTAAAGCGTTGTTAGAGGCACTGGCAGATGAATTGCCAACTGACTCAATTCGATTCTCGTCCAAGCTAGCTGCCATTGACAGTCAAGAACAAGGAGGTGGTGCTTCCATTGCCGTAGTGCATTTGGAAGATGGGACTATAATCAAGTCTAAGGTTCTGATAGGCTGCGATGGGCTGCACTCGGTAGTAGCACGTTGGTTAGGACTGGCAGAACCAGTCCATTCAGGGCGATCAGCTGTGCGCGGTTTGGCAGGTTTTCCTCAAAGCCATGGATTTAAGCAAGAAGTTCAGCGGTTTGAGGATGTGGGCAAAAGGGCTGGTTTTGTTCCTCTAAATAATAGGGAACTTTACTGGTTTTTCGTCTGCGAAGGTCAGCACTCTTAGCCCTTTTTTCTTTCTCATTTTAGCCAGCACAAATGTCGGGTCAAGCCAGATCATTTCAGGGGAAAATTTATGAACAAATGTCCATTTCAGAGGAAAATATGACAGGAGAGCCAGAGCAAATACAAAGAGAACTACTTGAAAAATATGCAGAAAATTTTCCCTCGATATACCTAGACGTGGTCAGACATGCCGATATTTCGACAATAACATGGGCACCGTTGATGTTTAGGCATCCATGTGGCATCATATTTGGAAATCTTAGCAAGGGAAATATCACAGTAGCGGGTGATGCTATGCATCCCATGACACCTGACCTAGGACAAGGTGGTGGTTCATCACTAGAAGATGCTGTGGTATTGGGCAGACACATTGGCAATTCAGTCATAAAAAATGGAGGACTGGTTGTTCCAGGAGACATGGCTAAAGCCATAAATGATTATGTCAAGGAAAGGAGGTGGCGTACCGCTGGGCTGGTCATAGGGTCGTATTTATCTGGGTGGGTGCAGCAAGGCGGATCAAAATGGTGGATGAAGTTCTTGAGGGATGGAGTATTTTATAAGTATGTTTTTGGTTGGATTGCTGGACTTGTGCATTATAATTGTGGAAATCTCCCTGCTGTGTCCTCTGGTAAGGAGGACTAAATTCAAACTTATTACAAGTTACATCATAGGAAGAGACTACTTGAGAACAATGTTGTCCAACGTTCTCAAAATCAAAAGTATTGACCCACAACATTGGTCAAAGTAACCTTTTCTTCTTCTTCTTTTTTAAATGTTTTTGTTATCCCCTGTTGCATTTGTTTTCTCCGTTTAAAAAGTCTACTAAATTATATTGGATTAAATATTGTAGCTACTTGGAGTGTCTATGAAGGATGTATTGGTGAAGGTTCATGCATGAAAGTGTGCATATATTTTTTTTCCTTAACACTGAAAATAGAAAGATTAAGGTTAAGTTTGGTATAACATTTGTAAAAAAAAATTAAGTATTAGAAATAATCTTTAATTTAAATTAAATTTTGTGACAAAATTAGGTTAAAATTTTGATTTAATCAAAAGTTGAAAATTTTAAATTCTAACTTGTGAATTATAACTTATAGTACATTTTTTTCTTCAAAAGAGTTGATTTGAGTCATTTTTACCAAACTTGTTTCTATTTTAAGTCATTTTGTCATATATTATTTTTTAAAAACAACTATTTTCTATTTTAAGATTTAATTAGTGTGTGCAAATCTTATTTTGTTTACCTATATTATTATTGACTAAATCAAAGATGGGATAAATAAACAAGTATATTTTTGAAGCTATATTATCTTCAAATTACACAATGGGAGATAGTTTTATATATCCCATTACATGATAACTAAGAAAACTAAAATTATTAATACTTGAACCTTCACAAAAAAGAAGTTATCAAATACCTCTTGTGTCCTAATTTATGTTGGATATCCATATCCAATCTTGGACTCCATCTAGTTTTTTCATGAAAGTTTGGATGTTTTAAATGCTACTAATTTACTGTTCACTCTACATTGATGACACAAAAAATAAAAATGGAATATAAAAAGAATTGTTTAGGGTGTAGGGGATTTTTTTAGGTTTGTTATTAAAATCAAGTTAAATTTTAAAACTCTTAACTTGATTTTTTTATTCAAAAATAACTTAGATAATTAATAAAAATATGATTTGATTTTAAAATAAATCAAGAATTTTTTAAAAAAGAACAATATTAAAATAGTGACATATTAGATTGACTCAAACTTCATAATTTAACTCTTTAAACTCACAACCCTTATATAAAGTATTTTTTTTAAAAAGTTATTTTATATTTAATTATAAAATAACAAAAATAAAAACTAACAAAATTACACACCAATCAAATGCAAGGATTAGCCTGAATTAGGCTACAGACTCCATTTTACATTTCACTTTTATATAATTTAATTTGATATATTTACCATAATTTGAAAATCAATTTCATCTAAATTAGGCTATAGAAAGAATTAAAAAAAAAACTTCTGAAGTTGAAAAACTTGAAACGTTGAGGCACTAAAATTTCAGTGATTAACCTGCGAATAAAAACACACGTTGTATGAAACACAGCTCTCTTGTTTGTCTTGAAATATAGAAAACTAAATGAAAGGATTTCTCCCCGAGGTTGTCTCTCTTCACACTTTCTCCTCCCATTCTGGGGTGACTCAAAACATACATGCTATGGAAAAATCTTCCTGCAATTTTTAAAGGTCGAGCTGCCCAAAAAAACCTAACGTCATAGCACAACAATTGTATAGTTACAAAACGCAGAAACAGGAGGGAGGGAGGGTATGTAAATTGTGTATTTCTTAGAGCAAAACAAAAATGAAACGTCCAGTTCCTGAACCTTTCAACCTAGGAGCATCAATCCCATTTCAGTATATAACTTAAAATCTCAATACAAAACACATTTGGCCTGAGAGAAGACAGAAGAATATAAGAAACAATAAAAGCTCTGTCAAAGTATGTTTTTCATCGGCCCCAGTACTGAAAAAAGGATCCCTCCTGCTCTCAATTCCAGCATCCTCTCCTTTCTCTAGAACTTAACTGAACTTCGTGTTCCTTATTGTTTCAAGTGACCAAATACCTCCCGGCACCGCCAAAGAATGATAAGCTCTCATTATTTTTGAAATAACATGGGGTTCCATCTTCTGTGCTTAAAACAATGGGAAAGAAAGGGAGAGAATGGAATGGAGAGGAAGGATAAACAAAGGTATACAGATCTCACACTCAAGGGAATTTCTCCACAGTGAAAACCTATAGTAGAACTGTCAAGACTGCACAGCTAACCTCTGAAGATGCTCAAAGAAAACTTGAAGGCTCACATCATCTGTGAATATTATGTCCGACCCAGCAGCCATCTCATTGGCATTATTGTATGTAGCTGATGGGTTCAATTTTGCCAATAAGAACCTTGCCTGTTCAGTGTGACATGAGAAAAGGAAGAGAGTGAGTTTTATGAAATAACAAACCTTCCAGTGCACTAAATGCAGCAGTCCATTCAAGGCATCCAATATGAAGTTAACAAAACTACATATCACGGTATTTTATTGCTCTTTGGGCATTGAATTAATTTTTGAAGAAAAGGAGGGGGAGCAAGAAAAAACTAACCTGGGATCCATGCTGATCACATACAACCAATCTAGGAACAGGGAAACGATCATGAATGATCATTTGGGCATCTTCTTTGGGTGCTTGCAATAGTTGTGCAAATGCCTGCGGAGAAAGGAAGTGTTACAGTTACAATGAGTTAACAAAAGAAGGAACCGAAGACATTCCCATATCTGCACAGTACCTCCCACAGAACTGGCTTTAGGGCACTACTTAAGGAAAGAATAGCTAAAACAAGAGTTTTAGTACACTTCATAATTCTACTAAAAACCTGGGGGCATAAATAATTAACAATACATTATGAAAATCCATGCAAAATGCCACTTGTAACCCAACAGTTCTTGAATTCCTCTTGATTTCTTTAATTCAACAGTTCTGTAACTCAAAATTCAGGACCTCCTTACTAGAAGGCACCAATTAGACTGAAGGTCCACTGGTAAAATTCTAGCCATATTGAAATTGAACAATCCAATTTGATCAAAAAAGTTTTTGAAAAATAAAACTACCCAAGAAATTTAAAGGAAATATCAACATGATTACATCTGTGTTCATCACCCATGCACTCATAGAACACACATCTTGACATTTTCCTAGTTTTGCACATGATAAGTATGATGCCAAACAAAAGTAAATTTATGGAGGGATTCATATCCCAGCATCTTCTATACATCTAGCTAGTTTTAATTTCAAAACATCCTCTCTGAAATGAGAGGTTTAGTATATACAGGAGCAAGATTTTCATTATCATGTCAATAATTGACAGCAAAACTCACATCTGGGAGATCCTCAAGCAATGAACACTCATATAACTGTCAATGTCGCTCCTAAGGACTCAAAATCTCATAAGAGCCAAAGGGTAATCAAAATACCTGATGTATGGCTTACATGCCATTGCAGAATAAATAGCTTAGGGTTCTAAGTCCATCTCAAATTTAGGCCACTGTGAAGGTACCACAAAGCAACTAGCAGCATACCTGGTGCTCTGGCTGATTCTGGTAACCCAAGTTACGCCACTGAGCTATTGTCATTCCATGAAATATGACAACACTGAAGTATGAATCCAGTAAGAGAATACGATCAGCACCAATAGAAGCGACATCCAATAATGCAGGTTGAGGCAGTGAGTTGAATGAATATGATATGAGAGATGGTTGAATCATGACAGCTGCGTTGGTAATGTTTTCACGGTTTAACAACATGCGGAAATAAGCTGTCTCATCTGGGCTGTTATTGAAAACCTGATGCAATCAAATAAAGGAGCGTATAATAACCCTTAAAATGCACACATGTGAAAATACTTCAATTAAGCATAAAACAAAAATGAGAATCAGAATAGCAGATGGACTCAATGTCAATTAGTTACCTGTACAAATTGCGATCTTCGCAGATTAAACAGAAACTGAGGGAAGAAAGAGAAAAACGAGTTCAATGTAAAGGATGTTGGATCATCCTTCCGATATTCACCAAATCTGGAACAGACACGAATGAGATTTCGGTCTAACCACCTAGTGGCATCAAATCCTTCCTGTGACAGAAACCCCAGCAAGAGAGAGTTTGGAAATAAAATCTTAGGAGCTACATACAAAAAAATTGCAAAGGAATCAACAATGAATTGCTGCTTTTACAAAGTGGGACACAATTAGCGCCAAGAGAACTGTAAATAAAGGATGGTAGCAAAGATGGCATTACAAGAAAGCATCTGCTGAAACGAGGGCATATAACTATTGAAACAATAGGTAATCCTTGGGAAAAAATTCAAATACAAAACAAGTTACCTCCTTGTACTTATTTAGGCAGACATGGAACAGTAACAAACTGACAACAAACAGGATCAACAACATTACCATGGCCAATTGGATATTTAAGAAAAAGAAAAGTTTAGGTAAGAACAGCATATGCAGTAAATGAAAAACCAAATAAGAAATGTAAAACAAAGAAATTTTGGAAGTACCTCTGCCTCCATTTTCAGAGATGTTAATCTCGCCATTACCACAGCTGCAGTCTCTTGGTCAAAACCTTGAACTAATTCCTGCAAGTGTGGAAAAATTCATCCATATATGCACTAATTCCTCAGTTGATCCATTTTCAATAAACGGTGCAAGATACATGAAGAAACTTAGCATTTGAGAGACCAGACACCATACATCTAAAGATACAGGCTCTTGACAGAGGGAAACATTTTACAAATTCTAAAGGACTCAAAGGACTTCATAATCAAAGTTTAAATCTGCATCACCTGGATTCTATAGGGCATATCTAACTAAAGCACAGAAGCTGACAGATTGTATATCTAAACAAGACAACAAAATGGTACTCTTTTTATTTTCAATCAAGCAAACAAGGAGGCACCTCAACAACTGAACATAACCTCACACAACAAATCTGCCATATCTATAGAACATAACCAACCTCAGAGTTAGCAGCACTATCTACCCATCTTCTAGTGACGGTTGTAACCCGGAGCAACATAAGACCCTCGGGATTTTGATAACTGCAATAAAACAAAAATGTACACAGTATGTGATTACCAGATGGATGCTGTCAAAAAAAGAAGTGGGCATAGCATAGAGAAGAAAAGAAAGAAGACAGAGGACACTCTCCACCACATACCTTGTGAGAAACTGTAAGTATAACTGTGGATTCATAGCTCCAGGATTATTTGACTTTTCACTCGATGAAAGATCAAAGAAGACAGTCAGACAAGTACTCTTATCAAGGCCACACATCTTCCAAGCCATTGTATTCCCTTCACCAATGACAGTATCAGCAACACTAGGTCCTTTCTGCAAGGCTCTAGTAATAATTAGTATCAAAACCAATCTAGCTTTAATTTAATGGAGAGAAAAGAACAAAATCACATTTTTTGCTTGAATAAGATCCAAAAACAAAATAAAGCAAACAAAAAAAAAATCAATGGCTTTAGATGGTTCAACCTTCTCCATAGAGGTGCAAGGTCCAATAATCCCCTGAATTTTGATGTCCTTTGAACAGTTAATCTCAAGTGTTCCACTGCAAATATATAAGAGAAATCATATCACAGCCTAAACATAGTCCAGGAAATGAAAGAGTATATGCAGAAGCTGACTGACTAAGGGGAAAACAAAGCACGTTATGCATCTATCTGTTCAGACTTCAGAGTAAGCAAGATCAAACATCAATTCCATAACAACAACAATTTGTTTTACAATGATGACTCACTTAAAACAGAGGCCAAGAGAATGTTCTCCATTTTCAAATACACGCTTGAAGGAGTCCTTAAACACAGAATGTCCAAAACTTTCTGAGAGAACAACAAGACCACCAGTTCTTTCTACCGCAACTTTCATTTCTGCAACCCCAACCTGAGAAATGCAGCAGTCACAGGTCAAAATGATAAGTAAAGACACTGCCATATATGTCTTTTCTTTTTCGAAAATTAAAGAGCTTGTAGCTTCTTCTTTTCAATAAATCTTGCTTTGCATTTAATGTAAGCAGAGATGGATTCATTAAGAAAAAACTTGAATGAATGGGGAAAATGGGGAAAAACAATATTTGTAGCTTATCAATTGTTCTGATACGCACTCTCTTCCAGTTGTTGTATTTTTCTTCCACTGTAGGTTAGCGGGTCAACTTTACATTAGTGAGCAAAGAATTGTAGATGTCTTTATAAGATTTAAAGCATGAACAAGAAATACCTGATCCAAAGCAGATGCAAAAAGGTCCAAAACATGACCCTGACTGACAAGCTGCTTTGCAAGACTATCATAAAATTTGACTGCTTTCTTAAAATATGGTGCTGCATCCTTATCAAGATCCTTGTGGGAACGTACAGGATCAGACAAGTCTTTCGATATAATCTGCAGAACTTCAAAATGATCAGCATCTTCATAATCACCAAGAAATGAAGAAACAAAAACTAGCAAATTTCGATTTGAAAAATAAAACCCACATCTCAATAAGCTATTCTCACTTCAATCTAGCACCAAAAGATTGCTTCATAGATATAACACAGCATAGAAATGTATTGAGGCCAAACAAAGAACCTGGAATGGCATCTGATCTATGCATTTTAAAATGTCATGGGGAACATGGATTGTTCTTCCACGTGTAACAAAATCAATATGTAGGATAGCAAGTATAGCAACCACTAAATGTCAATCCAACACGGCATCCATAAGAGGTTTTAACTTTAGACCGTACAGTGTGATCCTATCAATAGTCATGAACACTGGGGAATGGGGGGACAAGGCAGAGAAAGAGAGAGCTAATAAGTTATGCAATCAAACCATGTGCTGGCGCCACCATCATCATTATAAATCTATCTTAGCTTGACTTATGATCCAACGTTAAGTGAATTACCACATAACAAAAAAACATCATGGAGAAGAAAAAAAAGCATCCTTCTTGGACATTAGGCAATAGATTTGATGTTAAAAAGGAGTTCCTTTTCCACACGAAAAAGAAACAAAAGAGAGCCATAACTCAATCTGAAAACATATCACCAATAAATAATGTGAAGCCATCAGGCAATGAGTGATGCACATTGATATTTGATTAGCATACATTGATCAGATTTAAGAATACCTTGAAAGCAATCAACTCAATGAAAATAATAAAAAATTGAAAGGAGGAGATGAGTATGACCAATGCATAATTACATAACCAACAAGCTAAATACAAACTAGATTAAATTAAGAAAAAAAAAAGGGAAAAGCAAAAGATCTAGATGAAGTTCAAAGGGCATTACCGTGCCTGGCCCTTCAGTGCAAGGACCACCAACTAAAGCTACAATTCTAGCTCCAGTACCAGGCAAACAAGCTCCAAGCAATCCAGCTGCAACACTCAATGCTACTCCAGTGCACCTTGAAGCCCGAGTTCCTGGTGCCACCGGCCATTGATCCGTTTGCAACTCATCCAAGAGCTAAAGATGACCAAAATAACCGTTTTTCCTCAATTAACAACACAAAATCTACATCTCGAATAAAAAAACAGACAGAAAAAACAAAAAAACAATTCCCAATTTTCCTTGATCAACAAACAAGTCACATCCCAAATCGTAAGCAAATCAAGCCCCAATTTTCCTAAAACTACAAACAATCAAAATATCAAATTAAAAACACTATCATAACGCACCGAATTGAGCGTAAATTCACAGTCAGATGCCGGCAATAAAAACCGGGTCACACCTGAATTCTGCACATGCATCCCCTTCTGCTGCTGATACCCACCAACACCAGCACCAGGAACATTCCTCCTGCCAGCAACACCAATACCTAACTGCTCCATAACCTGATCTTTACTAATCTCTTTAGTCCCTCTAAAAACATAAACTTTCGACATATCACTAAACCCCAATTCATGAACTTGCACTTGTTTCCCAAAAGACACAAAACCCACCATTGCATTCTCCGGTAACAACCCAATTGCCCTCTTAACCTCCGATTTCACATACTCAAATTCTTCCTCAATCATACAAGTATCCAAAACAAACACAAACGCAGACTTAGCATCAATTTCCCCAACTGGGTTATGATTCTTATCACCTAAAGTATACTCTATCGTCGTATACTGGCTATACAACTCAGCTGGGAGATTGGTCTCGGAGATCATGGAATAGTGGGGAGGAAAATGGTTGCGTTGGTAGCAGAAAGGACAGATCCAGATCTTAGCGGTGAAATCGACACGCGAGAAGCAATTCATGATGGATGTGCAGGTTTTGCAACGGAGAGGAGGGTAAGGGAGAGTAGGGATTTCTGAGTTTGGACGTATAGGGGAGATTGATGCGGCTAAAGGTATAACGCATTTGGATGCTTCGACTTTGGTTCTGGGCCAGTTGTTCCATGTCATACGGACTGAATCTATGCCTTCTGGATCTGTGTTTGGGATTTCTGACATGGTTGATGATGATAATTGAGGGGATAGAATTCTGGGGGGTTAGAATTCTGGGTGGCGACCCCGGAGCGCAGGAGGAGGGGGTCACCGGAGCGAGAGAGAGAGAGGGAGGGGGAGGTTTCGGGGAGAAGGAGAGAGGTTTGGCTATTGTTTGTTTGACGTTTCTTTTGTGTGTGTTTTATTTTGGGGGAAATTTTACAGTAAAATGTAAATAAAGTAGGATTAATTTTGATAGATTTTTAATTTATTACATCATAAATTAAAAAAAAAATTGTAAATATGTAAATTTTTGTTTGGATAATACATGCGTTTGGTTAGTTATATTCATAGATATATATATTTTTTAATAAAAGTATTTATTTTGTATAAAATTTTGAACATGTTTTTTAATAATATTTAATAAGTATTTGTGTAAAATTAGGATGATAATAAAATGATATATTACAGTGAAAAGATCATCATCATAGTGTTAATGTTAATAGCAATGATGGTGTTGAAGTGATGAGATAGTAGTTATGGTGAAAATTATGATAAAAATGATAATAATAGTGAATAACTGGGATGAAGTTGGTAATAAAAAGATAATAATAGTAAATTAATTGAAATAATTAGATAATATTATAAATTGATTATATTTTGTAAAATATTATATAAACTTTACAAAGTGAAAATATTTTTTTAATAAATAATCTAAAATAGATGTCCATATCAAATATTAAAATTTAAAATATTTTGGCCAAATCTAATGATAAAGTTGTACACGATCCTATAAAATTTGGCCAATTTCTTTTTATTATAAAAACTTTTTATTTAAGTTAATTAATCAAATTTGGAACCTTTTTCTTTGCTTATTTCAACCAAATCCCGCGAAAATAATAAATATTCTAAATTGGAATATGCTAATAAGTGAAATGCTCCTCAAACCAACTAAGATGAAAAGTTAAGATTTTTTTTTTCAGTCAAAACATAAAAATATTATAATTTTGTTGGTTCCATGTGAATGATTTTGTGAGGTTGTGTTCAAGATTGTTGAAGTGTTTTTTAGGTTGTGTTTGTTTTTAAAAAGTGGTTTTTTTTCAAAAAACAATTCTATATTTATTTGTTATTAGAAAAGTTAGTCAACGAAAAAAGTTTATAATGATTCTCAAATTTTTTATTGCCATATATTTTGTTTGAATCTTTTTTTTTTTCAAATTCATCCCTTAAAATTTGATTTTTATATTAACTTTAGTCCCTTATTTTTATGATTGTTATTTACTTTTCTCTTATCATTTTTTAAATTGAAATTTTTTATTTATCAAATTTGATCCTCATTCGTTTAATTGTTACTTATTTTATTTAAAATAATTTATGAAATATTTTAATTTCATCATCTTTCAATTTGTTTATCAGTTAGATTTGATCTCTATTATTTTTTTATTATTTATTTTATTTGAGATAATTTATGAAATTAGATTTTTTTCAATTCTATTCTCATTCAACTTTTTAATTTGTAAGATTTGTTTCTTATTATTTTAATAAACTTAAAAATACTTACTTTCTATAATACTACCAAATATCAAAAAATAATTTATTTTTTTAAAATTTATTTTCTAAAAATACTACTTTCTAAAAAAAACTATTTTCCTGCAAACAAACAGAAAGATATACTCTTTGTTCTTATTCTTCCACATTCTTGAGATGTACTATTTATTGCCTTCCAATTGATATGATTTGGTTTATTGACTTTCTCTTGGATTTTTTTTTTAATTTTATTAAATTTATTTTCTCCCATGAGTTATACCTATCTAAAAAAAAAAATCTTAAAAAAAAGAACAACAAAAGAGAAAAACTATGTTTTAATTTTGCCTGAAACTCTTTAAAAAGTTAAATACGATAAGGTACATTGAAAGAGAGAGTGTTTAAGGAGTGTCCTTCCATTCCTTTTCAAAATTTAATCATTCAAGACTATTAATTCATTTTTATTTAATTTTTTTTAAATAGCATTTGGTTCACGGAACAAAACATTATCAGGTGATTTTGTTTAGGATAATTCTCAATTATCATAGATAAAGTGTAAAATCTTGGGATTGAATAATAATATTTTTTTTTAACTTTAAAAGGTATAAATCAACTAATCAGATTTTTAATTTATTTTTTAGAAATTACTAGTTTGAGCTTTACAAACTTTATAATCACTAAAAATTTATATAATTATTAATTTTAAAACTCATAAAATTAGTTAATATATATATAAAACAACTAAATACCTATATTAAAATAAAAAAAAACTTTAAAGATTGAATTTGGTGAAGTGACTAACACTTGATGGGCTTAGAATGACTGGATTTAGTCGTTGGTCTCCTGAGTTGGTACGGTAACTTATTTGTTCACTTGCAGAAACAAAATCCCTATCAGAAAAAAAAAAATCCTCTGGTATTTAAATTAATTACAGTAAGTAGAGATGAGTGTGATGACCAAAAGAGTAACGCGAGAGGCTAGAAAAGTATGGGTGGAGGAGAACAGCAGGTGAAAAGCATATTTTGCTTTCAGCAGAATTCTACAAGGAATTAACTATTGAAAATTGAATGTTCAATCTATCATATTTAATTTAAGATATTTATAAACTTTTAATCACGTTTCGCTAACTTATCTGTAATGATTATGAGTATTTGAAAAATTGAGGTATTGGTTATTGTATGTTAATGTACCATTGACGGAGAGGATAGATAGTGTACGGAAGAGACAACGGGGGGAGATGATTATTTACAAGAGTGGAGGTGCCGTCGAGGAGACAAGTTAAAGGAGATGACCATCGCCAGATTGTGAGTGTTATATATATATATATTATTTTATTTATTAAAAGTAAAATAGTATTTTTAGTTTAATTTATATATAATTTTTTTATATTCAGATTAAAGCAATACTTCAAAATATTATGATTAATAAAAATCTTATTTTTTTATGTTCATATTTGTTTTTTTATTAATTTGAATAACTTTAACCATGATTACTTGAAAAATTAAATTTTTTATTATTATGTGTCATTGTACCATGGAGTGGAAAAAAATAGAAAAAAATAATTATTAATAAGAGAGGAGGTGTCATCAAACAAGTAAAGAAGATAATTATAAGTTAAATTATATGGCAAAAGTCTTGTTCATCAAAATTCATTCTACTTTGAATTAGAACAATGTTAACAAAAATCGTATTCATCAAGATTCATGACACTGTGGCAGTGTAGTAGCAAAGTTATCTTTGCCACAGAGAGTTGTAAAAACTGTCGAGGTAAAATAAGGTTGTTTTTTAATTGGGATGCATTTAGCATTAAAGGGATGGTTTGAAAGAAAACAGCCAATGTAAATTTTGGTAGGGTATGGTGGGACAACAAGCTCCAAGCTGCAGACCTGGTGTTGGGGCTGTCATGCCCTACCACATAGAGTTTCAAAGGCGTCGGGGCTGCATGCCCTGGGTGTTAGTGCCAGACCCGCGTGCCTGGTTGCAGACCCTGGTGAACGGGTCTGAAAACCACGCGCCTAGGGTTTGCAGACTCACACATACAACACACATGAGGTCTGCAGACCCACTTTACTTGGTCTGGACTCGAGACTAATGGATCTCGCAAACCCAATTCTCTTGAGTCCGGTTTCAGGATCCAAGGGTAATATGTCTTGCAGAGGAACTAATTCTCTTGGGTCCAACGTTAGAACCCAAGGTTCTAGAGTCTTCGGTTTCTAAATATTATTATTTGTATTATAAATATTATTATTTTTAATATAATTAAAAGTATTAATATTAAAAATAGTATTGTTTGTGTTACAATTATTATTATTATTATTAAAAATATTATTATTATGGGTAATGGATCCTACGGAAAATTCAATTCTCTTGGGTCCAGTAGAGAAGCCAAGGCTAATGGGTTCACCGTCCGAACCTAAAAGAATTGGGTCCTGCGTCAGGATCTAAGATGGATGGGTTATGCGGCAGGCTCAATTTTCATGGGTCTCGTGTCAGGGCTTAATTTTCTTGGGTCCTGCGTTAGGACTTAATGTTCTATAGTCTTAGGTTTCTAAATATTATTATTTGTATTATAAATATTGTTGTTTTCATTATAATTAAAAGTATTAATATTAAAAATAGTATTATTTATGTTATAAATATTATTATTTTCATTATAATTAAAAGTATTAATATTAAAAATAGTATTATTTGTTTTACAAATATTATTATTTTTATTATAATTAATAGTTTTAATATTAAAATTATTATTATTATTATTAAAAATATTATTATTTGTATTATAAATAATATTATTTGTATTATAATTAATATTATTAATAAAATAATTAATTAATTAAAAAATATTATTAATATTGAAAAACAACCATAATTGATTTGATGGATAAAATTAAAAATTATTATTATTGTTATTGTTATTGTTACTATTATTATTATCATTAAACACTATGGATTGCTATAGTGTTTCCTCACGTGATTTTTTTATTTTGTTTTGTTATAATTTTTTTTAAATTATCTTTATTGATTTTATTATTTTAATATTGAGCTGGTTGAGAATTGAGCTTTATAATTTTTTTCTTTACAACATTTGGATTGCTACAGTATTTCCCCACATGGTTTTTTATGACTTTTTCCAAAATTAGCTTTGTCGATTTTTTTTTTAAATTAAGCTGGTTGAGAATTACAATTATAATAAAGCTAAATCATGTGAGGAAAGTACTGTGACTTTCTTCACAAAACACCGTGAATTGCTATAGTGTTTCCCCAAATGGTTTTTTTTGTTATGATTTTTTTAAAATTATCTTTATTGATTTTATTTTTTTTAATATTGAGGTGGTTGAGAATTTAACTTTGTAATTTTATTTTTTTTACAATTAAAGCTAAATCATGTGATGAAAACATTATACCTTTTCTCACAAAACATTATGAATTGTTACAACTTATTTTATTTAATTTTTAAGTTTTTGATCATTAATATAATTTTTTTTTCATAAAATATTAAATATTAGCTTTATCATATTTTTAATTTTTATTAGTGTTGGATTGCAAATACAACATCATTAAGTATACATGGTAACCCTGCGTGCAGGCACTGAGTTGTAGCATGCCATCTGGTACTAACAATTCGTCGTAAGCGGAGGGTGATTAGCCGGAGAGGGTGACGAGAGGCCATTATTGGAGAGTAGGCGTTGTTCTAACAAAGAGAAGAACTCTGCATGGCTGTATGTGTCAATTGCTAGGCTTGGGAATTTAACCTCTATTTAAAAGAGTTCAAGATTATTGACGTTCTGTTTTTTTTCTCTAAACTTTTATAATTTTAATGCTTCAAAAAGAAATTCTAATTTATTTCTTATAGCTAGAAATTGCCTTTACCTTGGATTTAACTTGCATGCATCGCAAATAAATGCTCGGACGCTCAGAGAGAAAATGGAAGGAAACTCTCTCTATTACTCTTGAGCTTGCCTTGTTGCCGCAGCCACTACAACCCGTGCTTTGCAGCGGGCAAGATTTTATTTTTCAGTGAAAAAACGTTGTACAGATTACAAGTTTTCTGACATGTTTTTTTACATCTGAAAGAATTTCAAGTAAAAATAAAAAAAGTTTATTTATAAATATATTTAAATAAATTAAGTATTATGTGTGTTACTGATTTAAAAAAACATAATTGATAATTTAAAAAATTAAAAATTAAAAGATAAAAATGTATTTCATAATATTTAATCTATTAAATAGGCTTGATTTTGTTTTATAAATTTGTTAATTAGAATATTTATTTTTATAGGTTTAAATTGTCATAGAAACAGATACATACATTAAATTAATCGAATAAATTAAATAAAAATTTTAAAAATATTTTGTAAAAGTGTACATAATATAAATATTATCTATTTTTTGTATTTAAAACAAATCATCCAAAAAAATAAAGCAAGCCGCAAAAGAAACCTTGCACCAAAATGAAAAAACAAATAACTGTTATTTAAAAGAAATTTTTCAAGGAAGCCTTGTCTGTGAAACGTGTGTTCTGCAGGCGTAGATGGAAAGCATTAAATTGTTGAAGCTGATGAGTTTGCAAGGAAGGAAATATTGATGTAAGTGTGCAAGTAAGATAATAAGAAAGGAAGAATAAAGAAATAAACGAGAGAAAGATAATAAGAAAGGAAGAATAAAGAAATAAACGAGAGACTTTATGCTCAAATGGATCCATGCATAGAATTTATTTGATTGTTTTTCTATTTTCATTGGTTTAATCTTCCAAAGACAACACAGCATGCATGGATGGAGGAAATTGTTGAATCTTCACGAGCATTTGGCCATAGCTAAATCAATGGAAAAAACCATGGAACAGAAAGCCGAGAGTTAATAATGGAATAAAAAGAGGTGTATATGAATATTCATTAGAAAATGAGACAACATACTAATGTTTATATGGTAAGAGCTCTGGTATGTCTGGGTTGAAATACCAAAGAGAAGCTGTTGTGCCTGTTAAGTTTGCATTGCCTGAAAAGAGAAAAGAAGTGACAAAGTTATTTGCTATTTTTTTTTATGAAAAAAGGAATTAATAGAAACATATCCAATTCAATAAAGAATTAGAATGTTGCAGTGAAGTAGCCATATAGATCTATTATAGAAAACCTCAAAACTCAGTGGCCCGAAATCCTGAGAAAATAGCAATGACAGGAGACTCGACAGTGGTAAGGATAGAATCATCGAAGCTTTGAGCAACGTCACCCCATAAAGTAAACACGACGCTCCTCACCTCTTAAAAAAAGAATAAAATGGTTATAATGATTATGAAAGTATTGAACTCAGAAGGCAAAAAAAGGTTGCATGCTTAATATACCTTACATTCTAAAGAATGAATTCTCTTTTATCTTCAAGTGATTGACCTAGCTCGAACAAAAACTTTCTCGATTAGTTGTGTTCCTTTAAGTCTCCCGAGTATATCGATGAAGTTTTTTTGCAACTATTATAAGCTGGGAGTACATGAGTGTTTGAATTATTGTACATGTCAAAATTATTTTGAAGGAATACCTGTAGGCACTTGTGATCCTTGTCCTCTGGTCAGGACATGCGCAAAATCAATGGGATTGTACGTAGCAGCATGGAACAGCAGGTGTTAGAGAATTAAGGTGACTAATTTTGACATCTGCCATAAAGTCGATATTCATTTCATTGTCAATTACAGTGTTGATGAGACGATTCTCATGTGTAAAAGTTCTTATCTCAAGGCAATCACCCTCATTTATATTTGAACTGAAGTAAGCTGAATCTTTTTTTTTTTTAATTATTAATATAGATATTTGGATGAGCTTTTGCTTACCTCAACTAAATCTTGAAAATAAAAAATTATTGATGGTTAAATAAATTTAAGAAACATGAAGAGAAAGGCAAGGATTGTTAGAGAATCTTGAAAATGAGAAATGGCAAATCCTTGTGTCCGATTTGATGAATCAATCAAAATTTTTTTGCAAGTATATGCAACAATAGAAATTGATGTCGTGATGGAGAGTTGAGCATTCAACAACTGTATGTGTTGATAGAGTTCGTACGAATATCAAACCAATCCCTATGGTCTCTTTGCTAGTTTCTTTAGAGAGCAAGACTTAACAGATTTTTATTAGCTATGCAAGAAGACTACCATGTAAGGAAAGAAATTAATAGAGAGCAAGTTCGTACGAATATCAAACTAATTATTTTTTTTTTAAAAAAAGAAATTAACACATGGGGTGTCAAAGGCAAACTTTTAAAGAAGCGATCGATAGCAAAGAAAACCAATAAAAAATTGTAATCATATAATGTATCATAGAGAGTTTATATGTGGACTTACAAGAAATAAAGATATAAATTGTTATAATCAGGATTAAATATATTTTTTCCAATGAATAAAATAAGCATTATTTGTTACAAAAAGATTTTTGTATAGCATCGTTTAAAAATTATAAACTAAGTATTTTAATAGAATTGGAGCTGAAAAAAATATGATAATCACCTTGAGTAATATTAAGGATGAAATGATTGATTGTTTAAGTTAGAACCCGTAGTTGCTAATATGATAATCATTAAAAGTTTATATAATTGTTAACTTCAAGATCCATGAAATTAGTTAAGATATACGTAAACTAACCGGACACCCACGTTAATAATAATAATAAAAAAAATAAAATGATTGATTTCAGTAAATGTAATGTTTTTTTATGTTACTGTAAAATAGTTTGTTTTTTTATGTTACTGTAAAATAGTTTGGGTCAAGATGAGTTCTTTTAATATTTGGATAAATGGCTGAAACCATAAATGCAATTAGACTACCTAAATGATCAAGCTGAAGAAGTTGTGGGATTTTGATAAAAAACTACATCTTCATCATCAGGAATTGGAAAATCACATATTTTCCATCACCAATCAGTAGTATCCATTGAGCAAATTAGTCGAGCTATTCTTTTTCCAAAGGATATTCAGCCCATGAGCTGATCATAATCACATATTTTCTTTAAGCAGGAGAATTGTAAAACTTAGCCAAAGTACTGGTGAGCTGTTTAAAGCAGCATTTGTAATATTTTC
The DNA here is from genome assembly GCF_951802175.1 of Populus nigra. Taxonomy (NCBI): domain Eukaryota; kingdom Viridiplantae; phylum Streptophyta; class Magnoliopsida; order Malpighiales; family Salicaceae; genus Populus; species Populus nigra. The sequence goes on from NC_084852.1 coordinate 18,845,415, forward strand.
TTCTGTTCCCCTTGGGATGACAGGAAGGATCTGGTGAAAATTTTAAACCTTGAATGCGTTGTACGCCCACCAGGAAGTAAAAGAGAAGCAACGCCAGATGACGCAACAACAATTTATGATCTTTAAGTTCTGTCATATCATAGTTAAGCTCCTCTCTTAGAAGCTTTTTTGTAATCTCATTCATTAAAAAACCATTTGGCATCAGCAATTTATGATCTTTAAGAGATGTTGTAGAGGCATTAAAAAGTTGTTCAAGTTCATACAACATATAATTCATAAGTTCTTCATTGAATAACCGAGGAATTGGCATTGAAAGGGAGGATCTTAGCTGGTATTCAATATCATCATGCATCAAATGCCAAACTTGATCATGAAGACATTTTGGGTTAGCAACTTTGACAAAAAAGGATGATGCTAACAAAATATTATCTAAGTTGTGGAGATGAAGCTGTCACACCAACCTCAAAAAAAGTCGTAATCCATCCTTTGTCGTCTCCTAGAAGACCTAAAGCTTTACAGGCAAGTCGGAAGGTCGGATAAATAGTTCCAAAACTTGTATGAAGGTCTTCAAAGCTTATTGCTCTCTTAACATGATTTAACATCAATCTAACAAAATAAATCTAACAAAATATAAAACGTTTTAGTTTTATTATTTATTTTTAAGAGTGTTTTTCATGGAAAATGATAAGATAACAATAGCATTCAATTATTAAAGTTGTTCAATTGGATCTTTCCATGGCTCCTTATTGGTTGGACCAATGCCTCTGTACAAGGGTGAAATTTTTATTAGGCTACTGCATATGTTTTGCAATGCCTAACATTGTTTTTATTTCTTCTTAATTATAATCAAAGGCCTATTTAGTTGATGCACAGTAAAAAAACAAATAATTTTCATTACATAATAATAAAATAAAATTATTATATCTTGAATTTGTTTGCTTTAAGTTAGTGGGTGGATTATATGTTGGGTTGAGACGACTTCAACATAGCTTCTCCGCCATTTCTTTTTCATTTCATACATTTTCATCCCTGTAAATTTAAAATGTTTCACTTCGGACATTGAAGTTTAAAATTACTTCATTAATTCAACCTTAAAGTTAAAGCTAATTCCATGCCAGATAAATTAGATGGGACCAAATGTACGATGGTTGATGAAGAAAAGATGAGAAATTAAAGATTGAAGTTAATTTGTGTTTTTAATTGTTCAAGTCTCAACTATTCTTAGATAGGATCAAATGTATGAGAATCTAATTTGATTGAAAACGTTCTTGTGAAATCTTTTTTTTTTTTTTTATGATGTGTTTTGTAATTGTTCCATCTCTTCGACATCCACAGGTTCCTGTGTTATCAGAACCGTTGGTCGCATGGATAACGTAAGGGATAACTCTAACTGTTCATCCATCATTGTTGAATTCCATTACGTGCTCCTCAGTCTTTCTCATCTCTCTAATTTTTCAACTGTCTCCTATGTTTCAACTGTTTTCGGTTCTTCTATCTTGAGATGCTAACCAAACACTTTAGATATACAGTTGTTATCGTGGGTTTCTTCCAATTATTCAATGCCCGATGGATCAGGAGTCACAGGTCCACCAGTGATTTGCAATGATAAAGCCAACGAAAGGTGTAACTCATTTATAGATAGGCCTTGGCTACTACCAGTAAATCTAAACTTCTGATGCTTGTTGCCGGAAGAAGAAGGATCATGATCTTCACACTCCTCCAGTTTTCTCTTCCTCCTCAAAAAACCATTTAAGCCGTTGAAAGAGTCTTGGTGAATCAGTTGAAACATTGGAGAAGAATGGGGCACAGTTGGGACCTCACTGGAGTCTAAGCGGAGAGGTTGGTGCTGCCATTGAAGTGATGATTGCTGGTATTCCTCGAACTCCCCACCATCACTGCAGCTTCGCATTAGATCTAGTGATAGTGAAGTACACGTCTCTGAGAAGTTGATACTTTCGTTGTATGTACTCAAAGAGGTGTCATGATCATCTTCATTCCCATAAATCAGGCTTGGAAAATTCACCTTCTCACCATTCTTGTACACAAGATGAACCCCACACCCTTTAAGGGTTGCATTCATTGGCGCTCCAAGGATTCTAAATGAAACCTCAAATCGGCTCCAGTCATTCTGCAATGAATTAAATCCCTGGATCATACGACATGGAAGATAGTAGAGCCACATGTGATCTGACTCCAACGAAAAGAACTGTCTCGAAAAAGAAATTACGGTCTGACCATTGATGAAAACTTCACGGGAAATATTCGCAGTCACATCATCCTCTAAACTTAAAATGGTGCAGAGAACCACAGCTATTATTTCCCCATACATATGTGAAGGAACTAAGAATGACAAGTAACTTTCATCACTGCAATAGCTCATCCAATCTGGAATCTCACTTCCAGGAAGAAATACTTCAATTCTGAAGTTCTCACAGAATCCATCACTATTTGCATCAAGAACATCACCGTCCTGAAAAAGTGGGTTACGTAAATACTTGCTGCTAGACAGACACACATGCATATACAGATCAGAAAGTATGTGGATGGGGAGACAAACCTCATCATGTGAAGTATTCGCCAATGCTATACTTGTCAAACTACTTAATGGATTCTCAGCAAGTTTATGGCAGTTGGAGAAATCGAGATCATGAAGCCTTTTTAATCTCTCAGCTTTACTAATCTTGAAAACCCTTGTTAATTGTGAAAATCTTTCCAGTGATATGCAATCTCGGGCACCAATACACTTGATACTTGGTGGAAGCTGTGGAATTTCTCGAAGCCATTTGCAGTTCACCAATTTAAGGCGTCTCAATTTCTTGAAACTGCAGATGCTTGTTGGAAGCCTAAAAAAACTGTTTCCTGATAGATCTAAATCCTTCAACATGGAAAAGCAATCAGGATTCATGAGGAAATCAACTTCTAACAAATTGCAGTTCTTTAGATCTAGACATGTTAGCCTTGGAAACCACTTTGAGCCATAATTTAACTTCAAGGACACCATGGAAAAGATTGGCTGTCTTTCGTTCCCCACATTCTCTGGAAAAGTCTTAAGATTTGAGCACCCTTCAAGAAGCAGATGCTCAAGATGCTGCAACATATAAATGCTACTTGGAATGCTAGAAAGGTTTCTGCAAAATGATAGAGTTAGAACTTGAAGCCCAACAAGATTTTCAATTGATGAAGGAAGCTCTTCTATAGCAGTCTCATTCAAACAAACTCTCTCTACACTTGTCATTCTGTCCTCAATGTTTGGGAACTTCTCAAGTTTTGAGCAACCAGTAAGGAGAAGTGTCTGTAAAGATCTTAATCTGAGGCTACTTGAAAGACTCTTTAGGTTTGAACAGAATTCAAGGCTCAAGAAAGCAAGTTTGTCAAGGCATCCAATGGAGTTATGGATCTGAACTAAACTCGTACAACCTTCAAGATTCAATCTCTCAAGATTTGGGATGGTTGAGAAGTCAGGTGTTTCTGTCAAAAATTCACAATCCCGGAAATCAATATGCTTTAAATAACTGTAATCCTGTACAACAGATAAATAGAGAGGAGAGAATAGAAAAAAATAAAAAAACGAATTAGCATCCAGGAGATCCCATGGCAATATCCCACAACAAAATCTTAGTCATTATTATACCTTGAGCATGAAGCCTTCCCCTAACTGTCTGATGCAACTGCGTTGCATGTTAAGTACAACGAGTTTCCTAGCATGAAACGTTGATGGCATTGACTCTATGGGACATTCAGGCCATTCAAGCCACCTTAACTCATTGGGTAGATTTTCCAGGACTCCGAAAACGTGTACATTATGGACAATAAGTATCCTAAGCCTTTTCATCTTTGTGAAAGTATCAGCACTCAAGCACAACTTTTCTGCTCTAGGCAAGTCTAGAATTATGCCTTCAATTTCACATGATCCCTACCAAACCAAGTTTAGAACGTCATTGAATTGAATAATAAGGAAAACTTACAGTTCAAGAGGAACTAAAGGTTTTAATTTGTATTCAATGCCATGGTTAGGAAAAGAAGAAGAAACAAGAATACTTCTTACGATATTTTCTGTCAGCACATGGAGAACATCCTCATGAAACCAGAGCCTGCTGCGTCTTCCAGGTATATTAGGAGATTCTTGGTGAACAATTTGCCTACCCATTGATTGAAGCAATTCGTGCATCTGGATCTTATTGTTTTCAATATATATCAAAGACTTCTCTATGAGAACCTGTATGCCAATATCAGGGTTGACATCACAAGCATCTAGTATTTTTATCACATAATCTTTTTCTTGCCCTTTAAAGAAGCATGCAATGTCCAGAAAAATGGTCTTCTCATGATACTCAAGTCCATCAAAACTTATTTTAAGAACTTCGTAAATTTGTTTATTGGGAATTCTTTTTAATCTATCCAATTCACTTTCCCATTCACGTATGCTTCTTCCATACAGAAAAGAGCCCAACACGACAAGAGCCAACAGAAGGCCCTGGGCGTATCTCACTGCCCGAAGTGAAACCTCCAAATGATCTTCAGAAGGATGAGGATTCCTAAAGGCATTCCAAGAAAAAAGCATAAGAGCATCATCAGGACATAATTCCTTCACCTTATATAATCTTTCCACTCCATGAGCAACTAGCAGATGTTCATCTCTAGTTGTTATAATAATTCTACTTCCCAAGCCAAACCAGTCAGGCTCTCCAGCTAATTGCTTAAGTTGGTCTAAATTATCCACATCATCAATGACAATAAGCACCTTTTTATTGCGAAGCCTATCCCTTATCACATTAATTCCTCTATCAACACTTCCCAGGACTAAATTTTTATCCCCTAGGATCTCATAAAGAAGTGTCTCTTGTAGACGAAGAAGACCATATTGCTTTGAGATTTCTCTGACACTTGAAAGGAAACAGCTGCCTTCAAATTGATTAGCAATTAAGTTGTAAACAGCTTTCGAAATGGTTGTCTTTCCAACTCCACCAATTCCACAGAGTCCTACCATCCAAACACCATCTGACCTGGTATTCAGCATATGATTTATTTCTTCAATATGTTTATTCAATCCAACTTGGTATGCAGCAATGTGCAAGGATGTGTGATTCAATTGTGACAACACCTTTTCAACAATTCTCCAAATAAATTTAGCCTCATTCCTGAAAGTTGTGAGGCAAAAGAAGAATTTAATAAAGCAGGGCAAAGCCAAAAAATAAATTAAAAAAATGTGATTTCCTGAATCCTATTTCGTTGTTTCTACACATTCTAATGACTCTGTCAGAGGTTGCTTACTCCAATTTGCAACGTTTGTTTTTCAATTCCTTGCATACTATTTACTCGCAGACTCTATCTACTTAGATAACAACATTTGTGCATCTTTAACATAGCATTTATAGGTCTTTCATTGATTGCTTGAAAAGCTGATTTCACAAAAAAAAAAAAAAAAAAAAAACTATTTACAATAATATTAGGCTCAATGGCCTGTTCCATAATTAAGAATATACATCTTTACTAATTCGATAGTTTTGGGGGGAAATGTAAACTTAAAACCTCTATGTATAATGAAACTACAGCTACCATTTACACCATGTAATTTGTAAATAATAAAGACTATTTTAAAAAGCTTTATCTCACATTAAAAAAATATAATTTCTTGTGAACATAAAATATATATAGGACTTTCTATCCCACATTAAAAAAATAAAATTTTTATCTAATGTTTATACAGTGAACCATAAAATTTGATAATAACTAACAAGAAAAGGATAGTGAGAAATTACATGTTTAAGGTTGAACCAAACCGAGCAAGAAAAAAATCTTTGATTGTCTCTTTTTGCGTTGCGTGTGAAGCAACACTTACACTTTTTAAACCTTTTGTTTTCGGCATTAATTTTCTAACAATCATAACATCCTAATAGCTCTTTTATTTTAAATTTTTTTTAATAACTACAACTCTTTAATTTTCTAATGGCTTTCTTTTTTTGAATTGTTGAAATAGCTCTTTAATTTTTTAATTTATTTTCTACCTAATTGTTACATATTAACAACCTGTATATACCTTGCACTTTTATAATCAAACAGTGCCGAAAACCATAGCAGTTCCTTGTATTTACAATATTTGTTGTCATTTCTTTTCGTTCTTGGTCTGATTGTTTCTGTTACTTTTATTGTAGAGAAGGAACTTGTTAAATTCTAAAGAATAGTTTTTTTTTTTATTTTTTTGAATTGTTGTAATAGCTTTTTAATTCTCTAATTTATTTTCTACCTAACTGTTACATATTAACAACCTATATATACCTTACACTCTCATAATCAACCAGTGCCGAAACCATATTAGTTCCTTGTGTTTACAATATTTGATTTCATTTCTTTTCATTCTTGGTCTGGTTGTTTCTGTGACTTTTGTTACAGAGAAGAAACTTGTTAAATCCCAAAGAATAGCATTTTATTGAGAAAATATTCTTAAAAACAATATTTATACACGTTTTAAGTTTTATTTTATTTTTGTTCTTCGTCGTATTTTACTACAACACCGTGTCTTAACAACTGAAGAAGAAAGTCCAAACAATTTACAATCATACAATGTTCATAAGAAAAAACAGAAAATGTCAAATGAACCTAAGATGAAACTAAAATCTCCAAATTGAATTCTTGCATTATGGGGCTAAATGGCAACTGACTTATCTGTCACAAATCTTATCTTAAAAAACCATCATTAGTTTTCTAGTATTTTCGCCAACGTTGTTGTATCAGGCATGTTACAAAGCAAACTAGAACCACCAGCTGCAGCTGCAGCTGCTAAATCATTCAATTCACTCTAGCTGTTTAGCTTTGGGAATTCCAAACTTCCTAAGTAGGAGATGTATTGCAAACCTAAACAAAAAGTTAAAAAAAAAGAAGTAAACAACAAGCGTGAGGAGTAACAATAATTTACCCATTGTTTAAATGCCATCCAGACAATTGAGCTGCTTTTGTCAGAGCTTCCCTCCATTTCTGCACCCTCTCTGTATCAATCCCCCAATACGTTTCATGGAAAAGCAAGGCCTCTCCGAAACTTCCATTTTGTTCTTCGACATCTGAAGGATCCACATTATAAAACACAGGAAAAACAACTTGCCCCTTTGATTCTTTACATTCAAGTATCTTCACCAGCTCATCCAAACAATAAATAGACCTTGCATAGTTTTCAGAGAATATTAGAAGAGAAATCCTTGAGTCTTCAATAACCCGGTCGAGTTTAGAAGTAATGTGTTCTCCCCTCTCAAGCTTGTCATCAATGAAAGCATTGATTCCTTTGTTGCACAGAGCATGATATAGATGGGCTGTAAAAGTATTACGGGTCTCTTGGCCTCTGAAACTCAAGAAAACATCATACTTCCAACAATTAGATGAAGAAACCATTTTCTTCCAAAATTTTGATAATTTACACAAGGACACTCTTTTTTTCTTGTCCTAATATACATCAACAAAGGAAAGCTAAAACAATTATAATCTGGACAAAGAGATAACGTTTTGATCCTTCTCAGAAGTTCAGTAACGATAAGGTAATGTTGACAAAGTAGTGGAGGGAAGAAGATAGGTCGAATATGGATGTTGTCTAATAATAATGACCGGAAGTTGTCTAATTCATCAGTTAAATGTCATCCGAAGACTATTCCTGTGCTTCTAGAACAGTTCAAGTAGTGATATTGATGTTTTGTATTTGAAAATATATTAAAATAAATTTTATTAATATTTTAAAATTACTTTTAATATAATTATTAAAATAATTTAAAAATATACAAATAAAAATTCAATTTTTTTTATAAAACACGGATATACCAAACGGTTCCTAGACACAGAACTGGCAAGGCATATAATCGTCTCAAAGTCAAGACGCACGGGGTAGTTAAGAAAAGGAGAGGATGTTTAAAGGTTATTATTACCTGTAAGGCTAAATAAACTATTAAAGTAGTATTAATTTTGCATTTAATTTTTTTTTACATAAATTTTATTTTTTCTTAGAATCCCTTAAATCTTGACTTGAGTTGAATTTACTGTGCTTTTTTTTTTTATTTTGTATTTATATGACACGCACACAAGTCATGGTCATAAATATTAAACCCCAACTTAAGAATGGGCTTGATATAAAATTTAGGTTACAAATTTATTGAGTTATTTAAATTAAAAATAAAATAAAATAATATCAATTTCAAAATAAACAAACTTTGAGTAGATCAACCAAATTATAGATTAATCCAAGTTTTAATTATATTAATTTTTTTTTTTATTTTTGATAAAATCCAAGTCATCTAAGATTTCAAATAAACTCGCTAGTGCAATTTGGGTTTCTTCAACGGTAGCCATGGGCTCCAGTTCATATAAAAAAGAAGAGAAGAAAACAAAGGGATGGGTCCGGTGATGCGGCAATGCTTTGGAAATGGAAAAGGAACGTTCAGCTACTTTTCCCAGCTAAACTGTATCCAGGGGGGATTCAACATGAGATTAAAAAATAGTGATGGATTATTGGAAGTAATTATTACATAATAGTTTCAACTTTTAAAGGATATAAAAGTTCGTTTTTAAGTGTTTTTTATGTGATAATAAATTAAAAGATTAAATGTTATCGAAAAGAGAGAAAATAATTAAATTATTAGTGGTAAGTGGTAAGAGAGAAATAAAAAAAATATTTAATATATATTTTAAGACAAAAGAGGTCATTGATTAAAATTTGAGGGTAAATTTTAAATTCTAAAAACACCAATTTACATAATAAGCATTACCCTTCTTAAAATTTGACCCTTTCCCCAAAAAATAAATATATTCATAAATATAACAAACAAACATAATTTTGTAAGGGTATATTCTAAGTGTCATTAACACCATGCCAAACATAACCTTACAGACTAAATTTTATTTTTACCCTTATAATTCATCGATGTTCCCCTTTCACCTTCATAATTTAAAATTTCCTAAAATTGCCTTTATTATATATGAAAAGTTTAAAAAATACTCTTAGCTATACTCTCTCCCTCTTTTAGTTTAAAAATTCCTAATATTCCCCTTTCATCTTCAAATACAAGCGATTAAAATCAATAAATTTTGATCTCATGTAGTATAATGGTTTGGACTTTGCAAAAAAATACATTTCATGAGTCCATGAACAACAAATTCACTACAAACCATTATGCATACATTTAAAATACTCGGCTCAAGAGTCATGGTATGAGGGTGACTGTTCATCTTTCTATCCATACACTTTGATTTAAAATTTGGCCACCTCAATGAAGGAATTGCTTGAGTCAATTGTCATTCTATAAATAAAATGTCAAAATGTTGTTTTAAATAAATATCAAATCATTTCTAAAATAAAAAAGCAAGTTCAATTTTTTCAACATTTCATTAGGGGAAAAGATTTTGGTAAAAGAAATTAATTGAGTTTATGAGATCATGTAGGGCTTCAAATGTGTATTTGTGAGTTCTTATAGGGAACCTTTTTCAAGATTTATGAAAATAAATAATGTTTGATTGTAAATCAAAGAAAAAGACACAATTGAAAGATAAACTCATTATTTCATTGAAACGTAAAAAAAAAAAAAAGGTTCAATAACAAAGATCGTATGCCAACATCTTGAGCTATGATTGCTAGCAATGTAATACATGAAAAGGCTAAACACTTAGCAACCATTGATTGGAATTTTCCAATCGTTCCTCTCCATCGAACTCATCAATAGAGGTGTCATTTTAATAGTCAATTGAGGTCATTTATAGACCATTCTTTGGCTTAATGACACTTTAGCTTTATCTTTAAGAAAGTTGATTTCTGGGAATCGGTATGGAGAAGTTAGCTATAGAAGGGGTAAGTGTTTTTGTTTTGGTAGTTTTCTCTTGCCTTTGTAACCACCTTCGATATCGTGAACCTTATTTCCTTCTTTTTTTCCAGTGAAACCTTTCTCCTCAGTCGAGTTAGCAATCTTACCTAACTCGATAGCCTTCCCAATCCTCTTAGTTATAACAACCAGGTTAGTGAAATGTTATGTCGAGCTTCTAACCAAATATTCAAAGTAAGGGGCCTTAAAAGTGGTTGAAAATAAACTGATCATCTATTTTTCTAACAAATAATGATTAACATGTGCAGCTACCTCACGCTATTTTTAGGCGTATTCCCTTATGGACTCTTTGTTATCCTTCTTCATAGCTTACAAGCTTAACTTATCAGAGGTCATGTCTGTAATGAGCTTATATTACCTAATGAAGGCATCAACAAATCCTTCCACTTTTTTCACCTTGGTATTATCCACCCACATATACCAAGTGAGGGTAGCATCACTCAAGCTGTTTTGAAAGAAGTGAATCAACAGTTTCTCATCATAAATCACCTCAGTCATTTTGTTGCAGTATGCTTTGAGATGAGTTATAGGGCATTGAGTTCCAGTATATTTGATAAATTCTAGCACTCTAAACTTTTTGGGAATGACCACGTTGGGCATCAAACACATCTTAGTAGCTTTTATAGGATCATCAAGGTTAGTTCCTTTAATTGCCCTCATCCTTTCCTCTAAGGCTGCCAAATTTTCCAGACCATTTTCTTTTACCATCTTATTCTTTTGAGATTTCTTCACTGTAAAGTCCATGATAGATGACAATCTTATGGGATATGCTAGTTGAGCAAATTAGAAATACATAGCCTGTTGAGATTCAGGTGGCACCTCATTTGCCCATAAATTCTATGGATTGAAAGGAGTTGTAGGCATCTATAGAGGCTGAGTTGTAAATGTTGCTTCTCCGAATTTAGATCTCCAGGCTTGTTCAAGTAGACTAGTAAGCCTTGTAACTTCTTCTCTAAGACTTTCCAACTTTTTTTGGTGTTAGGCTTCCAACTAGGCTCTTTTTTCGGTGTTGGGCTTCCAACTAGGCTTTTTTTTCATCTTTCATTTGTCTTTTTCTCAGTCAAGTGTTATAGGTGCATTTTAATGAGGAACCTATATTTCAACCTGCTAAATGAAAATCATGCAATTATGCAAAAGTGATGATGTTATCAAAAAGAAAAATACATATTTAATGTGGACTCGTGTTTCACGGGGTGGCAACAATAATTATTCATGGATTTTAAGAACCTGATATCATTATCATGCCAACAGGGGGGGTCCTTGTCTAGTCTTGTCTAAGTTTGAGCTTTTGGTAAACTTTCGACTTTCAATTCAAGACAGTTTCCTTTTGTCAACTGTAACAACTCAAACCTTTGTAAAATTCCTATGTGACGACCATTTGTCACCCAATGGTCTTAGAATTCAAGATGCCACATGTTGGGCTTGCCATAGTGACATTACATAAGGAACAACCTAAAAGGTAGGTTCCGGCCATTAAGTGCATGTGGTAAGTTGCTATATAGTCTTAAAAGGAACTTTCACATGCTTAGTGATCGTCCTCGAGAGGTCAATATCAGGTTTACAAGCAGTGTAAAGATAGAGGCCCTGAGTGGTATCAAATTGGTGTATCGACCATTATCGAGTAAACAATCAAGTGAGAGTTGGATAGTTTCACAAGTCTTACTAGGCCTAAAGTCATTAAGGTACCGTTACTTCTCCACATATCCTAAATTTTAAAGTATATGCTCTTAAAGTGATGCATGATAATAGGGATGTGTAGTAAAGTTGTAAAAAGTGATAACCAAATAAACACAGTATAAAAAACATTATAGCAATTGACAAACAAAAGGCAAAGCTTAGTCCAATAACAGTCCCTAGTGGAGTCGCTATTTTATCGCACCGACATCGCGACAACCTTTAAAAATTCTCATGGAAAAAGAACAAATATCTGACATCTTGTTCTTAGAGGAAAACAAGGTCTGGTATAAGAAGTTGCCACTTAATATTATGGTACGAGACTGGTTACACGAAAGGAAAGATATTATCATCCTTTAAGCGTCCCACCTGAGGTAGCCTATATTGCTGGTTTTACCTTAAATTGCTAAGGGTTTGTTTTATTTTGTTTTTGATGGTCCACTTATAATATACATGACTTTGATGCTAGTGAATATTTGACTATGAATATTTTTAACTCTGATGTTGGTAAATATTACGTAATATAAAAAGTATAGTATTCCTGACTTTGACATCAGTTAATAAATCAGTAAAAATTGGATTGAAAGCAAAACCTATTTTTATTATTTTTTTAGAAAAAAAGATAGATATGTATTATATACTAGATTTGTATTTTACAGTAAAAGTCTACAACCCAAATATAAAGTAAAATCAACAAAGAAAAGGTATGAGGAACCCACAAATAAATAAAAAAGGATCCCCAAATTTTTTTAGAATTTTCAGATATCTAAAAAAGCTTATTTGATGATATATATATATATATATATATATATATATATATATATATATATATATATATATATAAAGAGATTAAAGGGAAAGAGTTTAAGGGTGTGTTTTGCCAAACACACCATTAGTCCAAATAAAATTGGGTTGGCTGAGCCTGAAATACAGACCCAACTTGATTCAATAATTTTTGTTTTTTTTATGGACTGAATCTAGCCCCAACCGTGCATGCTAGGCATAATCCAGCTGGCCTTGCTTGGTCACTGGCTGGCCTAATGACCAAGTCGGCCACTATCAGCAGACGTGCGTGAATTGTTCACGCATGCTAGCTACAGGAATAAGGTAATTAAAATGAAAATAGGGGGGGCACGAAAGGCTTACTTGCTTCAGTTGTTGTTGGAGACGAAGACTTGAAGTGATGCTGCTTTGGACAACGCACCCTCCACTTCTTCTTTTTATCTGGCTTACTTCTTCTCTAGTCTTTCTCTAGTTTTTTTTTCTTTGCTTTCTGGGTTCCCCCTTTTTCTGCCTCTCCCTTGTTCTCTCTGTATTTTTTTTAATTTTTCTGTCGTCTTGTGTGTTTGTTGTATTGAGTCTATGATCTGGTGTGAAGGAAAACAGGAATTCCCTTGCTGGAGTTCTGAAGGAAAGCCAACAATTTCTCTAGCTTCTTTTTTCTTTGTTTCATGTTCTCCTAAGTTCTTTGTTCTTCTTTCTCTCTCTCTCTCTCTGTTTTCCCCCCTTTTGATGGTGGCTCTTTATCTAGCTTTTATAGGGGGCAAACTCCTGATTATGCCTGGCAGACCTGTGTTATCTCTCTTGAGGATGAGGAAAAGCACGACTTGGAAGTGTCAATGTTTTACTGGATAAAATACCAACAATCCTGTCATTATTGGATTGTCGACGGTCGGTTTCCATGACGTTAAATGGTGTAAGGGGGATTGGAACAGAAATGGGATTTATGGTAGACAACCCGATCCACAATGTGGCTTGGTTTTGGTTACGTTGGATGGATCTAAGAAAGACCATTGTTTTTCTTTTGTTTAATCAGCTTTCTCTATTCCAAATGAGGAAGAGGATGAACAATCCTTCCTGGAATGACGTCATTTCATCGGCTGAACTGGGCATTTTCAATTTGCCCGCTAAAGTTCTGATGTTTTGCAATCAAGTCCTTGCTTTTGATAATCTTATTTTTTTTAATTTCACCCCTGGATCAATTACAATTAGGCCCATGGGTTTCAGCGTCATTTACAAAATAAAACTTGGTTTCAAATTTAATCAATTCAACCTTTAATTGACTCAAATTTTAATTCTTTCAAAATTAGCCTTGTAAAAATCAATTAACCCCTATATAGTATCGATGCCTATTCACTTTAGTCCCTGGAATTTAATTTCTTGTAATTTTGATCCAAATTGACTTTAAACTCTGATATTTCTTCAATTAAGCCCTTGATTTCATTAATTAAACTAAATCAAAGTTTAATTAAGTCCTCAAACTTATCAATTCTTTTAATTTTTAACCAAAAAGACTTTCAAATTTATAATTTCATCCTTATTAATCCTCAAACTTTCAATTTATGGTCTTAACCCAATTTTCAAATTATTTTGCATTCATTTTTTTTAAAATTCAAAAATTGAGTTATGAAATAAACTCTACATACAAAGGACTCAATTGAATTAAACATGTATGACTGAGGGTGTGGGGTGGAACAAGCACTATTTGAAGCTTATATATTCATATTCTTTATCTTAGGAGTTGGCATAGCTTATATGGCTTTTACTTTATCAAGATCCACTTATATATCCTTAATACTTACCACAATCCTTAGTAGCTTCTCATACTTCATCGTAAATATGCATTTTGCAGGATTTAACTTCAACTAGTATTTCCTCAACCTTATAAACAACTTCATCAAGGTTTGGATAATATTTTTCTTTTCTTTTAAATTTAACAATCATATCATCCATGTACATATTAATTTCTTTATACATTATGTCATGAAGAAGTGTCACAATTGCCTTTTAGTGGGTTGCTCTAGCATTCTTCAACCCAAATGACATGACTTAATAGCAGAATGTACCATAAGAGGTCATAAAGGTGGTCTTCTCTTTATTTTCCTCAGCTATTTTAATCTGATTGTACCATAAAAAACCATTTATGAATGAGTAAGTAGAGCTTTTTACAATATTATCTACCAGGAAATCTATATGAGGTAGAAAGAAATCATCTTTCAAGCTAACCTTGGTCAGATCCTTAAAGTTCACTTATACTTTAATCTTATTATCTTTCTTAGGGGCTACTATGATATTGATGACCTATTGAGGGTACTTGACTACTTCCAAGAAACTTATATCCCTAAAGTTCCTCAACCTTTTGAACAACTTCCGTAAGGTTTGGATATGATTTTTCTCTTCTTTAGACTTAGCAATCATATCATCCATATACATTTTAATTTCTTCATACATCATGTCAAAAAAGAGTGTCACCATTGCTTTTTGATAGGTTGTTTTAGCATTCTTCAACCCAAATGGCATAACTTTATAGCAAAATATACCCCAAGACGTCATAAAAATGGTCTTCCTTTTGTTTTCCTCAACTATTTTAATATGATTTCACCCTAAAAATCCATCCATGAATAAACAAGTAGAGCTTTTTACAACATTATCTATCAGGGCATCTACATAAGGTAGAAGGAAGTCATCTTTCAAGTTAGTCTTGTTCAGATCCTTAAAGTTCACTCATACTTTAATCGTATTATATTTCTTAAAGACTGTTATGATGTTTATAACCCATCCCATTGAAGGTACTTAAATACTTTCAATAACCCTACATCCAATTGCTTCTTCACTTCTTCCTTAAGCTTGATCAATATATCAGGCCTTGTTATCGTCAGTGTCTATTTGACATACTTGTAAAATTTTATCAAAGGTAGCCTATGTACTATGATTTCAGTGTCTATTTTAGACATACCAATGTATGACCATGCAAAAATATCAATATACTCTTGTAACATGGAAACCAAATCATTTCTTATATCAGTAATGATCTACACCCTAATTTTTATTTTTATTTTTATTTTATCTTGCTCAGTGCTTGTATGTATCAGTTCTAGCTCTTTTTTAGTGGGCTTTCAAGCATGCTTATATTGTTTTATTAACTTGATAAACTCTTTGATGCCTTCTTCCTCATCCAATGCAATTATATTATTATCAAAGTTATGCTAATTATTCTCAATGTAATGGGTTTGTGCATTTATCGAGGATTCACTTTTATATTTCCTAAAAGTGAAAAGCATTTTGGTGTGAGTGTATGATTTGTATTCAAGAGAATTATATAGGAAACTGTAAGAGAAAAAGGCATAATTAAAAGGAAAATACATGATCTCATTAAAAATTAAAAAAAAAGGCTTAATCAATAAAAAAAACTTATGCTAACATCTTAAGCCATAGTTATCAGAAAGGTAACAAACATTATTCAAACAAAATAAAGCATATAGACAAAACATATTACTTTTTTAAAACAATTAGAAATTTCTGAATCTCTTAATTATTCAACTCTTCCATGTTAGCCTACTTTCTTATAAATTTAGTTGAGATATTTTCTAGGGTGTTGATTGTAAACTTGGGCAGCATTTCATAAGATTCCTCTCTAGTTTTAAGGCCTTCATCATGGTCTTTATCCTTAAATCCTTTTAGATTATTAATAATAGCATCAATAAGCTTCTTCCTCAGGCTCTCCAACTCATCTTCAACCTTTATCACATAAGCAAGTCATGGAAACATCACATGAATATGTGAGATCTTTATCGTATCTTTATTGGGCTCCTTTCCTTCAATTTAGGCTAATTGTTTTTCCTTTTTTTTTTATCTTGGCTACTTTTTTTATAATATTCCCTTCCTGGCTTAAACCCTAAGTCAAACCTCTCATTAGCACATTTCATTTTCATCATATTGATCCTTTGAGGTATCCCCATGATTGGGTTATATAGAATGGCATCACATGCTTCAAAAATGATTGATGACTATTTTTGCAACCTTAAAGATCTTTAGCTTTCTTCATATTGTATTTTCAGGTACCCATTAGACATTTACAATCTTAAATATAGAGATTACAACCTTAAATATAGAGATTTTCATCCTTACTTTTTCTTAATTTTAATGTAAGGGATTACCACATTCCTCATCATAGATAGAGTTTTCTCGGTTT
This sequence comes from Populus nigra, assembly GCF_951802175.1. Classification (NCBI taxonomy): domain Eukaryota; kingdom Viridiplantae; phylum Streptophyta; class Magnoliopsida; order Malpighiales; family Salicaceae; genus Populus; species Populus nigra. Next base: position 18,861,909 of record NC_084852.1, read on the forward strand.
TTATGGTCACCATACTTCCACTGATGATAAACTTTACTTGCTGAAGTGAAGAAGATACAACAACTTTGGTTGTATATAACCAAGACCCTACCCAACAACATACTGTGTAAGGGATGAATATTCATCATTAATGTTCCCAATAATTAGCCTAGGTGACCCATTAAATGCTCTAGAGGTCATGGTACTTGGCCTTTTCTAAAAGGCATCAATAGACATCTTATCAAGTACAAGTCATGACAACATATTTAAAGCATAACTATTGTCCATAAGCACCTTAACAATCACATAATCATTGCATTTCATTGTAATATATAGTGGTCTATTATGATCGATCCTTTTAGGATCAAACTAATAGTCAATAAAGTAAAGATAGTTGGTGACCTGAATTCTTCTCACCAATATTGTATAGAGTCCCATATGATATCTTGAGGAACATATGCCTCATTGAGGGCTTTCTAGAAATCATTCATATACAATTCTGAGCTCATAATTAATGATAGTAGAGAAATTATAGTTGGTGTCTTCTTTAGTTAATCCACCATGATATACTCGCCATGCTTCATCGATTTTAGAAATTCATTAGTCTCCTCCTCACTTATTAGCTTGTTAATCTCATGTCTTAAACCAATTTTACCACATCATTTCCTTTGATTTTCCCGCTCTTTGAGAGTAAAACATCTTTCACTTTGAGTTATTTCTTTTATTTTAGCATGAAAAATATGAGCAGGACTTTTGATGTGAAAAGAATACCTATAATTATAAGGTGGGGCATTATAGTTTTCTCTAGTTCTACTTGTTGTTCGGTCAAAATCATTTTTAAGAGTCCTTTTATAGTTAGTTTATACCTAATAACTTCAGCATTCTTATTTTATCTGGTCACCATCACCACTACAACATTTTTCTTTTGATCATTTATTCTCAACACTCTTAATGTCATCATGCTTTCTACCTTAGAATAAAATTCCTTACATGTATCAACTTCATGTCCAAAAAGATGATAATACCTATAATACTTGTTCATGTATCTTATGGCATGTGTTTTGAATGGCAGTTTGAGATATCCAATTTGCTTCAATATTTTATACAACCTCTTTATTTTTACCCCTAGGATTGTTTCACCTTTCTTTCTTATCTTTATAGCATCAACACATCCACTTATAGATGCAAAGTTTGATAGTGGGTTCGAGTTCATATTTAGTGATTCATCAAAGGTAATTCACTCGACCTTAATGAATTGAAGGATTTTTCTTTTAAACACAACATAACCATCAATTTTATGACCAATTATACTAGCATGGTGCTCACATGCCCAGTCAAGTTTATATCAATATAGGAATAAATATTTTAATGGTAATAAAGGAATAGGTGCAACTTTCCCGATACTAAGCAACCTTTGTTACATTCCACTAAGGGGTATGGACAATAATGGAAGTTATTATTGATTTTTTTAAAAAAATATTTCATAGGTGAGGGGTATTGTTTATTTTTTTATTTTTTTATTTTTTATTTCGTGCAAAACGGCGCCATTTAGGGTTAATTTTTGGGATTTTTTGCTCAACTTCAATTTAGTCCTTCAGCTTTCAATTTTGTTCGATTGTACCCCTAATTGCCCTAAACTTTTGATTTACTGCAATTTAGCGCCTACCGAACTTCAACTTGAACCCTGAATTTATACGTCTTTTTCATCTTGATCTTTGGCCTTGGACTTATGCAATTTAACCCCTAATTGACCATTAAACTTTCAATTTCATAAATTTCACCCCCAGTTTCAACCAATTAAGCCCCTATAGTTCGGGGCCTTTTACAGATTGGTTCTTGGTTATGAAGTTTTTCAATTTGACCTTTAATTGACCCCAAATTTTCTATTTTCTAGCAATTTTGCCCTTGATTTCATCAATTAACTTGGTAAAAATTAATTTTGGTCTCTTAAAATTCAAATCTTCTTAATTAAGCCTAAATTGGGCCACCAAACTTAATTTTTCACCAATTAAGACTTTAATAAAATTAATTTGGCCCGTTTAAAATGTAATTAAGTCCTTGCACTTAATTAAATCCTTCAATTGGATCCAAATTAATTCTTAAATATAATTAAAACTTAATTTGACCCATGATTAAATCAACTTGGCCTAGTAAAAATTTAATTATGTCCTTGGACTTACTTTTTATGCAAATTCATCCAACAATCATTTTATCTGACCTTCAATTTGCACTGTTTCTCTTTTTTTTTTTGGTAGAAAGGGGTACAATTAGGCCTTGAATATCCTCTAAAATTATACCTATATTCCTTGGCCTACTTTCTTCACGTTGTCAGCCTTTATTTTATTTTTATTTTTTATTTTGAAAAAAAGTGAAATAACCCAGAATTGAGTGATGACATGGGATACAAAATCTTCTTCAAGACAAGCACTTCAAGTAAGAAAGCTCTATCAAAAGCTTTCAAGCCTCTTTCATTTACGCTTGAAGTCTATAAAGAATAAAAGTTTGTTGGATCAAGACTAAACACCCCATAAGAGTTTTTCAACAATACTTTGAAGAAAAATTAAAGGTACTCCTTAAATATCAAATCATCAAATCTTGCTCTGTAATATACACATAAATTAATTTTTTTGCAATTTACAAATTTTGGCTTGATTTCACAAATAATTCAAGTCGCTATAAATCAAATTCAAGTGAAGAATTAAATGATTATTTATTCTTTTATAAGAATATTTTAAATAGAGATTATATTCGGTTATATATTTTAATAAAACTAAATGTTTTTATATGTATGCTTATTTAATTTTAGGTGCTGAAAATTATGTCTACAAATAATATTAAAGTTTGTCGAATTAGCATTAATCTTTAATTAAAAATCAAATGAATTTCACAAGTTTTATTCTTTAACAAAGCTTTTAATATCGAAAGTTTTTAAAAATGCAAATTGATTACGATAAAATATATCCAATAAATAAAACCTAGCATTAAAAATCAAATTTTAAAAAAATATTTAAAAAAAACCACGTCAATACAACTTTAGCTATTAATGTGGTAATATTACTTTCACCTCCGTTAATTTGTATCCCATAATCTTTCATATTTCATTCTATTTAGCTTTTAACTAGTCATGTAGCATGCAATACACCGCGGGTCAGCGTAAAGTTTGTTTTCTAAGGAAAAAAAAAATCTAAGTATTGCTAATATATATTTTAAGAAATAAATAAATTTTAATCATGAATTTAAAATTAGCTACATATTAAACATTATTTTTATCTAATATTGAAATGGAAACATATTGAAAGATTAAATTAACAAAAAAAAAACTATTTTTTTTTTAAAAAATCAAGTGAACTTAAGTAAACCAACCAAACTCTTGTTGCAAGTCATGCACGCTATTAGATTCAATAAAAAAAAAATTATCTCAAAGATTGTTTTTTATTTAATAGAATTATATGACAATAAAGCGCATTTGAATATTTTTATATGAAATACTTTTCTTAAAAGAAAACAAAACATGAAAGATGCATGAGACTTAGATAACAAAAGCAAATAATTAATAACAAATTGTGAAATTGCTTTTAAAAAAAATAAAAATGCATTAAAGAAAAAAAATATACTAAATGATGGCTTAACTTGTTGAACCTGCCTTCTAGGTCATGAACTCAACTAATTTTAATATACTTTTTTAAAAATCTTTATCTAAAGAAAAAAAAGACAAAAATAAATCCCAATGCACTACGAGTTTGAAAGGAACAACCCAAGCCAGCATGCCTTGTCTTTTTTTTTTCTTGTTTAAAGGAGCAGACACGTTATCATCCATCCTTTCTTAAAGAAAAAAAATAAAAAAATAAGTAGACAATTCAACATCTGCAAGCCCAGATTCCACTCACCACTATAGAGGCTGGAAAATCAAGACTATTAATTTTTAACTCAAAAAATCCATTTTTCAACTCATTTAAAGGCAAAAGCACCCTACAAACATTCCTAGAACATGTATGTTTAGCAATGCAATAAACCCAAAAAATGCTCAAATCACAAAATCAAATAGAATAAATTTTCTAAATAATATCAAGGCTCAAAACAACCACTATAAAACTTTCCTTACCAAAAAAAACATGTTAGCATCTATTTCAACCATTTTGATATTCAGAATAGGTGTCAATGACTATTTTCTTTCTCTACTTTGGAGTCAAACAGACTTCTCTCTCTCTTCTCACAAAAAAAGAAGTTTGAAAAAGGAGGGAAATAATATTTTGTATCAAAATTGAATTTCTGACAACTAAAAAAACCGGTCACCTTTAAAACAAAAAAAAGGAGACCAAAATAAAAATTTTTGTCCAAAATTCAAAGTTACCATCTATTTCCTCATGTTTTTTATTTTGATCCTCTATCTATCAATTCAACCCTTTCTTAAAAAAAAAAAAAAAAAAAAGCAATCAGACACCAATTTGAGCTCCAAAAGGTTCAATTGTGCAAAAATGAAGTTCAATAATCAAACTAAAAATTAAAAAAAAAATTGATTATCTCAATCCACAATGATTTGTGAGAGAGTGCATATTGTAAAGAATATAGTAAAAACACCTCACAACATAGTTTTTTTATAATTAGTTTCCTAGTCAGTGTTACATTATGAGTTGGGTCAAAAAAACTTTAAACTTTTCATATTACAGTGAATTCTTTGATATTTTTATTAAACTTAACCCAACAGGTCAACTTAAAAAACTTCAAACTCGACTCCTTATCTAACTCGAGTTTCAAATTTAATTATATAAGAGTTGTCTCGATATGACTTAGTAATCTTAAAAGGTCCAAAGACAAACCCGAACAATTAATAAAACAATTTAATATTAAAATGATAATATATTAGATCGTTTTGAGCTTCATGATTTAAACCATCAAACTCGCAACCAAAATTATGAATTCTATTAGGTTTAACAACTTTGTTTTTTTAATTTTTTTTACTTGATGATATAATAATAAAAATAAATACTCATAAAATTTAACATCAACTAAATACCATAATATTTGTTTGTTTAAAACTACGATAATCTTGTAAAAAATAAACTAAAATCAATTTAAATTCAAGATAAAATAGAAAAAAAAAATTAAAATAAAACTATTTAACATTATTATTATTAAACATGAAAGGATTATTATTATTAAACATAACCTTTCAGGTCAATCGTAAAGCTTTTTTACTCAACTTCTTATTCTTGTTTAATATAGGTGTAAAATGCATGAAAATTAATTTGTTGTTTTTTACCATTAGACAATAGAGAGACTGGCCATAAACTTGTTCAATTCTGCTTTGATCAAGGGCAAACCAATTTTGTGTCTGAGGATGCCATGCCATTACTATTAAGATAAAAACACCTGCATGGCCAATTGTATCTAAGGAACAAAAAACAAAAACCTTTGTGCTTGTTATCGAAACATTACTAGGCGATCAGATATAATTAAAAACATACAGAAACACAAGTCCAAGACAACAACACTTCAAATGTTCTATCACTCCAAGGAGCACAAAATGTAAAAAAGATCTGGTGCTAGAAACCTTATTAAACCTTATTCCATTATCCATGCCTCGGAACAGAGAAGGGACAGTATACGAAGCATATCGTGACTTGGTTTTAGCTGAAAGACCTAGAGAGGAATCGAGGGCTTCATAACTGAGATTGTGACAGGGAGTTGGCCACATCAATCACAAACCGGTACCTGACATCCGATTTGGCAAGCCTATCCATGGCTGTGTTGATTTGATCCATTCGGATCACCTCAACATCTGAGGTAATACTGTGCTTCGCACAGAAGTCCAACATCTCTTGAGTCTCTTTCACCCCTCCAATATCACTTCCACCAACTAGCTTTCGCCCTGCAAGAAGAAGATGGTCAATAGTATAATACAGATTTTCAAGCCAATGTCATGTTTGTAAGGCTACGTTTTAGAGGTTATGGTGACTGATAAATACAATGAGGTTTGTAGGTGGTTTGTTACAGCTTAAGTTCCATTTACTCAAAAGTACTTAATCTTAATTCAGAAAGCACAGACCAGGTTGACTCATCAACATGCGATCTTGCAAACATTTCTCTACACCCCTTCTCATGTAACCCTTATTGTTAGCTCCCTGAATTTGGGGATCAGGAATGGAGAAACTTACCCAAGACCAAAGGGAAGATAGGCAGCTCAAGGGGCTTCTCAGGCAAGCCCAAAGTAACAAGTTTTCCATTTGTCTTCAGCAGACTTAGAAGTGGAGCCAAGGCATGAACTGCAGACACAGTGTCAATGATGTAATCCATAGTGCCAAATGCTGCCTGCAAATAAAGCATCACAAATCATCAGGATCTCTCGTAAATGGTAATGAAACTTATCGGTCTAAACTTCATGAAAGATTTGAGTTAGCAACCGGTATCTACTCTAAAATCTTAAGCTATTAGGGTAAGCTGGAACAGTTCAATTTATAAATAACAAATACAAGTGTGCCTCTACACATGTTAACACAGACATGTTGAGGGTAATTTAAACAAAGTAATAAGCAAAATTCATATCCTCATGCAAGTCTTCTTTCTTCAGTGAGTGAATGAATTTCAAAAGGTGGAACTAGACTTGCACTCAAATTGAATACAAGCCCTGATTTGTTAATATATATCCACTGCATACCAAACATCAATCAAATTCTATAACCTTTAACAACTGCAAATAAGAACTACAAGGAAACAGGCCATATTAATTAGTCACCCAAAACCTTAACTTTTACTGTGTTATTATTTAGCGGTTCAATCTGTTATTATTTGTGAGTGATATCGCATACCTTCATTTTCCCAGGGTCACTGCTCACAAGGAACGAATCAGCACCAAGTCTATCAAGTGCTTCCCTCTCCTTTCTTGATGATGAACTGATGACTGTAACTTTCAAACCAAAGGCCTTACCAATCTTCACAGCAACATGACCAAGCCCCCCCAATCCTACGATTCCCAAATGCTTCCCTGGTTCTGTCATTCCATAATATTTCATTGGGCTGTACACTGTGATCCCAGCACATAATAGTGGTGCAGCCCCATCAGCAGGCATGCTATCAGGGATACGGAGTACAAAGTGCTGGTCAACCACAATTGTATCAGAATAACCACCATAAGTTTTTGTCCCATCATGGTTTTGGGCATTGTATGTAAATATCATTTTAGGGCAGTAATTCTCCAAGTCCTGGTCGCAATACTCGCATGACTTACAGGAGTTCACCATTACTCCAACACCAACCTGATCGTCCACTTTGAACTTCTTCACATTGCTTCCAATTTTTGTCACAATACCAACAATTTCATGCCTGCAGAAAAGCAATGGCATTTATTATCTTCCACATTACTTAACATGCAAATAGCACAAGAAAAAATTCAAAATTTGTTATACCTCCATCATGTCCAATACAAAGTGCACCAGGCACAACATACATAAAAGGTCAGATTTTAATCCTTCACTCCATTTGTGACACAAGGAAATTACCAAGTCCTAAGAGTATTTTGCAAATAAGTTAAGCGTAAGTTCAGTATCTGCAATCATAAACCTAAGAATAAAATCCTTACAGCACACTATATCTTAGCCAATCATCCAACACTCAGCAGAACAGTTCTTTGTCTGTATGTATTCAATGGAAAGAACTAAAAATGAGGTAAGCAATGAATTCAATTTCAGCAATTATAAATCTAGGAGTGGCATTCTTGGGGACAGCATCAAAGTAAAATCATCTAGCAGCTGGCAGAACAATGGCATTGCTAGTGTATAGATAAGCGTCCCCAGCAGTTAGCATTCGGTCAGACTAAAAGTTGTTTAAGCACCTTCTCTGCAGCCAGCCACAAATATAATATCTGAAGGTACAAACTCTCAAGTAACAAAATAGTTCAATATCATGTCCAGGGCATTACACAGTTACAAGCAATCAATGCTAATTGATGTTCGGCATATGCTCACATGCAGAGTGTTTCAGCATTTCTCAATGTAGAGATGCAGAAGACAGCCTCAAGGCAGTTTCAGTTGTTTAAGTGTTATTTTCTTTGGAACTTCATAAAGGCCATCCTTAATACGGTAGAACTTTGACAACAAAAAGGATCTGGCTTTGCATTAGTGGCTTATGTGCAAATAACAGTTATGGGCAGGCATGATTCAGCAAATAACGATAAGAATAAAAATTTTGAAAAGGGAATGAATATTGCATTATACTCTCAATGCACAAAATCAATTATCAGCTTTGGCTGATAGAACGAGTAGAATCTATTTTGTGAATGTGATAAGAAGATCATACCCAGGAACCAAAGGATATCTGGAAAACCCCCATTCATTCTTGGCAGCGTGCAAGTCCGAATGGCAAACTCCACAGTACAGGATTTTTATGGTCACATCTTCAACTCCATTGTCCCTGCCAATAATACAAGCAAGAACTTGAAATAACAACAATAACAGGATTGCTTATGAAAAATTTTGCGCCCAAAATTCGTCTGGTATAAGTCTAGAAGCAGTACAAAACAAAGCTGGTAAAGAACCAAGTATCAATATAAGCTGGTTAGTTCAACAATTTCAGTAAAATAATCTGTAGGCACCAAATTCAGTGAATAATTAAAAAAGGTACCGTCTAGTTGGTACACCATAATACAATCTAACCAAAAGAAATTACCAATTGATTAGAATAAACACGACATTCAATATATATTATGTTTTTCTTACATTACATTACATCATGTTTTATCAGCATCTGCAACATCATTTGTTTGATTTTTCCACCAAAATCATGGAATCACCCCTTCGAAAGATGACTTGGCACACCATGATTTGTCTTTTGCGATGAAAACAACCAGCTAAAAGAAGCTTTCCCTCAAAGGGATCGCATCAAACTTAAAAAAAGAAGAGAAAAATAAAGAAAGCATACGACTTAGAATAGATCCATCATATACTATCACTCTTCACAGAAAGATATTCTTCTAACAATATTTATTTATCACTTCCCAAAAAGAAATATTTTTTAATTAACACCTCAACCCCTTAAATCTAAATATCTCTCTCTCTCTCTCTCTCTATTTACTTACTTTTTTACTTATTTATTATTTTTACAATTTAAAATTCTTATTCACCTAATGATTAACCAAAGCTACAAAATCTCAGTACCCTCTTTGTGCTAAATGCTAAAGATTCAATCTTTTTCATCTTGGCATTATCACAAAACGTTGAACATCCTCTATAAACCATCAAAGTTACCATCTTTTTCACTCACACATATGTACATACAATCAAGAAAACCAAGAACCATATACAAAAAGAAAAGGAGAAGGAAAAAAGACCATAAACAAAGAGAAAGCAATAACCTTCTTGAGAAATGAAAGGGAGAAAGGACCCCAGAACTATCTTTGGCAGCCCAGCCAAGAGCCTTATGTGGATGTTCTTCTTCTGGTGATTTTGCCATTCTCTCTGCTTTTCACTTCCTTGATGAGTTTAAACTCAGTGCAGAACAATAAGCCAGTGATCGTGTGTGTATATATATAAAATCGTGGTTGGGAGTGTGGTTGTGTTATTTTTAAAAATATATTTTATTTGTTAATATGTTAAAATAATATTTTTTTAATTTTTAATATTAATATATTAAAATATTTTAAAAATATTTATTTAAAATAAAAAAATTTAAATTTTTTAAAACACACAAATCAACTACAGCAATCATACATGTCCAGAAAGCCACATTTTCGCTTTTTATGGTTATTGTTACTTTTTCTTAACGATGATTGAGACGTGTGTCTAGTTAGCAGTCCTTTTTTATTTTAAGAATTAATTGATTATGTTATGTTTTGTTTTAAAATTTGAATTATTACTCCTTTTTTTATTCCAATTGAATTTTTTACGTTTAAAAACCGTATTTTAAAACTCATTCAAAAACCTGATTGACCGGTTCATTATGAGCCTAATCCGGTTAAAATTAGATCATTTGACTTTTTTGTGAATTTCTTTTATTTAAAACAAATGTTGTTTTGATTTCAAAAAAAAAAAAGTTTTAAAATTCTTTTACAAGTTTATCTAAATAGGGTTTTAAATCTATGGTTTAAAATAATTTCACCATATTTTTACATGTTCTGTTAAAAATATGATTGTTATATATATTAAATTGAAATAAATTATAAATTAATTTTTCTAGTTTTATAAAATGAACTAAATAGTTTCTCTAGTTAGTTTATAATTAAATTTTATTAAATGTAAATAGAATGATAGTCTAGTTTAAAATATGATAAAAATGGAAACATTATTTTAATTAAATGATTTGCATTATTTGGAAACAGTTTCCAATCTCATCATTAATTTTTAATTTTTAATTTAATGATTTGAGTTTGATGAGAGAAATAAAATAATAAAAAATCTAGTTATTTTTATTTTTATTATCAATACAATTATAAAGTATTGGGTTGGACACTTATATAAAACAAAGAAAAATAGTTTATGTTATGGGTTTTTTCATGCTCAGAGGTGAACATTTTCAGTTTGATTCGGTTTTTATTAAAAATTAATCAAATCAAATTTTAAAAAAAGAAACCAATTCAAACCAACCGATTTCGGTTTGGTTTTTTAGAGAAAAAACTTGTTCAAACTAACCGGTTTGACTTGGTTTTTTCTAGTTTGGCTCAGTTTTCTCCGGTTTTTTTTTGTTTGAGTTCAGTTTGGTTTTTTCAGTTTCAGGCTTATAAAACCGAACATAACCGGTTAGTTTTTTCAAAATTTTAATCATTTTAATCGGTTTTTTTCATGATTTAGTTTTTTCTGTTATTTTTTTTCCGGTTTTCTCAGTTTAATCGGTTCTTTGGTTTTTTTGCTCACCCATGTTCACGCGCTTGTGAGAGTTGACTATTTGAGATTTTTTTAATTATTTTTTAATATGAAATTTTATTCAATTTTATTTTTTAGTATTATATTGATGGTAAATCAATTTACATATTTTTTTATCATATAATAAAAGTTTTTTACTTATTTTTTATTTTTTAATTTCATCATTTAATATGAGGTTTTTATTTTCTTTAAATTTTTTAACCCTCTATTTTTATATTTTTCTATTTCAATTTTATCATTTAATTTGAGGTTTTTATTTAATTATATTTTTCATTATTGAGTTGATTTTTTTCTTTGAATTTATCTAATAAATAAGATCAATTCAGAAAATTAAAGGACTATAAACTAAGAAAAACATATCATGTTTTATGGGTAAACCTACTAAACTTGTGAATCAGGCAAACTGGATTAACATGTTAAACCTGCAAACCGGGTAATGAATTCCATTGGAATTAATAACGTTTTTTGTACTATTATTTATTTAACTATATGATAACAAAAATAGACGATCACAAAATCAAACGTCAAACCAATACTAAGACTTTTTTATAAGATTATGATAACTTCATAAATAGCAAACTAAAACAAATTGATTCCACAAAGTTTAATAACCTAGTTTTTTTAATTATTTTTTATTTAACTAAACTTTTTAAAAAATAAACCATACTGTAATGCTATATATTTCTTTGATACCAATTCAATGCGGAAATATTTTTTGATATAGCGATAATTATATGAAAAATAAATTATCAACTCTAAATCCTTGTAAACACATCATGTAATCATATAAGGATTGAGTTAAAAATAAAATCAATAACCAAATGAAAAAAAAAATCAAAATGCAACCCAAAATGTTAATGGGTATTGAAAACAACATTTTCTCTACATCTTTAGCTTCATACTTAATAATACTTCATACTTAATTTCATAAAATATTAATATTTTGTTTATAATTTAAGATGACCAGTCCATTTTTTTGTTCCAATAAAATAAAATACAATGCATCTTATTATCAATAAGAGTTGGTTTAGAAGGTGGTGTGGTTAAAACTATTTTTTATATATAATTATAGTTTTAAAATTATTTGATTAATCAATATATGTTATAGTATGACTGATTTGTTTTTAAAATTTTAATCAAGAAAAAATTATAATTTATAGTTTTTTTAAAACATGTTTTTTTTTAACTTTAAATTGCAAACGTAAAAGCTACCATATCAAACACACACCAAGTATTTGATAATATGATGTGTTGTATATTTTAAATAAAAATATATAAAATAAGTTTTGTATTTTTAACATAAAAATATTAAAACCATCAATAATCATATAAAAAAAAACAGTTGGAGAATAACTTTAAAAAAACAAGTTAAAAATTTATCATTTTCATTGTTTTGAAGTAGAAATAAATGCGAGGGGCTCGTAGTGGTTGTGAAAGCCAGTAAGGTCACTGTTTCCTAGATTAGAAAACAAGGGCGCTCTCTCTTGTCATCAAAGGAGGAGCAGGAGGCAGGTGGGCAACTTAAATGTGGATTTGATGTCTGGTTGTTTTCTTCTACCTGAAATATTGATGATTTTTTTAAAAAAAATTTTAGTTTAGAATATAATTTATAGTTTTCTTTTAATTTATATTTTTTAAAAAATCACCCAAAAAAAACAATTTTTTATTTTTTACCCAATATCATTTTATTTTATCTTTATACGAGATTAACGTGGTTTACAAGTTTACCAAAGTAACCCAAGTTACATGATTTACGAGTTTGGTGGATTGTCTTTTTTTTTAATTCAACTTGACTTTTTTTATAGTTTATTTTTTTTTCATATAGTTTAAAAAATAAATTTACATAAAAGTTATGTTATTAAACTTTATAAAGTAACAAAAATTAAAAAGTGTGAGGAAATTACTGTTCACCAACACATATTACACCATGAATGACAATAATAATACATAATGTTTTGCTTTCTTTCTTTCTTTTTCTTTTTGAATTTTTGTTATAATTTTTTTAATTTTTTTTAAATTTTATCTTTTAATATTAGAATGATTGATAATTTGACTTCATATTTTTTTTTATTTTACCTTTTTATAAAGTTAACACTATTTACGGGTTTGCGAGGGTAATCCGGGTTGTCCTGGTTTATGAGTTTGGTGGAGTATTTTTTTTTAATTGAACTTGATTTTTTTTATTATCTATTTTTTATCATATAGTTAAAAAATAGTATTTGAAAAAAGTTATGTTATTGAACTTTATAAAGTTCATGGATCTATTTCACAAGTTTGGCTAGTTGACGTAGTTTAGAGGTATGACAAATTGAACTTTTTTTAATTTTTTTTATCCTTAGATACTAAGTTAATTGAGAATTCAGTTTTATAATTAATTTCACTTCATCTTTTATGAGGTTATTGCCATCTAAAAAAAGCATTTTAGTATTAGGTTGATATTTGATTTCACAGTCGTCTATTTTTGTTATCATATATTTAAATAAATAACAATTAAAGAAACAAATGATAATTTTATTGGAGTTCATAACTCAATTCACAGGTTTGACATACTAGCATGACTTAACCGATTTATAGGTTTGACGAGTTTACCAACCGATAAGATATATATATAGATCTTTTAATTGTTTTTCATTTATTATTTTTCAATTTCATCCTTTAATATTGTATTAGAATAGACTGCATTATGGATTTTTGATTTTTTTCTATAGGGATAATTGCCTAAAAAACGTGTCTATTTTTAAATTAGTGTTTAATTTAGTGAATATCTATTTTTATTATATAATTAAATAAAAAAGTTTATAAACAAAATATTAAACCTATAAAATTGATCTATTTAAGTTGAGTTAGTTCTTATATGATTTAATTAAAAACTTGAGTTAAGTAAAGAATTGAGTTAAGTGGTTTTAAAATTAACTCTTTAGATAAATTTTAATAATAAAATAATTTTTTTTCTATTTTTTATATATTTTTAAAAATTAATCCAAAACAGTAGCGAAGCACGGGCAATATCCTGTTATGGCCACTCTTGTCGACTACCGTAAATTTATATCAGATTTTGAGATGGTTGTCATCAAAGGAGGAGGAGCAGGAGGCCGGTGGGCAACTTAAATATGGATTTGACGGCTTATTATTGCTTCTACCTAAGATCAACCCAACAACTCCTTCGGCTTCAACTATAAACTCTTAATTTGATTGCATTTCTAGTTGGATGTTAATGCCAATTAATCTTCTCATACACTATTGTAGCACAAATTTCTGGTTTGCTAAATTAAAAATAAATAAATTCCAGAGGAGCTAAATCGTTTTTTGGATGGACAAAGATGTTATTACACTATTTCATGTAGGATTCCTTTACGACAATTCAATCTGAACCTGATTAATATCCAACTATTTAAATGAATAATATTTTTTTAGATTTGATGAATAAAAAATAAAGTATAAATATTGTTAAACCCAATCTTAAATCCACCTGAACCTATTCTAAAATATATGTTTATATTATATAAATATATTTATAAAATATTTAGATTTTTTAAAATATAATATAATATATACATACCTTAATAAATAATAAATAAAATATGTATATCAAGAAATCCAACTATTATCCAACTATTTAAATGAATAATATTTTTTTAGATTTGATGATAATATATACATACCTTAATAAATAATAAATAAAATATGTATATCAAGAAATCCAACTATTAGGTACTAATTGACCGTCCTAATTGCAGTGAACAATACAAATAACATATTATTCAATTACTCTGTGAAAAAGGACTTCGATTGGAAAAAAGTTTCAACAAAAGTAATTAAGCTCTATTCGACAAATTTTAGAGAAAGTTGAAAAATATTTCTCAACCTTTTGTGTATATTGAGAAATCAATTATAAAAGTGAGTGGGTTCATTTAATGTCTTTCGGCTAACAAATTTCGAGGAATCTTATTTAATTTTAATGCTTGGGAAGTTGCCTCTCGTGCAATCAATTGAAATGGAGACTCATTTAATGCATTCCTAGTCGGAAAAGATGGTGGAGAGTTGTTTGTCAGCCGATAATAATTAGTTTTAGTTTCTGGATTAGAACTTCTCACTTTTTGTCAAATGGCCTCATGATTAATATTTAATTATAAACAAAAATATTAAATGCTTGGTGGTGTCTTAGATTTACGATTGCCATTTATTTGGGAATATTTATTTTGTTTCTCAAAATTATAATAAAAGATAGACTATAATAAAACTTTTCGCTAAGTAAGGAGTTGAGTCTAAAAGTATTTTTATGTAAATTTTATTATTATATTTTTTTATTAATTAACCAGGTTATTTTTAAACTGGCCAAGTTAACTAAGTCATATTAGGACAACTCTCACACGTTTTAATTTTAAATTTGAGTTAGATAAGAAATTGAGTCAGAATATTTTTTTTTTTTTGTCAATTTCATCTTTAAAATTTTTATTATTAGTGGATTGAGTTTCTTTTAGATCGATCAAGTTGATTAGGTCATGTTGAGTTAATTTTCATGCAATTTAATTATAAATCTGGGCTAGACAAGGAATCAAATAAGAAAGTTTCAAAGTTAATCTACTAAATAAGATTGAATAACAATACCAAATAATTTTTAAAATCTTAATATTCTTTTTATATTCATTTCTTTATCCAACCCGTAGCACCATAGGGCATACATGTAAACTAATAAGTTCTAAATATAATATTAAATGCTAGATATTAAAAAAAAAGTTTCAGAAATACATAAGTCGATTATTTATGTTAGTTTCTAAATGTTTTTTTTTCTGATAATGAGATGGTAAGATTCGTTGCTGGTCAATGAACAGCCCCATTAACAAAAGCATGATCGTAGTGGCAATAAAGTTTGCGAATCCAATTAGGTTTCTCAAAAAATCATGAACGATCTTCCATGATCCCAAATTAAGTCAGCAAAAAGGCATATCAATCTATGTAACCGCATCATCAGCTTTAAATTAAGCAAACAATAACTATGAATACGGTGGCACACAGGGAATTTCTCATGCCATGGCAATTCCAACTCAAAATATTCATATATGGGTTTGGGGCCATTTCAGGCTGGCTACCCCCACCTCAACATGCAGTGGATCAACTGTACAGACCCGTTTCCGAGTGTCAATAATAGAGTCGCTATCCTCGGCTCGCTTGGGGCTGCTTTCTCCCTTGTCTGTACTAGTGGCTGGACACGTACAAAGACAGTAGCATACCCTTTCATCCTAGCCAAATCCTTGAATCTAAGCCTGCTCTTCTTTCCATCCAGAGTGGTTTGAGCCATGTTAAACCGCAGATCAGTAACTGAAAGGTTAGGCCTAGGCCCAGGAGCCGGCACAACCACAATGGGAATTGAATAGGTCTCTAATTTTTTATTTATTTACACTTTGGTCACTATTATTTCCTTTTACTTTCATCCTTACAAGTTGTGTTCATATGATTCTATGTCTTGGTATATATTTTGATCTGCTTGCTCTCGCATATCAGATGTGTCGAATATCTTGAAATTTAGATTGTTTTTAAAATAATAATTAAAAGATCAAGGATCAAAATTGTTATTTTAAAAACGTTTTTCAATTACACCATACAAAAGATATTGAAAATCTCAATTTGGTCCCTCAAGTTTCATGTTTTGCATATTTAGTCTTTATTTTTAACATTTATATTTCAACTACAAAACTTTATTTGTTTTACATTTTAATTCCTTATTATTATTAAAGGAAAAGGAGAGTCAAAAAAAAAAAAAGAGAGGAGAGAAAACACTCTTGAATGGCCACATTACAATTTTGGTAGCGAAGAATTGGATTCCAAGAGAACTCAATAAAAGTGGTTTCTATCTTCAAAAGTAGATCATGACTTGACAAATATTTTTTTTATTTTGAGTTTGTTATCTAATTAAAATGTCTTTTATGATTATAATTAGGATTTTCGAGGTTTGTTTGATGTTTTTCTTTTCATGTTTTTAAGTTAAATTAAATTTGAGTTTTTGGAGTTCAAAAATCTAGCCATGATTTTTCAGTCACCTGAACAACCTGTAATAATTTGAAAATGTTGTAGGTGAACGATATATTATTTATTTAATTTTTTTAAAAATAAAGGTGGATGACATGTCATTCATTCCTTTAAAAAATAAAAAAAACATGTGGGTCTAATAAATTTTTTAATAATATCTCTTAATTTTTTATTTGATTTGATTTTATAATAAGGCTCCCTTTAAATAAATTTATTAAAATAATTATTTGATTATGTTATAATTTTTAAATAATATTATATTTTTTTATGGAAATATTAACAATTAGTTTTTGAATAATAATACATGAAGCTAATAGTAAATATTCTATGCGAATAAAATGTTTATTTTGTTATTTTTATTGTAATTTTTTTTATATAACTTCTTATCAAATTTATCATTCTTATATTTTTAAGATATTTGAGTCAAAATTATTTTTTGATGTTTTTCTTTTGTTTTTTCTATTAAAACTTGTTTTTTTTTTAAATTATAACAAGTTTTTGTTTAATATTAATATTTATGATAGAAAAGGCATGTTTTTGTAAAATAACAAAGTAACGCAAAAAAGTTTTGATTAAATGTTTTCTTATTTTTTTCCTCCTTAATTCAGATTAATAATTTCTTCAACCACCGACTTATTCATCAAGGACACTAGTGGCAGAGGCAAGGTTTTCTTATCTCTGTCATCTGGATTCAAGTTTCAGTGTGCATGTCTGTCATCTCCGCGGTGTCTTACCTGCATACTGGGCTTGCAGGGTATTCAGTGGGTCTGAAGATTAGTTGTAGTGTTCGTAAGCTGGCCCGAACACCCCGGATTACAAAAAAAAAAAAAAAGGACACTATTTTTCACCGACATGTGTGGTCTCTTGATTCAATTGATGATTTAGGATGGTGATTTTAGGCTTAAAAACACAAATGATTCATGCCATTAATTACTAGTTGCTGCCATTGGCCAAAATGATTAAGTATTACTTAAAACATAGTTAGTTTTTCACTGTGCAAAGCTTCATTATTCCATTTTTCATATATTATTGTAAATAAATAATGTAAAATTTTATATTTTTTTAATTTGATTCTCAAATATTTTTTTAATTAAGATAATTTTTTTACAAGTAATTTCCAGTAAATTAGTGTTCCAAAACCAAGCCACTAATCACAGAGGTTAAATCAATACATATTTTATGAATTCTTAGACGACGATCACGTTGCTTCATCGTGCCCTGCAGGCTACCGAGTATGAAGGCCATTTTTTTTACATTGCTTTGTTTAATTCAATGGGGATAGAAGAGAGTAATGGTCATCTCATTGATTCAGCCATGCTGCTTTTAATTTTAAACTCCTTTCTTCTAGTAATTTGTTCATCACATAGTAAAAATAATAGCAATAAATTTCGGCCTTTCCTAAAAGCTTAAAAACTGATGGGCAACCCAATTAAAAAAAATTATTAGTAGAGGATGCTATACCGTGCCGTAAAATTGTTTTGCACAAGACAATTTCTTACATAATCCAAAGGAATCTTCAACTGGGCATGCTTCTATCAATACAAAAGTATACCAGCTATTATCTCTATAAATAGATCATGATTAACCATGGTTCTTCCTCAACCAAACCCCATAAAACATCTTCTATTTGCCTTGGCTCACTAGCCAAAAAGAAATGGCTTCAAGTATTGTTTTGTTGAGTCTTCTGTGTTTCAGCCTGATATCGTACCAAGCTATTGCTTCAAGAACACTGGATCCCACAAAAGGATTCACCTCCCTTCCTCTAGATCAATCAAATTTCGAAGTTCAGTGGCCATATAATATGCAAGAGGATCAAAGATACAGCTTCGAAAATGGCATTCGTAGGATGTGGGTGTACTCCAATGACAAGCCTCATTTCCCTACTAGTCATACTAGACCACGTACTGAGGTCCGGATACAGGTAATTAAGAGACCTCCTGTGCTAAAATTCATAAATTTAGGGACCGAAGGCTTGGATTTGTAATTCTCTTTATAGTTAAAGGAAAAGTGCATATAATTAAGGTCAGTTTTGAAATATAAATTACCAATAAATCTTATGTTTATAGTTATAAAATTATCTTTCTGCTAACAGGGATACGATTACTCTTCTGGTGTGTGGCAATTCGAAGGATATGGGTACGTACCAAGCGGCACATCTGGTGTGTGCATCATGCAAGTCTTTGGAGCAACTGGTCATGCCACAACCCTAATGCTTAGAACCTACAATGGTGACCTATATTATTACAGTGATGAAGTCATTGTCAAGAACATTTATGACAGATGGTTTCGAGTTAATGTGATCCATGACGTTGATGCTGATAAACTACATATATACATAGACGGGGCTCTGGTGTATGAAGCACAAGGACGTGGAGGGGAATCTCACTACTTCAAATGTGGAGTTTATGAGCAGGATGATGGTTCTCACTATATGGAATCTCGTTGGAAAGGAATCAAGGTTCTAAAAAAGATGTAATAATTCCGAAAAGGTATAATATTTAAAGTACAAAGTTGTGCATGTATATGGAATTGATGGAGTAAAATTACTAAAATATTTTCTATTTGTGAAAACACTTTATAGTTCCATTTTTCTTTATTTCCTATCATTTGTTTGTAATGTCTCTCTAGTTTTACACATTGGGTCAATGCCAAACCAAACCCTCTACTTAAAATTTGCTAAGGCAAACCCTTTACATTTAATTAAAAATAATTTAATAAAAACTCTGAAAAGTATAATTCAATTGATTAGATTTTAGATTTGTTTTTTAAAGATTATCAGTTCGAGTCTCATAAACCTCATGGCCACTAGAAACTTATATAGTCATTAACTTAAGGGCTCATCAGATTAGTCAAGGTATGTATAAATTAACCCGAACATCCACGTTAATAAAAAAAAAATTTAATTAAGCTTTTATATCCAATTTCTTTACTAAGTAAACTGTCACATGAATGTAATTTTAATGACTAGATTGGATAAAAGACCTTAAATTTATTTTAATCGAAAGTGCCAAGGTTAATTTGACCAAATTTAAAACCAACACCTTTCATATGATATTTTTTAGATTGAATGACTTTATATGTAATTGTATCCAATAAAATTAAGGCATAACAATAGCTCGATTAATCTAGTGATTATAAATGTTTGGACGGATCAATATGCCAACCTATTCTAATTAAATTAATTTCAAAAATCAATGCTAACGATATACATATGAATCCGTGAAGGATGAAAGGGACTCATTAGTATGGTATCTATGATTTTAAAAACTGAGCACATTTAAATAACAACCATAGAAATGACTCGTGAATATGATTTTTCCCTACATAAATAATTTATAGCCACAAGATTCTGAAGCTATTTGCATGTCTTTAACAAAGATAGATGCCCTTTTGTCTCGAGGGACAACGGCTTGTAATAATCATGGAAGAAAACAACTGTCCCATTAGAAAAGGTGAAACAAAAATCGGACTTCCATGACAAAAAAAAAGTGGATTTTGTTTCGGCATATGAACGATTCTACAATCCACAATTAATATACTTAGGCAATGATTTTTCTTTTCTTTTTTGTAATTAATTTCTCAGTACCTTTTACTATATATGTGCGTAGTCGTTAGTTATTGTGCTTCACACTCTCGCGACTATTCAAAACAACCTTCACTTGATCAGTGCTTCATTTCACATCTCCTTCCTGTTCTCTGTGTATTCTCGAAAAGAAGAGATGGCTTCGTTTTCCCACCTTGCTCTACCAATCACCATCAGTTTTCTTCCTCTCATCTGCCAGTCAATTGGCTGGCCTATAGATCCAACTCATGGCTTCACACAGCTCCCATTTAACACATCTTTTTACCATATCCAAAAGCCTTACAACTTGCCTGAAACTGATCGGTATAGCTTCTTCAGTGGCATCCACAAGCTATGGGTGTACTCCACAGACAAACCTCTGTCCAA
This sequence comes from Populus nigra, assembly GCF_951802175.1. Taxonomy (NCBI): domain Eukaryota; kingdom Viridiplantae; phylum Streptophyta; class Magnoliopsida; order Malpighiales; family Salicaceae; genus Populus; species Populus nigra. Next base: position 18,882,714 of record NC_084852.1, read on the forward strand.
AAATAGCCCAACCAAGCCTCGAACAGAAATCATTATTAGTGTACAACATTAACAGAACTATTTATCATCATATTGTTATTCCTTTATTTACTTATAATCTTATTCAATCTTTTGTTTGCGTAGGGATATAATTATTCTTCTGGTGTGTGGCAATTTGAAGGGTATGGATACGTGCCATGTGGAACATCAGGAGTTTGTATCATGCAAGTGTTTGGAGCTGGTGGGAATCATGCAACATCCTTGATGCTCAGAGTCTATAATGGTACACTATATTATTACAGGGAAGCGGCCATTGTTCCAAACATCTTTGATAGATGGTTTCGAGTAAATGCGATCCATGATGTTGATGCTTCGAAAATTAAGGTCTTTATTGATGGGGTTTTCATGTATGAGGCACTTGGGCGTGGAGGGGAATTTCATTACTTCAAGTGTGGAGTTTATGCTCAGAATGATGATTCTTCCTATATGGAGTCTCGATGGAAGGGAATCAAGATTCTTAAAAAAAGTGATTGATCATGTTATTTGTTCTTTGTTTGGACATTGAAAGTAGTGTGATGCAACAATGATGAAATAAAGACAAGTAATATATGTATGCTTTAGTTCTTGTTCATTATTAAGTCCTGTTATATTAATGGAGTTATTTCTTGAATATATATATATATATATATATATATATATATATAGTGGGCAAAGATATTTAATTTATCATTATAAAGCCATACTAAACAAAATATGTCTAACAAAAAAGCCTAGACTTGATACATGTTTAAAACTATAAGTATATAAAGACATAACTAAAGACAAATATGCATTCAACAAAAAAAAAATAAAAATAAAAATCTAGCATGTACACTAATAATAAAAATAACAATACTTAAATTAAAATAAATAAAAGTACTTACTTATTGAAGTACTTTAAAGGAATGAATCATTTGGTCTTAAAACTTTATTACTTATCACTCGTGCAACTAGAATGTTTGGAATATATCTCTCAAGATTTCAATAAAACCATATTTGTTTAGATACACTTTATAAATAAGGTATTTGAACTAAAAATTATGTAACTCAAATATCTCTCAATAAGATAAATCTAAACTCTAGATTTAGAAGGAAAATCAAAGTGTGTGTCATTTTATAGCGGATTTTTTAAGCTAAAATGTTGAAGAATTAATAAGAATTAATTCACATCATTGTCAATTATTGATTAAGTATCATAAATTAAAAAATAAAAATAAAAAAATTAAGAGTTCTTTGAGTGAGAAAACTAAAGGTTATTTGAGATTAGTTTCTTATTTATCTATAATTTATTTATTTAAAATAAATTTCCAACATTTTTTTAAGATGAGAAGTAGAGATAGTTTGGGATCATGGATCAATGGATTTGCTATTAACACATGTGTTTGCTCTTCAGTTAAAGCGGAGCTGTAGGGATTTGAACTTGCTTGGTCACTAGGGATACGCACGCAAGATTCTTTTGGAATTTGATTCTACAGTACTGGCAATAAACTTGATTACGAAGCAAGACAACAGACAACAAAGTTAACGCCAATTTAGCTTTAATTGCTAAAGCTAAAGAACTCCTAGCCAGGGCGTGGGAAGTTAAAGTGCAGCAAAGGTAGGCAAATGCAACAGCGCACTGGCTAACCATCTTTGTTTTAACCAAATCAGCAACCTGGAAATGGAACCACCCAAAGAATTGCAAAGTCTATGAACAACCGAATGGTAAAAAGCTGAATATAGAAAATCTTTCAAACTTGCCAGAAACCAACTTCTCCCATTGACTAAGAACCTATAATAGTGCTCTAGATTGGTTAATATAGGAGGATTTTTAGGAGAAAAATTATTTGTTACTTAGTTATTTTTATTTTTTTCTATTTGCTTTAATTAGGAAGATACTAGATCATAGGTAGCTCGTGATATACCGCGGGCTGGTCTAAATTTTCTCAACGTAAGAAAATAATATTCAAACGATGATAATTCAAGATAAATCAGGTTAAATTTACTAAAATATCACTCATGATATAAGACCAAAACAGCTAACAGAAAGGAAAACAAAAAGAAATCATAAAGTTCAAGATCCATAATAACCTAAATTATTACCTTAATATATATGTTTTTTCAACTCCGATAAATCTGTATCCAAAGTTAACTCACCACCTGAAGTTATAACTAAGCCATTAAATGAGGTGTAAAATAAAAACCTTCATCTAAACCTCATGAATTCTGTTCGGGAAGGGAAGGTGAGGAAAAACTGAAATATTGGGAAAAAATAAATTAAAGCTCCTTTTGTCTACTTCCATGTGTTGATATAGATTTTATATACCAAAAATATTTTTATAATTTATATTTAATATTAGTATATCAAAATAATTTAAAATAAAATAAAAAATTAACTTTTTTAAAAAAATACAGTTCAATCGCGCTGCGGAATATTTCAGAGAGTATTACTTTTGAAAGTAATAATTTGAATGCAATTATAATGATAAGTTCATTTTTCATATTCTTCTGCAAGGAAGTTCATAGTCATAACACGCGCGCACACAAAAAAATATATATATATTGACGAAGAAGGTACGGACCAAAAGATTTCTTATCCTCACATATTTCTATTGGGCCATGCCCTTTTATTCCATCATTAATAATCTTCACTTGGTATTGACCAATTAGATGACGTGGCATGATAAATTTTTAAAATAAAAAAAATCAGTTAGGAATAACCAATTATTTTAATCAAAGAGGAAAAATAATTTTTGAAATAAAAAAAAATCAGTTAGGTTAAATTGGACCAAATACAATTAAGGGTTTGTTTGTACAATTTAGCCATGAAATGATGATGAAGAAAACTCTTATTCGGTAACCTAAAAAGAAGGGAAGTGAGGCGGCTAATACCTTGCCAAGTTTCAAACCTAATTATATATTCTTGATCAAATTGTGATTTTAATTATTTTTTGTAATTATAAACTTTAAAGATGTGAGGGAACCATGGCAGATCGTTCTCCTCACCGGCCCTTTCATTAATTATTAGGGTTTGAAAATAATAATAAAAAAATTGAATGGAAAAATCAGTTAAAATATTGCACCTATAAAGTCAAAAGTCTTAGTTCAATGCTTAGCTTCTCAGAGGAGTTAACATTCATACCCAAAGTCAAGTTTTTTGCTTTAAATTAATCAGAAATAATAAAAAAATTAATTTTTTTTTAAATACGGTTGCACCGCATTCCCAAAAACCTTTTAAATAATGAACTGAAATTCAATGATTTAAATTCTTGAAACATGATGGTCATGTTCTCTTAGAAACAAAGAAGTTCAATCCCTCAAGCTTCCAATATTTTAGAGAGTATAGGTTTTGAATGCAATAATCATGATAAGAGATAAGACTTCCATGTTGGCAGCTACAAGCTATAGCTCTTTCAATCTTCTTGTCCATGTTGGCAACTACAAGGTATAGCTCTTTCAATCTTCTTGTTACGTACTCATTCTTCATATTCTTCTCAAGTTTGGTTCTTCATTCTTTCATTCTTCATTCTTTCATTGCCTATTTATACTCAAGTTTGGTTCTTCATTCTTTCATTGCCTATTTATACTCAAGTTTGGTTCTTCATTCTTTCATTGCCTCAAACCCATAATTAACCCTTTTCCTTTGTTCCTCGAACTCACTCTACAAAAATGGCTTCCACTATTCTCTTAGCCCTCGTATCTCTCAGCCTTATTGAGCTCATGCCACACCATGCCATTGCTGATCCCGCAGATGGGTTCACCTCCCTTTCATTGGGTCGATCCAACTTTGTCATTCATAAGCCTTATGACGTATCTGAAAGTGAGCGATATAGCTTCCAAAATGGCATCCACAAGCTGTGGGTTTACTCTGCTGACAAGCCTTTCATGTCTGGGAGCAATACCAGTCCCAGGACTGAGGTCCGCGTTCGAGTAAGTACCATATGCATAATATATATACGTGACAGTATCCAGAAATGTGCTACAATTAAGTAAATATCTGAAAAGAGGATCCCTCTTGAATTTCTGGGTTCCTGCTCAAAGTTAATTCTTGGTGACTTTTCTCCACTTGCTCCACGATGATATATGACTCACTCAATCTGTGTTCAACAGGGATATGACTACACTTCTGGTGTGTGGCAATTTGAAGGATATGCATACGTGCCGTCAGGCACAACTGGTGTGTCCATCATGCAAATCTTCGGAGGCGCTAGCGCAGCCACAACCATGATGCTTAGAGTCTACAATGGAGCACTATCTTACTACAGGACTCCAATTGCTCAAAACATATATGATAGATGGTTTAGAGTCAACGTAATCCATGATGCTGGTGCCCCAAAAGTCAAGGTCTACATTGATGGGTCATTGGTGCACGAAGCTGATGGGAATGGGGCTTCATCCCATTACTTCAAATTTGGAGTCTATGCACAGGAGGGTGCGTCCGATTATATGGAGTCTCGTTGGAGGGGAATCAAGGTTCTAAGGAAGTAATCATGGATACACGCGCCTTGTTCACATAAATGCAGAAGACATTAATAGTCTTGTTGACTTAAAAAGCATGAAAATAACATACACAAAATAACATTTAATATGCTTATTAATTTATACATGATATGCATGGATTTTTATTAAATATGTATGTATTTTTTAAAATACACAAGCTCTTAATATATTAATATAAATTGATTTAACAAAATTATTTAAAAAATGTTTCCATGAATAAAAAATAAAATCCGATGGACCTTTCCAATGCATAAAATACAAGCCCAATCTCCTCCACTGCGATTTGAAGGCTGCAATCCTGGCCCATCCCAACATTCCTCTCATTCGATCTCAACCACATATCATAAATCCTCCATTCATAATCCAATGGCTGGAAATCCATTCACACCCCCAATATAAACCCCACCACACCTAATCTACTCTCTACCCTCTCCCATTCAAGAGCTCCAAAACCCCGCCAAAACTAACAGAAAATCCCGACTACCTCAACAGAATTCTCTCTCTAACAGCTCCCTCCTTCCCTCTCTCTCAAGAAAAATGGAACCCCAAGACTTCATGATCATCAAATCAACGGCCAAGATTCTCCTCCACATCCTCCTTCTCTCTCTCCTCCACCAAATCACAACCGCTAAACTCACCGACCAAGAACTTGACTTTGCCCTCTTTTCCCTCCGATCACACGGCTACACACTTTTCCCCAACGCCATCGCCACATCTGATCTCCGCCTCCAACTCCTCAACCAATCAAACCATGCCAAGTCGTCATTCTCAACCTTCACTCTCTTTTCCCCGCCTGACTCCCTCCTCTTCTCTCTTGACCTTGCCTCCGCTGCTTCTCACTACACCAAATCCATCTCCCTCCACGTGTCACCCTTTCGCCTGTCGACTTCAGATCTAAGAAACTTGACCGCCTCCTCCGGTGGGGCCTCCATTGACTCTTTGATGCCGAATCACCGTCTCTTGATCTCTAACTCTCTGGCTCACGTAAACGGTACCGTTGTGGAGTCCGTTTTGGTTAATCGGGTTCGGGTTTCAGTTCCTGATCTTTTTCTCGGTCCTTCCATTTCTGTTCATGGACTTGACGGCATTATTGTTGCTGGATTCGAAGACAGACTCGAAGACACGTCGTTTGAGGCTGCGACGTCGTCTCAGATTGACGCTATTTGGTCTGAGGAGCTGAATTCTCCACTGGCGGGGAGGAGGAATGGTGACAGGAGAGGGAACAATCGCCGAGGGTGGATCCTTAACGGAGGCACTCGCGGTGATGTCGTTTCGCATGGTGCATTTGCAAGGTTTAATCACCATTAATTTGTTGTTAGTTTCCGTTATTTTTTTCCTGTTAGGGTCTGTTTGGATTTTGTAGCACTAATGGATTCTTTACTTCGATATTTTTGAAAGAATCCAAACAGAGCTTTAATTTGCTCTGAATTTTATTTTTTTGGATTCAGAGCCCGTTTGGATGCTGAGAAATTGGTGGGATTGTTTTCTTGGCATGTTTTTCTTAACCAAACAGTTTATGACCCAAAATATTAGTTGGAAATGTGGGCCATTCAGATTCTGTAAACAAAAAGAGATTATTGCGTAACTTTTTTTGATAATCAGTATTGATATTTCATTGGAAAATTATTTGCATAAGAACTATAAAAAAAGGAAACATGGAAACTAGGAATCGAAATCGAACTGTTCGGATCATTTTATTTAGTTTCTGAGAATAATTATTAGAGGCTTCAAGTGTGGTTGGGAAAAAAAATGGGTTCTGGTGGTGGAGAAGATGAATGAGCAGTGGCATCGCAGTAGCCGAGCAGGATATCACCTTCTTGAACGGTGAAACCAAGGGAGGCAAGCATGGAAGGCCAGCAATGGTGTCCGATGATGCGGATGGCGTGGCAGCAGCTAGGGCTGAGATAAGTCTCACCGTTAAGGAAGAACAGAAGGACATTGGAGATGCAGGATTGGAGGTGGAGTAAGGAGCCCCAGCAGGTCGTTTCTTCGTTGTCTAACCGGAGACGGGTAGCGAGAGTTGTGTGGGTGGAGACTTGAGGCTGTGCCGCCATCATGGGCATGGAGGCTGTGGAGCACGTGAGGAAGAAAGTGAGCAAGAGCTTGAAAGAGAAATCCATTGGAGACAGAGAGGAATGCAAAGGATGTTGCGTGGAGGAGATGGAGTTTGTAGTTTGATTTTATAGACGAGGAGATTGAATTGTTTATGATTATGGGGAGCTTAAGAGACTGAAAAGGAGTGAATGGGAGATTTATTGAGGATTTTGAGAGATCAGGAGCTCTAGTAACTGCTAATAATACAGCAGATGAAAGGGTTTAGCTGTTTTGTAAGTTACTGGATTATGAATTAAGCATTTCATAATAGTCATTGATGATGATGTCTTCAGGTAGCTTTTGCGGTATATGGATCGTCCTGCTCGTTCAGTTGGCTAGGAACTGTAGAAATTGATTGATGACAGATGATGCAGACACACGGTGCCTGTGGGCATGGCCATTTTTTTGTTAACTGAAGAGAAAGAATGTCTCATGAAAGAGTTGGGAGTCACAGTATGCGTTTGCTGCATGTGCTATTGCATTGGATGCACTAAAAACTGAACCCGTGCTAGTGTCTCCTACCATATGATCCTCTCGCTGGTGCTGGTCTGCTCTGTCAAGGTTGTCTATCCGCTAGCACCATCAACTCCGAGACAAGTTAGCTTCTCTAGAATCTCCTGCATAAAAAACCTAATCAATATTTAACGTAGAGCAATTTCAATCTGACCTTAGGCCTTGAGCAGAATCTGTTGTGACAAGGATGATGAACAAGACAACACTGTTAGCATCATCCAACTTGGAAACAACTTTGCATCTCAAATTAAAGGGAATTTTTGTTCATAGCGCTTTCAGTCACATAGTTCTTCATAATAGTATCATTGTTGTCAAATCTGGTTGCTCTGGAATTACCCTAACCTTGACCCCCTCTGTGCAAATTTAACCTTGGAAATTGTAAGGGTTCATGCAAGAACCCGACTTTGCTTAAAGGGAATGCTATTTTTTGCACTATTAAGATGAAATAATGTTAAGTTTTCAAAATCCCACATCAATCATCAACTCTTGTGTAGACATAGATTAGAAAATGTAAAGGCTTGAATTAGTTTCATTGATCAGGATCGGAAGATAGGATGGGATTATCTATCTGATCCTTCTTGATGTATGTTGTGGTTGTCGATCCCTTGATTCTTGTTGATTGATCAGTGATGTAATTAACACGGACTATGGAGAGAAAAATAAAACATTAAGAAAGCACAACTTTATTCCTCAAGGTTAAACACTACATCATCATGACACCAAACTTGAACAACATTGACGACTCAAACGTGGAAAGCAAAAACAACAGAAAACAGGCAAATTCAACAAAAACACACAAGACCCTGGAATACAAAGCTAGTAGACTAGACATCATCGACTCTCTTCAAACCGGCATAGGCTGATATTGAGCAGGAGCGCCAGCAGCAAGAGGTGAAGGAGCAGAAGCAGGACTAAAATAAATAGAAGGTGAATTAGGAGAAGCATCACAGTATCCTCTAAGTATGTTTCCTTCCTCATCTGTGAAGCCGAGAGAAGTAAACATGGCAGGCCAGCAATTATGAGTGATAGTATGAATAGCGCGACAACAGTCGGGGCCAATATCAGCCTGGCCAGTCATGAAAAACAAGACAATCTCATTTGTGCAAGATTTTATCTCCACGAGTGCATTCCAGCACTCCACAAGGCTGCCCTCGTCTTCAAGTCTTGCTGAAAGGCTGTTGAAGCCTGGTTTGTTGATGAGAATGTCTCTAGCTGCAGTTGAAATATTGGCTGAGATCAGCAATGTGAGAGACAAGAAGAGAGCAAGATTCTTGAAAGCTGCCATGATTTTGCTTGTGTTTGTGTAAGAGGAAATGAAGAATGGAGGGAGATGCTTAGGTTTGAGAATTTGTGGGGGTATTTATAGTTTGTAGAGAGTTGGCCGCAAGGGAGATGAGAGGGCTCGTTGGAAGAAAAAACAAAAACGGTGATTAGTGGTATTTAATCCAAATAGTTTAAGAGGAGATGGTGGGTTTCTTAAGTTGTAACTGATAAATTATTTTTTGATTAATTATCCTAATCCTAATCTCTTTTTTTTAACCTTTTTTTAACAAAAACAATTATCGGTTTATATTAACCGAAAAATAGAAGAAAGAAATTGGTGTGTTCCTATTTAGTTTGTTATTATTATTAGACAAAAGATAGAGAAAATAGAGAAACTGAAGATATATGGCTTTTTATCAGCTTTTGTTAGTGACTTGGCATGTATTGGAATATTTGGAAAACTATACAAAAGATAGAGAAATACTAGCATTTGAACTCATGTTCTGCCATTGGTTAGATGATACTTTTAAAATCCAATCTAATTAAGTTATCGGATTATAGGTCAGATGGGAATCAACCAAAAAAAAAAAAACAGCTTCTGTCACGTAACCATTGCTTCTGTCACGCTGCGTTCAACTACCTCCCCCCTAAATCTTTAATTTTATCCATCAAAGCCATCTCTCCTCATCTTTATCTCACTATAGTTACAGCTTCTAATCATAAATCTGACGTCTTGAGTCTCTTGACTATTGATCGCAGAGAAACAACAACGATCAATAGTCAAGACGTCCTCTGCTTCTTTGCTTCTGAGTTAATTAGGTTTGCAAATTACAATTGTCTCTAATATTGCTTCGTTTTCTTCACTCTTCACTCTTCAGTATTTTAGCTTTTTAAAAGGTCTAAACTACTCGTTTAATAACTGCCAATATAAAAAAAATTTGACTGAGTCTTATCCGGGTTTGACCTGATGGACCGGGTCTCGGGTCAACCAGTTTTGTCGGGCCAATTTCCAAATGGGTTTTTACCTCCACCCAGATCGGTCTCAGGCCCGGGTCAACCTGCCGGGCCGGTTCGGGTTTTAAAACTCTGGGTTAGATTTGTTTTTCAATAAAAAATTAAATATACAAGTTTCTCCATTGCATTTTCTTAAATAAAAAAAATCAAGTATAAATTGAAAAATTAATACATGCATGTAACTAAATAAATTATAAACTATTTGTGTTAATAAATAAATAAATAATAAGTCATTAGAGATAATTAAATATCAAAATAAAAAAAATAAGAGACAAATATAGATTAAAATATTTGATTTTGTAATACGGGTTAATATGTCTTTTAAGGTGTTTGGATTTTTATATTGTTTATTTCACTTTTATTTTAATTATGTTATATTATTATTTAATATTTGATTGAAATTATCAATATATAATTAGTTAAAATATTTTACCTATGATTTTACGATTCGAGTTTACAATTAGAATTTGTATTATATATTTCGTGTCGTGTCAAAAAAAAGTTCTTAACAACCTTGCAAAATATCTTCATTGCTAGAATTTATTTTTGTTTTGAGAAGGGAAAAATAGAAAAAAACAATATTGAGATATTGTGGACATTCATAATATTTTTTCCACATGTTTTAGAGTTTTTTTTTAAAACAATTTCCACATGTTTTAGAGTTTTTTTTAAAAAAATTTATTATGTAATTTTCAAAATAAATCAATGAGTTCATAATTGAATAAATAATATTCTCTTATAAGTACAAAGATAATTCTCATGTTCGAACTATATAATTCAAAAATTGGTCCGGAAAGAACTAAAATTAGTAAATTATTGGGTTAGCTTATAAATTATTAGATGAATTCGAGGTTTGCTAGAGTAATCTAACTGATTATTAGGTAAATTCTTTCTATTAAAATAACATTGTTTTGTTATTTCCTTTTGTTTTCTTGGTGTTTACTTACCTGTGTTTGAATTGGATTCAACTTGGTTAATCAAGTTTTACATAGTTAATATTTTATTTGATTTAATTAAAAATATCACCTAAGTAAAGTTTCTGATTATAAATTTTCTAAATTAATTTGTCAAATTAGATCAAATTTAATAATTATAATTAAAAAATATATATATTAAAAATTTAAAAGTAAAATTAAAACCGCATATTTATCAAAACAAAATTAAAATAAAATTGAACCACACATATCAAAAAAATCACAATAAATAATTCAAAATCTACAGTATTGTGTCATTTACTAATAATATCAAAACAAGAAACACCAAATAATCTCATAGCATAACTTCTTGGTCCATATTGTTTTGGGCTCGGCCTAGTTTGTTGTGGGCCTAAGTTTGCGAATAAAAAATTAAGTCCACCTGCCTCAAACACTGTTGGTCTCCTTTCTCCCTTCTTCAGACGACAAAGCTTTCAGCTTTCTTTCCCTTCCCTTTCCCGCCCTGAAAAAACCGAAGAATCAATCAATCGAGAGAGAGAGCGAGAGAGAGATGAGCGACGTCTCGGAACTGCCAAATAAGGAGGCAAACGTGCTGAAAGGTCACGAAGGAGGAGTCTTAGCCGCAAGATTCAACGGTGACGGAAATTATTGCCTGAGTTGCGGCAAAGACCGCACCATTCGTCTTTGGAATCCTCACCGCGGAATCCACATTAAGACCTACAAATCTCACGGTCGTGAAGTTCGCGATGTTCACGTCACCCAGTAAGATAAAATAAGTCTTTTTTGTTTTAATTTTAATAATACTGGAATTGCTTTGATTTCTTTTTAATTTTAATTTTTTTGGTTTTTTTTAAAAGGGATAATTCGAAATTAGTTTCTTGTGGAGGAGACCGACAAGTGTTTTACTGGGATGTGGCTACTGGTCGTGTAATTCGGAAATTCCGAGGACATGGTAGTGAGGTAATTTTTTTTTAAGGTTGTTTAATGAGTATATGGGATGTATTTTTCAGTTGTATTTATGTTGTTTTTGTTTTGATGTAGGTGAATGCTGTGAAATTTAATGAGTATGCATCTGTTGTGGTATCAGCAGGTTATGATCAATCATTGCGTGCTTGGGATTGTAGATCTCATAGTACTGAGCCAATTCAGGTGCTTTATGTTTCTGAATTTGTTACTATAAATTGTGAATATGTAGGTGCGGTGGTTGATCTTCAAAACTTGGTAATTTTTTTTTCCAGATCATTGACACGTTTTCAGATAGTGTGATGTCTGTGTGTTTGACGAAAACTGAAATCATTGCTGGAAGTGTTGATGGTACTGTTAGAACATTCGACATTCGTATTGGGAGGTATCTATAGGTGTTGGGATTTGATAAAGTTGGTGTTGTCGGATTGTTATCATTGGATTAATGATGGTGGTCTTTTGCGTTATTTGTGTAGAGAAATATCTGATAACTTGGGGCATCCTGTCAACTGTATCTCGATGTCAAATGATGGTAACTGCATATTAGCGAGTTGCTTAGATTCTACTTTGCGCCTATTGGACAGGTGAATTCTCATGCTTTTATGAATTAGTCTCATAGTTTCTGTTGTCTGATGTTTGTCTGCCTTGTCTTACTGGTTCCTGATGGCAGAACTACAGGCGAGCTTTTACAAGAATATAAAGGACATATATGTAAGGTTAGCTGGCCAAACCTCCTGTTGTTATTTTGAGATCACAATAATAAGTTGAAAACTTGTCAATGTCTCAAGTTCCATTCTCCATTGTTCTTCACTTCTAATTGTTGTTATTATTATTATTATTTTGTTGTTATTGGTGGGTGATTCTGCATCAGTCATACAAGTTGGATTGCTGCCTCACCAACACTGACGCCCATGTTGCTGGTGGCTCAGAGGATGGCTACATTTACTTCTGGGATCTTGTGGATGCGTCTGTGTTGTCACGTTTCCGAGCTCATTCCTCAGTGGTAAAGTTGTTTAGCATATTTATTTGATAACTGCAGCAAATTTCCACCTTTTCTCACTTCTATTCTTAAAAAACATTTAGTTTGCTTATTGAAATGATTCAAATTACATGTTTGTGCTTAAGTTCGTGCAGTTTTAGCCAGTTTTGCCATGCTTCAAGATGTGGAATGTTGTATACACTGTCGGTCTTTTGTAACGGTTCCAAACCATTTGCGAGCCATATTATAAATTTTTTTTACACAATATTTACCTTTTTTCCTGATTAAATCTTCGATTCTTACTATAGTGAGTTCCTGAAACTTTAACTTTCACCTTTTGTTGAATGACCTTTTTGGTGGGTGATCCGTGCTTAACATCAGAAAGCTGCAACTAACTTCTCAAACCTTATATATCATATAGTTGCTGGCATGAACTATTGAATATTGTTAGATGGTGATCTTATAAAAACGATCATTTCGAATCACAAGACTGATCTCTCTTTCTAATTTATTTTTTTGCTGTAATTTGTGTATAATCAAATACCATGGGTTCATTGCTACATACTGCAACTAGGACTATCAATTGTAGAAAGGAATTGCTATTGCATGATGCTGATTTATAGACTTTTAGAAGGAATTCACACCTGACAGTCGATGGTTTTTGTGGCTGTTTTTGGCAGGTAACAAGTGTGAGTTACCATCCAACTGACAACTGCATGGTAAGCGCCTCTGTAGATGGCACAATTAAGGTTTGGAAAACATGAGAAAGAAGGGAGCCAGTATTCTGGACACCAAGCTGCAATTCCATACCATTTACATGAACATAAACAAGAAAGAAGCTCGTTAAGGTCCAACCAAACCCTCTCCTGTAGCGAGATTCACTTGCTGCCACATCAATTCTACTTTTTTTTCTGAGAATTTTGTACCCATTTGACAGTCCATGTAAAACATCGGTGTTGTATTGTGTATCACGGGTTCCATTTAAAAAGTAGTGGAAACTTGCTTTCTAGCATCATCACCTAATACTTGTTTATCCACTGCTCTTGAGCAAGTTTACTGTGCAGCAGACATTAGTTTTTTTTATATTGATGGCAAGTGATATCTTCAAATCAGTTTGTTCATCGATCGGACTCGCTTTTCATACCAGCTTGGAGCATTCAGTCTTAAGATTTGAATTCAATAAATCAATGAAGGGAGCAAATCTCTTGATTTGATTAGTTATTTATAAAATGCTTTTCCAATGTATCAAGAGTTCATTGGGTGGTGTGGTTGAAAGTATTTAGTATAGTTTTCCATGCGTTAAATTTTAATTATAAAAACTATAATTTTTTTTTTTTAAAAAAAACCCGCCGTTAACAGTAAAGAATACGACAACATCAACGGAAGAGAATTTAACCCCGCCAGATTTTCCTTGTGAGCCGCGATGGCAAGAGTTACATGTAGGGTGGTTGTTAGGCACATTGAAAGCATAAGTATATATTAAGTATATAAATGGAAAGAGTTCGATCACCAAGTGGCTGTAGTTTAGTGGTGAGAATTCCACGTTGTGGCCGTGGAGACCTGGGCTCGAATCCCAGCAGCCACAAATGTTTCCGACCTTAGCTCAGTTGGTAGAGCGGAGGACTGTAGTTGTTGCTGTCATCCTTAGGTCGCTGGTTCGAATCCGGCAGGTCGGATATTCCTTTTTTTTTTTTTTTTTATTAACCTTGAAAAAAATTTCATGTGCCACAACCACTCCATGAAGGACACACAAGAACTGACATGTCTTGATCTTCTTATTCTCTTTTATCTAAGCAAATTGTGTTCTCCAAGCTGAAAGACACCTGCCCTACCTCACCTTATTAGGTGTAAGACAACAGGGCCAGGAAGCCATGCAAACTAAAGAATGATCTGTGTCATAATTGACTCACCTTTCCGACTAGCTAGTTGCATGCCTTCAACCCATAAATAGCCAATCCCTTTTGTACGAACCAGCTACAATACCATGGCTAAGTCTAATTCCCTGCTTTGTCTGTTCTTGTCATCTTCCATGGCTCCCTGGCTCAACATCAACTCAATAAGCTTGATGCCCTCATCAACCCTGATAGCCGTGTGGAATCTCAAGCTGGCGTGACTGAATCCTGGAGTCCTAATTAACCATTAGCAGTTCCAATGTGATGGTACTGTAGGTTGTTAAGCGCACTATTGAACCAAATGGCCTCTTGTTGCCAGTTCAGCGTAATTAACTTTGTTAAACCTGATACTAGCGCCAGAGTTTCTGGTATTACTCGTGTCATAACACTAGCCTGACCTCCCAAAGAAATAACAAGAATAAGGAGGAGAGCACCAGGGCTTTTAGCCCAGCGGCAGAGACAAGATTTCCTTGCCTCTGTCACCTGGATTCGAGCCCTAACATGCATGTTTGTCACTCCCGCGGTATTTTACATGTCTACTGGACTTGCTGGGTGTTCAGTGAATCTGAAGATTAGTTGTGGTGCGTGTAAGCTGGCCCGGACACCCCGGATTACCAAAAAAAAAAATAAGGAGGAGAAGAAGAGAGAGCTAAAGTCTCTCGAACTTTAATTCCGGAAATTTTAACTTAAGATAGAATAATATATCAGGTTCAATCTAGTCTCATGTTCATATTAAAAGTTATGTTTAATTGAATAATAACATAAAATTTATGCCAAAGTTTGAATTTTCTTAATCAACCTTCCCTTGAATTGTGTTATTTTATCGCTAGTTAACATTTCACCAATCGATTTTATTGCTTTATTTGATTAGGAATTTAAATTAATTTATTGGGCATGTTCATCCTAAATCACAACAACTTTTTCTCTTGTTTTACTATTTTTTAAATGAGGATTACACTATTAAACTGGTTTACCGATTTTCTAGACTGAGGTTTACAGCTATAAAATAACTAATTTTTGTATTTGCTAATTAATTTGATGATTTGTAGGGAATTTTGTAATTTTCCATTATTTGAAACTTTTCGGACAACCAAGCAGAAAGAAAAACTTCATCATTTAGAATTGAATGTTACACATGTATGGATTAGAAATTCTAATGGCATAAGCAATACCTTTTTTCTTAAAAAGATGAACTCTTTGGAGGTGTTTGAGGGTAAATTTTCATATACAAATAGGTCATCTTGATGTATTTAATAAAAAAAATCTCATAATCTTCCTTTCCAAATTTAAATCTGAAATGATAATTTGAGAAATAAAAAATTTGATCATCTTACTCAAAACTTCAACACTATTAAGACAATTTTCCATGGTGAGAGATTTAGGCTATTTTTGTTTTCTGAAATTTACTTTCCGGAAAACCATTTTGTTAATTATATCAAATTTGATCCTCAAAATTTTAATTGCTATATATATTTTATTTTGAAAATTTCTTTTTCAATTTCATCTCTTAAAATTTAATTTTTATATTAACTTTGATCCTTATTTTTATAATTGTTATTTGTTTTTCCCTTATCATTTTTTTTATTGAAATTTTTTATGTATTAAATTTGGTCCTTATTCTTTTGATTGTTACTTATTTTATTTGAAATAATTTATGAAATGTTAATTATTATTATTTTAATTTCTTCATCTTTTATTTTTTTATTTTTTAGATTTGATCTCTATTATTTTGATTATTATTTATTTTATTTGAGATAATTTATGAAATTATATTTTTTTTCAATTTCATTCTCATTCAACTTTTTAATTTGTAAGATTTGTTCCTCATTATTTTAATAACTTGAGAAAAATAAAACATTAAAAATTTATTTTCCAGCTCATTTTTCATGATATAATCAAACACTGGAAATTGTTTTTCAATTTATTTTTCATTACACTATTAAACATTAGAAAATAATTTACTTTTCTAAAATTTATTTTATAAAAAAATTATTTTCCAACCAAAAAAAGGATATCTTATTAATGAACCTCTTGAGGTTAAAAAAATGGAAAGAAAAGAAAAGATAAACATTGAAAAGGTCTCAATAGTTCTCAGCGCTTTTCCACCCCACAAAGGCAAAATGATTACGAGAGGACGATGACGTCCTCGAGCATGTTCAAAAAAGCAATGGACATTGCATTTTCTTTAATTAACTGGCCATAATATTTTTGTGGAAAGTGACTCCCAAAAGTTAAAGATATCTTGCTTCGGCTATAGATTAGAGGAATATATATTTAACATATTTATTAATTAGACGATTAATTAATTACTAGGAACATATCTAAATTTTAATTCATCCTTCATGTTTGCTTGTGAAAAATTAATAAAATTAATTAGACTGAATAAAATTAACAAAACACCTTGTCACAATGAAATTTGATGTATATAGGAGATAATTTTTTACTTCAGAAACAAATAAAAAAATAAATTAGAGGGGCTGAGTAGTGTAAAATGAAGGAAATTCTTCACCATACACGAAAAAAGAAACACCAATTGTATTTGCTTTTCTTTTCTTTGAATAGAAAAACGCAAGACAAGAGTGTTGTTGATGTTCAGCATCAACATCTTCATCACCTCCTTAACTATATATGCAGTACAAGGAATTTAGCTTCTGTTATAAATATGAAGAAGCTAGCTATATGGGGTAACTTAGTTTCTACATATGATCAGCAAGAGTAAAAAGACAGAGAACTAGGAAGGTGGTGGTGATGGTGGCTGTGATGGCTATGATGACTGGACTCCTTTTCAATCCTCCACCGGAGATGAAGAAAATCATCAACAGAACACGGTACCCTTAGTGGACCTGTGGTGTGGTAGCCATAAACTTCATGAGCTTTTTCTAAAAGTCGCTTGAAAAGAGGGTGATAAAGGTATGAAATCGGAATTACAAATCTTTGAAATCCACCATCTTCATCCTCTAAACCAACTCGAACTGCAAGCCATCCTTTCTTTACCTTCGATTTCTTGTCTTCCTGCATGCTGCTCATCTTTTTGAATAAAAAAAAAATGATGGATGTAATAGTACTGGAATATTGGTGTCGAGAGTGTTGGTTGAGAGAGGGAGAAATCTCTTGTTCTAGCTCGCCTTTGAATCGTAGTACTAGGTGTTCTTATAGAGGTATGAACGGGGAAGAGACTAGAAAAAAAGAAAAAAGGAAGGGCATTTTTGGGCTAACAAATTCTTATTTTTGTTTGTAAGAAACTATAGAATGAGATTATGTAGTCATTTATGTTGTCAATTAATTTTAACAAATACTAAAATCATAAACATGAACTTAGGAACTTAGTAACATGGAGAGTAATTAATCTTAATACCATAAATGACCTCAAAATATAATAATATTATTAAACAACATAATATTGTTTTGATCTCTTAATATAGTTCAATATATATGTTATCCCACGATATTCACTACAAGATTTAACAGTTTTATGAATAAAAATTTTCTTTTAATGTAAAACAAAAGTTCCATCAGTAATTAATTTATCAACAAAATTATCGACGGAAAAATAACACCTTTCTGATTGAAATAATGTAGCTGCACATGGTGTTTAGAGTTATTATAAATTAATAACCAAGTGAGATTATTCTTATTATCATATTTTTTAAAAGAAAGAAAAACTAAGCAAGCATAAGATTATAAGAATATAATTAAAGTTGAGAATATTAGTGTTCGTGTGTCCCATGTACTTTATACGGAGTCAAGTTAGAATATTATAACTCGGAGATGGAATTAATTTACTTTTATGAGCCGTCCCTTTACTCCTCGATCGTGTGGTCTGAGAAGGAGACACCGAAGCTCCATGTTTTTCTCTTGAAACTTGTGCCACTTCAGATTTAGGAATCTTACCTTACCTGGCTTTTATGGCACCACCGGATGGCTTTTATGGCACCACCGGACATGGGTGCAAAATCTTGGTATTTCTGCGGCATCAAGGATTCATGGTGTGTTGAAAGGCATGGGTTCACTTTTAAAGTTCATTTATATCGTTGTTGATTGTTTTTTAAAGGGTATTTTCTTAAAAATATATTAAATTGATATTTTTTAATAATTTTAATATATTTATGTTAAAATTACATTAAAAAATATATATTATTTTTAATAAAAAAATATTTTTATAATTGTTTTTAGCGCGGATTGTATTATTATTATTGTTATTATTATTATTATTTAGTTTAATGTAGATGTTCAGGTCAGTTGGCGTATACCTCAATTAGTACCAACGAGAAGCACGGGATATCTTTTTCTTAATTTCTTTTTCCAATATTCAGGGTATTTATAGAACCCGCTTTCACCTGGTATTATCAAATTTAGTTTCGTTTAATAGATTAATTTATTGATCCATTAATTCTATACTTGGTCTAAGGTTGGTTTAAATCAGCATTGAAGTATAATCTTTCTTGTAAGAAGCCTTTAAAGATGATATTATACAATATACTAAAATAGTTCAGTTTCCCTCTTACTGTTTATCTAAATTTAAAGTACTGTAGATTGAAGTAGTGTAATGACAGTATAACCCTTGCTACAAAGAGTTGCAAGGACAACAAGAAAGAGATGAAGTTATTTTTTTTACTAGGATGCATTCAACATTGAATACATGGTCGGAAAAAAAATGGTCACTTCAAATTTTAGTAGGGCCGTCCTAGATATCAACTAGGCTTGTATCTTTATATAAGGACACTTGGTGCTTGGACTGATCTGTCTTTGCACTAGATTAGACCCGAGCGTCTCGTAGCACTGGAATTGGCTTGCCCTTGTCTTGAGTGTGAGCCAGATCTACGCCACCACATGAAAACACCTGGCATTTAGGTTACATGTGCTTGCACTAGATCAGACCCGTGTGTCACATGGCGATAGAGCTGCCTTACCCAGAGCGCACAACCAGACAACTGCGCAACTTGATTCGGGCATGCCCAAGCCAAACAACCTGATATTGCTAAAGTAGAAAACGTTGACTCGAATGGTGTAGCACGATTTTGGCCACTGTTGGGTTAGGTTTCAAATACCCATATTTCCCACTTAACACAGTGCTCCGGCCTTTACATTAAATTACGAATTCAATTTTTTAAAATAAAAATAAATATAAAAGGATCCCATGTTTTAATAAATTGAAATTTAGACTTATTTATTTTTATGTTTTAAAAGTATTTTAAAAAAAAATTGAATTATTTTTTTTTTCTATACTTCAATTTTTTCTATATCGTTTTAATATGTTGATATCAAAAATTATTTGAATATATTTTTAAACAAAAAAATATTTTAAAAATTAATTATTATTACACTTTTAAATACCTTCTTTGTTATTAGTTAGCGTGCAATTCATCTATACTCTTGTCAAATAAGAAGGAAGATGTATGATCTCAAGTTTCATCTTCATAAAATCATCACTAACATCAGATAGATTTGAATCATATCACTCAGCAAATATTGTGAGGGCCGGTGAAGCATGATAAATGTAAAGTAGTGAGGTAAAGACTGCATCCTCATTTTCTTTTTCCTACCATGTGAGTATAGAAGAGAGCTAAGAAATTCTCATATTAAACACAACAATAAAATATATGGCCAAAAGGATAAATATATATAGTATTGCTATAAACAGATTTTTTGTATAAAATTTTTATACAAATACATGTGAAATTTAAGTTTTTTCTCAGAAAAATAATATATGAAAATTGTTGGATTTTACAATTTATAAGCTGACAAATCAATTCGTGTCAAGATTTAATAAAAAAACTTATTTATAAAATATTTTCCTAAAAAGACAGCTAGTAAGGAAAACACAAATATCTGTGTATCTATCTATCAATCAATCAATATATATATATATATATATATATATATATATATATATATGGAAAAACAAATGCTATTATGAATTAAAACCAAAAAAAGAGAATGTTGACGCAAAATCGACTAGCTTGTCATGGCATCGAGCCCGTACTTCCCCATGTTGAGTCACAATTAATCAAACCAAAGATTTGGAAGATTTCAGAAGGTAAAAAGAAGAAGAATAGGAGCTTTCATGGGGACCATGCTCTCAATGGCTCTGTGCTTTACGTTGTTGGCCCTTTGTACTAAAGACTTGACTCTTGCTCACATGCTATTGGGCGGTAGTGGCGCACACTCTGTCTCTATCAGGCTTATCTTCCACCACCACCACCACCTTTACCGTACAAGTATTTGCCTACCAGTATTATCTTCCATTGTACCTGCAACTTTGCCCTAGAAAAAGCTCTCTCCTTTAACGATTCGGAGTGTTAAG
The DNA here is from genome assembly GCF_951802175.1 of Populus nigra. NCBI lineage: Eukaryota > Viridiplantae > Streptophyta > Magnoliopsida > Malpighiales > Salicaceae > Populus > Populus nigra. The sequence goes on from NC_084852.1 coordinate 18,903,168, forward strand.
TAATTGCCCGTTCCTCTTTCCTCGTTTCACTTTCTGCTGAAATGTTATGCTATCTAACTAGATTCAGATGCCAAGTATAGTATCTTGTGATGAGATGATGGCTTGTCCCTCTCTCTAGGATGCGGTCGGTGCACCCAGGGCCACCCCTAGTTGCTACTAACTTGGTATAGCTTTTTGGAAAAAAATTCTACTTCGTCTTGGAAGCATGGATTTTCTACACACACACACACACACAGAGAATGTTTTATATGTTTCAGTGATATTTTCGTTAAACAATCAACCAGGAGTGATGCTCTACCAGGTCTGGGTTGGTCCCTACATGCAGCTTATTGTTTGCCAACAATTGAGATAATTTTCTTTTAGAATGTATTGATATAATTTAATTTCAACAAATGTCGAACTTCTAGGTCACTATCAGAAAATCTATGAATAGAATTACGTACGAATGGATTTTTTTTGTCGGTATTTTAGGGTGATATTTACTAACCGAATTTTTTTCCTATTAACTTTATCGGTATTTACCGATAGAAATATTTTGTTGATATGTACCAAGGGAATTCCAGTCATAATAGAAGGAATTTTAAAAAAATCAAACGATACAATGGCATATAAGTTTTTGTGAACGTTGTTACCAACAGAACTATAGTTGAATTCAAATAGGAAAGTTTGTATAATGATATGTCATTTATACCGATAGAATTGCCCATGTATTGATAGATACAAATATTTAATTGATAAATTCTTCGGTAATAGTTAATATATGACCTGACCATTGACCCTCGCCTCCCATATTTCTCCATCTTCCGTTTTGAAACTAAACAAACAACCCCCATCTCAACACAACTCATTTTTCTTCAACCTTTCCAGTCACAACAACACTCTGTTTGACAATATTCGTGTTTTGAATGAAATTTTATTGTGAATTTTTCATTTTAAGTAAATAAATCTATAATTTTTCTAATTTGAACACAATTTTAAAATATTAATTTTTTTATTGCATATTTTTGTAGTATATGTATTTTGTTTGAGTGTTTGTTTGTTTTATTGTTTTTTCTCAAACAAACTTGTTATATAAATTTATGATTTTGTACATGTTATGGTTTGTTTTAGATTTTATAAAATTATATTTGTTTGTAAATTGTTAAAACTTATGTCGAATTACAAACTTAGGTTGTTGTGATGAAATTAATAGTGGCTTGTTTAATGAGTTTATTTTATATTTTGTTAATTTTATTGCCGAATTGTAATTTCTGTAAATGTGTACAAATTTGTATGCACGCAGATAATTGATAATGAATTAAGAGAAGTATTAAAGTAGGTTGGATAATCTTGAGCTAAACCAATATTTTTTATAAATTTATTTAGTTAATATAGTTAATTAATACATGTTGTCATCATTATTTAATATCGGTTCGATAAAATTATGGATGATCATTAATGGATGTGATTCACCTGAGACTTTGACTTATGATATATCGACGAAACAAAAAAATTTTATGATGACAACTTTGATGCGAACTATCAATAATTTTAGGTACCTAGAAGTTCAATATTTCCAAAGGAAAAAACTATCTACACCAAATTTCTAATTATTTGATTAACAAGAAACAAAATGATGAGAGTCAATCTATGTAAATTGAAATTATTGAGAATTGCAAGGATAGAAGTCAATCCTTCTAAATCAGAATGATTAATGGAAGGATCTCTCCAATCACTCGTTGGATAATCATCCCACATCCCTCTCATGTTATCTATCCTTTCCTTATTAATCCTTTTATATATATATATATAAACAAACAGGGTTTTTATGCAACAACCAAAATGACAATAAGTGTTCTCTATTAGAGGTATATAACAATATTAACAATGACAACAATATAAAATTACATAATTATTTTACTTAAATAAAAATTTAAATTGATAAATCACAAAATAGCACATTTAAACCATGCTTTCATACATAATCATTCCAAAAAAAAAAAAAAACCATTTTGACCCATTCATGTATTTGTTATATATATATAAAGTTTTGCAACATATAAATTTGTTTAGTTACAATGAATTTATTTTTGTATCTCTCAGTGAAAAAGTTGGAAGGCTAAGATATAAAGGTATTTTGATCTTTACTCATTGATCATTAAAAGATTAAACATGAGTATTATTATTATTTTTTATTATTTGGTACAGTAAAAATGTTCTTTTACCCCCAAGATCAACGAAATTTAAACCCACTGACCAATTATTTTTTTTTTTACTTTGTACAAACTTTAAAATAAATAAAATACTTCTTTTTTTCCTTAAATAAGACAAAATAGCTTATATGCATTCATGGGTATTAAGGTACCCTCACATTAGTTTATTTGTTATTTCCAGGGTTATGAGGTTTTTTTTAGTAATTTAACATTTATTTTTAATATTAAATTTCAAAAAGCTATTGGTGAATGTTTTTCACATGTCAGCGCGTTGGTGGTGTCCGTGCTCTTTCAATGGCATATGCGACACCATTGTTTATCCGAAAATGACCTTCTGTAGTGTCACTAAAAGCGTTGTCACGTGCTCTTCCTCCTTGCATGAAGCGTGTCAGTGGTGATCCGATAGTTTTTCGACGGTGGTCATTTTTTTTTTCTTCTTCCTACTTTTCTCTCCCCTCCAATTAAAGTACGTGTATGTCCCTTTTTTTCTTTTTGTTTTTCAATTTCAGTCCTTATATTTTTTTTATTGCTGATTTTCGTCCTTGATCCTTTTAGAAAAGTTTTTTATATTTTTAATTCAGTTTTTAAATTATATTTTTTCATATATTATTTTCACCAATTCGATCTTTATTCTCTTGATATGTCATTTATACCCTTGGATATTTAGTTAAAGTTTTATTACTATTCAATTTCATCATTCAATCAAAGTTTAAGTTATTTTGTTTTTCAATTTAGCCTTCATTCTTTTGATTTCTTTTTGTCCTTGTTAATTGTTTTTTCCTTTTCGATTTAACCCTGCAATTTAATTTTTAAATACCCTCAAATTTATTTTTTATTTTGGTTTCCACCCTTATTTTTTCATTAATTTTTTTATGTGGTTGATTTTTTCCCCAAATACATCCTCTGGTGTTTGATTCATTTGGGATTGGGCTTCACAATTTTTCCATTTGTAATGCTTCCATTTAATAACACGCGTCACAAGTTTTAAGTGTTAATACGATTAGAAATTTTTTTTTCCTCATTATATTTGTAATTTTATCTTTCTACATTGTTTAAAAAAATTGTTTTGTGGTCACCTTCATATTCTTTTCTATCAGTTTGTCTATCTCATTACCTAAACCACATGTTTTACAAGCTATTTTTGGATAAAAGTTTTTTTTAAAAAAAAAACTGTTTTGTTTTGTGTTTAATTTTTGTTGATTTTTTATTTTACTTTATACAAGTAGGTTTAGTTTTGTACAAACAATAATTATTTTGGAATAATATTTCTTACATGTTCGGCCAAGCATATTTTTTTTCTTTTTTATTTTATTCACTTTATTTCATATCTGTTTTTATTTCTATTATCTTTTATTGATTTTAATAAATAAATTTAGTGGACACAAATAGGTAAATCTCTCCTTTTACGAGATCAAATATCTTGATCTATGTCAATCTCTTAATTTTTTTATTTTTTATTTTAGTTATTATTAATAAAAAAAATTTATTTATTTACATCGATGATTATTAGATGTTTGGATAAACTTTTCAATTTACACTTATAATTTATTTTATGTAAAAAAAAAAATCAAAATAGTTTGTATACTCAATTTTTTTTAGAAAGAAAAATTACGACCCGCTACGGAGTACATATCAAATCAAATTTTAGTTGCCCTCCAATTAATGTTTTTTTTTCACCCTTATTTTTTAGATCCTTTTGTGTACTTGACTTTTTTTTCTTCTTGATTTCTTCTTTTGACATTTGATTTGTTAGAGACTCGGCTTCATACGATCTTATCGCTTTGCAATTTTTTTTTTAAGTATTGGTTTTGTAATTATATTCAATTTCTTTTCTATGAATTTATCTCACTCTTATAATCCAAGTTTTTTAAATATTTATTTTTAAATAATATTGCTGATGTGTTTGACCTTACATAATTTTTTTTTGGCATAAGTTTATGTAGTCAATTTTATTTGTGCTTATCTTTTAAGTCATGAGTTTTTTAGGTTGCGGATTTATCTTTTATTGATTTTAATAAATAAATTCAGTATACACAATAAGGTGAATATTTCATTTTACATGGTTGAATATCTTAATCTACATTCATTTCTCAATTTTATAAATCTTTCTTTCAATTATTGTTAACAATGTTTTTCTTGTTTATTTATGTAAATGATTATTAATTTATTTAATAAGATACGTGTATAGATTTTTTAATTTATACTTTAAATTTTTTATGTTAAAAAATACATTGAAACAATCTAAATAACTGATATTTGTTTTTTTTTAAACCATAATCCACAGCTAAGCATGGGTTAAATGACTAGTTGGTAGCTAGGTATAATCATCCCAAAAGAGAAATAATTATGTGGACAAAATTGTTGGAACCAGCCACGATCCGAGGTCAAGAGGGGACGACCAGCCTGGCTTTACTTTCAAGATCATGTAGCTTTTAATACTTTAGATTTGAGATTCATTACACGTGGACCATAGCACTTTCTTACAAAATTATTGGTTGGAAATTGATAAATGTTGATCATTTTCCAAGGTGTTCTTCACCATTATTTCTGAGCTTTCAGCATGAACTCTTCTTCTCTCTTGATCTTGAAATTAAATGATACTCCACCTGGCACTCTTGGCAGTGGAGAATCCAGCACGTGGCAGTGTCTTTTGACAAAAGAAAATAGCCCGTTGACAAAAATCTAAGATCCTTTGACTTTAGGAAACGTACATATATAGTTTTATGGCATCAAACTTCTACACAATTAATCAGAGATTTTTGTAAATTTCAACGGCATGAGAATGGCTTGATTCGTCTATGTATTATGCAATTTCATTAGAATTTTCTATTTCCATACAAAATGTTTAGAATATGGTTTGTATTTTACATCAAGGATAGGAAAACCAATCATATATTATATATTTAATAATCGAATTATACATCTCACTCTTTCTTTTCTTATTTATTTAGGTGCGTAGCTAGGAAAGACTGGCAGCTGGGGCTCGAACTTTAGGATTAAAACTAATAAAATTAAAATTTAGACCCCCTAAAAATTATTTCCTGATCTTAACCCTCAAAAAGAATTTCCTAGCTCGGCTACTATTCTCATTCATCTTCTTCATCACCCCTTGTTTTTCTTTTACAAAAGTTAAACATATATTCTTCAAAGAGTACATTTTCATGCATATTGAGTCAAACTCAACCATGTGAAATTCTTTTTTATTATTTTAATTATGGATGTTCGAGTTAGTTTACAAGCATCTCGACTAATCCCCCGAGATCCTGAAGTTAACCATCATGCAAGCCTTCAATAACCCTAAAATTTATAATATTTAAATTGATAATATTTAGAGAATAAATATAGCATTTGACAAGTTAAACTATATTTTTCAGGTTAACTATGTGAAATTCTTGTTTTATGATGCGAGGTCGACCATGGCCAGAGAATCAAGCCCTGGCCCTCACGCAGATCAATGTTGCTATAGAACTGTAAATTGATTTGGGCAGGAATAGGATTATTCCTATACCACGAATATGTAATGGAGGACTTTCCAGAAGCACTGGAGGAGCCATGATCACATGTGACCGACCATTTTCAATGGACCACGACTTGAATTGGACTTGTACATCACAATATACTTTCCACTAATTGTTTTTATTTCCTTCCAATTTAAAAGATTCCTAATAATCTTATGGTTAAAAATTAAAAGATTCCTGATAATATTTTTTTCATAAATTATATGCTGATACGAATTTAATTCTCTCATCGGATGGAATTTGGTAGCTTCCCAGATTTTAATTACGTGTCAGGCAACTGTGTTGTTTAATGGTCAATTTCGTCCCTCAACTTTTTAGAGATAATTTGATATTTTGCTGCGTATGATGGGCTGCTGAATTGCCACGTATCTTACTTTTTAAAGAATATCACAGCTTAAATCTTGGAATTTTAATCAATTTGTCCAGTCCTTACCCCCGAGAAAAACCTACAAGAAAACCTTTAACTCTAGGTTATTTTCTAAATATATACTAGTTTGATTAATCGCACTACTACATTGCGGGTGAAATAATTTTTTTTAAAAAAATTAAAATTAAAATTTTAAAGTTTTAATTAACTTAAATTAATAAAAAAAATTATTTCAATCAAGTATTAATTCAATGTTAAAACTTATTCTCAATATCACGATAGCTCCATTTAAAACAAACCAAAACAAATCATTAAACTCAATCCCAAATCAATTTAAAATCACATTAAATTGTGGGTAACTATGGCACTTTATAATAAATTGCTTCTTTTTTTATGTTGTATTTTCATTTGTCTTTTTTAATATTTTCTCCTCATCTCTCGCATTACATCGCATCTTCGTGATTCTAGACATCATTTCATGTTTTACTTGGTTTCAATTTTTCGAAACCTCATTGCAAATGTTAGATGGGAAGCAAAAAATTGAAATAAAAAAATAACAAGAATGAAAAAAAAAAGATTGAGGTTTGTTAAATGGGAAGTATAATGACTCAATAAAAAAAAAAGACTTGAATGAAAAATAAGATGCAATAAAAAAAAACCTAAATGAAAAGGAAAACATTTTAGGTGGTTCACTTTTCATATGAATACAGTTCACCACCTCATATGTTTTAATGTTTTTTTGTTAATATACTATATTGTGGGTCATATCAAAACAAAATTTGAACATAAAAAAATATATTCAAGTCACAAGGAATTATTTCGTTGTTATTAAACTCAATTTAACAAATTAACCTTGAAATCTGACTCTTTATCTAGCTTGATTTTAAAATTAATCCACGTAAGAGTTGCCTTAATATAACCCTGTCAGCTTGGCGGGTCCAAAAACAACCCAAATAATCTGTAAAAAAAGTGATTTGACTTTGAAAAAAAATAAAGATGATGTATTTTTTATTTTAATATTGAGAAGACAACATATTAGATCGATTTACGACTCAATCTGTAAACCTGCGATCCAAATCGTGGACTTTACTGGATTTAATAATGTTTTTTTTATAAAAAAACTAATTTTTACTTAATGATATGATAACAAAAATAAATACTTGTCAAATTAAGCATTAATCAAATACAAAGATATTTGTTTGAGATTATAATGATTTCATAGATAGCAAACTAAAATAAATTCTGAAGACTAACTCAAAATAAATCAAATAGTAAAGAATAAAGTTTAAAAAATAAATCAAAATGGATTCAATCATAAGAAAAAAATTGGAAGATGGAATTTAAATAAAATGAAAAATAAAAAAGGGGCCTAACCTAGCGAACAAACTTGAAATCTTTTGAACCAACTTTTTACCTAACTTGGGTTTAAAATTAACCTGAGTTGAAGTTGCCATAATATGATTCAATAGACTTGACAGGTCTGAAGACAACCCAGACGACTGGTAAAAACATAGTCTGGCTTAAAAAAATATTAAAGATAATATTTTTTTTAATATTTAGACAATAATTTATTGGATTGACTTAAGTTTCATGGCTTAACCAGCTAAACTCACGATTTGGATAATGAACTCCACTATGTTTAACAAAAAAAGATTTATAACTATTTTTTAATTAATGATATGATAATAAGAATAAACACTTATAAAAATAAATAAATAAAAATTATGAAATCTAATTTAAAATCAATAAAATTTAAAAATAAAAAGGATTCAATTCAAAAAAATAGAAGGTAGAATTAAAAAGAAAAAAGAAAAAGAAGTAGGATGAACAGTTAAGCAGATGGGTTTGGTGCCCTCTAATAAAGAGTAGGTAATAATAGCTTTTAGTCATTCAAAACAAAACTCGGTTTGACCCTAAAAGTTTTCTACAATTTCAATTAAAATATTTTATTTAATTCATTTCAAGACTGAAAGTTGGGGTGGGCGATCCACCCATTATGCCACGTGGTAAATATATCTTAGTCGTTTTAGCTCTGCCTTTATAACTTTCATTAATGTTATGTTCATTAATTTTTTACTAAAAATTAATTTTTTTATATTTTAAATCGTTTTAATGCGTTGATTTTAAAAATAATTTTTTTAAAATAAAAAATATATCATTTTAATGCATTTCGGCATAAAAATCACTTTGAAAAACAATTACAATTATACTCCTAAACAAATTTGAGAAAGTAAATTATATTTAATCTTGTTAAAATAGGTGTTCAATACCAAAATAAAATGTTTGGAATTATCTAATTCTTATAATTAAGTGACTTATATTTAATCTTTGTTCAAATAGGTGTTCAATTTTTTTATTTTGTATAATAAAGTGTCTGAGTGGATATATATTAGTCAAGTTATTAATGTGTTGTTAAATATTTTATTTTCTAATTTATAAATATTTAATTATTATTATTTTCTAATTTTCAATTAGGCTAGATACAGGCGCCAATGATTCATAAGAAAGGGCCATGACATATTATATTAGATTATTAGGAAGCTGAAGAAAGTTAAAAAGTGCCTAACATTAATTGATCGCTAGACGTAGCATTTTCAAGACCATGTTTCTTTTTGTTTGACCCAAGGAATCCCAACCATAGTCACAAAACCCAGCTGAACCCGTCCTTCACCCCGGACAAGTTTTTTTTATTTTTTTTTAAATTAAATTAAAGTGGACTCGGTTGATTAGTAGATCAATCCATGATCCACTCAATTAAATTTTGATTTTATAATTTAAAAAAAAATAAAATGATATTATTTTAATTTTTTAAAAATAAAAATAAAAATAAAAAAATTAATTGAGTTAGTTCATAAACTAAATTGGATTTAATAACTTCGTTCGAACTAATGTAACTTTATTTTTGAAAATATTTTATATTGATACCCCATAATTTGATATTTAAACATGATATAAAAATAATATATAATTATAAAAAGTTTCAGTTAATTTTTTTTTATTCAGACAAATAAACCCCTTTTTTCTATATATATATATGGAGAGCTTCCATATTGTTAAGTTTTCGGAGTAGGAAGATTGATTTGGATTTGCTTGTATTAACTATTTGATGTAAGTTAATCCCTTAATTTTTGAGACCCATGTAAGGGCATGTATTCCAGATATTGCACCTTATTAGCATCATAAATAATTATTACGTGATTTTCCAGGAATCCATAGCTAAGATCGTCTACAAGGCGTACCTTAATTTAACCTTTTTTTTTTTAATCATTGTTGTCGATACACGACGTCGGGCGACGACTCCCACTTTTTTTGTTTATTTAACAAAAATGGTTTTTTTCTCAATTGGAGGAAAACAAAGATTTTATTGGAGTCGCCATCTAGTAATTTGAGGGAACTAGAAATCCTAAATTAGACACTGGTCCCAGAAATTCGGGTACGGGGTTAGTTATGATTAAGGGAAGGTAGACACCACCCTTAAAACATCCTTTCAATAGAAAGGTTACCCTTACTTGTGTGTTTTCTATTTGATTCAAATGCGATTATATTTTGGGCTGATTTGTAAATTTTTTTAATGATTAATGTCGGTCCCTAAAAATAGGAGACACATTAAAAATGACATCAGTCCCTAAAAATTAGGAGACTCGTCTAAAATATTGACGCTTGTCCCTAAAAAGGAGAACTACGTCTGGATTACCAAAAGAAATAATGGATATAATCCATTATATTTTGGGTTTATTGGTAACTTGTTTTTTTTTAAAATGGTTAACGTCGGTCCCTAAAAATAGGAGACGCGCTAAAAATGACATCAGTCCCTAAAAATTAGGAGACTTGTCAACTTTGGTTTTTGTATTTTTTTTACAACATGCAAGAAAATTTACAAGCATTTATATATAAAAAATATCAAAAATACCAGTTAAAACCCAAAAAATTACCTGAGTGTCAATGTATAGGTAAAAGACTGAAATACCCTCGGATTTCTCGAAAAATTACGAAAATGCCACTGGCGGCGCGTGTGGCACACGCGCGGTTACTGTGGGCGGCGGCGAGATTTCCCGGCGAGATTTCTGTCCAACCGACGGTCGATCCTGGTAGATCTGAGGACGAGGATTCTTATGGAGGTGGTATCGTCGGCCGTTGATGGCTGACGAAGGAGAATCGACGACTTGAAGCTTCGGTGGCCGCCGACAATCGCGGCCCTTTTCCGGCAAAATGAGGCGGCGAAATCAATGAAAACCACCGGGGTTTTTCTTTACATCAGGGGCGAAACCTTTCTGTGGTGGTGCGGAGGCTGGAGACGGCCGGAGATGGGAGATCGGGGGAGAGAGAGAGAGTCGCCGGCGAGAGGAGAGAGAGACTCTGAGCTGTCCTATGGTGTGAACGCGCGCATGGTTCACCGGTGCATCTGAAGGCTGTGAACCGTTGGATCGTCGTTGAACTGATCCTGCGGCTGCGATTGGATGGATCTGCAAGTTGATCGGACGGTCCGGATGAGAGGAGCCTTGATCTGGTGTGGCGCGGTGCACCGAAAGCTCGGTACACCGTGTGACGTGGCGCCACCGGATCTAAGGGAGAATTGTTTTAAGGGCTGAGATTGATTTGGGTTTTAATTGGGTGTGGCAAGCCCTATTGTACCCTATTAAATCAACGGTTCAGATCTAAACACTATAGATCTAACGGTTAGGATATATTTGGTATTTTTCAAATTGTTTTTTTTGAAAATCAATATCCTACTCGCACAAAGAAATAGTGAAAAAACGTGAATAGTAAAGAATTTTTTTCTTTCTTTTCTTTTTTTTTTTCTTTCCTTCTCCTCCTCTTTTTGTTTTTTCGAACTATCACTGGCTCTGGTTATTTATAGCCAATGACAGGAGACAAGAAGCATCTCTTTTAAATAAAAATTGTATTTCATCCAACTGCTCCGCCTACAATAAATATAACAGCCCCGCCTAATATGACAATTCTGAATTATTAATTTTGTTTTATTATATATAATAATATATATATTTATATAGATAAAATTAAAAACTCAAATCAGTATTAGAAAAACCTCGTTTCAAACGCTAAAAATTAATTTTAATGACCGAAAATAATAGTTTTGACCCAAAATGACCCGAAACTCATTTTTTACCCCGGTCGACATAATTTGACCCGTATTGACCCGGTGAACTCGGTTTTGGTCAAAAATGACGGTTTTGACCCGAAACGACCCGAAACTCATTTTTTACCGTGGTCGACATGGTTTGACCCGTATTGACCCGGTGGACTCGGTTTTGGTCAAAAATGACGGTTTTGACCCGAAACGGCCTGAAACTCATTTTTTACCCTAGTCGACATGGTTTGACCCGTATTGACCCGGTGGACTCGGTTTTGACCAAAAATGACGGTTTTGACCCGAAACGGTCCGAAACTCATTTTTTACCCTGGTCGACATGGTTTGACCCGTATTGACCCGGTGGACTCGGTTTTGACCAAAAATGACGGTTTTGACCCGAAACGGTCCGAAACTCATTTTTTACCCTGGTCGACATGGTTTGACCCGTATTGACCCGGTGGACTCGGTTTTGATGGAAAGATGCGGTTGACTTGAGAAAAGTATATTTTGAATTTTTAAACTTTTTCTTAATTTTTTTGGATTTTTATAAATAATAATAGAAATAAAATAACATTCGAGAAAATCTTGGTGGATCCAAAATTGGGTTACAACAGTTGCCCCCTCTTTACAATGCTTACGGTGCAAAGGCATTGGAAAATTCATTTTCTTTTGACTTTGCATAGTAAGTTTTGTAAAGAAAAACGATGGAAGTGTTGAAAAAATGCACAGATTTTTCGGTTGGTCTAATTGTTATGGGCGACCTGCCCAAGTGAAAAACATGAAAGTGTTTTCAATACTGGTTTTATGAAATACATGAAAGTGATTTCAGATTAATGTTGTGAAATACATGAAAGTGATTTCAACAATGGTTTTGTGAAATACATGAAAGTGATTTCAAAATTGATTTTTTGTGAAATACATGAAAGTGATTTCAACCTTAGTCTTGTGAAATACATGAAAGTGATTTCAAAAATTGATTTTTTTGTGAAATACATGAAAGTGATTTCAACATTAGTCTTGTGAAATACATGAAAGTGATTTCAAAAATTGATTTTTTTGTGAAATACATGAAAGTGATTTCAACATTGGTCCTATTTTCCAGGTGACCACCCTGATGATAAAATGCGAGGAAACTCGCAAGTGGTATAATTGTTCCAGGCGACCTGCCCGATAGCGAAGATGAAAGCAAAAGAATTTGTGAGTGGTCTAATTGTTCCAGGCGACCTGCCCGATGATAAAATGCGAAGAAACTCGCAAGTGGTCTAATTGTTCCAGGCGACCTGCCCGATGGCGAAGATGCGAGGAAACTCGCAAGTGGTCTAATTGAAAATACTTGAAAGTGATTTCAATATAATTTTGTGAAATACATGAAAGTGATTTCAGCAATAAGCTTCAGGGTTGATGAAAAAATTCTAAAGGAAGTCATACCTGTATGGTTGAAATCTGATTTGTAAATCGATCTCAGAGATGATGAAATCTTCTCAAGAAAGTCTTGTATGTACGGTTGGGATGTGATTTGTAATTGGATCCCAAAGACGAGGAAAGCTTCTCAAGAAAGTCTTGTATGTACGGTTGAGATCTGAGTTGTAAATCTCAAAAATGAGGAAAGCTTCTCAAGGAAGTCATGTATGTATGGTTGGGATTTGATTTGTGGATCCCAAAAATGAGGAAAGCTTCTCAAGAAAATCTTGTATGTACGGTTGAGATCTGATTTGTGGATCCCAAAAATAAGGAAAGCTTCTCAAGGAAGTCATCTATGATGGTTGAGATTCAATTTGTGGATCCCAAAAATGAGGAAAGCTTCCCAAGGAAGTACTGTATGTACAGTTGAGATTTGAGCTGTCATTCAAAACGATGGTAGGAGTAAATTCCTTATAAATCACGCAGTATTTGGCAAAAGACATCATCAACTTTTTGCATTTTCAATACTCTCAAAGTTCTTAACTTTTGAAGCTTTAATCATGTCTTCCTCTTCTTCCAATGCTAACCCAAACCCTGTTCCTGCAGTAGAGCCTGCAGTTTGGCGTACTACCTTTGAAGTGAATGGTCGTCTGGTTACAATAGAGGATACTGTAATGGACAATGAAGATATTGTTGTAGCCGTGGCTAGAGACATGATCCTTCCTCGTGATGAAATAATGCTAGCTTCCAGGACCGATATTGAAGCGGTGAATCAGTCACTTGCTCTCAGTATCAGAGCTACTTCGTCTTTGGTGAACGTTGCAGAACGTCTTCATGCCAGAAGACTTGAGTTGAATACTCAGGTTCTTGATCTCCATCATCAGATTGAGAATTTAAGGAATAGACTCCGTGATGAGAGACGTCACAGAAACAACTTGGAGAGGAGAAACCAAGAGCTGAATACACGTGTTGACTTTTGGCGGGACTATGTTAACACACGACACCTTGAGTTCGAGGAAGAGATGGAGCGTATGCATAAACAATTTGAGGAATTCCGAGGCATGATTAACCATCAAGATGAAAATATCCCTGATCGTCCTCGCACTGTTTAGCATTTGTACTTGTAAACCCCTTTTCCATGAATAAAAATCCATCTTTCTTGTCTTCATTTATGAATTTTGCTTTTGTGGAATTGCCATATTTGATGTGATTTAAAAGAACTTCAATTCGTGTGAGTCTCGTTGGATCCCAGTGGGAATATTGTTTCATGAAATATCTGCAAAACAATTATGCAATGCATGTGAAGTTAGATGATATGCAATGCATCTTACCTGTTTTTGAAATATAGGTTCCCCCCCTCTTTGATGTTTCATCTAGGGTGGCTTTGTTTGCATTCCAAAGCCTTATTTGTTTTTCGATGCATTGGCTCATTCATGTGCTAGCCATCCGCTCAGTTGTAAATGCAGTGCCCATCTTGGGCTGTCCGTGATGATTACTGCTCTCGCTGTTTATCAAGCTTGACAATGCCCCCAAGTGTGGTGTTGCTTGATTTATCATTAAGAAGCTTAACAAATCGTTCATCTCCAGGATTCTTTCAAGAATTATTCTCTGATTGATTGTGCGCATCGTGCCAACACCCATCAAGATTGTCAATCAGTTATGAACTCACCTCCAGTTGAAGCATACCCTTCAAGGATATGCGGTCATCCACTTTCATGGAACTGTTATGTTATTCAGACCTGCATTTCATACTTTGCAGTACAAAGCTCATCGTTGTATGCTCAGCTTCTTTCTCAATAAGTTTTTCTCAACTCATCTAACCAGATTGTGAAAAGAAGTGTCTCAGCCTCATCAATGATGTTGCTTTTATCACCCATACTCATGTGGTGCAATGCGCATTTGAGCTTCAAATCAGATGGTCCCACAATCAGTCTAGGCAGGTGTGGTGCATCCTTCCAACATTCATTCAAAGGCAATCATGTGATAATATCTTTCAATAGTCATAGCCATATTGGAGACGATAAACCAAGACGAAGATATGAAGATGTCTTTCAGGTACATCCTTGTTCTCAATTATTGTCGGGGTTTACTGGATCATAAACTGTTCTTGAACATTATTGCCCGTAATTGATCTGAATGTGCTCATTCACTGATTATCTTTCTTCGAACCATATTGTCCTCAGTTCATTGATTCATCATTTGATCATCTTTACCCCCAGCTGATTTAAATACTGTTTGTTTTCCTTCTCGAAGGTCCATTGTATTGCCCCAGGAGTGTCGAGGAGAATTGATGTCATTTCTGTCAGGAATTTGCAAACTCGGTCGATGTTTTTCTTGTTTGAAAATCTTTCTTATTTTGAAATCAAATCTCACATTTCAAAGATCATGTCAATTCAAGTCTGATTGTTGAAATGAAATCAGAGAGATGTCAATTTTTGAAAGTACTTTTGGAAATCAAGCTTTGTTGGTCAAAGATCCAACACACGCTATTCAATGTAGTCCTTTGATTGTCTTGTATTTTTTAGAGAAAAGAAATTGACTCGTTGTAAGATTAAAATGGCTTTTTTCATGGTTCTTTGTATCCATTTTAAACTCTAATTTTGGGTATATCTTTTGATTATTTGTGATGAGGTGACCTTTTATGAATTTCAAGAAAAACAAGGTACCCGAGTCAAAACTTGAGGCTTAATCAAGAAAGATTGTTTCTTTTTCTTAGCACCAATTTTATCAGTATGCATAATAATCAGTAGCTTGATTCATGAAGTCACGACCTGTATGAAACAACTCTTCAAGCTTTGAGATCGCCATTTATCGGTTCAGATTGCTTACTTGATTAAAAAGGACTTTCTAAAGCACGTAATGTAGGCTATGGTTCCTGGCTATGAAAGAAAGGAATTTCACAATCTCAAAAGGTGTTTGAGGGTTTCAAGAACTTAGGATCACCATTAATTACTCATCAATCTCTTTTCCTCACGTTGTCTTTGTAGAGATAGTGACATATAACCTTGTTAATCTCAAAAATCAACATTTGTTTAACATAGGTCATAACCCAAATCCAACTTTTCTTTGATGAATAGCCAATCTAAACTTTTGAGGATTAGAGAGGCTTTACCATAGACACACCGAAAGACATAACGCTTGATTTTTCGTGTTAACTTTTGGTATTTGTTATGTCTTTATCAATCTTTGGCTTTCTTCTTCTAGCCCTTTCTCAATTATTGGACTTTTGTTCTAAGCCTTCCCTTTATCCATCGACTCTAACATTGTCTTCGTCTTTTCTAGGAAAAGACTCTCATTGCCCCCAGTGTGGGGTGTGATCCTAGTCAGGGTTTTTTATGAAAGAAATATTCTATCAGCTCAAAATGGGACTGCAAGGGATATATATTTCAAGAATTGTGAAAGGATGAAACAAAAATGGCCTTTTCTCATTTCAAGCAAGGTCGGTTAGAACCGATAAATTTTGACCTCACCCAATGTAATGGTTTAGACTTGTACGAATCATAATTCATGAGTCCATAACTACTGAATCCACTATATGTCATTATGCATACTGCTAAAACTTAGCTACATGGTGTATGGTTCAATTCATGTGTGAGCTCAAAAGTTTTTTGGTCACCTCATGTCATTTCAACAAGCATCGAGTCATTCAAGCAACATAATTTTAATCTTCAGGATTGACTAATCTTAAACGCATGTTGGAGCTTGATCAAAATATTTTGTAAATAACCTTTGAAAGAAACATCTCATGCGTTCAGAACAACAAAGGGACAAAGAAAAGACATGTTTCATTAAAAGATGAGATGTGATCCCAAAATAAAATGCAGAATGACAAAACTCATAACAAACAGGATCGACAGTTTAACACTCTTCTTGGATAAGCTTTTCTGGCGATATCTGTGTTTTGCCAAGCATTTCAATCACTTGTCATTCTGAGGATGTTGAGGTGACAATATGGCCGATGATGTCATTTTTCACAAACTCAACTCAATTCTTTAAATTCTTGCAACTGTTCAACTGAATGACACAAAATCCCCCAATGATATTCATGTATCTTTTTCTAAGGGGTGAGGGCTCAAAGGCGCACTCAAAAGGAGTTGAGGGCTCACAGACGCACTCAAAAGGAGGTAGGGTTAGAAGACGCACTACCAAAGGGATGAGGGCTCAAAGGCGCACTCAAAAGGAGTTGAGGGCTCAAAGGCGCACTTAAAATGGAGGTAGGGTTAGAAAACGCACTACCAAAGGGATGAGGGCTTAAAGGCGCACCCAAAATGGAGGTGAGGGCTCAGAGGCGCCCTCAAAATGAGTTGAGGGCTCAAAGGCGCACTCAAAAGGAGTTGAGGGCTCAAAGGTGCACTCAAAAGGAGGTAGGGTTAGAAAATGCACTACCTAAGGGATGAGGGCTCAAAGGCGCACTCAAAAGGAGGTAGGGTTAGAAAACGCACTACCTAAGGGATGAGGGCTCAAAGGCGCACTCAAAATGGAGGTGGCTCAAAGGTGCACTCAAAAGGAGGTAAATTGGCATAGTCAAGGCAATAAATCTAGAGTCTAACAGATGCTGGTAGACAAACTCGAGTGGTTGAGGTATGTCAATCTTAGCAAAAACATTTGAGCAATTGATGCTACAGTGAGACCTGGTTGGACCACATAATTAAGGCTTCCCATCGTCAGGGTCATCCTTTGATTCATCTCTCATTATTGTTCTAGAATTCTTGGTAGAATCTTCAATCATTCCCCTCTTCATAGCTTGTTCAATTCTTTCGACAATCCTCACAACCTCATGTAAATCTTCCAATGTTGTTGTGGTTATTTATGGATTGGTAGAAACTTTCCAACAACCAGGCAATCTTGGTAACGCACAAAAACATGCAGCACCACCACTACCGACGTGTGGAATCACGCGTTGTCTCAACTGGAAGAGAAAATGATGAATCTGAAACCCTTTTGTCTCCTCTTCGATTCCTCACTAGCAGTACATTAAACAAACACCTATAGTAGGAATTCTGCTTTGTTAAAGTTGCAATGTTTGCTCTTGTTTTTCTTAGATCAACATCCGATGCTCCTGGACCGGAATGGTGTTTACAATAGAGATGTCTGGAAAGAAGGCCAATGCACCAGGAACAGAAAGCTAGCAGCTATTATGTGCTCTTGGAATATGTGAAGGCTTTGAGCAACTATCAGTGCAGTTGAACGAGAGCAAAGGTTGTCGTCATTAATTGATGACTGAAGGCATTGCTGTCATTGTTCATGACAAAAAAGGAGAGGTGCAACTTCAATGGAACGTGGGCAAGTAATGTTCCAGCAAGAGACTGTGCAAACGTTCCCTTTCCATTCTTGAAGCTCAACACTTATTCAAACAGATTTATGAGTCGAGCTACCTCACCTTTACTGCTCTTAACTTCCTTTATCAAACCTCTGTCTAACCTCCGTCTTTATCAGTCCATTAGACCTCAGGTAGGGGAACGTATGTTTCAACCGTGTGCATGCTTGATAAATGAATGAAATGCACAAATGGATGTAAAATGCCATTTGTTTCAAGGTTTCCTTATGACGAGGAATAGACCAGATCAGATTCTCTTAAGAAAGTTCTCACTGAGGACTCCAAACCTACAGGAACTTGAACCAATTTGGGGGAGAAATTTGATGCCATAAATCAGAATCAAAATAAACATTTCTCATAACAAAAAGATGATGAAATTGCCTTTTATTAATTGATAATATTAAAAGTACAATAATTCAATCTTTCCAAAGCCTTGGACCGTCATATGCTGAGATCTCATTAATTCCATCTCTGATCAACCCAAAAAACTGATGGAATTCATTTCTGGTCATTGGCTCACCATCTGCTACTTGTTGGGCTAGGCCTCGTAATCCTAAAGCATAATTCTTGGCATCATCTGCTTGTATATGATAGCCCAACGTTCTGCTTCTCTTTCTGCATTTTCTTTTTCTGATGATAAGGTTTGCTCAACAGAAAGCAAATGGTCGACATGCTCATCTAAATTGGCAATGACTAAATCTTGATTTTGATGTTGCTCTTGAAGTGATTCATTTTTCTCTTCCAATTTTAATACCATTTTCTCAGCTTTTGATGCTCTTCTAACCCATCTCTTCAAGTTGACATCTTGCTTCCTCCTATCTTCTGACAAAAGTACATATTTTTCTTGTAATTGCTGGAACTGAAGCTGTTGATGTTGTAGCTGAGCTGACAAGTCATCCTTTTCTTGTTGTATGATAGCCAAAGTTTTCTCTCGAACGGCGAGATTAGATTCTAACTTTCTTTTTTTAGCCCATAACTCTTCCACTTCAGCATTCAAACTTAGGTTATAAGATTCTTGTTGGGCGCAGACTTCTTCGTGTATGTCTTCAGCAGACTGAATCAAAGACCTGGGTGGCCCTTCAAAAGGAGGAACTTTGTACTCTTTCCCTCTCTTCTTTTGCCATATTGGATATCCTTCAGTTGTTTTTCCTTCTACTCTCTTAGCAGAAGTAACCCTACCAGGATGTTTCCATGCCTTCTTCACTGATTCCAATAATTTCTTTGAGGTCTTGAAATCTTCATAAAATGTTCCCAGTTTGGTAGTCCTTGGAATAAACTGCTCAAATCCAAACTGTCGTAAGACCATGTTGGGACAATAACTAATACAGCAGCGGGCTCCTATCAACGGGACCCATGGGTACCCACCACAGTATGCCAGATAAGATTTGAAATAAGAGTATCGACTTCTCCAATGAAATGGAGATTTACTTAGACTCAAGAACATTGATTCCCATGTGGTTCTTCCTACTTCATGCAAGTGTTTTTCAGCAAAATTCTCCAGCTGAGAATAAAGATGCCATGGGGTACCAACCAAACCTGAAATCTTCCCCTTAATCATATGACTCACAGTCCAGACAAACAGCAACTGCAAGCAACATCTTAAACGACCCCTTCTGACTTTTCTACAATAATTCAAGGATGAGAAAGTTTCTGCCAATATTGCTGTAGCAGGGTTAATTTTAAGGGTCACCACATTTTTGAATACATTGACAGCCTCAAAATCGATCATTCCCTCTGCAGATGGGAAAAGAACCAAACCATATATGCCTAAGGCCAAAATTCTCAATCGGATTTCATTGCTTTCATCATGTAATCTCCTCTTGAATATGGCTTCTAGTTCATTCCAAAACCAACCCTGGCTATTTCCTCGTTTAGTTGCATGTGATTTTGCTAGTTGACAGTCTGTCTGGGTAATCCAAGCAAAGTTGGAAAGTGCATGCTCTATAGGTGTGTAAAAGTACACCTTTTCTGACTTGGGACAATTTAGCAGGGATTCATACTCCTCGATAGTAGGAGTCATATCCACAGTATCAAAAGTGAAGCACCGATATTCTGGATCCCAAAACCCTATCATGGCCTCAAAACAAGCATGTTGGACCCTAATTTTCAGTAATTGTGACAGATCCCCATATTGTTTCTGGAAAGTGATTTGATCATGAGAGGATAACTTTTCCCAGCAGTCTAGCAGTTGTCCTGTACCAAGTGGTCTATCATCTAATTTAACATGCTCTGGCAACTGAGACTCAAATTCTAATGGCAAACAATCCCCTTCATCATGTTGGCTCAATTCTGATCTGGTCAAAAATTCCTCAATAGTAATGGGTTTTTCCATCTCACACTTCCTGTAAGGATCGGTGGAGACTTAATGAGCATATGAAATGTATATGAACATGTATGTTCATGCATTGACATTTGTTCGTGTCCTAATGGGTATATCCTACTTGATAGGATCTAGCTCATAAGGTTTGGCTTAGTTTAGTCTATCCTTAAAGATATTCTTTGGTTCTTAGATTGCCCGAATTACTCGTGAAGTAATCGGCCTCTTAACCTTATACAACATGAGTAGGGGAGAAAGACTCCACAGTACTAGTTGCATAGGGTGAGTTACAATCCAAGCGAAAGTCCAAATGAGCATCAGTGGACATAAGTCACACTTGCCACCTGAATCTTTCTTTTCTAATCTTAAACAGGACGAGCTCGGGTCCAGAGCTTTTATGGGTTCACCGTGAAGTGTGTGAATACACAAATAAATAACATGTATGCATGTGACGATATGAAAATTGAAAATAATCACAGTAGATATTGCATAAAATAAATAATGCAAATAAAATAAATACCCAAAAATAAATAGCAATAAAAAAAAATAAATGAAAAGCAAACACAAGCAGTTGGCTCAACCCTAAGTCCCCAGTGGAGTCGCCATTCTGTCGATACACGACGTCGGGATATATTTGGTATTTTTCAAATTGTTTTTTTTGAAAATCAATATCCTACTCGCACAAAGAAATAGTGAAAAAACGTGAATAGTAAAGAATTTTTTTCTTTCTTTTCTTTTTTTTTTCTTTCCTTCTCCTCCTCTTTTTTTTTTTTCGAACTATCACTGGCTCTGGTTATTTATAGCCAATGACAGGAGACAAGAAGCATCTCCTTTAAATAAAAATTGTATTTCATCCAATTGCTCCGCCTACAATAAATATAACAGCCCCGCCTAATATGACAATTCTGAATTATTAATTTTGTTTTATTATATATAATAATATATATATTTATATAGATGAAATTAAAAACTCAAATCAGTATTAGAAAAACCTCGTTTCAAACGCTAAAAATTAATTTTAATGACCGAAAATAATAGTTTTGACCCAAAATGACCCGAAACTCATTTTTTACCCCGGTCGACATAATTTGACCCGTATTGACCCGGTGAACTCGGTTTTGGTCAAAAATGACGGTTTTGACCCGAAACGACCCGAAACTCATTTTTTACCGTGGTCGACATGGTTTGACCCGTATTGACCCGGTGGACTCGGTTTTGGTCAAAAATGACGGTTTTGACCCGAAACGGCCTGAAACTCATTTTTTACCCTAGTCGACATGGTTTGACCCGTATTGACCCGGTGGACTCGGTTTTGACCAAAAATGACGGTTTTGACCCGAAACGGTCCGAAACTCATTTTTTACCCTGGTCGACATGGTTTGACCCGTATTGACCCGGTGGACTCGGTTTTGATGGAAAGATGCGGTTGACTTGAGAAAAGTATATTTTGAATTTTTAAACTTTTTCTTAATTTTTTTGGATTTTTATAAATAATAATAGAAATAAAATAACATTCGAGAAAATCTTGGTGGATCCAAAATTGGGTTACAACAGTTGCCCCCTCTTTACAATGCTTACGGTGCAAAGGCATTGGAAAATTCATTTTCTTTTGACTTTGCATAGTAAGTTTTGTAAAGAAAAACGATGGAAGTGTTGAAAAAATGCACAGATTTTTCGGTTGGTCTAATTGTTATGGGCGACCTGCCCAAGTGAAAAACATGAAAGTGTTTTCAATACTGGTTTTATGAAATACATGAAAGTGATTTCAGATTAATGTTGTGAAATACGTGAAAGTGATTTCAACAATGGTTTTGTGAAATACATGAAAGTGATTTCAAAATCTTACCATCCGCTTCGCATGCGAAATGAATAGGATGAAGTTGTCATTGTGTGTGGTAACAAAACCATGAACATGCTGCTTTTGGTCCTTCGTACAAAAGATGATTTATCGTCATTTGTTAATGTAAAGGCATTGTTATTTTTCATATATTATGGACATGTTAGTTTTTCATGTGTGCTCCAACCAGAAACCATTTTATACACAGAAAGATAATTAATAG
This sequence comes from Populus nigra, assembly GCF_951802175.1. NCBI lineage: Eukaryota > Viridiplantae > Streptophyta > Magnoliopsida > Malpighiales > Salicaceae > Populus > Populus nigra. Next base: position 18,925,432 of record NC_084852.1, read on the forward strand.
TCCACATCAAAGCTACCTTCATTTGAAAATTATATTTTCTCGATACATCATATGTCAAAGCCCTAGATGACCATAACTACTTCAACTAATTAATCAATAGACAAATATAAACATCTATATTTCGACTAGGACTATTAGGACCATGTATGATTGTAGATAAAAACATAAACTTCAGTCTCATACACATCCTCGGTGACAAAGTTATAAATCATGAATATCACAGGCCAACAAGAAGAGCAGCAAATAACCCAAATGGATTGAATCTGTCTATACATAACCCAAGACGAACGTTACTTGATTCCACTAAAAATCAAGAATGCACCATATTAAAATGTTTTTGGGCTTCACCATCGGAAGAGTGCATCATCACTTCATCCACCACATCATGTGAATGATGTCATATCATTTGCTCATTAATCTTTTATGACATGAATAACATTCACAGTCTAGGTGTGATTGAGAAGTATTTAAGTTTTCTAAGTACGGCAAGAGTCTTTTCCACACCAGTTATAGGTTTATAACAAGCATGCCACATGTTCTGCACTCAATCAACTATGTATTTTCAAGGTAGTACAACATACAAAAGTTTAGATATATGTCAATTTTATGGTATCTTATACCGAGGGGTTTCATCATAGATTTAGCAGTATAAAAATTTTCTTTTAGCCTATTCCCTTCAAGTAAGATGCTTTTCTTCTATTCAACAATTTTGTTGTAATTGACCTCACTCAATCTATGATCTGACTTGAATGTAAACACATGTGCAACGACCGATAAAATTTTATGATTTGTGCACCCATCCTATAATAGTTCGTCAGAGTCTTTCAAAAGATCAAAAAACCTAGTCGTGTTTACTTTAGGTTCTTCATTTACTACCGACCAATATAATCCTTATTCATTCTCATCGCATCTATAACTATATTCCTACAATGATTACTTTTGTCATCTATAACTTCATGCACATTGCTAAAACTATAAGTTTACATAACCACCCTTTCTACTATGGTCTCGTGAGGAATATATGGTTCTTCATGTGCAAACCAACACAGGTATCTCTTCATGAACATTTTTTTATAGAAGATGCATCGTTACAACATCTAGATCGAGAAGCTTTTTATTTTTTCACCTCTTACATAGACATTTAATATCGCATTCACTAATATTTCTTGAATTAGATAGTGCATAATTAATAAAAACATAAACTACATTACAATAATTCATCTTACTCTAACACCACGTCATACAATTCTTCACTCGATGGTAGCGGTGATGCAATATCCCTTCCAACTCTGCCAACAAAGAAGTCATTTATGTACTTGTGATCCATTAATAAGAACTGTATGTGGTAATAAAAAAAAGTTGTTTTAGTGTTATTTGTTAACGTGAAGGCCTTATTATTTTCTATATAGTATGGACATACTAGTTTTTTATGTGTGTTGCAACCAGAAACTATTTCATGCGCAAGAAAATCATGAATAGTCCACATTAAAGTTGTCTTCATCTAAAAATTATATTTCCTCGATACATCATATGTTAAAACCTCGGATGACCACACCTACTTCAACTTATTAATCAATGGACAAAGACAAGCATCTATATTTCGACTCAAACTATTAGGATTGAGTATGACCATAGATAAAAAAAAACTTCAGTCTTGTATACATCCTCGGTGGTAATTTAAAAATCATGAATATCACCGGTCAACAAGAATAAGAAGTAGCAAATGACCCGAATAGATTGAATTCGTTTGTACATAACCCAAGATGAATGTTCCTTGATTCTATTGAAAATCAAGGATGCATCCTATTAAAATATTTTTGAGCTTCACCATCGAAATGATACACCATCACTTCATCCACCACATCATGTGAATGATTTAATGTCATATGCTTAACAATCTTTTATGAAATGAAAAATCTTCACAGTCTAGTTGTGATTAGGAAGTATCTAAGTTTTCTATGTGCGACAAGAGTTCTTTCCCTGCCAATTATGGGTTTATAACAAGTATGCCCACATGTTCTACACTCGATCAACTCTGTATTTTTAAGGTAGTACAACATGCGGAAGTGTGGACACATGTCAATTTTCTAATATCTTAGACCGAAGGGTTTCATCATGGATTCAGCAGCATAATAGTTTTCTTTTAGCATAATCCTTTCATGTAAAATGCTTTTCTCCCATTCAAAAATTATGTTGTAATTGACCTTACTCAACCTATGATCTGACTCAAATGTGAACACATGTGCAACGATCGATAATCTTCTGTGATTTATGCATCAATCCCATAATGCTTTGTCAAAGTTTTTCAAAAGATAATAAAAAAAACCTAGTCGCGTTTATATTAGGTTCTTCATCTACTATTGTAAATTAACCGATATAAGCCTAATTCATTCTCATCGCATCTATAACCATATTCCCTATTGTCATCTATAACTTCATGCACGTTGCTAGAACTAGAAGTTGACCCAACAATCATTTCTACCATGGTCTTGTGAGGAATATATGGTTCTTTATATGCAAACCAACATAGGTATCTCTCCATGAACTTTTTTGTAGAAAATGCATCGTTACAATATATGAATCGAGAAAATTTTTATTTTTACACCTCTTACATAGACATCCAATATCGCATTCACTAATATTTCTCGGATTAGATAGTATATAATTAATAAAACTCTGAACTCCATTACAATAATTTATTTTACGCTACCCTTTGGGTGAATCTCGACACATCCATAAACGATCATTCATTACTTATGTCAAACCTATATAGAATATTGATGATAATATCAATTAATTAATTATGTAAACTAAAAAAATAATAGAACATTGGTTTAACTCATACTTATTTAAACTATTTTAATAGTACAAGTAACTCATTATCAATTATCTATATAAATTTAAATTTCTATACATTTACTAAAAATTTCAACTCAACAATAAAATTGAAAAAATACGGATCTGTTAAATAAATATTATTTATTTCATCACAAAACACCTAAGTCACAAATTCAAATTAAACTTCATCAATTTACAAATAAATATAATTTTATAAAATCTTAAACAAACCCTAACATGTACAAATCATACATTCATACAACAAATTTCCATGGGGAAAAGCTATAAAAGAAGTAAATATCCAAACAAAATACTTATACTACAAAAATATTCAATAAAAATTAACATTTTAAAATTGATTTAAGGGATAATGACAAACTAAGTATCAGGGTGGCCGAATTTATAGTAGGAGATTGATTTGTGATAAAATTTGGGGCCGGGGGGGGTGTGGCTGAATTTATAGTAGGAGATTGATTTGTGATAAAAAAAAAAAAAAATTTTGGTGGGGGGGGGTATTGTTTGGTGCAAAGAAAAATGGAGGGAAAAGAAGAAATGAGGAGGAGAGAGTGGAGGGTCGCTCGTCAGGTTACAAACGGATTTACCGATGGATTTAAATTCGTCGGTAATTCGGTTTGAAAAAATTACACATCATCGTACTTCTTGGCTTTTTCTCATTCCTAGCTTCTTCTCCCACTGTAATTCCCTTGGTATATACTGATTGAATGTTTTCTCAGTATTTACTAATGGATACTACAAGGGCATATTCAGTCGGAAATATTCGCCACATCTACCGACGAAAATATTCTATCAGTGTGTCCATTTGTATTTGTTAATTTTTTGGTAGTGTGTGTTAGCTAGCTTCCTTTTATTTATTTATTCCTGATATAACCTATGATGGCTTGCTGAGCTGAAAATGTTGCATCTCAAGTGTAACGAAATAAGGAGGAAGAGAAGGTTTAGCCAAGGTGCTGGCCTAGAAAATGTGCACACTAGAAACCTTGATGGAAAATATTGATTTTATTGAATCAGATCATCTAATAAATTTAGCAAATTTCTGTAAAATCACACAAACAAGCACACAAAGAAATAACCTAAGTACTACACAAGCTCAAATCAGATCACATTGTGTAGGAAGGAATGATAAAGTTTCCTTCTCAAGATCATGGAGCACCAACATGTTTTGCTGCTGAACATTGCCAAAAATAGACATGCCACTTGAACTCCCCATAGCCAAGCAAGCTACTCCCATGCTTGAATCACCTATCATGTAGTTTTCGGCCGGCAATTCCAAGTCTGCTCCATCAAAGTGGAATACCAACTTGGGCACCTCTATATTAGTCGAGCCTGATGGCAATGTAAAGCAAACGTCTAGCCCTGTCGAGCCAGAACTATCGACAGGGAGATTAATCTTAGAGGTGAACTCTTTGGCTACCAAGTTAAAAGCACTTTCTTCTAAATAGGTTATTGTAGTGCCAGAGTCAATAATTAGGCCACCACTTCCATCGTCTTGGAGTGAAAAGGTGGATTTCTTGATAGGTAAGCGAGTGTCACCCACCGATATTCCTTCCAGAGAAAGATAGTAAAAAGATGGATGTGCTGGGCTATGGATTAAAGGGGTGGTTTTGATGGCACTACTTGATGCATTCACACTAGCTAGAGATCCCATCAATAGCGTGCTGGTTTTTGTGTCATCAACAGTGGTTAAGCAATAAGAGAACTTGGGCTCCTTGAGCTGAGAAACCAATGACAAGGGCCCACGGCCAAGCCCCACTAGGCCAGCACCTTGGCTGAATCCACTTCCTTCATTATCTGCTCCGCAACCAAATGCAACATCAGGAACCGAAGCCTTGCCAAATGTAAGAGTTTCGCTTGCCAGAATCCCTTGTGTTGAAGAATAATCGCCATAACTATACAGGTATTCACAGCCATTGTTGCAACTGGACTGGGGTAGTGCTTCACATAATTGGCTAGAACATGATAGCTTAGAGAAAGAAGAGGACTTTTTCGGATCGAAAATAGGGGTCGATTGATGAAAACACTGTGTACAAGGCTTGCACTGAGTCCATATCAAATCACTACCAGTGTCCAAGATGGCAGAGTATGTCTCCGGCGGCGTGCCAATCGCTAGCTTCATCAAGAACTCACCATTCCCTGGAAGAACTGGAGCTTCAATCTCAGAACTTGAAGATGCTACCAAGGCCATTGCTTGGAGCCTTTGCAACCTGTTTCTTCCACGCTTAACCCCGTGTCGAATACGCTCAAGTTTCGTCAAGTTCTTACCTGAATCAACATGTTTGAGCCTAACACGAAAGCCCTTTTGCATCTTCGGATGTTCTAAAGCTCGCCGTGACGTAGAAAATGCGGGAGAAAATAATATGGTAAACATTGCCAACGCCAAAACAAAACACAAAGCAGTCATACTAGCCATGATCGAATAACGCAATCACTCAAGAAGAAAATGTTTGCTGGAGAGAAAAGATGGACGGGTTCGTGAAGGTTAATTATATAGGTTAGCCAAGGAAGAAATGGTCTTGCATGATGGACTTTGGAATCTACAAAAAAGGAGAACAAAATGGAGGACGCATGTGTGAAGAAGACTAGGAGAGATATTACAGGAGATCATTGAAGATGGTTTAAAGTGGAAACCAAGACATTTGAACTTGTAGTGAAGGTTGAGATATCATCGGTCATGAGAGTGAAACCAAAGGCCGAGTCATGAGTGGTGGTTGGGAAAAATGAGACTGAACTCACATATTTGCTACAACCATTTTGAGAAATTAAGAAGGATGACAATATCTTAATACCTTGCAAGTAATTTACAAACCAGGTCGATCGATCCAGATAGCCGAGTTTAATAACCGGGATAATTTAATTTGTTTTTTTGGACTTCCCTACCATTTGTCATACACATATATATTGATGAGTATATCATAATACTTGTATTCATTTGCTTTCACCAATTGTAGTTAAGTCTAGAATCATTAACTTGTTGCTTGAGATCTACAACTTGATTGAATGATGTCTATACATATTGCAAATTAGACAGACTATAGGGATTCCCCCCCTAAATTTGTAAATTCTTTATTCTTTCTACACAGATTTTAATTCATTGATTCCATTTGTCTTTGCTTCTTTCTATCTAGTGCAATATATTTACAGAGAAGTGGAAGAATTGTGTTGAAGTTTGGTGAGCTAACTGGTTTACTAATTATAATTAGGTATATATTGATGGAACAAAGTTGGTTTGATGGTTCTATTATGGCAGATGCCATCTGTGCTTTTACACATCTTTCTTCATATTTTCTCTCTTTTTGGTTAGAAAAATTACCCATTCACCAAAAAAGAAAAAACAAGTTAACATTTTTGGCTTTGACATTAAGAGTTAAATATTGACACTGATTAATGGTATGGATTTGTATGCTCTCTTCGTACAAATAATACATAATTTTATGATATTCAAATTATAATTATTGATTATTTATAACATATGAGAAAAAAATACAAAAAAAGAGAAAAAAATTTCACTAAAAAGTGATAAAAATTATCTGTTTTATTAAAAAAATATTTGTATATATCTTATAGTTACAACTTGAATACCTGGAATAATACAACTAGTAATGTTAATATATATATATATATATATATATATATATATATATATATATATATATATATATATATATATATTGTCATGATCTTGTTATATTTATAGGAAAATAGAACAATTCATGATTTTTTTTCTTGATTATCGGATAATCTTGGCATATGACCTTAAAGAAATTGAGACAATACGAGGTATAACCTATCATGTTATTCTCAAATATGAGAAGATCTCATATTATGATGGGACAATGTGGATTGCTCATGAATCATTATATAAGCAATTGTCCTTTGAGGAAAAGAAAACATTACTTTCTTGAACTCATCTCCGAACCCAACTTAGAAATTGAGTTCGAGGGAAAGGGTAGGAGCACGTTATACATCCAAAAAAGCATGCATCAGAAATTAGTTTTCGCAAATAATTAAAAAAAAAAACCCTAAAAGGCCTCCAAGTGGATTAAGAGAGAGAGCATTGTGAATTTGTCCACTGCTTTCCTATTTTTGGGTCCTTTAAAAAAGAAATCCAGCCATTTAACTTCTTTTTCTTTCAATCTGACCCTTTCACATTGAGTTGATTTGAATTGTACTTGTATCAACTGTTAATAGGATGGACTCAGCTGATTAGTTCGAAAAGCTCTGAAAAGAAAAGAAATGAAATGCTCTATTACAGTGTGTGTGTTTTGGGTGGCTTTCCTTTTAGTACAAGGTTTCGCAAGCTTTTCTCCCGACACCTACTCTTAGCAGGATGAAACATTTCAGTTGGGTCCAAAGGAAGGAATTTGAGTGAAGATACCTCATACTCAATCCTCATTCAGACACTCTCCCTAAGGAATGTAAAGAGAATTTGCTGACCAAAAAGAAACGAACAGACATTTGAACTACTATACAAAGTTTCGAATACATGACAGTCATGTATGGGGTAAGCCTTGCAGCTTTTAGCATCTTATACTTTGATCAAGAAATACAGAAGCTTGAGTAAGCAGAAATTTGATGTTCGAAGACTGTCTAAGTTGCAAAAATCTCATGGCAATTTGTATGATGATGTAACCACAACAAAAAGCAGATCTTAAGATGAGAAAGACAGCCAACAGATCCATAATTTTTTATGGTAAGACCAGTTTCAGTTAAAACATAAAAATTTGTAGAAAACTAGCGGGAAAAGGAGAATTTTTAGCTGAAATGTGTAGGACAAATTATGTAGGCGAGTATAAAGAATATGATAGTTCTGAATTGCTAGTTGATAGGACAAAGCACGGCTTAAAAGGAGGTTTATTCACACCAGATGAATAGTCTAATAAGAAAAACACATAATTTTAGATTCAACCATTAAAATAGACTTAAATTTTGCAAAATAACTCTACAAATTCAATTCTATTTGAGTTTGTAGGTTAAGAAGACCCTCAAATTAGACCCAAACGATTCTATTCGAGTCAATTTCAATATATTTCTGTTTTATTTTCAGATTCGTAGTTTAATTTTGAACTTTATATTTTCTAAGCTAATTAAAGTACAAGTACAGTATCTCATATTAGAGAAAAACATTTCCACAAAATACGAATTAGAATTCTTATGATGATAACCCTTTTCGGCAACAATTCTGTTTTTCTTTGCTTCTTGTCTTCTTGAGCGTTGTTGAGGCAGAACCAAAACAATAATTCCAGTGTCTGAGATAATTCTAGACCATTTATAGTTAAATTGGGGAGCGAGGTGCAAATTTTCAGCGCAAGGTGAATTGTACGCATGATTGACGACATTCAACAAAAACTGCTGCAGTTCCTGGGATTATAGATATTTGATCCAATGAAATAGAACATCAATAAAAGTCGGTGTAATATCACTAAAGAGGAAAGAGGAGTAAAAAAAGCAAAATAAAGCCAATTCCAAATTTCCAATACCTTCGCGACAACCTACCTTCAATTCTCTTGTCAAAACTCTAGTCATCACTTCCTACTTATTTGGATACAGCATACAGGCAATTAATTGTTGTCATAAACCAATTCCAAAAGGTTGCTTCTGTCGAGATTTGTTCTTACCCAGCAGTTTCATCTGGTTTGCATGTTCTTCTTCGTCTTCCAGCTTTTTCCTCCAAGCAGCCTCTTCCTTTTGTCTTTGGATCAGCTCTAACTCACGAAATCGTTCCTCCTCTTTCCTTTGTTGCTCCAAGGCTTCTCTTCTCTGTGCTTCTTCCACCCTCCTCCTATTCTCTTCCAGCATCTTATCCAGCTCTTCTCTTTCTTTTCGAGCTTGTTCCTGAGTGGTCATATACATATCAAAATATGCACGAGGCCAAAATGACAGAAACATCTAATGAACTGGTTTTAGAGAGCAGCAAATTTCTGATACTTCTAGCTTCTTAAAAAAAGAAAGAACGAAAGAAAATAAAAGAAAAGCTTATTCATATGCTTTCAGCAATAAACTTTGATCAAAATAGATATCGAATGGTACACTGCTGGGCACAGAAGAAAAGGGAACTGATACAAATTGTAAGGATTAACTGTGGTGCAGTCCCCTTACATATGACAGACAGACCAGGTAAATCTTTATCTGAGATGGTTAATGTAAGTGGGTAGAAGAGCAGAAGAAACAGAGGTGGGGAAAACTAACTTTAGGAGTGACCATCTCGAATACTTATCTAGGTTCAAGGTTCAGCAGATAAAAATCTTCAGATTCTGGCTTTGCACCTACTATAATTTTAGTAAATACAGATATGTTCTTTGCCAAACAGATAGATGACTGATCCGAACATTCTTTGATCTTACAGCTCCCCTCATTGGTTTCATGTTTGAAAACTACAATGCTTGGACAGTAATTTTAAGGCTCTTTAATGTTAAGACTTAACTCAACCATGATTTAGCTAAAACAGTTTTTGGCATTTATCTCCTTTAGAAAGAAGTTAAGCCCTGAGTTTAGGAAATATTGGAGAGAACTACAAACTCTACATGCAGGAGCACCTCCTCATCCTAAGTGGTCTTGCCCACTGTAATGACCTCCTATTACTCACTGTAAAGGTACTCTGCGGAGACTTGCACAAGTGATTCTACATTGCCAATATCTATATAACAGCAAACCTAAGTCTTTTGTGTTAGCATCTTATGATGATAAGTGTTAGAAACGACAGTTGAATGCCAGGGATTCGGTCAGTTCACCATTATTCAGGGACTTCACCCAAAGGGAACTCAAGATTATTTATGCCACGTAAGGGACAATAACATTGGCATTGGCAATGACAGCGAGTGCAAACAGAAACAATGAGAACATTCCTGATAGTGTCAATATTGAGAATGGCTGATGCAATGGCAGCGGTAATTGACATCACTTCTCAAGATATCTGACAAGTGGAAATCCCAACTTAAGCCTAAAAAATCAGTATGATATTTAAACACAGTGATAGAAAACACAATGGATGCACAAGACTCACCAATCTATCCTCACACCTAAAAGAAGAATAGAAAAGATGGCTTCAATTTACAAGATTGACAATGCCTCAATTACTTTTTTCTCTTCAAAAACTCTTTGCAATATAAATAGAAGTTAAAACAAATGATTACTATATAACATAGGCCACTTCCTTTAAACATTTTACATGTTAAGGTCCTGATTTTTTACAACTGCAAATAAAATACCAATAGGCAGGTGGCAGGTGGAAGCTCATAACCAACCTGCAACAAAGGGACAAGTAACTAGCGAGAGTTCAAAATTCTTACTTCTTTCCTTCTTTCCTCAGCAAGCGCTGCTTCCTTTTCCTTATGAAGTTGAGCTTCAACATCATCAAACAATTTCTTTCGACCTTCTTCTATTCGCCTCTCTATTTCTAACTGAACTTCCTCAGAATTTAACTTCTCTTCCACATTTTTCCGAATGGATTCTTCTAGTCTCCTTGCAGTCTCTTCCTCTAATAGTTTTAGTACAGCCTCTTGTTGACGCCTGATAGTGTGTACGGAAATAAAAACAAAAATAACAGCAAGAGTCATTCAATAAGCAAGCAAAAGCTATCCTAAGTAAATTGCAGATTTCCACTTCGAGGAAGCACACATAAACAAGAAAATAATTATTCACTAAACAACGCATGTTAGAATAAGCAGTGGCTTACTAATTCAAAAACCCATAGAAGCTAACCTGTCAAATGTCAGAACTAAATATCAACCTGCTCACTGAAAAGTGGCAAAAACCCAATTGGATAAAATAGGGATAAAAATTGAAGAAATTTAAAACTCACGTCACTAAGCTGCTAGCAATATTAATAAGATGTCAGCAAGAACATGCATAAGATATTTACCTTTTCTTCTCTTCCTCCTCTTTCTTTAGTTTCTCGATAGCAATTTTGGTAGAAGCAATACTTAGACTTCTTGACCTAGGCAATGGAGATAATGATCCACTCCTACTTCTACTTCTATGTCTTCTACGCCGCCTAGGAGGTGTTGGAGACCGGCTTTTACGCCTCCTATAACTGGGCGAACGACTGCTCCGATGGCGACGAGGAGGTGGAGAATCAGAATCACTTCTTCTCCTGCACTAAAAAACTCACAACTTTACATCATCACAACACACCCTTTTAAGAATAATAAAAAAGCCACTAATAGGAACATCAGTTCGCCTCTATATTGTACCAAATTTCACTGTAAGTTCGAATTTAACTACCAAAAAAATGCCATTACAAGATTGAATAAAGATGACTTCAAAATCACAACTTTACAACATTGCATAACACCCTTTTGAGAGTAACAAAAGACACAAAAATTGGATTATCAAATTACTTCCATAATTTACTAGATTGAATTTTTAAGAACAAAAAAACAAGGAAATAAATAGTGTCATTAGCTTTTGATGCAAAGAGTATGTGACCTGGATTGAGAATTAGAATAAGGAGATCGGCTGCGTTCAGCCCTTCTGCTTCTTCTACTACGGTGGTTTTCCGCTGGCGACGGTGAGCGCCTACGCCGGTACGACGGCGACCGGGAGATGCTTCTAGCCATCTCTCTTCATTTAATTTTACTAGTCATAACTTAGATTTTGTATGAACTGTGCTGGATTATGTTTTTTAGACGGGCCAAGGCCCAATCTACTGTCTCGGAAATGAGTTCTAGTCCATTTATTCCTTATGCTTTTTCCTTTTTCGTCTAAAGTTAAAAAAAAAAATGATTTACTGCAATTTGGAGGAACCTTGCATATTAATTTTAATGCCTTATGAGCTACCACATTATCAAATGCTCAATAAAAATGATTCCGATTCTTAGTCATGATAAATTTATTTTCATGAATACTTAATTTTAATATGGTTGCTTTGTCTATATTACTAGAATTTAGTTATTAAAATTGGATTTATTTAACAAGTTATTTCAAAATTCAATTAATTCAAGGTCTTAGTCCATGTTTCACAAAATATTAACCTAGTTAAAATTTTGAGTTGACCTGATCAAAACTCTGGTAATCCAATTATATCAAGTTAAATTTATTTAAAAATTCATTGATTTTTTTAAAATTTATTTTTTAAAATTTACCTAAATCGATTCATCTCACTTGTAACTCAACGTGTGATCTCTAATTGAACCCACCATTTTCATGATTGAAAGAGTACAATAAGAATAATTTATATTTATATTTACATATCTTCCTCTTATTTTAAGATATTTTTTTCCCATTTTCATTCCCCCAAAACAAGAGGGGAAACTGCAATATCTTGTTTTCCTCATTCCTCTAGTTTAATTCAATCCATTTTTTTCCTTTCACTCTCTTGTCTTTCACATAAAATGTTTGAGTGTTTGTTTTTTTGAGACTTTTGGTGATGCTTGGAGTTTCAAGATAGAAAAACAGAGATAATAAAAACAAAAAAAAAACATATTTATCTTTTATTTTGAAAATATAAGATTTATTTTAATTTCTATCTATATTTTATTTATTAAATATAGTTCTATTAGTTTATGTGTTTTTTCTATCTCATAACACTAACCAAATACAATTTTAAATTCGTCATTTAAGCTTCAAGTGGTCCTAGCATTGGGTTAATGTGACATGCTACCATGACTTCTCATGTCAGCTTGTGCGTGCATGTTTCAACTTTTAATCTATAAGACTGTGTTAAGATGAAATTTAACTGGCAATGTCCAAGCATTAGAAATAATATATAAAAACTTGACAGCTTGTGACTCCTCCATCCAGCCCTTTCTTCTTCAGACAGGGGACAAGGGAAAAGGACCGAACAGTAGGGAATTAACTAAAGAGTCATCTCAGAGGCAGACCATTACCAAACAATACCATATCCTTAATTACTGCAATTGTAACAGATACAGGACATAGAAGATGAAACTGGCATGTTCTATATGCCCACCCACGTGGGATAGTATGTTTTTTCCAGTGATTTTCTAGCTTATGTACATCAATCTACAGGTAACGTATAGTACGTAATCATGCATTAGTTTGATAAGTTTGTCTCAAAAATCTTGGAGAAGCTTTATCTTGCTTTGGACAATTGTATAGCTTCTTGGTTAATGCTCGAATCTTCGGACCAAATATATTGCTGAGACATGAGTGAGAATTCTTGGTTCCTAGCATCCTCATGCTGCTCCCACTTTGCCCATCTCTCGGCCAGACCTATTCCTTGCAGCATTTTAACCACTCCTGCCATTGTGGGGCGGCCTTCAGGTGAGCTCTGCGTGCACAGCAATGCAACCTGGACAATAGTCTCGACTTCTTTGCGGTCATAAGTTTCCAAGTTTCCATCCACTACGTCATCAAGCCTGTTTTCCCTCAGCAACTTCTTGATCTGTACATCATATTTCCAACATTTTAAGCATTATTTAAGAAGCATTTGTATAAGTGGAAAGAAAGACAGATATTAGACGCATGGCATGCAGTCTCACATAGTCAAGCAGAAGAACATCCTCTTCCTCCTCGAGTCGAGAAAGGTCTATTGCACGCTGACCAGTTACCAGTTCAAGAAGTGTAATGCCATATCCGAACACATCTGTCTTTTCTGATGATTTTCCGGTGGATAAATATTCTGGGGCAATGTGACCCATGGTACCCCGCACCTGAGTTGTAATATGAGTGAATTTTGTGTCAACCAGCTTCGCTAGCCCAAAATCTCCAAGAACAGGTTCAAAATTGTCGTCTAATAGGATGTTCGCAGCCTTTAAATCACGGTGTATAATCTTAGGATTACAATGCTCATGTAGATATTCCAAGCCGTGCGCTGCACCAAAGGCAATGCGTTTCCTCGTTGGCCAGTCCAAGCCTTTCTCGCCAGGCTTTAAATCTATAAAATGAATCAAAAGAAAATTGATAACATAAGTCACTGTTATGAATCAATTTAGGAGTGCTATTTATAACATGAAAATCTCAAAGATGGAAAGCACGGTGCTTATTCAAAAAATACCTCTCAAGTGGTATGCAACACTAAGATTTTGCATATATGGATACACCAGGATTCTCTCAGATGAAGTTGTACAGAATCCAATCAATCTTAGAAGATTTTTATGAGCAGCAACACTAATAAGTTGAACTTCTCTCAGGAATGCAGCCTTTCCTCCAGGACTGTAATAATCTTCGAGGCGTTTCACAGCAACTTTCATGTTGTCTGAGAGGATACCTTTGTAAACTTTTCCAAACCCTCCTTGTCCTATTATGTTGCTTTCACTGAAATTGTCTGTTGCAAGTTGAAGCTCACGCCATGAAAATCTTCTAAGTTGCCCAAATGAAATTTTGCGGTCATCTTCGCCTAAAATCACAGGAAAAAAAAAGGCAGAGTTTAGTGAACATTAACCAACAATTATTTTGAACCAATTCAACTACTCAACCGAAAACAAAATTTACCAGAAACATCAACAAAGACATCATTTTTCTCTTTGTGAAATTGTTGATATCGGTATGCCAAGACAACTAAAAGTATCAGTAGACCAAAAGCACCACAGCTTGCAGAAGCTGCAATTACTTTAAGTCTTGACTTCCTGGTTAAAACTGCAAATGTTTCATGATTAGGTTCCATCTGGAGATCATGTCATGAAGAATAATACAAACAAAATGCAGTGTCTTCAGAAATTAACCTGGAAGAGGAGACCTTGACAGGCAAGGTTCTTCAAAGCTCAGGCCACAAGCAATATAAGTCGCTGTAAAACTGAAGATACATAACAATTAATGTCAAGCAAACCAAGCTTCATAACTATGTGCCTACCAGTAAAAGATGATAAAAGTTTTAGAACTTAAATTACAAAGAATCACTATACACATTAATCTTGATTTCTATCATTAAATGATGGGTTCTCTTTTAAGCTCTCCTTCCACTATGTTTTCACAGTTAGGAGATTTCTTTTAACCAAGTTGATGAGAAAGAAAGTGACCAGGAGATTTCTTTTAACCAAGTTGATGAGAAAGAAAGTGACCAGCTATGGTTAGACAAATGAATCCAAACAAAAGATGATCAATGAGATGAAGATTAGAGTGGGATTTACTTGAATGTTGCAACTGAAAAGAGTTTATATGGTATTCTTCCTGTTAAATTGTTAGATGAGACATCCCTGTCACAGAAAAAGAATCGTGAGCAATTGAACTTAGTACGACCATAGGTAGAGAAATATAACTACAAACAATATGTAAAAGGCTAACCAGCCATGTAAAGCAACCAAGAAATGTTTTAAGAATGATGATATTCGCAAGAGCAAGACTACCGAAAAGCCTTGTAGAACCTCATAATGTTGATTCCTTGATGGAAGAAACAGTAAAATGACTGAAATTTAAAACAAAGCCATGTTCTAAGAAACTGTTAAAACAAAGATGATGTGCTGCTTCATGCATATAAGAATAACAAAGCAAGGAAATATGACTCTTCAAGAGGCATTGAAGAATCCTTACAAAAATTTTAAATTGGATAGCTGATCCCAAGTGTCAGGTATCGAACCACTGAATTTATTGCTGGCAAGATTCAGATTTTTTAGTTGCACCATGTTGCCCAGATAATCAGGCAAGGACCCTGATAGATTATTGTTCCTTAATTCCCTGCATGGAGAAGGGTAGGTTTTAAAAACATGGCCATAATTCACCACCAGCACTCATACCTCCTCTGGAAACACAAAAGGTAATATTTTTTTTTAATTCTATTATGGTATGTAAATAAGATCATAAAAAGAAAACAATATGACATTAAAGTGATAGTTCTCCTAGATTAGTATCAATTTTAACTTCATCCTCTACCATTCAATTGCATCGATCTTAGTCCCGAAACTTTATATTCATGTTAAGCAGTGGAAGTGCTAGGTTTTGTTGACAGTAGGTCTTGCATCCCGGAAAACTGAGTAAATTATTGCCATCAGTATTTTCACATGAAAAATCAGATTCAATAGGGACATCAATTCGTATTAGAAATAGATTGGTTCACATTTGGGTTGGCCAAACTGTCTCAGTTGATAGTTAGATGAATGCTTCTGCAAACATATAACTGAAAATCCATGTGAATTACAAGCTAACCAAAAACTCACAGGGAAACCAAAAACTTCAGTTTAGTGATTGCAGGTGAAAGAGTTCCTGAAAGTCCAAGTGAATTCAAGCTCCTGCAAAGTAGTACGTTCACAGAGTAAATGCACTGCAAAATTTACTGACGAAAGCACTGTCAATCAAGAACGACTCAAATAAAAATGCAGCAGTCCCACTGGATAACAGTAGTATGTTGCAAAAATAGGCAAAACAGAAGTGTATTCCAAATACAGACACTTACAGGAATACAACATGTCCGTTTTTGCAATAGACATGAGTCCAACTATAGCAAGGGCTCACTAAATTAGGATCCCAATCTATTAGTCCATTGGAATCATTTAGTGCCAGTAGAAGATCTCTTAAAGCACCACCTGAACATTAGAGAAAGTTGAAACGTGTCAGTAAATATCTGATGCTCGGTAGAAGGTAATGACTGGCAGCAGCTCCCCATATTTCATTAAATAGATAATATTTTCAAAATGAAAACAGGAAGAGACAACTATATATTGTACCTTTCTCATTCATAAGCATAATTGGCTATACAAGTTAGATTTCTGTAAGTGAATTATCCAACCAATAAGGTTTTTTCCCTAGGTAATGTTGTATAAATATATCCAGATTTGAAGAAATTACAGTGAATTAATAGCAGTTTTCCAAGACATAAAGCAATTGAGTTTAAGAAGTGTAGCTTGCCTTTCTGCTCTCGAGCAACAATAGAAACATGCTAAATGATGACAGAAATTGTTTTCTTCTTTCCCTCAAGATCAAAATCATAATAATTGGGTCCCGATAATTTTCAAAATCAAAACATTCTGAGAAATGTCTGAACAGAGTTTAAATGTGATGCTTTCTTTCAAGACTACCAAACTTCCACCAAGATATTAATTCATGGATTTACATTGAGCCTGAAATCAGTGAAACTATTTCCAAGGAATAATACTACAGAGGGAGAACAAATCTTAAAGAAAAGAAATGAAAACTTTTAGAGACTCCCATAATTTTTTAAATGCCAATGATCCACTTTTTGAGGCCAGGATACATTTTCAGGCCTGAAGTTTCAAACTATCTCCAAGCCTCGTATCTTTCCACCAGTATTAGTATTTGGAGCCAACAAATGACATTGTAGTAAAGCAAATTGTAGATAACACCGTACCTTCAGTGTCAGGTTCCTTGGATGAATTAATGATTTGTAAAAAATTGAGCAGAACAAGACAGTTGATAACTAGTTTCAGAGGATTCCTGATGGAGAACACTCCAAACATGTATCCGAATTTGGTGTAGCCAAAGGATTCAGCAGCAGACCTCTTGCCACCACTTGGATGCTCTAATAAAGCAAAAGTTTTATCAGTTTAAAGAAAAATTAAGCGCATGCTCTAATTTTACCATTACTCCTCATTTAAAGTAATAGACCAAAGCATTCACTATTGATTTCACTAACAAAATATATCCTTCTTTCTTAAGATCATGCACTTTAGGTTTAACTTTTTTGTATGCAAGTTTCCTTTATGCTTGCATCTAGACTCTAGGAGACTCAATTATGCTACCCTAATATGGCCTAAGATGGTGAAAGAAGGAAAAGGAGAGCACACCAAAAAAGAAAAACATTCTATCAGGTAGTCAGAACAAGTTCAATCTAAGCTTCTCCACATCCCATAAAGAAATTTCATACATAATTCTGACAGAAAAATATTCCCATGATCCTCATCTTCCACAAGAAAAGCATCTGATGGGAAAATGGAAGCTCAAAATCTACTTATTCCCACCACACACCCTAATGAAACAAGATAGATTTTGTTTTTTCTTTTCTTTTTTCATTTTATTCTTTCTTTCTTGCCGTTTAAGGAAGTTTTCCCTATAAGAATACATGATGTGTTACTTTCACAACAACGAGACAAGTATTATTTTCCCACCACAAACTTTGCAGGACCATAAATTGTTAATGGTCAAGGTTCGTTCAACTTTTCTGTCCCAATTTCTTTGTACAAAGCTACTTGGCTTGATCATAGAACAAGCAATTTTTCTTTATGTTTTCTCTTAGTAGTGAAGAACAGCAGATTTGGACTTCAAATTCATAATCTTTCAACAAAGTGATCGTCAACTACAGAACCTAGCTACCATCCCTCAGCATCAGTAATAAACTCAACCAGCTAGTGATCCCCCACACGGACATACAAAAAATAAAATATATACTAGCCTGAAGAACAATAGAGAGAAGCTATGAAATTGACAGCAACCAAGAAAGAATTACACAAAAAATTAATCTCTTGGTTGGAATGTAACAGTTGCAAGAAACTCACACGACAAATGTACATAACAGACAGGCAGACAGATGCATCAAGAAGGAATGAAAAGAAACATACCACTATTAACTTCAGTCATGGAAAGTTCAGAAGACTGAAAAAAAGGTGGTGGCACAAGAAGAAGAAAACGAAGAAGCTGAACACAGCCACTATCATGATGATCATAAGGAATAAATGATGATTAATGCAATGGACCCACAAAGCATTTTGATATGAAAAAATACGGAATTCTTGAAAGGCCAATAACAGAGAATATGGGAGGGACTAGTGGTGTATTGGTGGAGGACGAGAATGAGAATCCCACTAATTAAACTTTGCTATGCTTTTTCTTGCAATTGGATTGGATTAAGATAATGATTAACACTTGTTTTTTGTGGTGTTATTGCTTTTAAAATATCCAAATTAACCCGGTGAGATGCTTCTGATACATATCTATCAGAAGACTATTAGCATCTGTCTTTAGAGAAGCTTCCATTATGAAATAAACCATGTTCTGCGGAGACAAAGTCAATTATTCCTTGGTCAATTTTTCTTGGCCTCATTAATCTTTTAAAATATCCAAACGTTTGGGTTGTGGTACGAGAATTTGGGATCAGGGTATGCAATTAGGTCAAATTCATGGTATATAGAAGTAAATTTAGTATACATACTAAGTTATTCCATGATATCCATGATACGTTTAAGAGTACTTACTTCACTCCTTTTTTTTATATATAACTCAGATGTTCGGTTAATTTATGCATACCACAACTAATTATCGAATTCATTGAATATCCTACAAACCCAACGAGCATGTAATACACCACGAAAGTGAGAGGATCGAACCCAGGTACAGAGAAAAAAAACAAGTCTCTTCCCCCACTAGATCACGACCTCAAGTGCTATTTAAATCGTTTTAAAATATTTAACTAGAACTCTTTAGAATTCTAAATCTTTTTTATTGAGTTATTTATTTTCATCTTAATTTTATCTATATCAACAAAATAATATAGTATGCTTATCCAGTTTTTAGCCTAAAAAAACAACAAAAATGTCATCTATTGGAATAAATTAGAAATATACAAGTGTAAGGTAAAGGCTTTTATATATATTCTTTGTTCTCTTGGTTCTTTTCTTTCTTTATCAAGTCATTAATTCTTAGGAATTGAGTTGCGCAGCACCTCATTCTAATACATAAAAATATCATGATCCAAATTGTGTGACCAGAATGACTAAATGTAGCCTTCTTTATGGATTTGTTGAAAAAAAATTTTGGTTAAAATAAAGTTGCTTTGATTATAAAAAAAAATTGAATCAATTAAGTTGATTCTTCCAACCCATGACTTAGGTTTTATTCTGGTCGTTCTCCAAGTCTTGTTTTAAAACTATAATAATAACAACTTCTATATTTACATTAACCTAAATTTATCCTTCTGATTCGTGACCCGGGTCTCGCCCCAATTTGACCCCCGATCAAATAAAGTTTTAAAATTATGATAATAATTATTTTTATCTTATGTTGATCCTCCTAACACGTAACTCGGGGCTTACCTCGGAAAAATCCTTAAATTGAATTTTAAAACTATAATAATTGTAACAGCCTCAAGTTTATAATATAATTTATAGATAATTTCCTCTTTAATTAACGTCAAGAACATGACTATTTTTTTTTTTGTCACAACCTATTGTCAATGATAACGATCAATTAGAATAACTCAATTGAGTGACTCGGTTAATCATTTTCTCTCATAGTTTTTTAGTTTTTCTGGTCAGTTGATCAATTGATTTCATCGACTGTTTGAGACAGTAATGACTTTAACTATTTATTTAATCAAATAATCAACCAAACAATTTGTACCCTTAAACAGTCAATCAATTTAAGCAAAATCAGGTGTTGTTGTTATTTATATTTTGAATTATACCAAGTTAATTGTAACAACCCCACTTTTATTACATTTTCAATTTCATATAACTCGATCTCGCATATCAATAATAAAACATATGCCAAATGCCTGTCCAATAAAAGCATGCTCCACTCTACCAATTTCATAGGGCTGGTCTATCACGAAGAATACACGTTACATTTTTAAAGCTATTGACCACGTTTTCCTTTATATATCTTCTCTGATTATTTAAATATCTGATAATTGACTAATGCATTTATATGTACAAAATTTTCATTTTCCACGTCAGAATTTTTTTTTAATAAACAGTGTTATATTGTGTGGTGTTGTGTTGATAAAACAATTTTTTTTAATAATATAAGTAAAGGAAACACAAATTAAAACATCATATGATTATTATTATTTTTTGAAGTAAATAAGGATATTATATAATTTAACAAATACTATACGTACCCAGAATTTGTTTGAAGTGGAAGCTAAGATTCCTTAAGAAAGAATCATATTCTTCCATTTCAAAAATTAAGCAATGAAATATAAAAACATTATGACAAGATTGAAAACACAAATTCCTGATGCTATTCCACATCCATGTTTTCACCAGCACTGGTCTCCTACTTTAATTTTATTTTTGGCTTCTTGTTGCTTCTCAGTTCTCACCACAACTTAGATCCTTCCACGTGTCATCATAAGATCCCCAAGGGGTCGTTTGTTTTCGTGATTGGAATCAAAATTTGTGTATGAACCACAAAAAAAACTAGAAAAAACAAGTAAAACTAACTTTTTTTTATTTTTTATGGTTAAGATTTGTATATAATTGAGTTTTATCTAATTTTAATCTTAATTATAAAAACAAACACATTTTAATGATATGTTTGTTTTTGTAGTTGAGATTAAGGTGAAACACTTAAAAAACTAAAAAAAATAATAAAAACAAACATATTTTAAGGATATGTTTGTTTTTGTAGTTGAGATTAAGGTGAAACACTTAAAAAACTAAAAAAAATAATAAAAACAAACACATTTTAAGGATATGTTTGTTTTTGTAGTTGAGATTAAGGTGAAACACTTAAAATACTAAAAAAAAAGAGATAAATTAGTGTTTTGTGGTTGAATTTTATACGCTGTGCACAATCTCGAACTCAACCCCAACTATAAAAAAAAACACGCTATAAGGATATATTTATTTTTATGGTTGGGTTTGTGCACGGAAGCTATTAAAATAAAAAAATTATGGTTGAATTTTATACATAATTATATTATACCTTACCGGGGAAATCAAATACATTCTAAGCCTCGCCTCATCTTGCCATATAGGAGGTAGACTCCAATCTTCTCCACAGTCGATTGTGTTTCCACAATCTAGGACAAGAGCCACTTCCTCTTCACGGGATGTTACAAGGTTAACTGCTACTTTCCAAAAATTCTTGATATAGCCTTTTGTGTAGTTACTTGCATTTTTATCAAAGTGTCCCAATCCAATGAATCGATCCAATTAATGACTAGATAATTCTTTGGTTTAGAGTCTAGCCCTTGCCAAGTTTATTTATTTATTATAACGGCGGGTGTTCAAGCTAGTTTATACGCACCTCGACTAATCCTTCAAAGTCCTGAAGTTAACGATCAGGAAAACCTCTAGTAGCCCTGAGGTTTGTGGTACTCGAACCAGTAATCTCTGGAAAGCAAATTTAGAGTCTGATCAATTGAGTTACACCCTTCAGAATTTGCCAAGTTTATTTTTAAACCATGTGGGTAATGGACTTTTTGCCTTGTTCAAACTGCTTCAATCAGTTTAGGGCAATTAGCAATATACAGTAAACGTAGACAGGAAGCTACTGATTCATGTGGTAAACTTTCCAATGTTGAGCAGTGTGAAGCTTTGCAAGATATCCATTTTTTCTTCTTCGAGCCGTCGTTTCTTCTTGTTTTGTTTTTTTTTTCATCACTTCCTTCGTTCGGATCAATGAAATGATTGATCAGCCCAAAATAATTGCACAATCTATTCAACAATTACAATATATATGGGGAAAAAAAAACAAAGTTAAATGCCAAAATGGAATGGACATTTTGGGATTGATTATATTTTTCTTGTACTGCTCGACAAAACAAGCATACAACGAGAATGTATATACTTGAAGAGATTTTTTTTTCATCTAGTAAAATTAGCATTTGTATATGTTACTGTGATAAAAATATTTTTAAATTAATTAATTCATTAATCAAAATAATCCTTTTGAATGATTTCTAAGATATATATATATATATATATATATATATATATATATATATATATATAAAGTGTATTTTAACTTAAAAAATAAAAAATAAGGACAGTGTCATTGATCATCATGTCACTCTAGGTTTTTGACCGAATCAATTTCTTTTTTTATTTTTTCTTCAACTCGAATCAATTTAAAATTTTAGGTTAATAAGATTCCGAATCGACTCACTTAACTAGTCCGTGTTTTATAAATTCAAATCCAATCCAAATTTGAAGTTGATTGTGTTTGGTATTATAGCACAGAGTATTTTAAAAAATAATTATTTAAAAATATATTAAAATAATATTTGTATTTTTTATTATATTTAATATTAATATATCAAAAACATCTAAAAATATAAAAACATATTAATTTAATATTTTTTTAAAATAATTTAATATTTTTAAAACAAATATATATTGTAAGGCAAAAGGAAACACTTTTTAGATGAATCGGTAAGGGTCAAAAACGTAATTCGGTGGCATTAATCTTGAACTCTGCTAGACTGCTGCCATCCCCGGGAAGTGGAGAAAACAATCATGGAAAGAGTTAATGCCTCGTCAAATTTGAAACTGAAAATTTTCATATTCGTTTATATTAATATAGCAACTGTGACGCTCAATGATGTCAATGGGTGTTGCGGGGCCACAACATAGGTCCGCCCTGATAAATATATTGGTGTGATATTCGATATGCCAATATATCGATTGTTATTATTTTTCTATTATCAATGTGAGTATTAGAGTCATTTTATATCTATTTTAATTAATTTTATAAATTTTAAAGTTAATGATCATGTAAATTTATAATAACTTTAAGATTTCTGAGACTTGAATTGATAATCTCTAAAAATCAAACTTAAAAATTGACCAATTAAACTACACCCTTCAGAATTTATTATTATTATTATAAATCAACTACTATTTCATTGAGCATTTTTCTCACGAGTTGTGTATCCTACACCAATGAAATAAATCCATTTACATGTAATTTTAATTCGTAAAAGTAAAAAATAAAACCAAGGCAACAATTCGAGAATAGTTGCAGCTAAGTAATAGAAAGGGAGGCCTAGTACTCCATAAAGTTCATGAATTAAAATAGTTTCTACTCTATAAAATTATTCATATTGCAACAAGCTCACAAGTTCAGCATCTGAATTAGCATAGATGTGAATGGATGGAATGGAACACAAATAGCATAGGATTTAACTTGCATAGATGTGTCCCAACTAACTACCCATTATTTTTACAATTCAAACTTTTTCAACCTAAATTAAAAATATTTATTTATTATTAATTCCATATAAATTTAATTTCTTTCAACTTAAATATAAAATTGATAAAAAAAAAAACACAATTGGTTCCCATTAAATTACTTACCATTTATTCAATTCTAACACACCTAAATTATAAAATCACAATAAATTTCATCAAATAAAAAATTAAATCTATTTTACTCAAATCTCTAACAAGCTCTAAAATACAAATGTTACATTAATACACTAAAGTCTAAATTATACAGCAACTAAAACACTTAATTAAGTATATAAACAATGTACAAAAACTACAAACAATTTTTAATAGACTAACTTGGAACATAATTAGGTTAAAACATAAATGGATGAATGGATAAGTTTGCTTATTTGATGAAATGAAGCTTAAAAAAAAAGGAACAGAAAAAGGGAAGCTTAAGCCTTGGGAGAGGGGTTGCGCCCTGCAATTTTTTTTCTTGCCTTTTCCTTGAATAGTTTTAACTCTTAAACCTAAAACTAGTAAATTTTAACTTTTGCCCTCTAGAAAAAATAAATAAATTAAGTTGCCCCTCAGAACAAGATTTCTTGGCACCGACAGGTTATGGTGGCCAGATTTGTGTGGGTCAGTGAAGGTTTTAGAAAGAAAAAAATAAAGGAGGTTTATGATTGAACATGGAAAATATGAGAGAAAGTTTTTGTTGAGGTTGTGTTTGAAAAAGCTATTAAGTTTAATTTTCTCTTAACAATGTCAATGGAATTTTAATTTTATTTTTGTTTTTGTCAGAAATTACTAATAATTTTTTCATTGATAAACCGTGATTGAATATTTTTTATCGATGTTTTTGTTGTTGTTTTTTATCCAATAATAATAATGTTGTTTATGACAATACATTGACATATCTTTCCCATTACACACACACACACACCCCTGGTAGAATCCAACTATTAATATAAACTTTAAAGGCTTCAGAATTTCATTATAGTAATAGACATAGTTTATTGTTGATTGTTATAGTGAAATTATCAATTTGTCTTTGAGTAGAAAAAAAATTAAGCCTTGAGACTGGGGTGATTTGGTTTTTTTCATTGGTCTATTGGTTATTAAAAAATTATTAGGAGGTGTCTGAGTATTTTTTATTTTTTTTAACACAATAAAAATAAGATTTTACCCCCAAAATCAACAAAATCTAGAGTTGTTGACCAAAAGATTCATTGACTTTTCATAAGCTTCTTAATAGTAAAAATATTTCTTTACTCTCAGGATAAAAAAAATATTGAGATGTTGGACAATGATCTTTTTGGTTTTCTCATTATTCATGTATAGTGGAAGTAGTTTTTAACCTTATAAAAGACAAAAAAAAAATTGCACCTGGGGTTTTTTTTTTTCGTTCACATCGATATTTTATGTAATTACTAGTGTCATTGAGAGAGTTTTGGTATTTTTATATTGTCTTTTGAATCTTTAAATCAGAAAAGTTGCTATCACGTGATAATGGTGACCAAAGGTTTATGGTTGAACATGGAAACTATGAGAGAAAGTTTTTGTTGAGGTTGTGTTTGAAAAAGCTATTAAGTTTAATTTCCTCTTAATAACATCAATGGAATTTTAATTTTATTTTTGTTTTTGTCAGAAATTGCTAATAATTTTTTCATTGATAAACCGTGATTGAATATTTTTTATCGATGTTTTTGTTGTTTTTTTTTCAATAATAATAATGTTGTCCATGACAATACATTGACAAGTCTTTCCCATTATATATATAGACACACACCCGGTAGAATCCAACTATTAACATAAAACTTTAAAGGCGTCAGAATTTCATTGTAGTAATAGACATAGTTTATTGTTGATTGTTATAGTGAAATTATATATTTGTCTTTGAGTAGGAAAAAATTAAGCCTTGAGACTGTGGATGATTTGGTTTTTTTCATTGG
The DNA here is from genome assembly GCF_951802175.1 of Populus nigra. Lineage (NCBI taxonomy): Eukaryota > Viridiplantae > Streptophyta > Magnoliopsida > Malpighiales > Salicaceae > Populus > Populus nigra. The sequence goes on from NC_084852.1 coordinate 18,950,960, forward strand.
TTTATTGGTCATTAAAAAATTATTAGGAGGTGTCTGTGTACTTTTTATTTTTTTTAACACCATAAAAATAAGATTTTACCCCTAAAATCAACGAAATCTACAGTTGTTGACCAAAAGATTTATTGATTTTTTATAAGCTTCTTAATAGTGAAAATACTTCTTTACCCTCAGGATAAAAAAAAATATTGAGATGTTGGACAAGGACCTTTTTGGTTTTCTCATTATTCATGTATAGTGGAAGTAGGTTTTAACCTTAAAAGACAAAAAAAATTACGCTTGGGGTTTTTTTTATTTCTTTCACATCGATATTTTGTGTAATTACTAGGGTCATTGAGGGAGTTTTTGTATTTTTATATTGTCTTTTAAATCTTTAAATCAGAAAAGTTGCTAGCACGTGCTAATGGTGACCAAAGGTTTATGGTTGAACATAGAAACTATGAGAGAAAGTTTTTGTTGAGGTTGTGTTTGAAAAAGCTATTAAGTTTAATTTCCTCTTAATAACATCAATGGAATTTTATTTTTATTTTTGTTTTTGTCAGAAATTACTAATAATTTTTTCATTGATAAACCGTGATTGAATATTTTTTATCGATGTTTTTGTTGTTGTTTTTGTTTTCAATAATAATAATGTTGTCCATGACAATACATTGACATGTCTTCCCCATTGTGTGTGTGTGTGTGTGTGTGTGTATATATAATCACACACACACCCGGTAGAATCCAACTATTAACATAAACTTTAAAGGCGTCAGAATTTCATTGTAGTAATAGACATAGTTTATTGTTGATTGTTATAGTGAAATTATCTATTTGTCTTTGAGTGGGAAAAAATTAAGCCTTGAGACTAGGGGTGATTTGGTTGTTTTCATTGGTCAATTGGTCATTAAAAAATCATTAGGAGATGTCTGTATATTTTTTATTTTTTTAACACGATAAAAATAAGATTTTACCCCCAAAATCAACAAAATCTAGAGTTGTTGACCAAAAGATTTATTGACTTTTCATAAGCATCTTAATAGTGAAAATACTTCTTTACCCTTAGGATAAAAAAAATATTGAGATGTTGGACAAGGACCTTTTTGGTTTTCTCATTATTCATGTATAGTGGAAGTAGTTTTTAACCTTATAAAAGACAAAAAAAAATTGCACTTGGGGTTTTTTTTCTTTCTTTCACATCGATATTTTGTGTAATTACTAGGGTCATTAAGGGAGTTCTGGTATTTTTATATTGTCTTTTGAATTTTTAAATCAGAAAAGTTGCTAGCACGTGCTAATGGTGACCAAATATGGCTTTCTGTGGTTGCATCTTTTAGGCAACGCGTGTGACGCCACCTAGTACCCAAATCTGGCCCTCACTGTCTATTTGGATGCACTATCGTGTTCTCTTCCACATGGTTTGACGCGTGGCAACGTATGGTGATCATTTGTTTGTTTTTCCCCTTATTTCTCTCTCTTGACATGTCAAATACACAATTTCCCTCTTCTTTTTTTTAGATTTCGATCCTCATTCTTTTAATTTCCTATTTCGTTATATGTCTTTTTATAGAAGTTTTTTTTTGTTTTCAATTTAGTCATTCAATTATATTTTCTCATATGTTTTGTTTTTTATTTTATTTTAATTCTCACTCTTTTAATTTTTTTTATATCATTCTTATTCTTTTTATAGAATTTATTTTTAAATTTAGTCATTTAATTACAATTTCTCATATATTTTGTTTTTCATTTCGGTCCTTATTTATTTATTTTTTTCCTTGGCCTTTTCGTTAAGTTTTTTTGGCTTTTAATTTTATCATAAAATCAAAGTTTTTGTTGTTTCATTTTTATGAGTTTGACCCTCATTTTATTGGTTTTTTTTTGTTATAGCTATTTTTTAATTCAATTTAACCCTCATGTTGAATGCCCTCTAATTAATGTTTTTTTATTTATTTTTCACCCTCATTTTTTCTCGTTTCATCTTTCAACATTTGATTTGTTGAGGATTCAGTTTCGTACGATCTTTTCATTTTGCATTAATTATTTTTTAAAATATTGATTTTATGATTGTCTTCAATTTCTTTTCTATGAATTTATCTTGGTCTCATGGTCTATGTCATGAGCTTTGCATGTCTTTTTTTAATATAAGTTTTTTTTAATTGTTTTATTTGTGTTTGATTTTTCAATTTATTATTGTAATTCATTTATATTTTTTTGTTTTAAACAAATGAAATTTATTTTTCAAAATAAAAAATATTTATTTTTAAATAATATTAATGATGTGTTCGACCTTACATGATATTTTTTTTAGAGTGTGGGTTTATTCAGTCAGTTTTATTTGTGTTTATCCTTTAGGTCATGAGTTTTTTAAAGTGTAAATTTATCTTTTATTGATTTAGATAATCAAGTTTAGTAAACACAATCGAGCGAATATCTCATTTTGTATTGTTGAATATCTTGATCTACATTCATATTTTAATTTTTTTTTCAATTTCTCTTTTAATTATTGTTAACTATTTTTTTCCATTTATTTACATAAATGATTATCAATTTATCTAATTAGATATTCACATAATTTTTTAATTTATACATTGATATTTTTATGTGAAAAACATATAAAATAATCTTCATACTTAATATTTTTTTTTAAAAAAATTACAATATTGGTTATATAACTAGTAATTATTAGAAAAATCCTCATTGTTGGACTTTACTGCTTTATTATGATCGGACACAGGGGTGGAGCTAGGATTATTTGTTACGGGGGCCAAAATTAATATAACAAGATATAATATTTTTTTAATTTATTGTACATTAGTTGTAAAAAAACTGCATGATTTAGTTTTATTCAAAGAACTTACTACAAACATATAATGACCTTTGTATAAGGTAAGAGGTTTGGAGCAATACCAAATTAAGTCAAAGCGATAAAGTTAATTTCATCTTTATAATGTATCTATCACTTTAATTTTGTTGGTCTTTATACCTATCAAATATAAACATACAAAGTATATAAGAAACATTTGATAAAGTGAAGCATTATTTATGTTTGATAAACTTTGAAATAAAGTAAAAAATAATAAAGAATGATTCTTACATATTTATTTTAATTATGCTCGTCGTTCTTTCATAAAATAGAAATCATTAATTATCATATCAATTTTGAATCTTTCAGCAATTTCTTTTTTCTATATAGACAATCAAATAATTTACAAGAAAATCATCCTCCATTTGATTGCGAAGTCTTGTTTTAACAATCCTCATCGCTGAAAAAATTCGTTCAATAGTTGTTGTTGAAACAGGAAGAGTCAAAATAAGCCGAATCAACCTGCTAACGAGTGGATAAATTGTTGATTTTTCTATTTCAACCAATCCTTGATATAAATCAGTAATCAATGTCATGTTCTTTAACTTTGAATGATTGGGTACATCAAGCTCATAATGTTGCAACTGAAGTCTCAAATGAATTTTTTCTTGGTCAGAAAAATCTTCATGATAGAACTTGTCAACAAGTAAGCATATATCTTCAACATTGAATAATTTATAATAATTTTTAGGATCTAAAGCTATGCTCAACTTAAGAAGCTCGATCGTTTACTCATTGAATATATTATTTAGCTCTTACAATTGTTGATCAATGATAGTTGTAAATATATCAACTCGGTAGTGATGTTCAACTGCTACTAATTTTTTTTTACGGCGAGATCATCCAACACTAGAAAAATAAGCATTCATATTAGGAACTTCAATGTCTTAATGTTTACAAAATGATGTTGCTTCTTCTAAAAGAGTTTCCCAACCATCATCTCTTAACTTCTGAATTAAAGTTTTTGTGGCAGTCACCAGCATAACATTTAAAATGTCTTGAGATCTTTGTTGTAGGGCTTGACAAAGCACATCAGTAATTCCCATAACATTCTTCATTATATGTAAGATGAATGCAAAATCAAATGATATTAGCAATTTAAATGAAAAAACCACATCACCACATTGAGAATAAGTAGATCCATCTAAAGTAATGTTTTCAAGAACCAAGCAAGTTGCCCCATACATTTTTATCAAAGAACAAATTGATTTGAAATGGGAACTCCATATGCTATTTCCAGGTCATTGTAAACCAACTACTTGATTAACTCTTTTACCCATTTCAATCTCACCAATTTCAATTAAATGTTTAATTGTAGCTGCTTGAAAAACTCGTAATTCATCATTACACTTATAAAAAGAACTAACAATGTTAAAAATAAAAATCAAATTCTGAAAGAAAGTGTGAACATCAGATATTTCTCTAGTTGTAGCAATAAGAGCCAATTATAATTGATGAGCTAAACAATGTACATAATATGTATAAGGGCAATCATTAATGAATAAAGCTTGCAAACCATTCCACTCTCCACGCATATTACTAGCACCATCATACCCCTGGCCCCTAATATTTTGAACATCAAGATTGTGATGAGATAAAACAAAGAAAATCTCTTTCTTAAGAGTTGAAGCAGTTGTATCGTTGACATGAACTATATCCAAAAATTGTTCTTATATAAATCCACTTTTATCAACAAACCTAATAACAATGGTCAAGGATGTTATAATCGTGATTTGACTTGTAAAATCGTATAATTTTACAAGTCAATACATGCTTAAAGTGCGAAATCATTCTAAAAACTCGAAAATGGGTGAAATCGGGTGAAATCGTTAAAATCAGGTCAAATTATGTAAAAATACAATTTTAAGATCGATTTAACGATTTCATCATAAAACATAAATTGTCATTACTGTTTCCTTTAACTCCAGGTGTCCAATGACTATTGGCTATTAGTTATTACAGAACAAAAGCAAAATCACGTTCTTTCACTTTCACACACAGATAACAAAATCAAAATCCCTAAAATTCTAAATCCTTAGTCTCTTTCTCTCAACCGTCCAACAATCAACCACCACTCTCGTTTATGCTTTTCTATAGTTCACGGGACATTTGGTTCCAATCCAAGAAACCTATAAAAAGGGTCTTTGCTTTTTGGTTTGAAGTTTTGAACTTGAAGAGAAATGTGGCTTCTCTTCTCTTTTATTTTTTTTCAATAAATAAGTAAAGAGAACCAAAGAATAATTTGATCAAAGAGAGGAATGAAGGAAGTGAAAGGGCGAAGTAGTCTCGTGGAGGAGTTCTCATCGGCCTTTTATGGACTCTGCACTGTTGGAGTAATCCTCAGTGCTGGTACTACTCACTTTGCTATCACTCCTCTTTATGTTTTGAAAGTCAATATACAGGTAATTAGTTGTGTATTTTTCCTTTTCTTTCTACCTAAATGTCTTCTTTCATTTCTTTGTAACTTGTCTTGATCATCAACGCTTTGTTAGCCTTTCCCCCCCTGTATTTTACTAATTATACAACATGATGGGGATATTGAAGCTTCAACTATCACAGGGTTTTGGTGGGGTTTATTTCATTCGTTTAACTAAAATCGATTAGGCTTTTCGTTCTGGAAAAAGAGGAGTATATAGCTTGTATTGCTAGTTATTATTAGGATTTTCCAATTAGCGCGTATCGGCATAGAGGAACTCTTCCTGATCATGTTCTCAAGGATTTTATAGTGGCCTAACGTGTATGCTACCTATTCATGCTTACTCACTTTTGTTTCCATTTCTTAATCATTCATTATTTAATCCTTATATTTCATCCCTTGTATGTTGTCTACCGCTTATGTGTTGTTATTTTGCCCATATTCATTTAGGATTCTGATTCTGAAACCTTATTCACTCCTAGCCATAGACCTTTATTCAACTCTGCAAATTTTGCTTATTTATTTATTTTCTTCTCAAAGAAGAATATAGCCTTGAATGGCCTTTTCAAAAGTAGTTGACATAATAGAGCATTTTGCATTCTGCAACATATCCTGTTACAATATGCAATAGCTCATGCTCTAAACAATTAAGTGTTTGGGTTACGAGCTGCTTGTTGATTTATATTCTTGAATGATTTTCCTTATGATTTTACGATTTCACGATCTATTTTTACGATCCGAGTTTATTTTGTATTTTTCATTCCATGTCAAAAGTGCGTTTTTTACAACCTTGACAAAGATCTTTGCTCTCTTCTGAATTCATCTCGAGCTTATCAATAATTAAACAAAATCTTGCATCACCAATCTCATGACGAATTGAGACTGAACATTTTTAGCAAAGACATGCAAGATTTCTTTTTGAATTTGATATGAGGTGTATTTAGCATTTTGTGGAGCATTATCCAAAACAAGAGCACCTATTTATTCATTGTATGATGCTAAAATTTCTATCATTTCAAGAAAATTACCTCAGTTTTTTATTCTGGACGTTTATCATGCCCTTTAAAAGCACATGCTTGAAATGTGAGCCAACAAATAATAGCTATTGAAGCTTTAATACACAATCGATTATTTAGATTTTCTTAAGTAGTTTGCCTCTTAACTACCTTCTCAATATGACATGACTGATTTTTTAAATTTTCCAAGCACCTGGTAGCAAATCTATAAGCTAAATTTTGACCTTTTTCCATATGAGTCCAAAAGCACACCGTTCCCCATCATTAACTTTCTTCCAACAATTGAATCCTTTAACAATAAATGTGTATGATCCTGATTTTCCAGATAGTTTACTTGGACATAAATAGCAAAGGAAACAAAATGTAGTACTTTTCTCTAAATATTCAAGTCACGGATAACTTTTGAACCAATAAGACTGAAATCGACGAGGATTTTTTCACTAGTTAGCGGATTTTCAAACATCAAAGGTTGATATGGCCTCAAATTAAAGTATGCCCTTTGAATTTCATCTTGTTGATTAACTAGATATTTTCAAATTTGAGGACGATTGCTTGGATCTCTAATTAAAGCAATGTTGATTCTAGTAAGAGGATGTTCACTAATCAATGTAGATTCTTTGTAAATTGAAATACATTGGAGTTGCTTAACCATAACTTTAACATTACATATTGAAGTTGGTTCACTAGACTGTGAGTTATAAATATTTTTCCTTTTTTTTTTGAAAAAAAGAATCAATTCTTCTTATTTTTTCATGGTTCAACATAAAATCAAAACATATATCATGAGAAAAAATTGATAAATTTGGTGGCTCTGCTAAAAACAAAACATAAAAAAAAAATCGAAGCATAATCAAAACAAACCAATAAAATATATCTACTTAATTAGAAAAAAATCACTATAACAAGAATTCAAAAAACAAATTGGTAGAACTAGCAGATCTAGGCAAAAAAAAAAGCAAAAATTATAGAATTATGAAAATATCTCATCAAATTCTTAACAAACATCTCAAAAAAAATTAATTAGTGGCTCTGCTTTAGTCTTTCTGCTTGTAACTTGTATTTCTATTTTTGTTTTATATCTTTAATTAGGGCTACAGGGAGAGAAGAAAACAAAGCCCATTCAATTGAAAAAAATATTTATGACTATACATTTTTTCTTTCCACGTAGGTAGCATAGAATAAAGAGTTTTAAAGTAAAGGATAACAAATATATTTACTATTAGAAGGGCCCATCTATTTAACACCTTCTCACACTTAATCATTAACTAACTAGATGTCATGATCATGCCGCGGGCCTCTGGCGTGCTTGTGTGTTATCGTGAGTTTGTGAAAAAAATCATAAAAAAATATATATAGAGAAAAATTGTTGTAATATACAATATTTTTAAGAAAAAAACTGCAAAGCTATATTCTCAACCAACTTAATATTAAAAAAATAAAATTGACAAAGATAATTTTGGAAAAAATAATAAAAAAATGAAAGAAAAAAAACCAAACAGGAAAACACTGTAGCAATCTATAGTGTTTCATAAGGAAATCTAAAGTTGTAATTCTCAACCAACTCGATATTAAAAATAATAAAATTGATAAAGATAATTTTAAAAAAATCATAAAAAAAAATTATGTGAGGGAATACTATAGCAATCCACAGTGTTTTAAAGAAAAAAACTACAAAGCTAAATTCTCAACCAGCTCAATATTAAAAAAATAAAATTAAAAAAACAATTTGAATAAAAAACACAAAAAAAATGAAAAAAAGAAAAAGAAGACAATTTTGGAAAAAAAATTAGAAAAAAAACACGTGGGGAAAGTTAAAGATAAATTCTCAACCACCTCAATATTAAAATCATTTAGAAAAATACTGTAGCAATCTATAGTGTTTTGTGAGGAAATATACAATTGTAATTTTCAATCAGCTCAATATTTAAAAAAATAAAAGTAACAAAGATAATTTTGGAAAATATCAAAAAAAAACAAAAGGAAAGAAAACCATGCAGAGAAACACTGTAGCAATCTATAGTGTTTCATAAGAAAATCTATAGTTGTAATTTTTAGCCAGTTCAATATTAAAAAAAAATCGATAAAGATAATTTTGAAAAAAATCATAACAAAAAAAAAATCATGTGGGGAAAAATTGTAGCAATCAAGGGTGTTTTAAAGAAAAAAACTACAAAACTAAAATTTCAACCAGCTCAGTATAAAAAAAATAAAGTTGATAAAGAAAATTTTAAAAAAATCAATTAAAAAAAACATATAGGAAAATACTATAGCAAGATAAAAATCATGTGGGGAAACACTGTAGCAATCCACAGTATTTTAAAGAGCTACAAAGTTAAATTCTCAATCAGCTCAATATGAAAAAAATAAAATTGACAAATATAATTCTAAAAAAAAAATCATTTGGGGAAATACTGTAGCAATCCACAATGTTTAAAGGAAAAAAAACTAAAAAACTAATTTTTCAACTAGCTCAATAGTAAAAAAATGGACAAAAACAATTCTGGAAAAAAACAAAAAAAAGACAATTTTAGAAAAAAAATAAAAAATAAAATAAAAAAACAGAAAAAAAACATGTGGGGAAAGGTAAAGCTAAATTCTCAACCAGCTCAATATTGAAAAAATAAATTTGACAAAAATAATTTTAAAAAAACATGTGGAGGAAACATTATAGCAATTCACAATGTTTTTTTTTTAAATTACGAAGCTAAATTCTCAATCAATTCAATATAGAAAAAAAAAATTGACAAAGATCTTTTAAAAAAAATAAATCATAAAAAGAAAGAAACAAAACTATGTAGGGAAATATTATATCAATTTATAATGTTTTAAAGAAAAATACTACATAGCTAAATTTTTTAAAAAATAACAAATATAATTTTGAAAAAAAATTAAAAAAACAAAAAAAATCAGGAATAAAACCAAAAAAATAGAAAAAACATATAAAAAAAGGACAAAATAAAAGGCGTGGGGTACTTTCCCATGCCTTTTACAGTATTGTTAATAAAAATAATTGAAATGTCTTGCAGGCCCGGGACCTGCTTGGACATGACATTATGCTATTCACTAATTAATGTATATAAACAAATTACATGATAAAAAGTCATAAACATTATTTGTTTGATGCTCAATATTGTTTTTTAATGAAACAAATCTTAATATTAATAATTTTAATTTATTTAATTATTATATATCAAATAAGTATTTTTATTATTATTATATAACCTAAAACATATGACACTAAATTGTGGTTTATTAATTAATGTATATGAAAAAATTGCTTGATAAAAAGCTATGACTATCTTCGCCTAATCGTTTTGTGCTCAGTAAATTCTTTCAATCGAACAAGTTCAAATATTAATAACTATATAAAAAAACAAGGGTATGTCAAGAGTGCCTGTATAGTAAGTACATTTTTTTTTTAGTATTTCAAAATTAAAAAAAAAATAAAACAGAAAGAGATATAAAATAAATCCATATTTAATATAATCTTAGAATAAATTTATATATTTTCAAAAAATATATAAAAAAACATATATTCTTTATTTTCATTATTTTTATCCTTTTTATTTTCGAATCACCTATGTTATGTCATAATTGCTACAAAATAAGAAAAAACTTAAAAAACAAACACCAACTACCACTTTGGTTTCAAGAACCGCGGTGGCTTTTTGCTTCTCGAATATCGTGCAAGTATTTGCTTTGTTATTTTTTATGTTTGTTTGGAGGTGTCCTTTTGGGTTCTTCGAGAGCGAAAAGAGAGGCAGGGGTAAGTGGCTTAGTGGCGAAGTGCTCCTCATTCCTCAACCATTGTGTGAATACTGTGCAATGAAGAAGGTAACGAAGGACAAAAAGCAAGAGATAGTTAAAGAAAGAGACTGTGAAGACTGGTGTTTTGTTTGCAAAGATGGTGGAGAGTTAATTCTCTGTGACTTTGAGTAAGATTTTTTTTTCCTTCTATTTTCTGACTTTCAAGTTCAATCTTTACTGTTCAAAGTCACTGTCTTGTTGGGTTCTTCTTGTTTCTTCTTTTGCTATTGATGACTGAGATATTTTGCATGCCTGGAGATTGGAGTGCTAGTTTCCGTCTTTTGGGGGTCAAAGGGTAGTTTTGTCTTGGTAAGTTTCTGTCCGGTGGACTGAACTTGCCTCATGTATGCTGCTATAACATACAAGGATTGTAGTAATATTTTCTTTTGCTTTCCCAAGTTGAAACAATCCATTTTCTTGTTATATCTTGATTTTTAATCAAGGCACTATATTATGTACATTGTTAGATTGTCACCTTGAACTTGGCAGATTCTTCAATGCCTTTTTCAAGAATTTAGAGTTTTCTGTGATTTTTATTTTTGAATTTCACATCCACTGAATGTCCGTGGAAAAGCGAAGATCGGCAGTATCTTTGCCTTTGGGAAATAAAATTTCTTACCAACCAAAGTCTATTTTTTCTTTTGAATATTGAAGTTCTTGATTTCAGTATTGATAGGCCTAGGAGCTTGTGAAATCGTGATTATGGTATTAATTGGTAAGTTGATGGAAACTAGGAAAAAGAGGTCCTTGTTGTTTGAATTTGATGATCTTGTTTCATTTTTGTGCTCAATAAAAGTTGACATTTTGTGTGTCATAAGTGTTTTCTTGAGCACTTCCTTTGAATTAAAGCTTAGATAGGGTTAGTGGATGAAAATCTTGTACTTGTAAAACACTAACATAATAGAAAGTACTAGGATTTAATTGTTTAAGAAACAATATCTTGTGATCTTTTTCTTTGATAGTTTATGTTTAGCATTCAATTATGATCATCATTGATCATTTTTAAATCTACCACTCGCTGAAAATGCAGTCACAAGCAATGTTGTACCTGTAATTTTTATTTGTGCACAATTTGTTTTTTCTGAACTCAATGTCAGATAGATTCAGCTATGGAGAATGCCTAAAATTTGAAGGTATGGATGACTAAGAAAGTTGTGTTTTCTTCTATCTATAAAGGGGAATACTGATTGTATTTTTCCAAAAACATCAACACAATAACATGTGATCATGTTGCATTGCCTTATGTTTATTACCATGGTGAATTTGGTGAATTTCTCTGTTTGGCTCAATCTATTTACAGTATGAATGTTGCTAGCTTTGGTAGGAGTAATAGGTTCATTACTTTATGAAAGTCGAGCCTCTCTGCAACAAGGAAAATAAAAGAAAGAAAATACTGATGTTCCTAAATGGAAGTTAGTCACTTGGATAGTGTACTGTTATGAAGCATGGTGGTGTTTAATACATTGAGATAGTTGAGCGGTTTTCAATTAGCGTTGTCATCCTTGTTTTCTGACAGTCAAATAGATATCTCTAATGATGAGAATTGAGAAACCTGCCGTATATTATTATGAGTACATACTGCAGAAAGCTTTGCTGTTATATACACATGTCCATAAATCATGATTTAATCCATGTCCGTGAATAATTTATGGGGACGGCTATAATCTGATTGTGGTAATCCTGCATTGAAACTGCACTCATTTCTTGACTTTCCTCTGAAGTATGTGCGACAGCTACTTCCATGCACCTCTTAAATTAAAATTGTCAATGTTATTGTTGCCTTTCTAACTTTTGTCCTCTTTCTAGTGATTGTCTAAAGGTTTACCATACAGAGTGTGTGAAAAAGGGTGATTCCTTTCCGGGAACTGGTCAGCAATGGACTTGTGGTAAGTCATTAAAAGTTATATGTGATGATATTCTAACTTGAAATTATGTCTTCTATTCAAATATTTCTAAGCAAGTGTAGTTACAGTATGCATGAGGTAGATTACACTGTGTTCGCCATGCTACTTTGAAATATCTTAATGTATTAGGTTTCCTTTTTCTCAACTTTCTTTGTAAAGAATATGACTGGAAAACTTATGTAGCATATATAAAAAATTTTGATGTTTCAGCTCGGCATTCTTGTACCAAATGTCATAAAGCCACCAAATTATATTGCTACTGCTGTCCTAAAGCTGTATGCAGTCGCTGCATCAGTGCTGCTAAGTTTTTAGCTGTTAGAGGGAATAAAGGATTGTGTGAAGAATGTCTAGAGTATGTACATTGTGTAGAAGATAAAGATGATGTGGATGCTGATGGGGTAAGCATATCACCTTGTGTGTCATTTTTTAATAGCAACATGCAAATGTGCATTCTGTACTAGTTCTTTTCTGCATACTGCATTTCAGAAAGACCCAATAAATACATTATAGCAGGTTTTGGGTTGGCTTGTGACAAACTGGAGAGTTTGGTTTTTTCTCAAATTCTGCAAACACTTTGAAAGAAAATGCAATAAGCATATCACATTGAATACTTAGACAGGTCATTTTGTCTGCCAACACTTTTAGGTAATTGTTTGGTAAACATAATATATTTTAATTAAAGAATGGAGAAGGGAAGAAAGTTGACTTATGTATCTTGCAGGGATATGTTTCTTGAATTTTCCTGGCTTTTTAGCACCATGGATCTGCATTTTAGTAGATAAGCAAGAATCTGATTCCTAGGTGATTGTTGAAAAGTAGGGATACCAATGGAAAGGACTTGGAAGTTTTTCAACAAATGAAGAGGATTTTAGCCATTTAAACAATGAATCAGATTGAAATAGAAACTTAGATTCGTCTATGAACTCTCAACGGTTGGGCATCTATGCTTTCTTTCAATTTATTGATAAACTCTACTCTTTTTTGGATGTGAGAACAAAGTTATGGTGATGATTGTTCCACTGTGGCTGTATTTTGTATGTATATCAATTTGCAGGGTGAAATAGACTTGACAGATCGAGATACGTATGAATGCCTGTTCCTGGAATATTGGGAAATCATAAAGGAAGCAGAAGGCTTGACATGGGATGATGTCAATTTGGCAGAGCTTGGGCTGAGAAAGCATTCCAAACGCAGCTTCAAGTCAACTAAAATTGGGAAGAGCAAAAATGATGGTGACTTGGTGATATATGATAGTGATCTGGAAATTACTGAAGCCTACAAAACAAGAAGAAAAAGGAAGGGGTCAAAGCCAATTGAATTTGATGGATGGGGATCAAAACAGCTTATTGAGTTCCTCACATTTCTTGGAAAAGATACAACAAAAGAGCTATCACAATATGAAGTTAATACAATCATCTGTGCATACATTCAAGAAAAGGAACTTCTTGATCCTTTAAAGAAAAAGAAAGTTATTTGTGATGAAAAGCTCTATTCAATTTTTAGAAGGAAATCTATGTATAAAAATGCCATACTTAATCTTCTGGAGTACCATTTTACTGCGAACTTAATTGATTCACATTCAGAGGATGATGAAAATATAGATGGAGTCGAAATAAGTTTTCAAGAAAAAAGTGAAAAATCCACTATAACATTCAAGAAACGGAACTCAATGGGCTCTCGAACGAAGTCTGAAGAAATGGAAGCAGTTCCTAGACTCCATGACAGTGGTTTTGCAGCTATAGTTACTGAGAATATCAAACTTGTCTACTTGAGGAAAAGCTTAGTGGAGGAACTGTCGAAGGAGCCTGAAAGTTTTGAAGGTAAGATAGTGGGAAGCTTTGTGAAAGTAAAAAATGACTCCAGAGACCCCAGTGCTAGAAATTCTTACCAGCTCTCACAAGTTACAGGTAGGTCACTGTATCTGGACCAACCATAGCATTCAATTATTCTTAATGCATGAAGGGGATGGCAGCTTATTTTCAGTTCTGCAAAACCAAAATCTTTTCGTTTATGTTTTTATTCCTATTTGCATAAAGTGGAAACATGATTGGTAATTTGTGGTAAATTTCACACAATGTAGCTCATTTTTGCGCCTAAACATATGTTCTATGTTTCAGAGGTTATTCACATTTCATTATTTTATTTCTTGGTTTTATCTCAGGTATAAAGCAATCCTCAGTAATTGGAGAGAATAAGAGTGAAATTCTTTTTAGAGTTTCCAGTATGCCAATAGATGTATGCTTTTCAATGCTTTCAGATTTGGACTTATCTGAGGTAACTGCTATCGAAGCTTTCGAATAGAAATAATGATATGTTTTATTCTGCGAATAAATATAGGTTTTGAAGGTTTCATCTAAATGAAACAGTATTGTCAATAATTATCCGAGTCAATAATTATCCGAGTCTTCCGTGCATATCATGGGAAATGGATAATTCACTAGTCTACCATTTTTTCTTATCATTTTTATTTGTATTCTATTTACCTATCCCTTTGCAACATTGTTGTTCTTTCCTCTTACTAAGCAATTCTGAGAAATGCCAGTTCTGATGGCAGTATCTCTCAATTAAGTTACCATTTCCCATTACTCATAGCATAATAGGGCTTTGCTGAATTATCTTCACATAGTGGTTGAACTGTTTATTGATGTATTAGGCACATTCTTGTCATTTGCAGGATGAAATTGAGGATTTGAGACAAAATGTGGAGGAAGGGTTACATCCGAAACCTACTATTGTAAGATTTTCAAAGAATAGTTTATCCTTTTCTCTTGAGGTGCAACAGTTCTGAACGCGCAATCATATTGCTTTTTCCTTAGCATTCTACTATTTCAAATAGATTTTGATTATCTCAAGAAATTTTAAGACTTTAATATTAAGGACGTCAGAGTAATCATCATTATCGGAGTTCAAGTTGCTAGTTTTGTAGATAAGAAAAGAATCACTCGAAACCTATAATTAAAGAAGGGGAATTCAACTTTATACCTGTTTTCGAAAATGTAGAGTTATATCCTTTGAGAAACTGTTTAGCTAGGAAATGGAAGCTGTTTTCTGTTATATATCTGGTTGTATGGTAACTGAATATTTACAATAGGTCAAACAATTTGCCAACTTAATTGTCCTTTTTTTTCCCTTAATATGGGTAAAGTAATAGGTTACGGCAATAATTGATGGGGATGCCTTTCTTGACAGGTGGAGCTTGAACAGAAGGCAAAACAGCTGCATGTGGATATAACAAAACATGTATGTATTCAGACTTGATGCTATACCTCTTAATAATGCTTTTCTTACCCTTTGCATCCTGAAAAAGTTAAACAAACTTACATATTGCTTGCTATAAAAACTTCTCATTTCATTAGTTATTAATGGGAAACATTTTGCTGCAGTGGATTGAGAAAGAGCTGGCTAGGTTACAAAAACGCATTGATTTAGCGAATGAGAAGGGATGGAGAAGAGAATATCCTTTCACGGTGTATGCTATTTAATAAAAGTGTTGGCTTTGGTAACATATTCCATCATCTTCAAATTTTCTTTCTCGAACCTCTTACACAAACTTCCCTGAGATTATATTGGAAGTACACTCACCCTCTTTAAAGCCTAAAATGAAGTTCTTGGCTCTGCCATGTGCCCCCTATATTCTTTTTTTGCACCATACATGCTAATCAAATCTGTCATATTGGTATGATGGGGATGCTATACATCTAGCTTTCGCTGGTCTAGCTTTCGCTGAATTATACCTTTCTAAAATTTACTTGGTACTGATTTTTTCTTTTATTTGTCATCATTGTCATCCGTTCACCATCATAAACAAACATGTAACATTATGCATTTTTCACAAGTTATTAACTATCTCAATGAATGATTGTTACCTTAACCTTTTATTGGTGTCAAACGTTGTTTGAATATTTAGATGAACTAGAACTGCTTAAGAAACCGTCTGAGCAGGAACGATTGTTAGAACAGTCGCCAAAGGTCATTCAACAGATGGTCGAGTGCAAAACTTCTCCTCAGATGTTTCAGAAACGATACAGACCAATATGATGGATCATGCAGGGGTGCGGGCTGGTGTAGGGGTGTAGAAATCACCCAGCACTTAAACTGGAAAATACCCAAGCTTGGCCATATCTCTGATGGATTTTGAGACTGAAACTGCTTTAAGCAACTTGGTCATCCTTTTTGTTAGCAAACTATTTGGGAGAAAATTTTGTTCAATGTCAGGGATGGGTGTATTATGTCATAAATTTGCACTATATATTATAATTTACAACATATAGTTGCTTATCATCCTAGATTTGGGGATTGATATTGTAGCAAAATCATGGTTGAAAAAATTTGATGATGCACAAAAGCTCTCCTTTCTGGCCCCAAACCTATGCCAACTTTAATTACAAAGACTAATACAATAAATACATGGGAAGGCCTTTTCTGTCTGCATATTACTTAAATTTCTTGTCACTTGCATATAATGTATATCGTTCTATCAGTTATCTGAGCATATCAACTTTACTATTAACATTCAATGGTTTCTCGTGAACCCCAAAAGTGATGATGGAACTGCAGAATGATTTTTAAGTTTTCAGGGTCTGTTTGGAAAGAAGGTTGCACTAGTTTCCTGGTGTTTGATGCTTTCCACTGGAAACTGAGGTTGCACCGAACGGCTACTTAGCAGTAACAGGTCCATGCTTTCCTTAGTTTTTGAGCACATTAACTCTGTCAATGGTATCTGATTCGTTCTCCTTATCCATACCAACATCAGTGATGGGAAGCACAGAAGGAACACTTTTTACAGTAGCTGAGTCTTCATTTTCCCTTGGAGGGGAATGACTGTTGCTCTTACTCGGCCCATCATCATCTCTCAACTGGGTATCCACCGAGTCGTCGTCCTGGCTCTTCCTGTTTTCTAGTATCTGTTTTTTCTCACTAGCTTCCAGCAAAATTGTTTGGTCATTGGTAATTAGCGATGGCGCATCTGACATTACAATTGTGTCAGGCAACTCGGGTGCATTGGGCAACTCTTGTTTTTGCTTCTGATTCGACTTCTGACCCAGTGTGCTACCACCACCAGAAACACTCTTGGTTTTGCTGACAAGATGGTGAAGCCACAATACCTGTTCAAGAATATAGGCTTCTGTTTTCTCCTTGTCGGCGTGGTGGAGTGTTTCAATCCGGATTATGTCAGCTGCTGCAGCAGCAGACTTTCTATTGGGCTCAGACCTATATGCAAAACGACCATATCTTAGTTCACTCTGGCCATTCTGCTTACTCGTATCAACAAAATAAATTGGAAAAACTGAGAAACAATTGATAGAAACCTAAGGACTCACCCGATACTTGCCCACTCTCCTACCCAACCAAAACCGTGATGGGCTCTGTTTTAGATCAGTTAAAATGCAAAGCGAAACGATGATAAAGATTAGGCAGCGAGACACACAGCAAAGTTAAGGATATAAAGCAGGAGAAATTTTCAGTTTTTAGGGAGGGAAAATAATGGCATTGCATACTTGGCTGTATTAATGGACATGGGAACCAGCCACTGCAATGTCTTCTCCATCTCATCTTTAATTTCCGTAATGGTAAGCTGGGGAGGCAAATCACAACTGATGTAAACAACTAGAGCATCTGCATGGCTAAGAAAATAAAAACCAAGGGGAAAAGTAATACCTCATCTTTGACATGAAAAGACAGCAATTTGGAACGCAGAGCTGATTTTACACCAGGCAGCAAGTTCTGGTACAATGCATCCTTACTATTTGGAGGCATGGAGCTTGATCGTGCCACCTGAGAATCTATAATTAGAAAGGCCTTGAAGCAAGATTCCAAGAACACAAGTACATGCATGAATGGAGAGATCATAAGCAAGATTCCAAGAACACAAACATCGGAGCTCAATGTTTTTAACGCAGGTGAACTAAAAAAGTGCAATTAAGGTGGGGAAACTGAGCAACAAGCAAAGATGATAACCAGTAGGAAATGAGGGTGTGAAATCTTCAAATCATGTTCCAAGTCATTCAGCGTAGCAGGGGCACTGTAAGCTGTCAACTTAGTCTGGTTCGGAGCAAAACATGAGGGTGTGCCTTACATTTAATAGGGTTGTGGCCCTTGAAGCTGTCTGTGGATAGAAAATGAGCTAGGAATTTATGAAGCATGAGGGCTATTCGTTTTACTTGTAATGCAAAATAGAGCAGTTCAGTGTTCAAGTGTTTGAAGTTAATGCATTGTAACTGAATCGAGACTAGCCCTCTTAAGACCCCAATTTAGCAGTTCATGGTCCTATTCAAAAGTCCATAAACCAGGTAATCATCTTTTCTTCAAGTACGCACTGGCTAGTTCAGAATTCTAAAATAAACAATAAACACCCACCCATGCAATGGTGCACACGCACACAGACACACACCATATCCATTTTCATTTCTAAGGTTCTGTTATGAAGTTGTTAATAACTCTTTTCATTCTTACATGTTAACTGCATGATACATGAATGCAAGGTTGTGCACGGACATGCATCCAAAAGTAATATCAGTTGCAGTGTCGTGAATTGCAGGCGAAACATGTAATTTTTACAAGATGAAAACTTTGAAATCTAGTGCAGCATGTAAGGGACTCCATCAGAGTCATTTTATGCACGTAGTATAGTACATATGGAAAATAAGATAGCTCGTCCATGCTTATGGGTGCAGAAATTATGGAAAAATAGTTCAACTCATTCTAGATTTTTCTTCCCACAACCTTTCTGATTCTCTTTCGCTTTCCTTTAAGAGTAAGACTGTTCTTGCTATATTAGAAGCCCATCAGATATGTGAAATAATGTCACATAGCAACCAATCTTGATTACAAATTGTAAGACTAATAATTACTAACTTTGAAGAATAGTGGATAGACAAAATGCAGAATGAGATTTAACATGATGAACATAGATGGCACTTACAAGGTTATCAATTTGCATAACTACATTTGCATAATGTAAAGAAAGACCAGCAGGTCCCAATCTTGCAGGATTGCTCACAGATTCTTTATCTTGTATGGAATCATCTGCAGTATACAACTAAATGCCATCAAATATTATAATAAATGCAATCAATTTATGCAAGAACTCCTTCGAGTAAAGGATGGAAAGTCAAATATGCAGAAGCATAAATCCCAAGGAAAATCTGTGGGCCAGTAGTTGCAAGAAAAACTTTTCTACTTTCCATTGCCGTGTTTGAACTCCACGTATAATGTTCTTTTTTCTTATTCAAAATGGTTTCAAGTATTGAAAAAAAGAAAAGAAAAGAAAATGATACCAAATGGTACTACATGTTCATTGGTTAATGGTGAAAACTTATTACACTGAATATACAAGTGCATCCTTAAGAAATTTTTCAATGATAAAAGATTAATTTCGATTGAAAAATAATATAAATTGATCATTCATATTCAAAACAGAAATCACAAGGAAAATCAGATTGACTTCTGTGATGAAACCACAGGGAAAGTTGACATTGACAAGGAAAACTGCAGAAGCATACACTTCAAATAATTTCTTTGCGACTTGATGTTTCGGGTAGTAACTTTCCCTGTAATTTTGAGTTGACACTAAAACCAAAATGTGATAAACCCAGAACTAGCAATTTTCGAACATGAAAATTACATATTTTGAAGAAAATGAAAGTAAAACATGCACTTGGAGAGCACAAATAAGACATGCTCAAGACCATGGCCAAACACATACCAAAGCTACCATATGCGTTGCCTATCTCAAGGATTAAGAAATGGACAATATCTACAAACTTCTCCATAACCTGCATAAGATAATTAGGTCACTACAAGAAGTATTCCAATTATTGAGATTCTATTTACTCTATCAACAACCTTGGTAGATAATCAATGATATTTGTTGCCATAAATCAAAAATCATAATTTCAATTATGTAGCAACAGAAAGAAGCAAAACAATCAGTAATGCTACCTCTTCCAAACTTCTAGACCAGAATGATTTCTTCTTTACATTTTGTATTCGCTTTCTTTGGTTTCTTATTTCTGTCCTTAACATTGCAGGGCTTTCTCCTGCATTTCAGAGAGCAAAGACACAAACTTAAATTAGTACCTCACTAACAAGTGCCCCAGGGCACTGGGTGCAGGTTACTACATTAATTAGCAATTGATACATTATCAGAATTCTCAACTACAATCACGTCAATCACCTCGACTTTCAGAATCCTAAAACTATTTAACACGGATATTTTCAATTTCTAGTAACTGCAACATAACAAATGGCCTCTGTATACCTTGCGGATTAGTCATGTAAACTATAACAAACAAAATTAAATGTTACCATCATATAAGCACAACTCACAACATTGCAGCAATGTCAAAATCAGTACCCAGATTAACAAATAAAGAAAGTGGTCTCTTTTTGTGTGTGTGTGTGTGTGTCAATATTGTGATGAAGAAAGCATAGATAAAGCACCATATCCTATCATTTATAAAAATCCATTCAAAGAATGTAGCTTTCTTCATCTCATCTAGATGTATTTACATTAAATGTCTTTTAGTTTCTTTCACTTTGTGATCAGGGCCCCAGTCAATTTCGGCAACAAAGGTGATATGTTCAGTCAATAACATCATTTCTCATTAGTTTCTTGACAAAGGAGCGGCATACTGTTTGGTAACTAAAAGGATGCCATATACACAGTTCAATAGGTTCAGCATAGAGTGTAATTCACATTCACATCACACTCTTTTATGAAGCACGAATGGCAGCATTTTTTATTCAAGAGTAGCTCTCAGATAACAATATAAAAGTTAAAAAATAACCTTTCTGATTAGATGCTGCAGCATCCTCCCTCTGTTGACATTCTTGTTCCATTTTATCCAAAATTTGCAATTCATGGTATAGCTCCTGCAAACCCAAGAACATTTATGTCATCATTCTTTAAAACCAAAGCACATGACGTTACAGCAAAAGTTTACACAACTTATCACAATACTCCAGTTATGCAAAGCATAAATCATCACATCAGGAAGGCAAATAAATAAAAAATTAATGTAAAGCTGCAGACTCCATGGATGTATATCGTAAATGTCAAGAATAGTTTTTTGGGCACAACCATATTAGAGTGCTAAAGAGGCCATCCATCCACCAATTAAAGTTCGCCAAATCATAGCAAGAAAGAATATTGTACTCACGGCTGTATACTGAACCAGAATCGTTAAAAGTTCTATTATGGATTCTGCCTCCTCCCGCAATCCCTTACTAGGAGTTTGTACTCTGCTAATTCTAGAAATGAAATAAAGAATTTCAATCAGTAATCAATACTTTAGAAGTAATTGTAAATATAATGGACAAACAAGGTACCGTGCTATATGTATTACTTCTCAAAATAACGGTCCAAGTTGTGCCATTGAGAATCTTTACATCGATTTCCAAAACGAACCACCTCTCCTGAAAATATTTTCAGCTCTTCTCTGCAAAACAAGTAAATGAAGACTTTAAGATACTGTTACAGAAAAATGACAAATAGGAAGAGAGCTTGCCCATAGATGCATTATGATGCTAATTTGTAAGGCACTCACCTCTTGTCAGCTGCAACGATCCTCAAAAGTTCATCCATATCTTTTGATATCAGATTTTGCACGCCTTCTGAAGGAAGCACCTCCTCTTTCAAATAACTTACACTTCGTATAGAAAGAGATTGCATAAGGTTGGAACCCTTGACAACTGTGTTTGCTACCTCAAAAGCTAAAATTCCAAGTTCATTGCCCTTGGTTGCTACACTAGATGCAAAAATGTTGGGGTTTAAATTTGTGATGCTACTCCCTAGTGTGTCCAGGACCTCCACTGCTTTCCCTAGTCCAAGAGTGCCAGCTCT
The DNA here is from genome assembly GCF_951802175.1 of Populus nigra. Taxonomy (NCBI): domain Eukaryota; kingdom Viridiplantae; phylum Streptophyta; class Magnoliopsida; order Malpighiales; family Salicaceae; genus Populus; species Populus nigra. The sequence goes on from NC_084852.1 coordinate 18,972,786, forward strand.
ACTTATACGTGAACTAACCTCCGAAACCTGCAGATTATAGCATTTCACTTAAATATTCTCAATGCATATCAAATTAGCAGACCACTGCAGAATTGTAGTATGTTATAATCTAGATTATTCATCTGGGTCTTCAGCCATCCAACAATGCTGATTACACATATAAGCTTTCGTAAATATTCCAGTTACAATCACTAATGCAATCTCATCATGCTTCTGGTCTGGTTTGTTCAAAAAAACAACTTTCCTCCAATCCAACATCGTATATAGGAGACTATTCCTATTTACTCTAGCATGCCATATACTTGATATCCATTCGCCTCGCCAAAGTTTTCACAATTAGATGAAAAATAAATTGATTTAAGGATGGACAATTTTGGTGATTAAGGATTCGATAACTGGGATTAAGGACTGATGCTACCTGTTTACTCAATTTAAACTACTTTTCTCTATGTTTAACTCCAATCCAAGTTTCACCACATCAAGCTTTCCATCTACACTATCCGACACTTTTAAATCATCAACAAGATTGCCTTAATTTACAACAAAACATAAAAGAACTAGTCTTGAAAAATAGCCACAACTAACTGCTCTTGCAAGAAAAAACATGAAAACTTCAGTTGACCAAACCAAAAAAAAATTGCAAACTTTACCTTGGCAACAGCTGCTTGTCTGCGAATTGATCTTGATTTTATTGATGATGATGGATATCTAGGAATCCCATCATAAAACTCGTCTCCAACATCATTTTTAGCATATAAAAATGACTCCTTTGTCCGCTGCTTTAAATTTGCCTCTTGCAATTCCTTTTTCTCTATTCTTTCCTTCACTTGTTGAGTACTTGAAATATGTGGCTTGTTGCAATAAGAATCAACACCATTCCCCTTAGACTTTGCATATGGATTGGATTTTTTGTTACTGGCATTGGATTTCTTTGAACAAGTCCCCCCCATGGTTATTGTCTAGTGATCAACCAACACTAACACAAATTATGAATCCAAAAACAGCAAAAACCCAATTTGGAACACAAATTTGAAGCTGAAAAAGAAAGAAAAATCAAAGATTGAAACTTTACAAGTGATTTACCAGATGAATAAAAGAAGTGGATTTTTCCAGGAAGGGGGGGGGGGGGGAGCTAGAGGGTGTAAAAGTCCACCCGACATAGCCATCCCGCCTAAACCATTAATGAGAATTCTTTAATGCTGTTAAACAATCACATGTGATCCTCCTACTTTTTACCTTTATCAAATCAAATTCTGTACTTTCATGTAAATCCTTTTGACCCTTTTTTTTTCAATCAAAGATGATTTAGGCCTTGTTTATTTGGCAGAAAATGATTTTTTTAAAATCATTTTCTAAACTTTCTTATGTTTATTTATTATTGAAAAAATTAGTTAATAAAAAAAAAATTTAGTTAAAAAAAAATTTGACTTGGTTTCCAGGAAATTGTTTTTCTTTTATTTTGGTTGGAAAATACTTTCCAGAAGTTGTGAAAAATTTAAAAATATCATATTATTTGTTGATTATAAAAAATTTGATCCTCAAACTTTTGAATGCTATATATTTTGTTTTAATTTTTATTTTCAATTTCACCTCTTAGAATTTGATTTAATTTGATTTTTATATTAACTTTGATTCTTATTTTTATGATTGTTATTTGCTTTTCTTTTATTATTTTTTTTAATTAAAATTTTATATCAATCAAATTTATTTTCTTATTCTTTTGATTGTTACTTATTTTATTTGAAATAATTTATGAAATTTTAATTACTAGTATTTTAATTTCATTATCTTTCAGTTTTTTTATTTGTTAGATTTGATCTCTATTATTTTAATTATTATTTATTTTATTTGAGATAATTTATGAAATTATATTTTTTTTTCAATTTCATTCTCACTCAACTTTTTAATTTGTAAGATTTGTTCCTCATTATTTAAATAAACTTGAAAAAAAATATTAATAAGTTATTTTTCAGCTCATTTTCTATGACATAATCAAATACTGGAAATTATTTTTCAATTTATTTTCTATGACAATACCAAACATAAAAAAATAATTCACTTTTCAGGAATTCACTTTTCAAAAAACCGCTTTTTACCTTTATCAAATCAAATTATATACTTTCATTTAAATCATTTTGATCCTTTTTTTCAATCAAAGGTGATTTAACCTCTCTATCCAACTTTATCACTAGTTAAATGGTGGCCAGAAACCATTGGAGATCTAGCATGGTTGACAAGCAACTCCATATTATTAACATGAAAAAATAATTTCTTATTAACATATTATTTCAGAAGTAAATGATTTACTTAAAACTCAATCAATAATTTTGTTGAACAATGAAAGGGTACAAGGATTTCTATATTGTTAAGGTAAAAAAAATAATTAAACAGCTAGATGAAGGTCACATGACAGATGTCAAATTGACTTTATTTAAGACAGAGGAGTTGATTTAACTTAATATAAAGTAGAGTGTTTGAATTGATAAACATGAAAACTAAAGGGACCATATGTGATTCTTAGACATTAAATTTGGTGTGCTGTTTTTAATTGTGTCCAATAGTCAGACAGAAAATGAATCAAAAGAAGAAGTCTTGTTGTAATAGAAAGACAGCAGCAGGCGTCTGCTTCTTTTTTTAATATAGTCAAACTATGGGCTTTGACTAGTATGAACTGATCACTTATTCGAACTTATCCAGCGGATGTCGTTCTTGGCGGCAGTTGGCTGTGTTGCGTCGGGGCGGGCCAGTCATGGGCAAAGATTTGAAACTTCGCCTGGCCTGTCAGTTTACTTGCTTGTCGTAGCCAATTTTTTTAATTTATTCTAAAATAATATTATTTATTTCTTCTAAAATAATATTATTTTAGATAAAAATAATAAAAAATTTTGATACTCATACCCCGAGATCTAAGCAGAGTTAGAGAACTATATTTACGAGGGCTTTGAGAAGGTTCGGCAATGCTTTTTCGAGGAGAAGTTAGAAGTAGAAATCTTCTAAAAAATAAAAATGTTGGATAGTTTTTAACAATAAGTTGTGGATTTATATTCGAAAGAATGTTTGGTTACTATTTTTGTAGGTCAATCTGGCTTGACCCTCCCGACTTATAACTCGGATTTTGCTTCGGGTCAACTCTTGAATCAAGTTTTAAAATAATGATAATAATTATTTTTATCCATACATTGACCCAAGTCAACCCTTCCAACCCATAACCGGGGCTTTACCCAGGGTCAACCCTCGAGTTAGATTTTAAAACGTTAATAATAACCATTTTATTCTTATGTTGACTCGGGTCAACAATCAACCCTACTTGTGATACGAGCCTAACTCCAGGTTGATCCTCGAGTTGAGTTTTAAAATTATGATAGTAACTATTTTTATCCTTATGTTGACCATTGTCAATAGTTAACATGACTCATTACCTGAGCCTTATATGTGTTTACAGCTAAGAATTGACAGGGTAATGGTTGAGAAAGAAGTGTTAGCTCAAAGTTGGGCTATCCATGGCTCAAATGAATTTTTTTCATTTTAAAAATAGAAATTTACGTAATGTAAGTTTAAAAAAATTTGTTTAGAATCTCTTACAATTCTAAAAGGGTTTTAATATTTCTTTAGGAAAAAAATGATTTGATTTGACAAAGGTATATGATGAGGTGAACTTTTTTTTTTTTTTGTAGGTTTCAAAGCAAGAGATTTGAGTAAAACTCTAGGTTTTGTTGAGAAAATAAATTGTCTTGTTTTTTAGCATTTATTTTGTCAGTATGAATAATCATGAGTAATTTTGTTTGCAATGTCGTGATACTTATGAAACTTCTCTATTTTGAGAGCACCAATTATCGATTTGTAGTCTTAAAGAGTGTTTCAAGATTTTAAAGATTTAGGATCATTGTCATTGTGTCTTTTTTTTCTTTGATTCACCTATTTTTTTATTAGTGTGGGTATCCGGGCCAGTTTGCGCGCATCTCGACTAATCTCATGGGTCTTGAAGTTAACGACCATGTAAGTCTACAGTGACTATCATATTAGCAACCACAAGACTCGAACCTGAGACTACAAGGAGAGCAACTCTCTTAGTCTCAAGTTTTTACCACTGAGTCACCTACTAAATTGTTAGGTGAGGCATTTTTGTTTTGACCTTGACTTGGTCATTTTTTTCTTTTCATTTGGGCATGTTCCCCCACATTTGGATTTCTTGAGCTCTTTGGATTTTTCACAGCATCTTCTCAGTCTTTGATCTTTGAATTTTTGCTTACCCCTAGTGTGAGGTGTGATCTTTAGAATCGACTCTTGATCTTTAGAATTTTTATTTTCTCCCATTGTGGGTTGTGATCCTAGTCAGAGTTTTCACAAAAAAAATATATTCAGGCTCAAATAGGGACCATAAGTGATATATTTTTAAAATAAAAGGATAACAAAGATAACCTTTTATCATTTGAAGCATAAGTGGTTAAAACCGATGAGTTTTGTCCTTATTTAGTGTAATTAATTTGAACTTTTGCATAAAGACTTACGTTTTTATGAATCAATTGCTAATAAATTGAGCTACATGCAATTATGCATATAACTAAAATATGGCCCAAAAGACATGGTAAAGCTTTTTATGCATTTTTCATTTTTTATATCTTAGTTCAAAATTGTTTTGTCACCTTAAAAAGTGAATTGCTTGAATGATACTTTTTCACCTTACAAAAAGGTGTCTAAACATTGTTTTAAGAAAACATCAAATTATTTCTAAAACTAAAAATCTAATTCAATTTTTCAGGATTATTTTGGTAAAATGATTTTTTACAAAACTTATTTGGTCAAAATGTTTTGAATAGAGCTATGAGATCAGTTATGAAAGTTGATTTTATGATTTTTATAAGAGTGAGGATTGCCTCTTAGCATCTTGCATGGCACACCCTGGGGTTTGATCATTTCTATCATGAATAAAGATGCCATTACTTTTTTCATAACAAAATATTTCTTGATTTCAATGCAAAGATTAGACTGTGAAAAGGTATAATCCTATTAAAAGATAAGATTGAGTTTTGAAAACATCTAAAAATAAAACGTGGTCTTAAAGACCTTGTTTACAAAGCTAAAATGACAAAGCATGTTGACTACAACAATTTGGCTTCTTTTCTTTTCAACACTTGAAGCTTTTATAGTCAGCTCTTTTATCCCTTCACATTGTTCTTGGAGATTTTCTAGCCCTTAAATGCAATTCACTCGGCCTTAATAAGTTGAAAAATTTTATCCTTGAAAGAATGATATTTTTCAATATTATACCTCATTAGTCTATCATAATACTCACATGTTTGGTTAGGCTCATACCGTTTCGAGTATGGTGGTCGAAATGGTTTCTGTGACATTAAAGTGATTTGTCCAATACTGACCAATATCTCAAACATTTTTTTAAGAAAAATAAAAATGGTAAGGCCTTCTTGTTCTGTTATGGATGTCAATGAGGTTGTATATTGTTTTAACCAATTGTTAGCTGATTTTGAAGGGATAAGGCAAACATAAATTTTGATAACTAGATATAGGGTTTTGTTGCCTTGGCATCCACATATTATTCCATTGCTTCCTTAGTTGGTTTTGGTTAGATCACAACTGATGGACCTCATTGTCTTTTTTCTTCTTTCTAGTAGCAATTTTACTAGCTCTTATGACTTGCTCAATTCTCTCGGCCACTTTCACTATATCAATGAAGTGCTGGGCTGAAGCACCTATCAGATGATCAAAATAAGGGTTTTTAAAAGTATTAGAAAATAGTTGATTATTTCTTTTTTAAGTAGGGGTGGATTAACTTAAGCAATCTTTTCTTTTCACCATTGAGCATACTTTCGGATGGATTCATGGCTTCTTTTCTCTAACACTAATAGACTAAATCTGTCTGGAGCAATGTCCGTGTTGAACTTGTATTGCTTAATGAAAGCATATGCAAGATACTTCTAGCTTCAAATTTATATGTTATCTGGCCTCATGTACCAATTTAATGCAACATCACTCAAGCTATCTAGAAAAAAATGCATTAACAACTTTTCATCATACACAATTTATGTCATCTTATTACAATAAGATTTGAGATGAGTGGCAGAGCACTAAGTTACGGTGTATTTTATAAACTCAGATACATGGAATTTTTTTGGTATAACAACATTCAAAACTAGACATATTTTGGTGTCTTGGACGGGATCATACAAGTCAACACCTTCAATAGCTTTTACTCTTGCTTCTGACACTGCTATCTTATCATAGTGAACATCATTGGAGTATTTTATCTTGTGGGATTCTTTGAAGAATGCATCCATAGTTATTGGGGTTGGTGTAAGTATAGTTGACTGCATAAATATCATACTGCATTGGGGATCCTGACCTTAGCCAACTATCTTTTCTTCATGTTAAGTTGTAGCCTGAGTTTAGGCAAAGGTCACAAGCTAATTAAATAGACCTTCACTAGATATGTTCCTAAGCATTTGCTCGAGTAGGCTAAAGATGCGAGCCATGTTGATTTTTAAGGAGTAAGTAAGCATCGATGGGCATATTCCTCATCTTTCATATTTATTTGTTAAAGTTTGGTGTTATAAATTTTATGGATTTGGACTTTACAGTGACCTATATTTCAACCTGGCTATGGATACATGACATTTAACCCCAAAACATGAATGCATATATGCTCATATATGGATGCAAATGTATGTACATGTATATCTAATATGGATTATTTTGTTCAAAAAGCTAATCCATGATTTATTCTGTTGAACACAAGTAGAACCCGTAATCTAATGAATATGAAGAGATCTTTTCCAAGTCCTCATTTCAGTTAAATTCCATACACATTAGAAAGTATAATAAAAAGATGGGTATGAGCCTCTTTAATTCATCACATTTCATCAATTCATCAACTTTACGAACTTCAAACTCATCACAATTTGTCTACATTTGAGTAAGTGGGCAAGTTGCTTTTATAGATAATGTATTCAATTGCAAATATAATTGTTTAGATACCAAGCTGGAAATTATGTTATAATTAGAGGACAAATATGTTCTTTTTCCAAAGAATTGTATCGTTGAACAACCAGTGACTGGCAGGTGGAAAACTAGGTTCCCTTAACGATCCCTTCTCTATGGTCCTTTTTCCCTCTTGCTGACATCTTTGATCTTTCTCTTCTAACACAACAAAACAAAACAAAAACAAAAGACTATCTTATGATAATTTAACCTCAAAAAAGCAAACTACAAATCAGCAGAAGTAGAAAAACATTCAACGAACACTTGTAACTTTTACATTCGTCTGTCTTTGCAGATGCTGGATTGGTCAGCTACAAACATCATCATCATCAAAACAAGAACATCATCAAGACCGTTACATTATTGTATTCAGAGAAAACCCAGATTGGATTTCTCATTGTTTTAATAGAATTATCATCCCTTTTTCATTTTGTTTTCTCATCTATGTATATATGTATGTATGTGTATGTATATGTGTAGATGTACTCAAGCAATTTATTGGGGTTTATACTGGCAATGGTTTCCAGTGCCTTTATAGGCTCTAGTTTTATAATCAAGAAGAAGGGCCTTAGAAAAGCCGGTGTTAGCGGTCCTCGAGCAAGTAAATCAAGTTTTTTTTTTTTTTTTTTTTTTGTGAAATGGATTTTGGTTTTTTGCTGAGTTTGTAATGTGATTGAATTTGATTTTGGTTGTTTAAGGTTCTGGAGGCTATGGTTATTTGTTGGAGCCACTATGGTGGATAGGCATGATTACTAGTAAGTTACATTTTTTTTTACTGCTTTTTGCTGCTGTTGTTATTGTTGTGGTTATGGCTATTCAATTCACAGTCGTTTAGAAAGGATTGATTTTTAGGGCATTTTTTGTGGGAGTTGACCCAATTAGGCTATCTGAATTTAGGTGGAATTTGTTTGAGGGATGAATGTTCTTGTATGCTTAGGTTTGATGTATCTTGATCTGATTGATGTTTTGTTGGGGGAAATTGACAGTGATTGTTGGAGAGATTTCCAATTTTGTAGCATACATTTATGCTCCTGCTGTTCTTGTGACACCACTTGGTGCATTGAGTATCATTGTTAGGTAAGGTTTATTTGTAGTTCAATTAGGATCTGTTGTTGTTTTTACTATAAAGCAACAGTTGCATGATTAGTGTGTCTGATTATGTTTGTGTAAACATGGGCAGTGCTGTATTAGCCCATTTCTTGTTGAAGGAGAAGCTGCAAAAAATGGGGGTGTTGGGTTGTCTTCTATGTATTGTTGGTTCTACTGTGATTGTTTTACATGCACCTGAAGAACGGTCCATCAATTCAGTAGAAGAAATCTGGGAATTAGCTATTCAGCCAGGTAGTCCGTCTTCCTTATAAGTGCTAATTTCTTGTTTCTACCTTTCCTCCCAATCAATTTGATGTGATTTTTTTTTTCTTTTCCAGCATTTCTCTTGTATACAGCCTCCGTGGTAGCTATAGCATTGGTGCTGATTTTGTATTTTTCTCCACGCTATGGCCAAACCAACATTTTGGTGTATATAGGAATTTGCTCTGTAATTGGATCATTGACTGTAAGTTTCTTGTAGCCCTCTTGCTAAATGTTTACCAAGATTAAACAAATTTAACACCTTTGGTTTATGCATATGTGGTCTAGGAGCTTTGAAACTTTAATCCTAATGGAACATTTGCATGTATTCCTATAATAATAACTACATGTTGTCTTGTTTTGCAGGTTATGAGTATAAAAGCCATCGGCATTGCTATAAAATTAACCATAGAGGGCATAAACCAGGCCAAATACTTTCAAACATGGATTTTCGCAATGGTTGTAATTACTTGCATCATCACTCAATTAAATTATCTAAACATGGTTAGTATTTTTATATGCAGTTCTAGCACAATGTAGTATTATCTGAATGGTTATATATTTTTGACATGTAGTGCTACATGGTGGTAAGGTGGTGATATTTAACCATTTTCCCTGTGAGAAACATACTTATGCTAATGAAGACTGAATTACTTTACTACTCTAGAAGGAGTTGCTCACCTATCTTCTCACTGATACTTGAATGCATCTATGGCCTTCCTGAGACTAGGACTTTCACCATTGCCTCTAAGCCATTAGTTGTGCATGTTTTTAGGATCTAGGTGGGGGTGTTCACAGACATGCTGATCTTGAGGGATCTGATATCCATAAAGATTTAAAATGATTTATACCTGCGACTTTATAGTCTTACCTAGGACCTATATAGCTATAACCAGAACTATTAGTGTATATTATTTAAGGGACCTAAAAACATCATTTAATTGAGGATGAATATGCATAAAAATCTGTCAAAAATTAGGAATGCTTAGCAGATTCTGTCTTCTTACAATCTTATACATAAAAGAAGTGTTTTTATTTCTTAATTTGCACTAACGTAGCAGTGCTTTTTTGCATGGAATGAAGCTGACTGGACCCTTAGGCATGGACAACGTTTTTTTAATATACAAATAACATTTAATTTTAACAAATTCAACCACTTTGTGCAACATTTCAGCCAATATTTATTATGAACTACAACTAATACACTTGTAGGCAGATATTTTCCTTCCATGAGGGTTTTAGAACCTCAATTGATCTCCATCATATATCTCCCATGATACACCTGCAAGAATTCAATCTAGAAAAATGTGTGGTCTCGTTGAGAATGTGTTGGTGATAGGGTCACACTGTGAATGCAGGTGTTTTTTTCTTTTTGACTTTTAATTCCCTCATCTTAAAAGTTCATGGTTATTTGATGACAAGGGCTGAATAAACTTGGAAAATCTGTGATACTGGGTCCATTAGAAGACGATTCTCTCTCCCTATTCTTCTCGTGCATTTTGGAAGATTCCAAGTCTCCTCCAACAAAATTTAGAGTCAAGATGTTGCATTGCCTTGATTGTGATTCAGGTTCAATACAAGCTGTTTCCTAATGATGTGGTGTGGTTGCAGGCATTAGATACATTCAACACAGCAGTTGTTTCTCCCATTTACTATGCTGGGTTTACTTCCTTTACAATTCTTGCCAGTGCAATAATGTTTAAGGTATTGTTATGTGCACATGCACATGGGAAGAGAGAGAGAGTGTGCGTGCTCCCTGGCTGTGTTTTTGTGTGTGTGTGTGGGTGTTGGGGGGGGGGGGGTAAAGAACATTTCTAACTCTTCCCATATCTTCTCTGAAGGATTATTCTGGTCAAAGTGCAAGCAGCATTGCATCTGAACTTTGTGGGTTTCTTACCGTGTTATCTGGTACTGCTGTATTGCATAGCACGAGAGAGCCAGATCCACCAACCCTACCAGGTAGATTTCTTTTGTACTTAGGTTGGTGACTCTTGTTATATGTTAAAATTGTGACTTAAATGCGTGATTGCTGAGTGTCTCATGTTTGCTTATTGTTCGAGCCTTAGTGCACATGCATCTTATTACTTTTCTAAATAAAAAAATCATATTTATGTAAGAATCATAATTCTGAAAATCTCAGCGATCAATGTTCATTTTATAGAGACAAACATATAGAAAGGAATCAGTTATTAGGAGTAACTGGTAAGGTTTCTCAGTATGATGAATTAGGTAAAGAGAACCAGTGAGGTGATAGAAAATTAGTTGGCTGAGTGTGGGGAGAAAGTCACTCATTCTGTTTGTAAGATGCCAGAGTTTGTAATGAGGACATTGAAGAAAGAAGAAAGGAACATGCAAAAACATTTGTAGGTAGGTGCAGTATATTAGAGGGTAACTAGAAAAGGTTTGAATATTGGTTTGAGGTTCTTGAATAATTTTGAAATGATTTTGTAGAAACTCTTTAGATTATTGCAACTGGCCTGAGATGTTAGCTTCATTGCGGAAGAGACAATCAAGTGTTTTAGGGAGAACAAGCCTCTTTTATGGATGGGAATGCTTCGAAAATCATGAATCAATCACAGGATTTGACAGGCAATGAATCTGAAAAAAAAGGGAAATTGAAATAAATAAAAACAAAGTGCTATGTAAAGATTGTAGAAAATAGAAGGTACCGATCAGGTAGATTACTTTGTTTTTGAAAAATATGAGTTGATCGCTAGCACTACTGGTCATGTTTATCATCACAATTGCTATTGTATTTTGCTGAAATGCCCTTATGAGGCAGGGTTTGGCTAGTTTATTGTTAGAAATTGCGATTTGGGTAGATTACTAACTATAAGGGTGTAATGTTTTACACATTAACAGAATCATGTTTCCAAACCTCTAACAGTGCTGATGTGATCTAATTTTATTTTGCTGGAACAAGTGAACTCTAGCTGATTATGAACTGCAGGCTCTACCTTTATGTGTTTTTAAATTTTCATACCAAGGATGAGATTCAAGTTCCTTTAGGATGGTAGGTTTTTTTCACCTCATTGTAATATCAGTTACTGCGTGGATACCTTTTGATCATGCTAATATGTTAAAAACAAGTACTACATAGATTTTAGTTTCTAGGGTAGCAGAGCCTTATATTAAAGAAAAAGTAGTGCATTTGTCTGATAAAACCGACTATGCAGATCTTTATACACCATTGTCTCCAAAAGTTTCATGGTACATCCAAGGCAATGGAGAACATTGGAAACAGAAGGATGAAGATGGGTCACCTCCTGATTTCATCACAATTCTCCGACAAGACCATTTCAAGTGAGAGATAATATACTTGAGGTGCTACAGTTTTCAACTTGTTCATGGTGCTAAGGCCCTAAGCAGAACAGCTCGAGTGTCTATTGCTTTTGCAGGTGAAAACCATGCGGTAAAGTGTTTTTTTGTTAGGGAATACTTTGTTCTTTCCCCCCTTTAAAGATGGTAATAACAATTTTATCTTGCAGTCTTGTGCCAAAGTTGTTAGTAGTGGTCTCTCACCTTATTTTGATTTTCACTTTTTTGTTCTCTTTTTCAACGTGTAGCAATATTTGATTTCATTCTTCCAACCATGTCCAGTCTTATTGTGTAGGCTTCAGACTGAGCTGGTAGTCTAATTTATTTGATTTTATATGACAAGTATTGGTAAATTCATCTCTTCGGTTGTGCTGAAATTGATTATTTTTCCTTGCTCTCATGATTAGTGCCATAGCTTCTTACTTGCCTCTTACATAGATAAAGATTGATATTTGATTAATTTTTTTTATGTTGAGGAGATCCAAGTCACCTCTACCAAGGATATGTTTGCCATCTGCAATACTTCCATACTCTACCTGTAAAATGAAAGGTCGTTTCGTGAAGAACCACTGAACAATAAACATTGCTGTAATGGTCTCTAATTCCTGCTCTTCTGTGATCCAAGTCAACCAACGGGTCCAGCTCTGCATGTTCTTTAACTTAATGATCTGACAAAAGAGAACTTGAATGGAGTACGGTCTTGCAGTGATATGATCACCTGCTTTGACTCAAGTCTCCTCTACTTCTAAGTGAGAGCTACCCCAGTTATGAAGTCATAAATGCTGACAGTTAGGGCTTGGCACCTTATTGGGTGGTGGATCAGTTCTTAACTCGGCAGGAATCTACAAGAATGGGAGAGAAGCTGGAAATGGCAAGATGGACATGAACTGGAATAATAATCAGAGACTTGACTGGAACCTTTACAGCAACAGAACACAAGAAAGATTAGTTCTTGTTGATATTCATTGCTATAGAACACTACTTTCCAAAAAAAAAACAAGAAACTAGAAAATGATGTTAAAGCGTGAGTTCAATTTTGAATATAGATAAACTAGGAAATGATGAAGTAGATGTGAATTGGAAAGTAACACTAACAGTCACTTATCTCACATGCGTGCCAGTGTAGCTCACCCATTTCTTGCTAATGAACTTGATGCTCAACCAGTACTCATTCCTCCCCTTTCCTAGTGGTCTTGGGTTCAAACTCCTCACCTTGGAAATTTTCTATTCGGTTCTAAAAATGCCAAGAATCTTCAACATTAGTTATTCATATATTCACAAATAACATGAGAACTCAACAGAAATTACACAATAGAATAGGATATCAGTGAACTGCCACCCCAGTTGAATTTCTCATACAGATTCTTACCCCTATGAATACAAGCCCGGTCTGAAACCCTGTAAACCAATCAAAATCTTGTTTTTCCTGTATCAAACGTTCCTTTCTTTCGCCCTCCTATTTCAAAATAATAAGCTACATCTCTATCGATACATCATCATCCGGTGAAACCGAAGGCAGTAGAGAGTACTTGACTCGAAGAGAGATTTTTCCGTTGTCTACATTAAGCTTTGCCCCAGATACAACCCAGTATCCAGGTGAGTCTTGTGGTCCTCTAGTCATCTCTGTTGTGTCAACGAGCTTCAAAAGTTTAGGGGTCTGCGCAGCAACTGGTGGGCCTCCAGCGTACACAGCTGAGTTTATGTTCACGACAGGTTGTGGTGGAGGCTGTTTTTGAGCACTTGAGAAACGAGTGCTGATCAATGTGGATATTATTCCGGATGTCTGGTTCAAGGCAGGGGAACCATCCCATTCAGACGTCGTAAAAGATGTGGCACCGATAACTTTAGAAAATTGGAGCCGCAAAAATAGGACTTTTTTCAAACCAGATTCTCCAACTTCAAACTCAGCTCCAGTGACAATCGAGAGATCATCATCTGACTCAACAGGGGCTGTGCAGATATGCGAGAAACTCTTCCATTTCAACTTCTCATAATATCTTTGGTCAGAGGAGCGATCTGAGATGTTGCCATTTCGTTCATCTGCAAGTTGGAAGGTCTTTGGCAGTGAAGAAAGGTGCTGCAAGTGGATTGCTAAGCAGTTGCTTCTTTTCCCTTCCAAGTACAGTCGAAGACCAGTAACCGGCTTCTTCCCCACATTGACCTGTCATGTATTTTACCAAAAAGATTAGTACGATAGAATTGTGCTGAGTATCATCCACTTTCACTTTTTATAGATATTTACTGCAACTAGGAGAACAGACGAGATGCGGCAGTCAATGGAACCACCACTTTCAGACCAAATCAATCACATACGATGGTTGATATGACTACATAGGAAATGTAGCTTGGTTTGACTTGTATCTAATCTAGAATAATTCTGATAAAAAAAATTAGGATACCTACTTTTCCTTTGTAAAGTGTGTTTTTTCTATTCTTGATCTTCAATGGAAAACTGAGACAAGATTTATGATAGCTTTGAGAGGCAATTACTTTCCAAGGGGCATTATGATCTCATATATGATGACTGACAATGGAATGAGCTTCGTTACTTGAATGGAAAAGAAGGACAATATTGAAAATAACGTTCAAGGCCCTAACGAATGAAAGGAAACAAAAATCCCACAAAGCAAAACATGAAAATCTCACACCATGGTAAGAGCATTACTGGTGATGTATTAACGTAAAGCTTAGGACCCATTAGGCTGAACTGCAAAGATGCATTACTTTGTTGCTTCCTGTCAGGACCAAGGGCAAGCTCACCAAATACCGGTGCCCATTGCCTTGGAAGCTGAAACTCCAAAAACTGGTGTAATTCTTCAATTGGTGGCTTATCTTCACTCGGAAACAGGTCAAACCAAACAACAGTTAAGAGCTGAGCAAACCGGAAAAAATAAAAAGCGATAAATCATTCAGTGAATGAGCGGAAATCCATTAACTTTTTTTTTTAAATAGCTATCATATTTTGATAGAACACCACATGAAACTCATTGTTATTTGTTGATCACTTAAATAAACAGTAGTTCCTGTTCAGCTTTGGAAAGCATTTTCTTCGGCAAGCATCCCATAGAAACGCAATGAATGTGCACTATCACAATCTCAATTCCACAACATGCACTACATCAACATGCAAACTGAGAAGAAATTCCATGCTTACATCGGATATAGAGATTAATGGCATGGGTCAAAAATCCACTCCCGTTGATTCCACTCAGTAATGATGTGATTGGCACAAATGACATTGAGATGATATCAGGTTCAGACTGAACAGTTTGACACCACTCATTGTGTGGTAGGTTTTTAACCATTCCACCTTTACGCTTACTTATGAATTTAATATCCTGCAAAATAAATACAAATTTGAACAGAAGTCAGAACTGGAAAGAGGAAAAAGAAAAAAAGCAGAGTCGATCAAACTGAAATACGAACCACAGCATAATCTATGGGGGTTAAAATCAAATTTAATTATGTCATTTGTGGAATGGTAGGCAGCTAGGAAGCTATTACACATTTCCAAAAGGTGTACCTCAGTGTAGGAAGAAGAGCTGGATGGAAATTGGTCCATGAATGCCAGCCCCTGATGCTTGACAAGCTGGTAAAAAAAAGGACCAAATTAAGCTACCTGTAAAATTTATTGCCGAAAAGTTGTCTTTTGAGTTCACTTGGATTTCATTCATGTCAATTTAAGAGGGAAGGCGTGGATGGACTTTTCTTCATACCTTTTCTCTATCATAAAATTTATCAGAGTTCATGGTACTCCTTCCACCATCAATAAACATTTTGTCAGCCATGTCCTTTAATTTTTTCTGCACATCAACAGGTTGGAGAGGTGATGAATGCTGCTGCTTCATATATATCATGTCCTTTCCCCCCATTTTGATGCCGACAATAGCGTGTGTACCATACTTCTCAATAAACCTGTAAAGAAACAGAGAAGTATGCTCAAAGTTGTCAAGGATACACCAATTATCTGTAATATACAGCGTTAAACGGTCAGAGAAAGTGCATGTCTTTTGAGTTCAGTTGTACAAGGCATATAACCAATTATCAATATAATACGTGTCATAAACAAGCTAAACTTCTACTAATGCAATATACCCAGTTAGTCTATAAAGTAAATGCACATGACAAAGTACAGACACTCCAACAAGGCAAAAAAATATCATAGTTGAATAGCAGAATCAAACTTTTTGGTAATTTACCCCATTGCAGATCCATTATTGATATAGGAAAAGGCAAGGTGATTGATTCTGCAAGCGAGAGATAAGAACACTAACTTTTGTTCAATGAGTGCCTATACCAGCTACATATATGTTAGGCACTTCAGCCATATGTGGTCACAACCATGCAACATTTTATCTTTCTCGAGTTACAGTTACAGAAACTACGCAGCCCAGGTTTTTCTTCAGAAGTACGAAGTCATCTTATTTATAACAAACTCCCAGTGCCTTGTAGATAGGAAACTATTGGGTCTTCTAAACACCTTAGTGTCCATTCCCTCCCTTTATATCAGCAAAGCCATGTAAATAACTCCACACAACAAAACAGGAACTGTACTACTACTACTAAGAGGTCACGAGCATAATAGACCTTGAATAATTGGCCCACATTCACTTCGGCTAACTAACTAGTCTACAAAACAAGCTATATAAAATCTAGAAATCTTTCAAAAACTTCTCCTGTTTGCAAAGTGAAATTGATGATAAAATCCTGTGGTGCTAATGAAATACATAAACAATAGGATTTCTAAAATCCACCATTATTTTCCATCTCATATGTTCAATACTTTTATATAAAGTTTTATTCATTGTTTGCAGGTAGAAATGTATTTCGGGCATTACCCCACTAATTAAGTTGACATCAGGCTATCGCCTCCAAGGATGGTTGTTTGGTCATGAACTTTACATCCGAACTTACAAAAACTTCACACGGTGTTGTAGCTAAAAAATTTAAGACCAGGATCACACAATATGTTCTTGTTATGCTAACTTCAACCAGTAACTGTAAAATTTCCTGGGCTTACCGTGCCACGATTGCTATAATCAATATTGGTGTAATTATATTTTCAGAATCATTACTAGCTTAGAAATGGTGTGCAAATGCAAAAAAAAAAAAGAAAAGAAAAAAAGAAAAAAGCATGCTCTTCTGATCACGTAGCACAACCTGCGATTTGAAGTTATAAATGGACAACCTCATCCTCAGCTCTTTAAACACATGTTCTAGAAGCTGCAGAATCTCACCTTGCCAATGCAGCAGGTTCCCAAGATGACGGTACAGCTTCTTTAACATGATCACATAGCACAATCTGCGATTTCTCTAGTGCAATGCTGTAAAGTGTGATGTTTACACCATCAAAAGCAAGGGCTTTAGTATTGGCAGCATCTTTCTGCCAAACTCCTGAAAATTCAAACGCAGCATTGAAATGGCCCGAAGGAATTTTTCCAGAAAGAGATAGTTCCTGGTTAAACTGCTCTGACATCTACAAGCAAAGGGAAAACACTGTGAACCGATGAATCCAGTCACTTGTATCTTTAACCAAACACCATTTTAAATTAAAACAAATTAAACTTTCTCTTGAATGCAGAGCAATTTTCATATGTACTTCCCAGTTGATCCCATACAATTTTCAACCAACTGCACCCTCAGGCCAGTTTAGACACCTCATTGCAGAAATTTCCCTTTTTGTTTCGACACTGATATTCAAATCCCTCAAATTTGACCATCAAGTCAATCAGAAGCTATCACTAAATTATAAGAAGAAACGAAGAAAGAAAAAGTTCTTAAGATGCCTTAATGAAGCAAAGAACAATCAATCCTAACATTTTTTTTCTTAAAGAAAATTATCTGATGTTACAAAATCAACAAAAAAAATTCAATTGGGCTCATCACTCAAGAGAGACAGCTAAAATTTTAGCCAAATTGTTAACTTTGTTTTTCTTTAAAGCACACACAAAGACAGGTACTTGGACTACAAACTCAATATACATAAACACAACAAGACAGAAACTTGGACATAAGATTTCAAAATAGAGCACAAGTGGACAGCAACATAAGCAAAAAGAACGAAGGAAAGGTGAGTTCTTTTTACCTGTTGAAAAGAAAGAATATCAGAGCTAAACCTCAAACGCTCGCCTTTATCACATTTGATAGATTTAGGAACATTAGGAAGAGAAAACCCGCCAGGAATCACCATATTACGCACGTGCTTATCATCATCATTAATCACTATCAATCTTGGTGAGTTTTTCTTGCAATACTTAAGCCTTAAATCAAAACCCAGATCATATCCCAACCCAATTGCTTCTATAGCTTCTTCTGCAGCTTTCTTTGCACTACTCATTCTTCCAAGTTACAATCTTTCCCTCAAGGCTTTAGATTACTTTCTTTGTTTTTTTGGTTCAAGTCCCATAAAAGATTAAGTCTTTTTGGGGCTTTCTTGTCGTTAACATTGCATTTGTTGTTATTCAACAAAAGTTGTCGTGGTTGAATGAATGCTAAAGAGAATATAATGGTCAAGGTTTGATTTTTTGTGCGTTTGATAATTTTGTTTATAATTCTTTTATTTGGAGCTTCAAGGTTAGGTGTGAAAGTGGCTGGAGATCAAGTCAGAGGTTTTGCGCAGCCTCAGCTACTGCTTTGGTTCTTTCTTTCTTCAGGAAAAGCTGAAACCCACATCATATGCTGCTATTTTAGTTTTTGATGGATAAATGTATCCGACATGTTGAGCAAAATTTCAAGTTCGAGTAAAATATAAGAGAAGAAGTTGACAGTATTATAATACATTATAAAAAAAATGAGAAATAAAAAGTATATTATCTTTAAAATGGATTTACAAATCGTAAAAGGATTATGAATATTAATTAAATAATAAAATAAGAAATTGATCATCTTTGTAAAAAAATAAAAATAAATATACATGGAAATATTTTATCATGATTATCTTTATATTTCATATGCTTTTTTTAATTTATCTTGAAGATTAATATTAAATGATAAGTACATATGATTTTCTTTTTTTATAAATGCATCATTAAAATAAAACCTGGTTATCTAAAATTTAATAGAAGATAAATTTAAAAATAAATTATAATAATTTATTTAAAATATCATGAAGTTATACCATCCAAAAGATTAATTATTAACCTAAAAAAGTTAAAATGAGAGGGATATTAATTAAAAATAAAATTAATTAAGATTAAAAAAATAATCAAGCTTGCATATTTTTAGTCTAAAAAGAAAAAGTCCAAGCACACTTGAGCTAAATTTTTTTTTTCAAAATACAAACATCATCCACCTAGAATAGACAACATGTCTTTAACTTGAAGATAATTGAAAATTTAAAACTCAACTTGTTGAGACCTTAAAATTTTTAATTTTAATTTGTTTTTACTTAAAAACATCTCAAAAATATTTTGAAAACTTAATAAACTCATTTTCAATCTAAAAAACTTTCTAATAATTTTAAAAGTCCTAAATCAAACCAAATAAAACAATTCAAGGGTTCAATCTATCTTTTCTTTAACATGTTTGAATGACAAAACTATCTCATTTGAACTCTTTTCTTTAAGGTGAACTTATTCACATCAAAATTGAATTTTCATGTGGTTAAAAATGGTTAGCCAATCCTTTCTCTCTCTTTTTTTTTTATTTTCTAGTAATTTTCTCTCTCTTCTCTCCATATTTAAAGACTAAAATGTAATAAAAATAAATTTTAGGATTGAAAGGTAAAAACATAAAATAACAGGGATTAAATAATGCATAAATTAAAACTTCTTGGATCAAATTGAATTTTTTATGTCATTTGATCAACAAAAATGAAAAAAACTTTGTTTTATGAGTTAATTTTGATCATTTCTCGTAATATTTATCTTTAATCTAACGTCAGTATTGCTTGAGGCATTAAATATACAAAAGCATGCAAAAACTCATCTGATTTATTATATTGTGTAATGTTAACTTTCTTGTTCCTTTCCATTTTTTTAAGGGCAGTAACATTAATATGGTACAAATTTGGTCTACCTACTATACACTGAATTTTAATCTGGTCTTTTTCTTATAATAATTTTAATTTGGTCTTTAATATTGAAGATATTTTACTACTTTTTTTAAATAAAAAAAAAGAGTTGGGATATCCTTGGATAGTTTTCGTACCTGTTTGGGAACGCGGTGCAAACGACGTTCCACTAAATTTTGAAATTTTTGTTTTTATTTAAATTTATTTTTTTAATTTTTTTAGATCGTTTTGATGTGTTGATATCAAAAATAATTTTTTTTTAAAAAAAATATTATTTTAATATATTTTTAAATAAAAAATACTTTGAAAAGCAACCGCCACCACGCTTTCAAACACGTATTTTATGTGCGAGGAATATTCTCAATTAGGTTTTACACACGATATTCATTTCTAGATTGTTATTATATATGAGACTAATTTCTTTCTTCAAAGTCATACTTAAAATGATGATTTTGAGAATAAATTTATTTGTTTATTTTTGTTTCAATCGAAAGTCCATTTAACCGTCTGACTAGGAATAAATAATACGTCATTTTCAAGATGAAAACAAACTTTAATAATTATTAATTATTAATAAATAAAAATAATCAAATCATAATTGGTTAAGGGATTATTATATCCCTACAAAGATGAGAACACAAATTCGATTCTCAGAAAGCATACTTACTTGGAGAGACAACCATGAACCCTGAACGAGACTAGTCTCACTCTTTAAAAAGGTGTGAGGATACCGGGTAAGAAAAAAAAAAATCAATATTTTACTATTCAAGAAACATAATGTACATACTCATAATTTAATGCTCGGTCGGTCTATGTTATTCTCGATTTCTTATGCTTTGATCCTTGAAGTTGCATAGTTTACAACTCGGTCAATGTTTTTCTTTAATTTGTTTATTAAACAAGCCAAGACTTTCAAGAGTATTCTACTACTTAGTTTATAGTATTCTGGTCAATTTAATTTTATAGTGCCTTCAAAATTGTGAAAAAGGTGATTAGTGGTAGTTGTTTAATAAAATAGAAGGAGTTAAGGAAGAAAAGATATAATTGTTGTTCTTGTTCATATGAGACACCTTCCCACTTTGTCTGCACTAGGACAATTGCTTCGGCTTTTCCAAGAGATACACAAGCACAAGTGCAAGATTTTTTTCTTGAACCTTGGCCATATATTTATTTTAAATTTAGTTCTTAATCTAACAATATTTTTCATTTAAATCCCTTACCTCTAGAGTTCCTCAATTGGATCCCCTTGTCTAAAATCATCACAAGACTTTTTAACATAAAAATAAAATCATATTATTTTCAAATAGCATCGTTTCAATGTGTAGAATATGCATTTTAGATGGAAAATCATTAACGAATATGGTTGTTAGGACCCAAAACTAATAGAAGAAGCTTAATTGAGAATACTTCTAGTTTGAGGATTGTGATTGAAAATTAGCAAATACTTTAGGAGTAATTTGAGAATTTCCTTTTTTCTTTTAGTTACACAATTTTTTAAATGTCTTATATTTTAAATCACTCCTTTTCTTTCTTTTTCTTTTTTTTTTTTAATTTAAATCACACTCCTTGGTGGTAAAAAACAAAATCAAAATCTCAATCTTTATACTTAATTTTTTATTCTATATTCATGAATAGTGTTAACTTGATCATTTACCTGCACTACGTTGTGGGTCGGGTCAAATGTTTCTTGAACGTAAAAAAATATTCGGATATTGTTATTTTTTTTAGTGAAAAAACATTTTTAACTGTGTAGAGGTTAACTTAATGCAATCTGGTTGAATTTGAGGGTTTACGAGTAACCTGAACGACATGTAACATCATAATTTGACTCAAAAAAATTTCAAGAAGACATCTTTTTTTAATAAGATAACACAACACATTGGATTTACTTGGGTCAACCCGAGTTAGCATGTCAAATCCATGATTTGGGTTATGAAACTATGATAAACCCTATAAAAAATAAATCAAAATAAATTATAAAGCCTAATTTTCAATCCATCCAACGTTAAAAGATAAAATTGAAAAATAAAATCAATTAAAAAAGACCTAAAAAAATGACTCGAGTTAACTTGTCAAACTTGCGACTTAGATAATAAAACCAAGATAACCCTTTAGAAAAAAAATCAAAATAAATTACAAAGTTCAATTCTCAATTAATTTAATGTTGAAGCAAAAGAATAAAAAAATCAATTAAATACAACTTAAAAAAGAGCCAAGTCAATCCACCAAATTCATAACTTAGATCATGAGACCGAGATAACCTCATAGAAAAAAAAAACATGATTTAACCATGATTAACTTTCCAAATTTACGACTCTAGTTATAAGACTAAGATAACCCTATAAAGAGCAAATAAAAATAAATTATGAAGCTCAATTCTCAATTGATTATGTAGGATCCAATATCGAATGATGAAATTTGTAAAAAAATTAATTAAAAAATAACACAAAAAATAAGTCAGGTCAATATGGGTTAACCCATTAAGCATTATTCGTAGGTCATGAGGCCAAGATAACCTCATAAAAGTTAAACCAAAATAAATAATGAAACCTAATTCTCAATCAAACACGATATTAAATGATGAAACTGAGAAAAAAAAAGTCAATTAAAAAAAACTGAGTCAATTGAATTAACCTATCAAACCTGCAACTCGGGTCATGAGACGAGGACAACCCAATAAAAAGCAAATCTAGTATTGAAGAACATGAGACCGAGATAACCTCTTAAAAATAAAATAAAATAACAACCTAATTTAACCCGGGTTAAAATACCAAAACCTGCAACCTTGATCATGAGATCAAAATATCCTCATAGAAAATAAATCAAAATAGATTATGAAGCTCAATTCTCAACCGACCTAATATTGAATGATAAAATTGAAAAAAATCTTAATTAAAAAAAAACAAAAAACAACCTGAGTCAACTCTGGTTAACTCATTATGCATTATTTCCTAGTCATGAATCCAGAATAACCTGATAAAAAACAAATAAAACAAAAGTCTAATTTTCAATTAACCCAATATTAAATGATGGAAATGAGGGAAAAGTTAAATAAGGGAAGAAAAAAAAAGCCCTAGCCAATTAGGTTAACTTGTCAAACCTGTTATCTATGTCATGAAAGTGGGATAAGTCAACAATAAAATCTAATATTAAAGGATAAAAGTAAAAAAAAAAAACATTGATTGAAAAAAAATCAAAGAAGAAAAAAAAAGGCAAATGTTTTTTTAGGAACCACACTAAAATATGCGAGTAAAGTATTATTCATTGCTACAGTTCTTTCCTTATATGTTTTAGTGTATTGTTAATAATTAGTTATGTAACTTGTGCTCCCTACGAGTCAGATATTTTAATTTCTTATAAAAAAATTGCATAGGTATGTTTTTTCAATGCATTTCTGTAGTTCAAAAAAATTTAATGCAAATAAAAAAATTTATGCATACATGTAATCAAATAAACCAAGAATTATGTGTGTTAATAAAAAAATAAAAAAATATTAACGATACTTAAAAATAAAACTTGAAAATCAAGAGACAAGTGTAAATCAAAATATTTAATCTCACAAGACGAGACATATACGCGGTTATGTTTGCTAAATTTTTTTATTACAATATTTGTTTTATTCAATCAAACGATAATAGAAATAGACAAATACATTAAATTGATCAAAAAAAAATTAAAAAAAATATATTATGTAAGGTTACACATTTTAGAAATATTATCTGAAAATAAACATTTTTTATTTTAAAAGATATAGTTCATCTATACAAAAGATAAAAAAAAATTATAGATGAATCAGAAAACTAAACACATAACAAAAAAGAGGTTCTCTAAATAAAAGAAAAGAAAGAATGAGTATTAATGTAAATATAAATAGTTTTTTTTAATAAAAAAACATATAAAAGAGAAGCATTCATTGAAAAACAAATAGAAAAAAAAAATAAGGCGCTGCTGGGTTTGGCATGCCATGCTAGCCTGCCTGACTCATTTCATTAGAGCTCGCGTGACAAGGTACTTATATCCATTTTTTTAAAAAAAAAATTAGACTACATGTCATCTGATTTTGCCCAGAACTCATCATTGTGGTGGCAAAAAAATCAAGGCGTAAGTTTTTTTTACCCAAAACCTGTTTTTCAATCCATTTTTTGACCCAAAACACCTAAATAAAACTTTAAAAACCATGTTTTATTTTGCCCAGAACTCATCATTGATAGGTTTTATCAATGACCTAAAAAAAATTCCCAAAAACCAAAATCAACTCAAAATCAAAATTCAACCTAAGCTCATATCTGTTTTTTTTAATGAAATTTAAAGGTTAAAAAACACGTAATATGAACTCCTCTCATCAAAAGAAACAACTTGACACATATATCATTCGTTTTAGTGGCATAAATCGGTGTTAACGACATGCTTTTCTCTCTACCACTAGAATCCAACAACCTCTCTCTTCTCTTTCAATCAGGGACTAAAAAATAATAAAAATAAATTTTTGTACTAAAATTGAGTTTGAAAAATATTGAGGTACCAAAATTATATAATCTGCATTATTTTTTAAGTTCGAGGATCAAAATGCATCTTTTTTTCAAAACTTAAGGCATGCCATCCATATTTGGCGCCTTTTTTATTTAGGTCTCTCTCTTTTCAATTCTACATTTTCATAAAAAATCAAAATCAATTGATTTTAATTAAAACTAAATTGATGGGAAAAAAATTTTATGACCAAATTGAAGAAAAACAAAATCTTTTACACAACCCATCCACAATAATATCTTTTAGTTTTAAACTTAATGTTAATGTTAATTAATTTCCATTTGTTGCTGACCATTTATTTCAAGTTATCAAACAGGCTCTTGTCTTGTAATGGTCTCTAACTCCCATAAAATTTTAACGTATAGACTTGTATTTAGATTGGCTTTGACATTCTCTTACAGTGAACAAAAAGGAGGTGACCTCATGAACAATCAACATCATCCCTTATGAATCTTATTTTGTTAGTTTTCTTATCCAAATTTGAGCCTAATACTAACACAAAAAATTATTAGAGAGAGAGAGAGAGAGAGAGAGAGAGAGAGAGATTATTAGTGGGATGACAAATTTGATGTTTCTAAGCAATTCCTCTACCATGTCCAATCATCCAAAGTCAGCTTCCAAGTAGACTTGTAAGTGGTCTTTGGCCAGAGTTCCAAAAGGAGTGGAACTCATGGGACAGATTCCAAAACAAAGTTCTCTGTATCTGTTTTCTCTAGGTTTTCTAAGTATCTTGACACTGATATATACATCCATTGGCCAACTTGCGACCTGTGGTTATGATTGCTTGGGACCTGTGTTTGTGATGATTGGATTAACTGCTTTGTCAGATACAAAAGATGAATCAGCCAAAAAATACAGTTTGGTAAGCGGTATGTATTGGTTCTGTGACTGTAGGCAGCGATATGAAGAGATGAAGATAGAAAATCATTGCATGTACACTGATAAATCAATGATGCTGCAAGATACCGTACACTGACATAAAATAATCCTGTTGTCCATGAGTTCTCAGTTCTAAACTAATGTCAAAGAATTTCAAGACCGTTGTTGGGCTTCTAAATCACAGTTTAGCTACTTGTGAACAATATGATGACAAGTAAGCAGATTTGAAGGAGCAAAAATGTCTGAATAATAAATGATGCTAGAGTTTTCCTTGTGGATAAGGAAGCTTGCAGATACAAATAATAGATGTATGTCAATTATAATTAACGATACTCAGTCAGAAATACCATCCCCGTACACTCCATTACCAATATCCAGATCAGTATCAGGTTTACTTTTTAATTTTGACAATCTACCAGAAGATTTCAATGGCTTCCCGACCTTCCCCGCCTGCAATACCAACCCCTTTTCAGAAGGTTTCCGTTTTCTCTTCATGCGTGTCCCTCCCGTGTCCTCTGTAAGAGAGTCCATTGCAACATAAGAGTTAGTCATCAATTAAACAAATAAACTAACGTAGAACACTCAGAGTCAACTTGCTTAAAGACTAACACCAAAAGCCTAAAGAGTTTTAAGCGTAATATAACCAGATTTCCATCTGCTAAAATTATATAATTTCATTTTTCATATAGAAAATCATTCTCCTTGCCTCCTCCCCCCGCCCACACCGAACAAAAAAAACTGATAACCAAAGTCAACTATCATACACAGACAGCATTTTCCCAGAAGATAAGTATACTGTGTTTTACAATTATTAACAAATCAGGTATATGGAAAATGTTAAAAGTTTTAAGATAAATCTTGAATCCCAGTTCATGGTATGAATCGAGAATATTGACAAACCTCACAGCATAATCATTAGTTATACAAAAATCACCACTTAAAAATCTTTAAAGATAGGCATGGTGTTACCTTCAAGAGGACTTGATGCATGGTTCGTTGCTTGTCCATTCTGTTCAGCTTCTTCAGACAGAGGGGAACCAGAATTATTTGAATCCATCAGCTTTGAAGAACTTCCCACACACTTATCTTGTTGCTCAAGAACGTCAGGACAAGGGGTAGCTGGCAAGAAACACAGTTCTTCTTGAGACACATCTGAATCACTGAAAGCATCTTTCTCCACTGTTACAATATCAACTTCATCATCTTGATTAATATCTGATTCTTTTACCTGCAACCATACATATATTTTGAGAAACATAGAAATGGACGGAAGACTTGCTCAACCAGCCTGTTTGTGTTTACCTTTTCAGTTCCAGGTATCAGATCAAATTCATCTTCACGTTCCACGTACTCTTCATTTTCCTCTAGCTCTTTGAAGTCTGGGGCAAATGCACTCCAGTTCTCAGTATGGTCCTTAGCCCAAATATAAACCAAGCCAGTCAATGAAACAGAGACAATAATAGGGTGAACAGGATGCCAGGCTAAATCAATCAATGCTTCTTTTGGACCTTCAAGGATTTTTACAAGATGTCCAGCTCTATCCCATATGTAGATCTTGTGCTCTCCCTTGCTCGCAGAACCACCAATAACCCATTCCCCATCACCACTGAAACAAGGCGCTTTCCAGTGCACTTTGGTGATGATATCCTGGAATTCCCGGAAAAGTGCTAAGCACCTTGATCCAACAACCTTCATTCTCTCGATACCAGCTACCTCATCAAGAGTCTTGTTCAGGTCCTCTAAAGCCATGAGACCATCTTTAAGAGGAAGAAGATTTTCATATATCCTAATTGTCCGGTCATTTGAATTTGTAAGAAGAAACTGTCCATTTCTGCTGAAAACTATGTTCTTAATCACAGCACCACCGGGAGTGGGAACCATGGCATGCACTTGAATGCTTTTGGGATCTATTATAAGTATTTCTCCTTTGGAATTTCCCACATAAACCAGATCCCCACACTTGTTAAAGCATGCTGCAGTGGGAGTGAAAGGGAGACCATCTGTGGGCTTGTTACGTGATGGTGGGGCAAGTCCATTGTCCACATCAGCTACTGTAACTGGTAGCAAAGTGGTGTTTCCTGTGTTTAAATCTACAATGATAGGAGCAGATGAAAGTGGGCATGCCAGGCAGAGAGATGGAGTAGAGGATCCAGAATGTAGCCGAGCTAGTAGTGGGGTTTGCTGAAGAGTAATGCGAGTAATCTTCTCTCCACTGACAACATCCCAAAGTGTTAGTGATTTGTCAGCAGCAGACACAAGAATTCGATGACCATACTTCGACCAACAGATACTTGTTATGGCAGCAACACAATCTTTATCCCGGAGCTCTTTTGCAATTCCCCTGGTCTCAAAGTCCCAAATAACACAACTTCCATCAGTGCATCCAGCTGAAAGAAGATAGAAGCAATTAGGAAATCAGAATCTTCGAACAATACACACACATTTCTACAAGTAGCTAAAATTAAAATCGATAAAAATAAATACGGCATAAAAGAACAGGCAGCAAGAAATGGCTTCCTTATCAAAGAACAATCAAACTAGCAAAAATAAGCAACACCCACAATAGCTTATCTAGCTACTAGTACCTACATTATTTAAAAGCATAAAGTTTTAATCACATACCAGCAAGAAGCGTTCCGCGACGATTAAAAGCAATACATTTCATAAGCCCATGTTGCAAATACTCCTCTATCACTTCTGGAAAATCTCCTTGCAGTGGATCTTTTCGATAAAACCCAACAAAATAAATTTGGTAAAACATAATATTTGTGTACAAAAAAGAAAACCCAGAAATAAAACAAAAAAAATGAAAAGGAGATAGAGAGAGAGAGAGCTGACCAATTATTGGAGCATTCATGGATGAGTTGATGAATTTTCCCTAATTGCTATGTTGCTGATAATAAGCTTAAAAAGAAAGGAACTTTGCTTTTATGTTTGTTTAATTTTTCTAGTGTAGTAAGTGAGGTCGAAGGGAGAGAGTGAGAAGGAGAATGGTGGTGGAGAGTGGCGGCGGAGGAAGCGGAGGCGGAGGCGGAGGAGGAGGTTTTGTCGAGGAGGAGACATCAAAGAGAAGTTTAGTTCTGTTCAATTCCGAGAGAGAGAGAGAGAGAGAGAGAGAGCGAGCGAGGGAGAAAAGAGAGATCGAATACATGTCACTGTCATAGTTATTAAACCGATCTGAAGATTAACCCGGCCAAAAGGCTAGATCTTGGATTTTATGGGTCAACCCGGGTCAATTTGGGTCAATCCGAAAAATTAAAAAAATTAAAATTTTAATATTTCATATGAAAGAATCCATGTAAATATAGATTATATATATATTATGAAGTTTAAAAGAATATTTTAAAAAGTTTTTTATTCCACGTTAAAAAAATATTATGTTAAACTTTTAAGTTAAAGTATTTAAACTAAAAACTTTTTTTATCCCACATTGAAAAAACATAACTTTTTCTTTGAAAACATAGAGTATATATACTAATAGGTTTCAAATCTCACATTGAAAAAATATAATTTTTTTCATGGAAACATAGAGTATATATATGAAAGGGCTTCAAATCTCACATTGAAAATATATTATGTTATCCTTTTAAGTTGAAGTATTTAAACCAAAAGGTTTTTTTATCCCACATTGAAAAGATATTATGTTATCCTTTTAAGTTGAAGTATTTAAATCAAAATGTTTTTTATCCCAAATTGAAAAAACATGATTTTTTTCTTGGAAACATAGAGTATATATACTAATGGGTTTCAAATCCCACATCGAAAAAACATAAATTTTTTCATGGGAACATGGAGTATATATATGAAAGGGCTTCAAATCCCACATTGAAAAGATATTATGTTATCCTTTTAAGTTGAAGTATTTAAACCAAAAGGTTTTTTTATCCCACATTGAAAAAACATGACTTTTTTCTTGGGGACATAGAGTATATATACCAATGGGTTTCAAATCCCACATTTTAAAAAAAAAAAACGGGTCTCATTCAGGTCGACCCGCCGGGTCGCTCGGGTTTGGCAGGGTTGTTGCCACAACCGGTCTTTTATTAAACCCGGGCCGGTCCAGCCACCGAGTCGACTGGGTCCCGGGTCGACCCGCCGGGCCGGGCCGGGTTTAATAACTAAGGTCACTATAGCTCATTTAATAGTTATTTTTATTTATTTACTACATCGTTATCCACACAGTTCGGATTAAAATTATTTTGAAAAAAAAATTTTGTCATTGTTCATATCTTCCTAATAATTTTTTTTTAAATTATGCAGAGTTTAATCTGATTTCACTTGATTAACTTGATGAATTCAAAAGCAAAAAAATAATAATTTGGGTGAACTTGTCAAACCTGCAATTAAGTTTATGAGACTATGATAACCTAATAGAAAACAAAACAAAATAAATTATGAAACTTAATTTTCAATAAATTCATAGTTAAAGGTTGAAATCTATAAAAAATCAATCTAAAAACATGACACAATAAAACGAGTCTACTCAGGTTAACCTGCAAAACACGTGACCCAAGTCATACGACTGAGATAACTTAATAGAAAACAAGCCAAAATAAAATTATAAAGTCTAATTCATAACTTCATGTTGAGGGATGAGATTGAAAAAATATCATCTAAAAAAGACAACTAAAAACTCGAGTCAACTAAGTTAACCCGTCAAATCCGTGATCTGAGTCATGAGACTGAGATAACCTCATAGAAAAAAAAATAAAAATAAATCATGAAACCTAATTTTCAATTAATCCAATGTTAAATGATGAAATTGAAAAAAAAATCAATTAAAATAAGAAAAAAAAACTCAAGTCTACAAAGTTAACCAGTCAAACCCGTGATACAGGTTATGAGATCGAACTAACTACATATAAAGAAAACTATAATAAATTATGAAACTCAATCTCCAATAAACTAAAGTTTGAAATATAAAATCAGCGAAATAAAAATAGATATAGAAAAAAAGGGTAAAAACAAACATCATAAGAATGAATAGTGTTTTGTGAGGTGGTAAACAGTAAAAACACCACCTCTTTTAGTTTATACTACTAAATTTGTAGCTCACGCTTCGTTGAACAAAATTTTTTATGCCATAAAAAAATGTTAGGGTAAAAAAAATCCAAGTTCCAAGTTATCAGTTCAATTGGCAAGTTAAATAATATGAAAAAAATGCAATAACCGACAAGACAAAAACAAGAACCAAACATGATTCTATCCAGATTATCAAACAATCCAACGTTAAACTAATAAAATGAAAAATGAAGAAAACAAAAGAAAGAAAAACTCCAAAAAAAAAATCAGCTTAAAAAATGGAAAACAACCAAGTAAACCCAGACGAAACTCCTAAATTTAGTTTAATCTCTAAAACTTACAACTCGTTAAATCATGGACTCGAGTTTAATAAAGAAACTTAACTCTCAACTAATTTAATTTTGAAGGATGAATTCATTGAAAAAATATTAATTAAAAAACTTATAAAAGCAAAAAAAAATTACAATAAAAAGAAAAAGGATAAAATTTGAGAGAAAAAAACCTAAGAAGGATGAAACTTCAAAAAAAAAATGATCTCAAATAAAATAAATAACAATTAAAAGAATGAACACCAAATTTAAAACGTTAAAAAATAATAGGGGATGAAATTGAAAAATATTTATAATTTGATAAATTATTTATAGATAAAAAAATAATAGGGGGTGAAATTGAAAAAAAAAAGTTTTATAGGGCTAACCCAATAGAATAAAATCTTAAACAAATACAAAAATAAAACAAAAAAAAGGATAAACTATAAGAAAACCCCAATTTAAAAAAAAACAAGCAAACTTATGAACCTCCTGAACCTGGTCTAATCTTTAAAACTTGTAGTTTGTGAATTATTGGATATGGGTTCAATCAAAAAGCTTAACTCTTAATAAATTTAATTTTGAATGATGAATTTGTGAAAAAAAATATGAATTAAAAAACCTCTAAAAGAAAAATAAAACACAGAAACAAGAAGAATGAGAATAAAGTTTAACAGAAAAAACCGCAACGAGGATAAAATTTGACAAAAATTAAAATCATCCCAGATAAAATAAATAGCAATTAACAGAATCAAGATCAAATTCGAATGATTAAAAAATCATAGGGGTGAAATTGAAAAACATCTATACTTTGATAGATAATTTATATATATTAAAAACTAGTAGGGATGAAAATAAAAAAAATTGTAAGGGTCAGCTTAACAGAAGGAAAACCATATAAAAAAGAATGATAAAAAAAAACATCATAAAAAGCAAGCAAACAAGTCTGGACAAACCTCTTAAACCTGATCTATATTCTAAAAATCGCAACTCGTAAAAACTTAGACTTGGATTCAACCAAGAAGATTAATAATCAACCAATTTATTTTTAAAGGATGAAATTGGTGAAAAAATATTATTAAAAAAAAATTGCAAAAGCAAAAACATAAAAGAGAAGAAAAAAATGGGGATAAAATTTGATAAAGAAAACTTAAGGAGGATGAAATTTGAAAGAAAAACAATTTAAAAAATGAAAACAAAATAAATAGTAATTAAAAGAATAAGAACTAAATTTGAAATATAAAAAAGCCATACGGGGTGAAATTAAAAATATTTATAATTTCATAGATTAAAAAATGGTAAGGAGTGAAATTGAAAAAAAATGGTAGGCAAACTGAAAAAAATAATAGAATTAAAAAAAAGGATAAAAAACCTTAGAAAAAAAAACCAAGCAAAATTGGGAACCTCCTAAGTAAGGTATAGTCTCTAAAACTTACAACTCATGGAATTTTAGACTCGGGTTAAATCAAGAAACTTAATTTTTAACTAATTTAATTTTGAATGATGAAATTGGTGAAAAAATATCAATAAAAAAACATGCAAAAGCAAAAAAAAGTAGCAACAAAAAGAATGAGGAAAAAATTTGATAGGAAAAAAAATCAAAAGAGGATGAAATTTGAAAAAAAAAAAACCAATTTTAAAATGATTCCAAGGAAAATAAGTAGCAATTAAAAGAATAAAGACCAAGTTTGAAAAATTAAAAACATTATAGGGGTGAAAATGAAAAATATTTGTAACTTGATAGATTATTTATATATTTAAAAATGATAAGGGGTGAAATAAAAAAAATATAATTTGAAAATTTTTTTATAGATTAAAAAAAGTAGATGTTGAATTTGAAAATCATTTATAATTTTATAGTTTATTCTAAAATAAAAAAATAGTAATCAAAAGTATAGAGAGAAAATGTGAAGAAAAAAAATAATTGAAGAGATTGGTCTGAAATTTTGCATGAACTAGTGCAAAATTTGAGGAGAATAGAGAGAAGAAAAATAAAAAGAAACGATCGTCGGTGCCAAACCAACGACGATCATGATATGCGCGGCTCACCATCGTATAAAGGGCTCCAAAATCTTTCAAACACCGTCACAGAAAGCGGCGTTTGGTGGCCGGATAACCTCACACGCACTGTTTGAACAATGCATGGATTGTCCACACGTTGGTGTTTGCTCACGCGCTAGCATGTTGTTTTTTAAATAATATTAAATATAGGACTATTACAATATTACCCCTAAACAACCTCCAAATCTACAACAAAGTAATACCCTTACGAGAGAGTTGCATTTTTTTTTTTGTCTTTGAAGGCACCAAAATAATTGCACCATTCTGAAAAAAATAAAATGGCAAAAGCACCCCCAATCAAAAGCATTATTTATTCCAGGGATAAAGTTATAATTTTATTGTACATTAAAATAGAAAATAACAAATATAACCTCATCCAATATGTTAAAGATAATTGTTCTATTGTGAAAAGACAACCTCACCCTCAAAACTTAATTCATTGCTTTTTTTTTCAAGGGCAAATTAGTAAATAAACCATTACAATGAATAGAAAAAAGGGTCTTGGCCTACAATAACTTCTCTTCCAGGTTTGGTGTGTGTGTGTGTGTGTTATATCATCCTTAGACGGTGATAATATTATAAAAAAAAATTATGAAACTTAATTATCAATTAAGTCAATATTAAAAGATGAAATTAGTAAAAAAATATTTGATAAAAAAACAAGACAAAAAAAAAACACTCGAGTAAACTCGGGTTGATCTGCCAAACCCACTATTCGGGTCATGCATCCTTAATAAGTTTTTATCAGTAAGATTATTTTTCAAATTATATGACAATCATGTGGGTGAGACATTTTTTTTTGTATCAAATAATATTTTTTTTTAAAGGATAGGCACACATTTTTTTAAAAAGTTAAATACCAAAAATATTCATTTTATTAAATTGAAATAAGATAAAAAAAATCTTTAAATAATAAAGGATGATTTTTTAAAATTTTTTAAGGAACTAAAAGAGCATTAAAAAAACACGTTGGACTCGTGAGATTGGAATATCAAAAATAGACTTAAATTTATTTCAATTATAGAAAGATTATTTTTTAAAAAATTTAAATTAAAAGGTACTTTTAAATAACAAAGGATTGAATTTTTTTCTTAAGTTCATGGGAATAAAAATACATTAAATAACAAAAAAAAAATGTTAGGCATATGGGCTTACTAGCCAAGGCCCAACATGCCTAGACCTCAATAAAAAAAAAAACTCAGGTGTGTGGGTCTTCCATCTCAGGCCCGCATGCTTGGGCTTTATTTATTTTAGTGAATTAAGCAAATGATGTTTTATCTATAACCTAAATTTTTACGACTAAAGGGTTGTCAGGAAAAATAGGGTTAGGATTGTTTTACATCTAAAAATCTATTTTGAGTTATTTTTTGATTGAAAACACCTAAAAATATCTCAAAGATATAATTGAACCCTTTAAGCCTTCAAATAACTCGAAAATCTATCAAAAAATAAAAAAATAACCTAAAATCAAAAAAATTCCAGATATCAAATCTACGTTTTCAAGTGATTTTAAGATGAAATTAAGAACACCTCAATGAAACTCTTCTCATATAAGAAAACTTGTTAACACTAAGATCAATTATTTTTTTGGTCGGAATTGATGTTAACTGGGATTTTTTTCCTTTATCACTAGAATTCAACGCTTTCTTTCTTCTCTTTAAATGAGAAACTGAAAAATAAAAAAAATAAACTTTCAAACCTACCATGAATTTTAGAAAACTACAAGGACTAGAAATCTATCCATTAAAAGCAAAATGATCTAAGTTAACTTTTCATGCTAATTTTGAAAAAGCCTTTAATTAATTTAACCATAAAAGGATAAAATCATCTAAAACAAAGTTTTATAACTAAAATAAAAAAAAAAATTAATTATATAAATCCACAATGAAATGTTAGAGTACCTACAGTATGTTTTGCACATTAAATTAAACCCCCTCACATCTTAGTTTTTGTTAATGTGTGATGTGAAAGAGTATATATTACGGTATAGTCTCTAATACGGTGTATATATATATATACATGAAATACAAGATGCTGTCTTTATCATATGAATCAAAATCTATTAACAAGTCGCGATAAGATCATTGGTTTCCATACCCATGAAAAAATTTATCAAAATGCACACTGTATATATATACAATAAAAAACAAAACCAAATACACAAAATGTCAACAAGTTACAACACAAAGTCTTTATTCAAGGCCAGAAAAGAAATACAATCACGAGGTTTAATTTACATCAAACGTTTCTTGAAGTAAATTAATCATCAAACAATTAATATAATGCCGTCCCCTTCTCTACAACACTTGAGTTGATGACTTGGGCTCCATAGAAAATTCTTCTGTGGTATCTCCATGCTTGGTTGAATCGTACTTTTCTCCATCACCCCACAATGCATAAGCCTCTTCACCATGCACGGCATCGTCCCCAATAAGCAGTTCTTCCTCAGACATTCTCAATGGTATCACAAGGTTTATCACTACACAAATAATTGATGTAACAACAACGTTCCATCCAATTATGAAAGCAGCGCCAACTAGTTGTTTGAGTATTTGGATTCCACCAGAACCACCGTATACACCTCCCCTTGAGTTTGTCACCGGCAAAAATAGTGCACACAGCTGAGGTTCTGCAAAAAGGCCTGTTAAAACTCCTCCGAGAAGGCCAGCAACAGCGTGGGTGTGAAACACACCTAGTGTGTCATCAATCTTTTGAATTAGTGTCCATCTTTTGTGAACAATCATCATGGTGAACCATGGAACACTACCGGATAGAATTCCCATGATTATGGCAGCCCATCCTTGAACAAGACCTGAAAAATATACAAATTATAAAACCTGAAGACAATGCTATAAAATCAGTGATTTTTTAAACCGTGAAACCAGATTTAGGGCTACAAAAATCCATAAAAAAACTTTGAAGGACGTTAGAATATAATCTATTATTAATTTCCTTATGGTTTATCACTATATATGACTATGAAACCAAGGTGAAATAATATGTATCTCTTGTAAAACTAATTATTTAACGAATATGGGTTAAAATCATCATCATCTATGTAATAGATATGAGCCAATATCATCAGTCTATAACCCTAAAAACAAGCCTTAATGTTTGATCCTCCATGTCCTGCCTTACCGGCCCCCCAATTTTTTATTTATTTTTAGAGTCTATATATTGAATTAAATTATTTCTTGAGATAGCTCTGATCTACCCTTTTCTTTGTTCCTTCCCATCCCAATAGAATGGGAATTATGAACAAAAATTTAGAACTTCTGAAATAATTCTTCAAGTTCAATTATACTATCAAGTTTGTTAAGTAAGGGCACACAAATAGATTAAAAAAAGAAAAAAGTCAACTAACGCTAGGTGTGACAAGACTAAAAGAAAGAGATTATTGAATACTTAATTCTAGCTCCAAGTCCAATAAAAAAGTCAACGCCTTTCATGTGAACAAGATCTTGAAAAGCATCTCTTCAACTGGAAAAGAAGATGTAAGAACTATATACCTGCACCAGGGGTAATGCAAACAAGGCCAGTAATCATGCCCTGAACAGCACCAATGACAGAAGGTTTCTTGAAGAAAATGACATCTAGCCAGGTCCATACAAGAAGACTAGTAGCTGCACAAATGTTAGTGTTAAGGACAGCCATGGAAGAGTCGATATTGGCTGTGTATGGATCTCCACCGTTGAATCCAGCCCATCCCATCCATAGCAACCCTGCCCCTGCTAACATTAGCAGCACATTGTTTGGCGGAAATCTCTCTCTATCCTTTGTTGATCTTGGACCTACCTGCATCATTTACAAGGAAAATCTCTCACCATCCCACCAATTAATATATATATTCTCCTCATATCATGGAAGAAATTACAAGAAAAACAAAAATAGTCTATTATAATTTTTATGTACACACACTATACTATTCTTGGTCAACTATCAAAAATATTGATCCTGAATTATAATATTGTTATTTATACTAATCTTCATGAATATTTCATTTCTTGCCATAAAGGTGATGAACCTCTAAAAACTAACCAAATTCAGTAATTTAAGAGAGAGCTTACCTGTTTCTTGAGCTACTTCTACTATGCACGATTTAGCTAACATAGATGAATTCGATACTCGAGATTTCTTTTAGCAGAGTTGAAAAATATTCCACTAAAATTTTCCTCCTCATATTCATTCTGATTTAGAGAGAAGAAAACATATTCATGGATGGGCTATACGTACTACTATTTATTTGTGACATTTTTCTCATGTTTCAATACTGAACATGGAGTGAAGAAGCTTTTATCTTTTAGCGATGAACTACGTGTCATCATCTAAACTTTTAGAAATATAACCTCTAAATATTAAAGAAAAAGAGGTTGGTAAATTTCTGCTTAAATCACAAAAACAATTAACTCAAGGATCTGAAGAACTTAGAGATTAAATATTCACTGAAAATGTTCTTGTACCAAGAAAAGGTCTGTGCAATATTTTCCAAGGAAGCAAGAAATTTCTAACTGAGTAGTGAAAGTTCAAATACACGAAACAAAAAAGATAGACCTAACATGCATTTTGTACCTATAATTTACATTAAGGCATATGTACATATGCTCCAAGACAAAGAGAATAGGAAAAAAAAAGATAAAAGAACTAACCCAGTAGGCAGCAGTCAAGCCAGCAATTCCTGAAGAAAGATGAATAACATAGCCACCGGAATAGTCCATGACACCCCAGTGAAACAAGAATCCACCACCCCACAAGCTAAAGGCTCCAACAGTGTAAGAGAAAGTTAGCCATAGTGGCACAAAAGCCATCCAAGCCTTAAAACTCATTCTTCCAAGGACTGATCCAGCCAAAAGAATAAGAGTGATTGCAGCAAACACACACTGAAACCAAACCATGGAAGCCATGGGATAAAATGGTGTGATCATTGCAGTCTCCACTTCACCATTATCATAAAAATGTGTGGTCGCAGGCAGTGCAGCTTGCTTGATTAAAAACTTCTGGCCTAAGGCAGGTCCTGCTTTACCCCAAAAGGGCAAGAGCTTATCTCCAAAAGACATCTTGTAGGCCCAAACCACCCAGCAGAGTACAACAGCAGCGAAAGCATATAAGGCCATGAAAGCTGAATTGACTGCCCATTTTTTCTTCACAATACTTCCATAGAGGATCACAAGTCCTGGCATACTTTGGAGGCCAACAAGGGTGGCTGATATCATTTGCCATGAATTATCACCCTTGTTTAACCAGTCAGGAACTGATGCTGAGCCTCCTTGGTATGCCACCGGTACTGGGTTGGGTGGAAGAGCAGCCATGGTTTTTAGAAGGCTAGGACTAGCTAGCAACTGCTACTCCTATTTGACTAGCTCTTTTTTCCTACGATAAGCGAGCCCTGACTACTGTAGAAGGAAATGGACGCAATGGGACTTATAAATATGCGCAAAGCAAAATTTTGTTGGAATTAATTTTAAACTCTACATTGTATTTTTATTTATTCTAAGTACACAAATATTATATTAATTATGTGAAAGGCCATATGACTTTGTTTTAAGAGAGTAATGGAAAGGAAAACCTTTTTGGTTGCTAGTTAACTTACTTTTACTTTTATGTTTCCTCTCCGTTAAAGCTTCAAGATAACATTTAATTATTGTATTGGGATAGAAAAAATAAAAATAGT
This sequence comes from Populus nigra, assembly GCF_951802175.1. NCBI lineage: Eukaryota > Viridiplantae > Streptophyta > Magnoliopsida > Malpighiales > Salicaceae > Populus > Populus nigra. The sequence continues at coordinate 19,010,923 of NC_084852.1, forward strand.
AAAAATAAAAATTACTTTTAATGAAATCCAAAAAAATCCAAAAAGTTCAAAAACAAAGCTTTTGGATTAGATAATTGGTTAATTAATTGATCCTAATAATTTTATTTATTTATTTTTAATCAAGATAATTGATAGCTTATATTTGGTGCTTGGTAGGTCAACGTGACTTGCGATCAATACTTGCAAAAGATTTTTTTTGATAGAGATGAAGATTCTCCAATACTTAAATTAAATAAATATCTTTTTAAAGAGAAAAAATACAATAATATTTTAGAGAGAGATGACATGAAATATGTAATAGAGAATGAAGATTATAAACCTTTGTTCTAAATATCTCATGGCGTATTAATAACTCATGAGTTTTGTCATTTTATAAAGAAAAAAAAAACTGGAGTGCTACTTCATCTTTATAATATTTTGAGTTGTATATTGCACTCATTTTATCTAGTTAAAAGATAGAGAAATGACTGACCATGAAAGATATTAATATATCTAATGGTTTTGATGAATTATAAACTTATTTAATTAAATCTATTTGTAATTCCTCTATAATTTTATATAAAAATCTATATAATTGATATTGTTAAATTTAATCATTTCTTGAGTTTGATCAGACGAAATATATCTAGTCTAAATATGCTATTAAATCCATATGTAGCTGGGTCACGCAACTGCTATATCCAACACCTTGACTCGGCGCTAGCTAGAATGTCAAAGACAATTTCTGTTGAAGTTATTGATGCTATTTTCTGGGACTTGCATATAACTCTCCCTCCATGGTACCGTTTACTGTTGATTTCCTGGAAAAGGCATCAATTGGAGCTGGAGTTTTTTAGCCTGTGTTTTCGAGGGTCTCTTTTGCTTGGTTCTTGTTATTTTGCTGATTTATTCTCGGCCAAGGCAAAAAAAATTGTATTTGAATGATTGTCAACTAAATTAATAGCTTAGTTAATAAAGTTATTTATTGTCATATCAAGCAATAATATGTTACCATCAAATGGAAGAAACTGAAAAGGGAGAAAGCATGGCTGATGGCCCCCTCCCACACCTCCATGTAAAAAAAAAAAAAAAAAAAAAGTCAAATCCTTTGATACCATAAGGAATGAAGGGGGGAAGCAGCTGGTATATATTTCTTGAATTATAAATTATGTTGAAAGATTCCCACAAACGGTGCCTTGTCTTATTGGCCAGCTTGACATGTTTAGTTATTCTCCTGTAATAATAGGGTTTCTGTCAAGCTGGAAAAACTTCATTAAATTATTATAAGACTAGCCCTAAACATGTCATGCTGGGCCATAACGGAGAGGAATCCCCGTGAATCTTTTTCTTGAAGTAGAACCTCACCTAATTCTTAAGAGTTTGTTGACTATTATCCCTGGAATCTTAAACTATATATGCACGCATCATACTATACTTTAAAAAAATATAGGAAAAATACTGTATATGTATTGTAAACATAAACTTATTGTACGGTACACATTAAATATTTATGTTATAGATGATATTGTAGTATCAGGGGTGTTATTTTTTATATTTTTTAGTTAAAAAATACTGTTGAGTCTGACTTGATCGCCAGACTCAAGGCTGCTAGGTTTGGCTCCGCGATCAAACCCCAAGGATATAGGATCATGCTGTTCAGTAGAACCCAATAGCATTATTGAATTCTGTTTCCACTAAGACTCAGTATTATTGAGTCTGGTTACCCAACCAGACCCAGCTGTTGTTGAACTTTTTGGCTATCAGATCCAATACTATTGGAGCTGGCTTTGCTGCACCACCCAAAACATTTAGTATATTTCCTATATTTTTTATATATTTATTTATTTATATAATTGTTATTGGGTTCTCTCTTTCCTTCTTTATTTATCAAGTATTATAATTGTGTATTTAAATGCCAAAGACGTCACATTTGGCATGGTGATTCAAAGGGTTTTTTTTTAGTTTAAAACACCTCAAAATCTTAAAACGGTTTAATTAATGAAAGGGGAGGTCATCACTTTGAGTTGAAGTAAAATAGAGATTTTAAATCAAAATTAAATAAACTGGATTATTATTTTGATACTATATAAAGATAAAGATAGGTCTAATAAACCTTTCCTGCTATGAAAAAGTTCAATGTATTACAATAAGAAGGAAATTTAGAATCAAGATATTACCTCATATCATGTACTACATGAAGGCACATATGCTAGCTAGATATGGTATTAGAGTATTAGTTTGTCTTTAAAAAATTCCATATATATATTTATTTAATTTTTTAATAATTAGCATTACTTAAAAAAAAGAGTTATTTAAGGTATATTTTTTCCAGCTAATTTGCTGGTGATTAATTGATTATGCTGCCGTTTTCTTTGGCTTCAACCAGGCAGGATTGACAAATGACGAGATCTCATATGGCCAGTTCACATGATGGATCAAGTTGATATGACAGGCACACCACCTTCTATTTTTTATTCTTCTCTTTTAAACTTCAAGAACTAAGGAAAATTGTAAGGTAATATACAAATTATAAATGATGTGATTTGCCCTTTTGAGTCCCTTTTTGAACGTCATATGCTTTTATTTTTAGCATATATATATATATATATATATATATATATATATATATGTCGTGATCAAGTTATAGTGTCTTTTTTACGAGTGCTGACAAATGTTTTAAAATATTATTTTCTTTATTTTGAGAATAATGGTGATTGATTAAATGTTAATACATATGTTGTCTTCATCCCCTTTGTCCTATTTTGCGATCTATGAAAATGGATAAAAAAATTTGTTTGATTTAGTCCATGTATTATACAAAATGATCTTTAGCCAACAAAATTGAGGGAGATTCTTTTAATCCTTTCTTTTCTTTGTTGAATCATGTAGAAGGACATGTAATTCTATCAAATAAAATCATACACATGAAAAACCTTGGTCTAAAATTTTATTATAGAATATTTATTTTAAGTAATATGTTTTTTTAAAAAAACACAACTCTTTAAATAAATTTCAAAAACCGATGATTTCCAATTAAAACGCAATAAAAAATCCTAAATAAATTAGAAAATCTAAAAATAAAAAAATAGCAAAATTAACTTGAATAATCCTTTATAGATGTAATTTGAAGGCTTTCTGGTCATCAACTGAATATTATAGCTAACTCTCCTGTAAAATTAGGTCTTAAAAACTTCTTGGTTAATTTTAAGTATGATCTAACAGTCAAATTAAAAGCTATAAATTTTTTGATCATACCAATCATTCTGCGCAATTCATATTTTTTTTTGAACTTAACCATGTATTATCATTTGTAAATAAATAACGTTGTCAGGCAATTTACATAGTTTAATCTTGATCTGATACCCAAATTATAGCAAAAAGGAAGGGAAAAGTGTCATATCTATTATTGACCAAGAATGACTCTAGAAGCAAAATAAAATCTCAGCTGAGTTTGTTTACAGTTTCAGAGTTTGTTTACTGTTGCTATTCTAATGGCTATCTTTTATTCTATGTAACATAAAATTAGATATGCTTGGAGAATATCTTGCAATTTTGTTTTTCTTTATTGTATAAATAATCGTATTGAAATTCAATAAAACATGTATTTTACTGCATTTACAATTAGAAAGTGTTGTTTTCTCTTCAATATATACAACAAATTGTTATCAGAGCTGATTTTCTTGAGGGACTTGTGAGATTGAGAGATCCTAAACACAACCTTCAAACACTTGTGAGATTGAGAGAGCCTAAACACAACCTTCAAATACTTGTCATCTAAACACAACATATCCAATATGAACTCAGAAATGCCATTTACTACAGTTGCACCTGTAGTATTTGATGGGATCAATTATCAAGTATGGGTTGTTAGAATGGAAGCCTATCTTGATGCTAATGATCTATAGGAAGTAGTTGAACAAGTATATGAAGTGTCAATCCTGTCAGACAATCCAACTGCTGCACAAATAAAAAATCACAACGAGAATAAGCAGAGAACATCGAAAGCAAAAGCAACTCTGTTTGCAGCAGTCTCACCTACCATTTTTTACAGAATAATGACTCTGAAAACAACAAAGGAAATCTAGGATTTTCTGGAATGAGAATACGAAGGAAATGAGAGAATCAAAGGGATGCAGGTGCTGAACTTAATTCGAGAATTTGAGTTACAAAAGATGAAAGAATCAGAAAACAATCAAGGAATATTCTAACAAACTTCTTAGTATTGTTAACAATGTAAGACTTCTTGGCACTGATTTTTCTGATTTTAGAATTGTTCAAAAAATTCTAGTAACAATTCTAGAGAAGTTTGAGACAACAATCTCATCTTTAGAAAACTCTAAAGATCTGTCAAGCATAACCTTGGCAGAGTTGTTGAATGCACTACAAGCACAAGAGCAAAAGGGGCTGATGAGGCAAGAAAGAACTGTAGTGGGTTCATTCTTTGTCAAATCCCAAAATAACCGTGATGGTAAGAACATAAAAAAACAGAACAACAAGTTTGGAGGCTCTGCATTCAACACCAAAAACAATAAGACCAGCAATACTCAAAACTTTCTTCCATGCCCTCACTGTAAAAAAAAAAAAAACAATCATCCTCAGAATAAATGCTGGTGGAGACCTGATGCATATTGTTTTAAGTGTGGTCAGTTAGGGCACATGAAAAAGATATGCAAGACTCAACAACAACAAATTGAAGCCAAGGTTGCCGATGATCAGCATCAGGAGGAGCATTTGTTTGTGGTATTTTGTTTAGTTGCAAATAAATTCACAGAAAACTGGCTCATTGACAGCGGCTGTACAAATCATATGACTCATGATGGAAAGCTCTTCACTGAGCTTGATAGAAATGTTATTTCCAAAGTCAAGATTGGAAATGGAACTCACCTAAAAGTAGAAGGCAAATGAACAGCAGCTATTGAAACACACTCAGCTTTCAAATTAATTTCAGATGTACTATATGTTCCTTAAATTAATCAAAACTTGTTAAGTGTTTCTCAGCTGCTAGACAAAGGTTATAAAGTGTTGTTTGAAGATAAAAGTTGTGTGATTGAAGATGTTGAGGGCACAGAAGTTTTCAATATTCAAATTAAAGGCAAAAGTTTTGTACTGGATTTTAAAGAAGAGCAGATTACTGTACACAAAAAAGTCAATAATTCAATGCTTTGACACAAGAGAATGGGACATTATCGATATGAAGCATTATTTTTCATGGAAAAGAATAACATGGTGAAAGGCTTGCCTAAATTAGAAAAGGATTTTCCTACATGTGCTGCCTATCAATATGGAAAGCTGTCAAGACTTCTATTTCAACAAAGCAAAGCCTGAAGAGCTATACAGAAGTTGCAATTAATTCATACAGGTGTTGGAGGACCAATGGACACATCATCTCTAAATGGCAGTAAGTACTATATTGCCTTCATTGATGATTATTCCAGAATGTGTTGGATTTACTTTATGAAATTCAAAGCTGAAGTTGCTAATATATTTGGAAAGTTCAAAGCTTGGATTGAAACTCAGAACAACTGTAAAATTCAGGTAATCAAATCCGATAATGGAACTGAATACGCTTCTGAAAAATTTAATAGATTTTATAAAGATGCAGGCATTGAACACTAACTAACAACACCATATACTCCACAACAAAACGGTGTTGTGGAAAGAAAAAACAGAACAGTGATGGAGATGATGAGATGCTTACTTCATGATAAAGGACTGCCCAAGAAATTCTGGGCTGAGGCAGCTAATACATCAGTATTCTTGTTGAATAGATTGCCAACAAAAACCCTGCAGACAAAGACTTCATTTGAAGCCTGGTTTGGCTACAAACTAAAGCTAATTAATCTGAAGATATTTGGTTGTTTATGTTTCTCTTATATTCCTCAAAATAAGAGAAACAAACTGGATAAAAAGGTTGAAGCTGAGATGTTTGTAGGCTACAGTGCTGTTGCAAAAGCCTATAGAATCTACATACCTCAAAGAAACAAAGTAATCATCAGCAAGGATGTTTATTTTTTTTAATCTAACAGCTGAGATTGGAAGGATGAAAAGCATATTGAAGATCAAAATCAGAAGAATGAATTATATGATGAGCGTGTAAGAGGAACCAGAACTCTTGTTGACATTTATCAAATATGCAATGTTGCTGCAATAGAACCTGCAAATTATGAAGAAGCTGCAACTGATCAGAAATGGTTAGATGCAATGAAGGAGGAGCTAAAGATGATTGAAAAGAATCAAACATGGGAATTGGTGGACATACCTCAACATAAAAAAGTCATAGGAGTTAAATGGATTTTTAGGACCAAATTGAATTCTGATGGTTCTGTGAATAAATACAAGGCAAGACGGATTGTCAAGGGTTATGCTCAAATGTTTAGGGTGGGTTTTTTTGAAACATTCTCTCCAATTGCAAGGATGGATACAATAAGGATGTTGCTGGCACTTGCTGCACAAAAAGGATGGACTTTACATCAAATGGATGTCAAGTCAACTTTTTTGAATGGTTACTTGGAGGAAGAAATCTTTGTTGAACAACCTGAAGGTTTTTCTATTGCTGAATAAGAGAATCAAGTATATCATCTAAAAAAAGCCTTATATAGCTTAAAGCAGGCTCCAAGAAGCTGGTACAGCAGGATTGATGCTTACTTGCAGAACTTAGGCTTTATAAGAAGTCTAAGGGAATCTACTCTTTACATTAAAGGAGTTGAATGACAGATACTTGTTGTATCTCTTTGTGTTGATGATTTGCTAATAACAGAAAGCTGCAGAGAGCAAATTGACAAGTTCAAAGAAGAGATGAAGTCTGTTTTTGAAATGATAGGCCTTGGAAGGCTGACATTCTTTCTTGGCATGCAAATATTTTGAAAATAAAAAGAAATATTTCTGTGTCAGCACATAAATGCAAAGGAAATTCTCAAGAAGTTCAACATGGAACAATGCAAACCTACAACAACACCAATGAATCAAAAGGAGAAGTTCTGCAAGGAAGATGGAGCTGGAAAAGTGGATGAAAAGCTATACAGAAGCCTAATAGGTTGCCTAATGTATTTGACACCAACCAGACCATACATCATGCAAGCTGTAAGTCTATTATCTAGATATATGCATTGTGCAAGTGAAATTCATTTTAAAGCAACAAAGATAATCCTTAGATATATAAAAGGCAAAGCTGATTATGGGATCAAATTCAGTTAAGTTGGAAAATTCAATCTTCATGGCTACTCTGACAGTGATCGGGCAGGAAGCATTGATGATATGAGAAACACCTTTTGTTATTGCTTTAGCTTTGGTTCAGGTGTTTTTTCATGGAGCTCAAAGAAACAAGAAATTGTTGTTCAATCTACAACAGAAGCTAAATACGTTGTTGCTACTACCTCTACGAACCAAGCAGTTTGGATTAGGAAACTATTGCCAGATTTGAATATGAAGCAAAATAAAAGTACATAATTGTTTGTGGACAACCAAGCTGCAATATCAATCTCAAATAATCCAGTATTTCATGGCAGAACAATGAGGAGTATTGTTGACTAAGAATGACTCTAGAAGCAAAATAAAATCTCAGCTGAGTTTGTTTATAGTATGCTTGGAGAATATCTTGCAATTTTATTTTTTCTTATTATATAAATAATCATTTTGAAATTCAATAAAACATGTGTTCTGCTGCATGTACAATTAGAAAGTGTTGTTTTCTCTTCAATATATACAACATCTATAATTTAAACTATGAAATGCGAATGTCTAAGATGAAGATAACAAGTTATAAAAGCATAAAGCAGGAATAATGCAAATTAATAATTAGACATCAATATTCGCATAGGATTAGCATATGCACAAATGGGGGAAGGACCAGGAGCAACACTGAATCTAAAAACCTGCTGCAACATCTCACTTAGTCCCATATATAACTACCATGAATCCACAGTAATCTGTCCTGCTGATCTTCAATGCAAAGCTGAACATTCTTGATTAGGTTCATCAACTGTTGTTCTAACAGTCAGTCCAAAAGTGAACCTTGCTGCCATATCCGACCACAAATCTAACCCTATCTCTAATGAGATTTGAGCATTGGCTAGAACTACTATGATTTTCCAGCCAGTAGATAATTTTCCCATAAAGAATGGTAGAGCACCTTTACACTCATGTCTATATTCTATCAGAAGAAAGTCCTGCGCGCACACCGGAGAGATTTCCACCACTAAATCTCCAAATCCATTTGAATAGAAGGGCTTTGTGAACCTTCCAAGCTAATTCACAAATACTCCTTCGATCACAAACACCACTCCAGAGGAGCTAATTCACAAATACTCCTTCGATCACAAACACCACTCCAGAGGAAACTACGTTTCGCAACAAGCTTTGTTTTTGCCATTACACTACGAATTTTAAAGAGAGACGTAGAGTGCTAGCAAGAACGGACTTTATTAGGCAGATTCTTCCTCCTAAAGATAACAACTTACTTTTTTAAGATAACAGGCGATAGCTTCTGAATCACAGGCTGCCATGTAGAGAGTGGTCTAGAACTTGCAACAATGGGTAACCCCAAATATTCACAAGATAATAAATCCACTCTACAGCTAAGAACTTCAGCTATGGAATCTCAGTATAATCATTATCCACGTTGAGCCCTATAATAGAGCTTTTATGAAAATGCAGGCGGGTCTGAAAAAAATGTGATAATTCGGATCCAAAATTGGATCACAGAAAGCTTGGTAGACTGGCTTATGGACCAATGGAACATAGTTAAGTTCAAGAAGAGATTTGTTTACGCTAAACTAAAAAGTTGACAAAAAAGCTATAACATTCGATCATATCGTTATATAGATTCAAATTTTGCTGTAATTAGCTGAGTTTTGAAAGATCCTTAAATTAAGCTTGAAAAAAATCATTTGAGCCAATTTTGTTATCTTTCTTAGAATTCTAATTTTTCTCTTTGTAATGGTCGGTTTTAAGAGGCTGTAAACTCTTAAAGAGAAGACATCGTAATTTCAGCCAATTTTATTTTTCTCTGTGATTGTTGTATTTGTCTGTATGTCAGAAAATTCACTTCCAAACCTGAGTACATCTCAAACCAACGCATAATTGTTTTAACATTCAAAAGAATCGGCATATTGAAGATAGCTAACAGATAGATTATCCCCAAACTTGATTCCATAAATAGACCACTCTCGCCTGCTCTCCGGCGAGCCCTGCAGCTACTATATTGTAAAGGAAAGGTGGTGGTGTCTCCCTGCCAAATTCCTTTGGAAACATGAAACTATGAAGTAAGGGACCCATCGATAAAAAGTTGGTATCCTAGAAGTTGTGATGCACTGAGAAATCCAGTTTAGCCATTTCTTTCAAAAACCCATGCATCTCGTATTCTGAAGTAACCCCAAGTCACTGAATCAAACACTTTCTCGAAGTCTAGTTTGAAAAGGAAGCCCTGAATTCGTCTTCTCTTTCGACTACCTCATCTGCAATCAGAGCGCCGTCCACTCTACCATCAATAAATGCTAAATGATTTAAAAAACACATCTAGTCCAAGAGTTTAAGCAGTGAGATTTGAATTAGGTCATTAAGATCTTGATATATCTAATGCATTACCATGATGAAAAGCACTTTGGCAATGATTTTACATAAACAATAGTTTATATTGGCCTTACTCATGAAAGGATGCCCCTTGTATTTTCGTATTAATCAAAGTAGTATAGACGCCGTTGATTCAGGATAAAAACAAAAGAAGTTTAGAAAAGTTCCTAAAAAATATTTGATAATTTATTTCTTACTCGTTAAAACTTCGATGCATCTTGGCTATACCCTTTCAGGAGAGCTTAAGAAGAGTATAACAAATAAAGATAATCCTAAACTTACGTAAGATAGTTCTCACAAATAAGAACTCAAATCAGAAACCAAGTTATGCCCGGGCTGAGAAAAGGGAGCGTTCTTCGCCGCATATAACAAGTACTCTTAATTAACTTTGGACTTAATTTCCTTTTTCGTTTACTTGTCGGATACTTCCTCTTTCTTCCTCCCTAGTTACCGCAAGGATTCAGCCTCCTTTAGCCGACCTACTGCTGCAAGAAATCCTCTTCCTGCTAGGACTGTTCCGCCGACTTCGCTGCTGCAACTCCTCTTTCGCTACGACTTTTGCTTATGCCTTTGCTGCTGATTTCTAACTTTATGACCCTTTTTAAAATTTAATTTTTTTTTATTTCATCAATGTTATAACAATTTTTTTAAAAAAATCTATTCTCTTCTTATTTGGTATTGAAGTTCATAATTTATCGTAATTTATTTTCTATAAAGTTATTTTGATCACATGATCTGAGTTATGAATTTCATAAGTTAACCATGCTGACTCTCATAATTTTCTATCTTTTTTTAAATTATTTTTTTTTCTCAACTTCATCTTGCATCAATGGGTTGATTGGAAATTAAACTCCATATTTTTTCTATTTGCTTTCTATAGAGTTATCACGATCTTATAACTCGAGTCGCGAGTTTTGCGGGTTCACTACATTGACTCGAGTTATTTTTTTCATTTTTTAATTGAGCATTTTTATTTTTATTTTATCCTTTAATGTTCGGTTAATTAAAAATCAAACTTTATAATTTTATTTATTTATTTTATTAGAAAGTATCTCGGTCTCTCGACCTAGGTTTGACAAGATTGGCTCAGGTTTTTTTTAGTTGGATTTTTTTTTTCAATTTTATTGTTCAATATTAAATTGATTAGAAATTAGACTTCATGAATTTTTTTTAATTTGTATTTATAAGATTATTCTGGTCTCATGACTTGAATCACAAGTTTGGTTATTTGACTAGGGTGGTTTTTTTTGTTCTTTCATCTCAAAATTGACTTTGAGAAATTTTTTAAAGATTGGAAGTAAGATGTTAACATATAATAAAAGGCCTTGTCACATCATTATAGCAATGAATTGTGAAATGAAAAGGTTTTTTTCACTTTATTCCTTAAGAATTTTGAGGATTTGTTTTTTAATTTTATTTTTTTTTCAATTTCATCATCTATAAATTTTTTTAATGAGTATTGGATTTCTTGATTTCTATGGAATTACTTCGATCTTATGAATTGGATTACGAGTTTCACAGGTTAGCCATGTTGACTTAGGTCATTTTTTATCATTTTTTAAATTAATTTTTTCCTTAACTTCATCTTTCAACATTGAATTGATTAGAAATTGAACTTCATAATTATTTTTTATTTTCTTTATGTTGGGTTGTCACGGTTTTATGACCCGAGTCGTGGTTTTTGTAGGTTAGTTAGGTTAACTCGAATTTCTTTTTTGTTTTTTTTTTAATTTTAATTTCATTCTTCAATATTAGATTGATTTGAAATTGAACTTTAAAATTTATTTTTTATTTATTTTTCATTTAGTTATCTTGGTCTTCTGACTTGGGTTTCGCAAATTAACCTAGGTTGACTTGGCTTATTTTTTTGCTTTTATTTTGTAAATGCAATCATTCAACATCGAGTTAATTGAAAATTGGCTTCTTTTTTTCTCTACATATAGTTATTTCGATATTATAACTCAAGTTGCGAGTTAAGCCGGTTGACTCAGGGTATTTTAGTCATTTTTTAGTAGATTTTTTTTTCAATTTAATTCTTCAATATTGGGTTGGTTGGGAATGCAACTTTATAATTTGTTTTGGTTTATGTTTATGAAGTTATCTCGATTTTATAATCCGAGTCACGAGTTTGATCAATTGACTTAAATTGTTTTTTTTTCTTTTCATCTCATAATTAGCTTTGAAAATTTTTAAAAAATTTGAAGTGAGATGTTAACATATACTAAAAGGCCTTGACACATTACTATAACAATGAAATGCGAAGGTCATTTTCACTTTGTCCCTTGAAAAATTTGAAGACCTATTTTTTAAATCTCAAATTTTTTAAATTTCATCCTCTAATATTTAATAATTTTTTTTTTCAATTCCATCCCCCATCAATTGATTTACTAAATATTGTAATTCATATTTTATTTTAACTTGCTTTTCATAGAGACATGCTTTCTATAGAGTTATTTCAATCCTATGAACCAGGACATGTGTTTCACAAATTAGTCATGTTATCTCGAGTTAAAAAAATTATTCTTTTTAAATTTATTTTTTCTTGACTTTATCATTCAATCCTAGATTAATTAGGAATTGAGTTTCATAGTTTTTTTTTCATTTATTTTCTACAAAGTTATCAATCTTATAACCTAGATCGCGAGTTTTGATGATTAATTAAGTTAACTCAAGTTTTTTATTTTTTTTAATTAAATATTTTTATTTTAATATCATTCTTCAATATTAAGTTGATTAGAAATTAGATTTTATAATTTATTTTTTATTTATTTCTATAGAATTATCTCGATCTCCAGACCTATATTTGACAATTTAACCTAAATTGACTCAGCTTAATTTTTTGTTCTTTTTTTGTTTGATTTTTTTTAACACAATCCTTCAACATCATGCTAAATAAAAATTGACTTCATTTTTTTTCTTTATAAAGTTATCACGGTTTTATAATCCGAGTTATGAATTATGCTAATTGACTTCAAAGTTTTTTAATTGAATTTTTTTTTAATTTTATCTTTTATTATTAAATTAATCAATAATGAAACATCATAATTTGTTTCAATTGAGATTATAATGCAGTTACAATACTTCCTTTTCAAGTTTCAACACAGCCATGAAGGCTTCTTGAGGTACATCAACCTTGCCTATGGCCTTCATTCTTTTCTTCCCTGCAGCCTGTAAGAAAAATGGTACAATAATTAGGGACAGCAACATTTATCAGCAAAATTAAATCAATTTTCTGAAAAATTTGTTTAACTTTCAGGGGGCTTATAATGGCAGACAATTTTGATCTGTTTTTAGTTCTTCATATTGGTGTATAATGAAACACCATTATCCATAATATAATGAAGAGCGTCAACGCTATAACCTAAGAACTTGAACTATGATGTACCTGTTTCTTGAGCAATTTCTTCTTCCTTGAAATGTCGCCACCTGCATTGATAGAGAAGCGAAAAAATGCTTGTAATGTAAATATCGAGCACAGGTTACTTGTAAGCAATCTACTAACTTTCCTTGCGGAACAAAACCCCACTGGAATTTAGGAGTTCTGTATGGGGAAAACATAAACAAGTAGATATTCCATGCCAGATGATTGAGAAAGGAGAAAAGCACCAAACATCTGGAAGCTGTGTGTGTCTCATGATGCATATCAATCAACTAGTAGTTGAGTGTACAATGTTCTAAGAAGCAGAGTGTGATCTCACCATAGCATTTGGCCAGGACATCCTTTCTAATTGCTGATAAAGATTCACTAGCAATGACTTTTGCACCTATGCATGCCTGAAACGAAAGGATGTTAAGTACCATAGTGGATGATGTTTTTTATTTTATTTTTCTTTGAGAATCAGAATGGATAGTGTTGGGGATGCCAAACTATCATGCATTTATGTCTCTGGAATTATGTAGCAGATGTTAAAATATTGTTGGGAAAAAGTAAACTAACGGAAGAACTAATGCAAGTCCTAAAATTTCTACTTAGATCTCACTGTAACAGGTTATAAGTTCAAATATTATTGACAGGAAAAGAAACTAATTAATGCGGGAAACAATTAGAATAGTGAAGGGTAGTCTTCCATTCTATCATATTCATCGGTACTGATCACGGATAGTGAAAAAATTCTTTCTTTTTGTCCCAACCCACAATCTGAAATCTGAACGAGCCGCACATACACCCTAGTACATGTCCCTAGGCACTTGAGGGCATCCCCCGAGAGCGGGGGATTTGGTGACATTTCTGATTGACTGTCTTGTGTTTCTAATAAGTTGGGGGATTTGGTGACATTTCTGATTGACTGTCTTGTGTTTCTAATAAGTTGTTTAATACTTGGCATGTTGAATCGTATGCATAATGGGCTGGTTTAGATCAATCCTAACCGGATGATTATGAATTCTTTCTATATTCATATTCTATTTTATTAAAATTAAGTATCAAGTTTTAACAAGAAATAGAAATCATGAGAAATAGAACCATTGGTACCAGAGTTATGGCTACAAACAACAAACAGCTAAAAGTAGACTAAAAAAAAGTTATTCAGATAAATGTCGTTGTAGCTTAGAGTTCCAAGTGGGTGATTGAGTTTTCCTGAAGGTCTCAACCCGCCAAAGGAATTGTGAGATTTGGAAGGAATGGAAAGCTTAGCCCAAGGTTCATTGGACCATTTGAGATTTTAGGGAAGATAGGATCCGTGACATTCCATTTAGTACTTTTAACAAGCTTATCGTGCATACACCCAGCTTTTCATGTGTTGATGCTTCAAAAGTATAGAAAGCATGAGATATAAAACCAATGTTAGCAGAGTTTAACAGTAACTAATTAGTTGACAACAACATGATTTGAAGAAAGAAACAATAACACGTTACATGAAAACTAACATATTTAATGACACCAGGCATCACTAACATGGTGACATGTGGTTTTGCTCAAATTGAAGTCATGAAGCATGCAGTCGAAATCTTGCACATTTAACTGTGTTAGCCATTGAAGTCATGAAGTCATGAAGCATGCAGTCGAAATTCTTAATGCATTTCTTGCATCAGAAATACATGTACAATTTGATGAGTAGCGTGAAGCAAATTTATGGTGGAAAAAGAAAAAACAACTGTAGATTGGTTATTTTATAATGAGTAGCACTGCTGTAGCATTACTCATTGAAAGAGAAAGAATCCTCACTTGAATGGGTACTTTGAACATTTGCCGTGGTATTAGCTCCTTCAACTTCTGGGTCAAAGCCCTTCCAACAGAATATGCCTGAAAAGGAGCTCATCCAACATAAGATATGGCAGGCAACAAAGCATTTAACTCAACATAAAAACTTCCGCAGGATAGGTACTTTAGAATGAGGACCTTTTCATATCATTCAATGATAAGGACTTTCAATAAAAGACTGACTAATAGAGATGCTACAGTGTTACATAAAAATAAAGTAACAAAAATCAAGAACTTGGCTCCAAGAAAACATGAGCAAAATGTTAAGAAACTCTTCAGAAGTTATCTATCAAATGCCAAAGAGGAAACCAGCACAAAATTGACATAATTAAGATTGAAAAAAGAAAAAGAAGGGGATATACTTTCTACATGCTACATGTTTATCCTTACATATTAGGCAATGTCTCAATTTTGACCTCAAGGCATTCAAATCATCTCTCATTCTTGGACATCTTATTCTTCTCCCGCTATTCCACTCATCAACCCCGCATTGAAAAAGATTTCAATCAAGTGCACAAGAATTCTCTTTATAAGACAACTCTTATAACTTAATAATATATTATAGAAATGAAAATTTATTTAAAACCACACAATCACCGATTACTCCCTCTCCACATCATCATTTGGACCATAAACAACAGGAGGGCACAATACAAATGCATCCCCCATGTTTTTGAAGAAGCAGGCAACTGAGAATTCAGTTCCTTTAGAGATCGCCTCCATCATTCTCTCCTGGATATACAGTAACAACAGTACTTGTAGCTAGCTCATTTGCTTGGACCATTGAAGCATCTAAAAACATTATATCACAGGACAAGCCTGTAAATGTCCAAGGAATTAGCTATTTGTGTTCATTAGTAAACCTAGTCATCCTCGTTTCTAAAAAATTGTTTTCTTTTTGAAATTCCATACTTCATTCTTACATGTGTCACACTTGTGGTAGCAGAAGCAGTTAAATTTTTGTCATCAAATCGCAGAAGGTTCCTACCAAATTTAACCATAATATCCATTAAACAACTCCTTAAGTTTCATCTGTACAGTGTTGAATTTCAAATAAACATGCACCAGTCCTCCAGATATGTACACACTTCTCTACACTTTAAAGACTCAAATGATGAGTCTTGAAAATTACCTTATCCTTGTGCACAATAGTTGCTAATGGTTCAACAGGATCACCGTTGATTTGAATGTCAAGCCTTATCAAATCACTTTCCTTGTACCTATCGATCAAATTTTATAACGAAATGTAAATTGCTGTGAGTAAATCATCTTTGGTAATTTGGAGGAATACATACAAGGAAGTTAAAAATCCATGCCATGTAAAAGATGAAAATGAAATGATACATGGCATTCGTTTTGAAAACAACAATACTTCCGACAAAAGAATTTAAGTATGTCGATGCCAATAAGAATAAAAGCTACCCTGCTTGTATTTAGACATGCAAACCACTGCCAGGCAAGAGCACACAAGAATATCTATAGACATTTTTTTCCCATCTCACAAAGCATTATATGCATTTACCCAACAACTGTATACTCCATGCTAGCATATCCCTTACTTCTGGACTTGAGCTGGTCAAAAAAATCACCTACCATCTGTCAAGTTAACATGCAGAAAACTAAGAGACAAGAATGAATAATTAGACTGTAAAGAGAGAATAATTCAGTGAAATGAGACTTTGAAGAGGAGTGCTAGTACAGGACAAAAGTAAAGCAAAAATGTCACCTCAGCTAGGGGTAATTCATACGTGATTGATGCTCTATTCTCAGTGATATATTTCATTTCTTTAAACTCTCCTCTCCTTTCTTGAGCCAGCTCCATAAGCGTGCCAATGTAGTCTTTCGGTGTAAGCAGTTCGATCTGTGTACTTGAAAGAAGCAAATACAACTTTTGTTACAAGCCTAAAAACATGATGAGTAAGCTAGATGTCATAACATGAAAATAATAAACATCAGTGCGTACAACAGACCTTTACAAATGGCTCCTCAACTGATCGCCTTTTCCCAGGTTCAGGAAGTAGAGATGGATTTGAGCACTCAACCTTCACCAAAATGAACATTTTGCATGTAAGATATAGCATGACACAAAATTTAGACACATTAAGCTGTTATAACACAATTAAAATAAACAACTAACCATAAAGAAATGCATAAACTAGATCAAGCATTACAAGAAACATCAACTGCACGATTTATGGCATGTTAAAAGGTGGTTGCTAAAAAGGACACAGTTATTATACTGCAACTGTTGAGGAAAACCTCATCATGGCAGGGTACTTTAAGATTACATGGAACATAGCAGACAGTAAACTTGAGGGTTGGCTTAGTTGGCAAGTGGGCAGCTCCCCACCTAGGCAACCAGGGTTCACTCCAAGGCCAAACCACGATAACGTAATTTCTTATGAATCCCCTAGTCCCCATACAGAATGGTGTGACTTTAACCATAAGGGCAGGTGGGCTTAGTCTTGGTGCATGCAAGCTAGCTTGTACAAGGATACCACCTAATTGTCAAATAAAAATTATGGTTGACAAACTTTAAAAATTTCTGGTTTATCAAAAAGAAAAAGGAGTTCATATATGCTCTGTAAATTATCTAATAGAATAAGCCTAATATCATCTACAGGTCAATGTTAGGGTTTACAGTTTGTGTTTGCTTGTAGACTGAACCAGGAGGACAATAAGATCACAATAAAGGGAAAGTTGACAAAATTCATCTCTCCATAAATACATGTAGTTATGCAAAATCATTGATTGGCAGCAAATATCCATCGAGTATCAACATCAGTTATTAAGTGCTACTGGATCCAGGAGCAAGCAGAAATTACAATATCATCATCCACGCAGTGCACTCTGTATACCACACTTGGAGCAGTAGTAATTAGGCTTAGATTGTATTCTCTCTCCAGCCTTTCCTGTAAGAAGATAAATTGTTCAAAGACAATGCTAAATTTTCATAAATTGACAGCATAGCTGAGAAGTTGTAGCAAGGCAAACCTGAACAATTTCCATGTGGAGAAGACCTAAGAATCCACACCTAAAGCCAAAACCCATGGCATTTGATGTTTCAGGCTCGAACTGAAAATTTAACCAAAAACAAGGATAAGCAATTCCTCTAATAAATGATTGGTTATAAAGGGTGTACTGCTCTAACATGTGGAAAAGCGTACAAGAGACCTCTAATGAGAGGAGGGCATGAAGAAAAAACAGGTGCAGACAAAACTAGGTGCCAAAGTCATACACTGAAATTCTAAAAACCATGTGAATAAGCTTTTCACAACCCCAATTTGTTATCTCAACTACCCCCGCCCCTTTGCTTCACAGTATCTGAAACTCTTGCCTCACAAACCCAGAACGCACAAGGTGTCACTATCCTAGAAAAGAACTGCTCCCATCTACAATCCACAAATCCATATGCAGGATTTCACAAGACAATTGAAAAAAAAATAACATCCACAACATCCATTTCAAATCTCAGAAGCAATCAGAAGATGACCTTCCACAGCATCTACTCCAAAGCCATTTGCACAAATCCAAACAATGTCATGTTCCAACTCAAGTTCACTACTATCGAAAATAATCATAAAAACGAAATGGAGAGAACCCAACAAATGGGACGAACAATAAAAATGAATAAGCCCATCCAGTCCTCAATTGCTACATGATACCGAAGGAGATAATGGAAAGCAACATAGCTACCAAAAATACATAGCAATCCAGTAGCCAAACCAAATTCATATCACCTGTCATAACCTAATCAAATTATTTCCAATCACCTTGATCTTTATCTAAAGACACCCTTTTTTTTATAATCACTAGTAAGAAACAATTTACCTTCAAGGCAGCATCATTAAGTTGCAGTTTTTCCAAAGCATCACGCAACTCAGAAAACCTGTCAATGAGAGAGTTGAAGATGAGAAATTCTACAGACGTGCACAAAGTAGCAAACTTAACAAGAGCAA
Organism: Populus nigra; assembly: GCF_951802175.1. NCBI lineage: Eukaryota > Viridiplantae > Streptophyta > Magnoliopsida > Malpighiales > Salicaceae > Populus > Populus nigra. Next base: position 19,029,628 of record NC_084852.1, read on the forward strand.
AAAAGATGTCAGTACTGGTCTGCATCAACCGGGAATAGGCCGCAGAACACCATTGGGGTGGCTTCCTCATATCCAGGCAATGATTGTTCCGCCTTTCTACTGTAGTGAGTAATGGTATCACCCACCCTGGCATCTGCTACTGATCTGATAGAAGCAGAAAGGTAGCCTACCTGAATAAGTACAATATGAGGAGGGAAAAGTAGTTACGAGTTAAAAGACAAATACACCTATATCTTAAAAAAGACTACATTAGAGTAACAAGATATATAAAGAAAAAAAAGTTTTCCAAAATTAGTTCACAGAAACATGTTTGAAACACACTCTCTCACACACACACACACACAGAGACAGAACATGGAAAACAGAATGAGCTTCATCATTATGTCTAAAAAGGGAAAGAAAAAAGAAAAAAACAATGAGTATGAGTGATGGCAGAGAAAAAGAGAGGAGACTATAATTGGCTGAACACTGAAAGATAACCAGTACAGTACCCCTTAGCTTGTCCAATTGTGAAGATATATCAATGACCATCAAGGATCCCCACTCTTCAATTGGTTTACAGGTTAGAACCACTAAAAGATGCATCGTTTATGAAGGTTTGTTCTGATTCCATGAGCATGAATACAAACACACAGAGATCGCAGTCCTGATAACAAAATGTATTTAATTACGAACCTTGATTGTGTTTAAGTTCACAAGCAATCTTGCTGATGATTGGAGATAACAGATTTGCAGATACAAGAAACAAGAATAATATGGACAATGATGTCACTTACACAGAAAACATTGAGTGATTAGGCACTCATCATTTATATGATCAAAATACAAAAGAATCATCAATCCATTTTGCAATTTTCTTCCAAATACCATGTTTTTAGACACTAGAAAACAACCCAAGCAAGCAACACAAAAGCCCATTCTAATCAACGTCATTCAGAAAGGAAATTTTACCTCACCCGCATACAATTCTTCCACTTGCATCTGATTGGGAGATAAAACTCCAATTTCATCCGCATAATAATCCTGTCATTTTAAGAATGATTTATTAGGAAAACTACAAGAATATGTAAGCATTTATCAGAACCTTGGTTTCAGAAAATAGTTCTTTACACCACATTACAGTCACTTGAAAGGTTTTGAAGTCCCATTTTTAATTTCAAGTTCCATTAGTTTACACCCATTTACAGTCAGCGTCTTGCCAATAACAGTCAATGGGAACATAACAGCCATTACACTTGATAAACTCATTGAATGTTTTGTTTTAGCTTCATTGCTCAAATCTTGACAACATAATAGATAACTCGTGTATTTGTAATGAAAAATCATGATCGTTATTTAATGGAAGTGCTGGCATCTCTAAAGGTTATTAGCAAATTCTTTTAACAAACCCATGCAACCACAGCCATAATTGAAGAACACAACCGGGACAGTCTAAATTTGCTGATCTGGTAACAGTTATTTTGAACACATGTCAGCTGTACATTGCTGAGTCTGCAGTAGAAAGAAAGTACATAATTTATTTGGGGCAAAAGAATTGATTAACAAGAATACTTTACCTTCTCACTGGCCATAAAATAAATTCTGTCGCCTTTCTTTATATTCCCATCTATGACTCGAAAATACACAATAACACCACGATATGGATCATAGTAGCTGCAAAAGGATTTATAAGGTTACAATACAGGCTAAAGAATGTCATTTCTACTGTTGGTGAGGCAAATGTAAAATAAACACAATGTGGACAAACAGATGTCAGTACAGTAGAAGGTTAATTGGTTGATAAGCAAATGGGCTAAGGAAAGCATTGCCCTTCCCATCAAAATATATTCTAAAAAGAAGAGGAGGAAGAGGAAAAAGATCTCAGCAGCTAAACCAGGGATGTTTATGACAAAACGCTTTAAATAAATTTTCTTGTTCACACTGCTCAGGTTTCATTTGATCTCAACTATGCGCCACCTGGTTTGTTATTGTCATAATGTTGGATGTCAAAATATCTAAATCAGCAGATTTATCTTTGATGGAAGTTAGATACTAACAGGTGCATGAATAAACACACACTATACAAACAAAGACTGTTAGTATCATTCTACTAGGAGTCCATAAATATTGATGGGTCCAGTGATGATGAAAAGTCTGTACCTATCAAATATTAAGGCCCTCAAAGGCATTGCAGCAGTATCACGGGGTGGGGGTACCCGCTCAACAATTGCATTCAGAATTTCAGTTATACCTATTCCCTCCTGTAGAACAAATAGCAACACAAGCGAAGATTACTTTATAAGGAAGAAATATCCTTTTCCACCATGCAGGAAATGGAGAACATGAGTTGCATCAAGAAAATAGTCATGAACCAACCTTTGCAGAGCAGTGTATTGCATTGCTACAATCCAAACCAATAACCTACATGGAGAGACATTTAGCTGTGAGTTTTGAAGCAATTGTTAGCAAACAGAAATCCATGTCTTTCAGCTTGAAACAAAAAATGAAAATAATTAATTGATCAAACAAGGATTCAACACAAGCACAGTAAGCTATGGATAAAGAGTGTGTGTGTGTGTGTGTGTGTGTGTGTGGAGACATTTAGCTGTGAGTTTTGAAGCAATTGTTAGCAAACAGAAATCCATGTCTTTCAGCTTGAAACATAAAATGAAAATAATTAATTGATCAAATAAGGATTCAACACAAGCACAGTAAGCTATGGATAAAGTGTGTGTGTGTGTGTGTGTGTGCAGAAATACAGATTTGGATTAAGTTGGCCTTCTTGCCTTTTCTCTGGAAGAATTTTTCAATTCACAATCAGACTTCCAGTGCAGATTGTGTGTGTGTGTGTGTGTGTGCAGAAATACAGATTTGGATTAAGTTGGCCTTCTTGCCTTTTCTCTGGAAGAATTTTTCAATTCACAATCAGACTTCCAGTGCAGATTGTGTGTGTGTGTGTGTGTGTGTACAGAAATACAGATTTGGATTCAGTTGGCTTTCTTGCCTTTTCTCTGGAAGAATTTTTCAATTCACAATCAGACTTCCAGTGCAGATTGTGTGTGTGTGTGTGTGTGTACAGAAATACAGATTTAGATTAAGTTGGCCTTCTTGCCTTTTCTCTGGAAGAATTTTTCAATTCACAATCAGACTTCCAGTGCAGATTGCGTGTGTGTGTGTGTGTGTGTGTACAGAAATACAGATTTGGATTAAGTTGGCCTTCTTGCCTTTTCTCTGGAAGAATTTTTCAATTCACAATCAGACTTCCAGTGCAGATTATTGTCACAGAAAAAGGTGCAGTGACTTGCTGTTATAGTGAGTCTTCTTTTCTTTTCTTTTTTAATCAATAAGCTAAATTAATGAAATGATAAGTCACATTATTCACTAAGTACTTAACATAGTTTCCAAACTACTAGAACCAATATGGATTACACACCCATTAAACAAATGGAGTTCTTCCATTTGGTGAACCAACCTCTTCAATCTCCTTGCAAACACGATCTGGTTCTGCACCCGGAAGATCTATTTTGTTTAAAACCTGCAATGTTAATCAATTACATTTAAACCAATTAGAATTAACCATTCAAAGCAATTCAGAGAATACTAGTATATATATTTACAGAATCTCACAGATGGGATACACGTGTGTATGCACACAAACTCATATGTGAAACATAACATGATGACCCACTTACAGGGATGATTTCTAGGTTGTTTTCCAAGGCCAAATAAACATTAGCCAGTGTTTGTGCTTCCACCCCCTAAACAATAATAGACAATTCTCAGCAATACGAGGAAAACAATAAATCTGAACAAATAGGTAAACAATTCAGCAAACAGTGCTTTCCTTTCAGATTCTATATCGAAAAACTTCAAACTAAGACCTACCATATCAAAATAACAGAAAATTTATAACCTTTACTAGGCAAAATAAATCATATTCTCAGATTAAAACAAGTAGAGATTGCACAAAAGCAGTTCACCTGAGAAGCATCAACAACAAGCAGAGCACCCTCACAAGCAGCAAGAGAACGAGATACCTACAACAAATAAATAACACAAACAACACAATAATTCAAAACACATCCCACGTACACATTTTCATTTTCTAGCAAACAATTTCCAAATATCTAACAATCTAACTTTCTTTTAACCACAAAGCTATCCTCGAGCCAGCTTTTGCATACTGACACTAAATCCCTCCCTGGTCGCCAAAAGAAATTTCTTTCTCACAGAATCTCCTAGGATTCGAACCCACCAGAGCTAATACAAATTATAAAATTATAAAATATCCATCCATCATTAAAACATACCTCATAAGAGAAATCAACATGGCCAGGAGTATCAATCAAATTCAAGCAATACCCTTCATTTTCATACACATACCGCATTCTTGCCGCCTATATCGCATTATCAAGCACAAAACCACAAAAAAATATCAATTAATTGAAAAATATCAATAAAAACATAAATTAAATAAAAAAATTAATCAAGCATTAAAAAATTTCAATAAAAAAACATAAATTTAATGCGGAAATTTTGAAAAAAAAAACACCTGAAGCTTAATAGTGATGCCTCGTTCTCTCTCCAAATCCATATTATCCAAAAATTGCTCCTTCATTTCTCTCTTCTGTACAGTACCAGTCATTTGCAGCAACTTATCAGCTAACGTGGATTTCCCATGATCAATATGAGCTATTATGCAGAAATTCCTGATATTTTTAATGGGAACCTTACGAAGCCGGTCTTGGCCGGCCGCGGCGGCGAAATCGGCAGTGGAAGGAGTGCCAGTGGTGGTTTGGCAGCGGAGGTGAAGTCTAGTGTCATGGTTGCAATAAAAGGGAGAAGAGAGGGGGAGTTTGTGGGAGAAGCGGAGGATTTTTAGAGTGGTTTTGGTGGTTCTTGTTCTTGTATGGAGAGGAAGGAGAGTGTGTGTGTTTAAAGATAAGAGAATGGAAGCCATTGCTCTCTGCTTCTCTCAATGGCTCTGCTTCTTTTGTTGTTGTTTTGAAATTTAGGTAGCTACAGTTTAGTCCTTTTTGTTTAATGATGTTTCAATTTAGTTATTAAACTATCTCGGTTTCTATACATGTATACTTTTTTTAAATAAGAAAAAAAAAACCGTTAAAGTTCACTCAAGCTAACTTTCATGTATGGATAACTCGGCTCGTTATATAACTTTGATCGAGACTTGTTTTATGAATTCAACGATTTAATTCAAATCAATTTAAAATAATATAATTTTTTAAAAAAAAATAAAATAATGTTGTATTAAAACAAAACAAAAATTAAATCAAATTTTAATTAAATCACATAATTTAATCAAATCAACTCTCACTTTTCTTTTTTTTAACATAGCTTGAACAACACTGTTCTTGAGACTAATTTTTCATGGTAAGGCTTTGGAAAAGTTATGATGGGTTAGGAATTTAAATAGGATATAAAGAATAGTTTATGAAATTGTGTGTAATAAAAAAATTTCTTTTGGAGAGAATTTAGAAATTTAATTTTTAAAAAAATCATTTCAATCTAATAGCTTAAACTGTTAAGTAAGGTTTTAAAATATTTTTTTATAATAAATTACCTTGTGCTTAATTTTTATCAAATAAATAAGAATTGTGAGATTTGAACTCGTGACTGCTTGATTATCAAAGCTCTGATATCGTGTCAAAGAACAAATTCAACCCAAAGGCTTAAGCTTTTAAATAAGATTCCAATATATAATTTATATTATTCTCTAACACAGTTATATATTCAATGAATATTTTATGGATCAAATCTCGACTCTAAACTCTAGTTATAAAATTTTAACCGACTCGGCAGATCAACTCGAGATCTAAACCAGTCTGATTTAAAGAAAAAATTTAGATGATTCAATTAAAAACTTGGTTTGATCCACGACCTGGGTGTGTTTGGTATTGTGGTAGCTGATATGATTGTGGTTTGAAAAAAAATTGTTTTATAAAAAGTGCTTTTAATTGAGGTTGATTTTGTATTTATATATATTTGATTAAAACTGTGGTTGAAATTGATGTTGAATAAAAAGTAATTTAATGTGTTTGGTTAAATATGTTTTTCCAATTAAGGTTACAAAACAATTAAAAAAAAAAATATATATATATATATATATATATATATTAATATTGATGGTTTTTAATTTAAATATTGTAGATTTAACTACCATTATTATATTATTAAATAAATAATATTTTATATCAAATACTTTTTATTATTCCATTAAATTATCTACAATTTCATCACGTATGAAATTTATCTAATAAGGACTATAGTTTCCATGGTTTTTTGAGCGTGCAACAAAATCAGGTAAAATATCATCAGAAACAGAATTGGAATTGCGATCAAATTACACAAATGTTACGTCATTATGCGATGTTCTTCTAATTTATGTAGTGTTATTAAATAATATTAAACATTATTTTTTTAGTAAAACACAATTTTAAAAAAATTTAATTTTTTTTACTAGGTCGGACGCGATCCAATAAATTTGACTCACGTGAATAGTGTCAAAAAAATTTACCTGGCACTGTTCACGTGAACAGTGCAAGGTGAATGCTTCTCGGGGGTGAATTATAATTCATCTGGCATCACCTAACATGGGCACTGTTATGAACACTGCCCATGTGAATTACAAGAGAAGCAGCTCACAGCTGCTTGTGTAAAACGCCGGTTTGATGCAAAAAATTATGGGAATTACCAAACAATAAACTGTTGTTTACATGTTACCAAACACCTGGTTTACGCGGTTTGTTTTAAAAGCTAAAGTTACCGCGTAAACAAACACCCACCTAGTTTACCTGCGGTGAAATCTAAATAAAAAACTTTTTAATTTTTTTTAAAAAATTATGATAAAAAAAAGAGTGTTTTTGTTATTTTTTAAAATATATTATAAAAAATAGAATGGACCAAAAAATATTTTGGTGAAGAGAGTTGACCATTAGATTAGCAAGTAAAATAAAGTATGAAATTTAAGGGAAAAAAAAACCTTAAAAACAACATTATTTGGTAAAGAAAAAAAAATAGATAGTTTTTTCACCGACCAAGCTCTACTAAGTGCTAAATTGACAGATCACCGATAATCTAACGGGGTCGGTTGGGTTTGATAACACTATGAATTAAGAATAGTTTTTTTGTTGCCTGGCTAGCACGTGACACAAAAAATTCACTAGTTTTGAATGTTTAACTAGCAGTGAGAGAGTGGGTGAGAATGAAGAAAGCTTGCAGCTACTTGTTAGGCTTACATCTAATCTGCTAGGCATTACAATGAACAGACACTCTGCTCCTTTCAAAATGACTGCCACAGAATCAAAATGGATATTACAATTCAAAGCTAAAAGCAAAATCTAACTACATGTTCAGGAAAACACAATTAACAACTAATTTCTGAAAGCAAGGCATCCATCGAGTTCTTACATTTCTGAGATCAAGATACAGTACAGCACACCTGATGCTAAAGGACTTGCAGTCAATCAACATTTTACCCAATGATGATTTTAAGGAATGTTAACATATTTCTTATCTATGCATATTCAAGCAGACAACTTACTAAACAGAAAGCTATGTGCTTCCAAATGAAGCAGCCGTGCAAGCAAATTATCACCATCAGCCTTTGTTTTTTAGAGGTAGCACAATCAACTTCACTTAACAATCAATCTAGTAATATAAAAGTACTCTTTGTTTCTCCAATTGAGCTGATAACATAATAAAATTGAACTACTACACATTTGCAAGAACCTTTACACGCATAGCCTTCTTAAGTTTCTTCATGGCAGAGTTGCTTCAGTTGCAATACGAAGCAGAATCAGGTGGAATATCTGGGGCAATTCTATCATACACCAGCTTCAGGTCCACTGGTGCAACATAGTATGGACTCCCAATAACATCACAAAAAGTTTCACCTGAGAATCCACGATGTAAAGACTAGTCAGACAGAGGCGAACCACTTGATTTAATTGAGAATAAGGTTCACTTAAATAGCAAGCTTCTAGAGAAAACGAGAAAAAACCTCATAGATTGAAATTTCAAAAACGAAAGGCATTAATGGACTGCAAATCCAATATGAATATTTCTATTTATAGAACGATCAAGATCACCAACACACGAAGCATGATCTGACAGAGTGACTCAGGTGTAGGTCCCCTTTCCAACAGTTTAAACTTATAACCATCAGGATCTTCAATAAAAGCAATAACTCTACTGCCACCAAGACCAGGTTCCCTGGTCACTTTGCCACACTTGGCCTTTATGACTTAAATGGTCTTGGCAGCGTAATCAAAAGGGCACATGAAACCTATTTTAGGAACAAGTGAGTTCTATGAAGAAGTGAGAATCTTCAGGTCCATACCCAACAAAGGCATTTGTATATCTTGATCATTAAAACTTTAAATTGTAGTTCTGAAGTTTGGCCCATTAATTGGGATTTATTTGTTTCCCAAAGAAAATCTGCAATTACAAATGTGTAAGAATCTGAGATACCTGTAAGAGGCCAATCTTCAAATTCTTCAAAATTAAGGCCAAAGAGAGACAGAGTGAGCAATGGAGACATAATGCTTACCCGCAATTCACTATTTTGTCAAAGAGGCATATTAACATTCACAACCAGGGCACCTCAAGGATTACAAAGGGACGTAGGACATCCTTAGCGTTAGGATGCTCCCACTCCACTACTGATTCCAACCATTTTTTTTATATACTTTGATTTTTTTAAGAGAAGGGGGAGATGGCTGGCGATTGTCAAGCCACTGAAAACAAATTGGTATCCTCTTCAGCTCCAGACAGCACCTCAATTCAATTTCTTCGAGAGAATGGCAAGCCAGTTTTTCACAACAAATACTTTTCAGTTGTGGTAAATCCATCAAGCGCAGAGTTCTTAACTTTGAGAGATCCACGAATTCCGAGATGGAATGGCTATTGCAGCTGCTGTTTTCTTCGTCCCTTGTTCCTATTATCTCCTCTATTTTCTCACAATAGGAAACACTAATCACTTCCAGGTTTACAAGGTTTGGCAGCAAGACAAGAGGGAACAAATTCTTCATACTCTTACACCCAACACAACACAACTCTTTAAGACCAGAAAATATACCATTATAAGATGGCAATGGTAGTGAAGCGGGGCATAACCAAGAAGATGAAACCGAGCTCTCTATGCCAGTGCAATCCCAAATGTTAAGGCACTCCAGTGAAGCTGCATACTTTATTGGTGATGAAACACCGCATAAACTCCTCGCATCGTTACAGTATCGAATTACCAGTTCTTCAATGTTATCCGGGAACATGACCTGAAACTCTACATCTCTATTGATCCTCAAGTTACCCAGCCCAACACTTCTATTTCTGCAGGAATCTTCCATAAACTGGATATAATCAAGTTCTCCCAACTGTCCTACAAAGAATTTATATGTGCTTAGTTCTTGGGGCCCTCCCGAGATTTGAGATACTCCACAAAGTCAGAGAGATGTTTAAAATGGCATTTCGAAGTCTCCAACTTTCTCAAACATCCTACATCCTTACCTTTAATTGTTACCAGGTCATATTGTCCCCATCTATTTCTCTCCTGTCATAAAAAGACTTGCAAGTGAGAGAGTTTAGGTAATATCCCACTAGAAAACTCTTTGTCACTACATTTATTCAGTCTAAGATACCTAAGGTGGGTTAGACATTCCATGCCTTGAAGCATGTTTTCAAGTGCAGTTTCACTGAGATCCAGCCTCTTGAGTGCCCTAAGCTTCTCTATTGATAAATGTTGTAAGCTTAAACAACTAATGAGCAATAATACAGTGAGACTTACTAATTCAATGACAGAATCAAGCAATATTAAAATATTTGTATAAGATAGATCAAGAATCTTGATCTGAGCAATTGCTTGAAAAATGGTTCTGCAATAAATCGCAACACTTTATTACGACATGGCAAAGTTGAAAGACAAGGACACCTTGGTGAATGGTTAGAAGGAATGTCTGCAAAATAGTTTTCCATTATTGAAACTCTGACAAGTTTCTCTGCCACTAATCGGTATCTAGAAATTCTCTTAATTGTGCTCCTGCTTTAACAATGACTTGAGAGCTCTCTTGCTGTATTTGGATGGCCATGTCTCGAATCAAGTCGTGCATCCTAACAGATTCATCACTAGAGTTTCTACCCCTTTCTAGTAAGCAGATATTTAAAAGTTTATTAAGGATCGCATGCCCCTGTCAAATTCTGTCTACCTACTCTTCATCTCTTTTATCACTCCCTCATCAATCAAATAATCAATCAAGTATTCCTATCAACCTCGAAATCTTCAGGAAATAATGAACAGTTTAAGACACGTTTTTGTAGCGCCGAATCCTTTAGGTGTGTGTAACTAAATCTCAATAATCGAAATACCTCAGGTTCCATGTCATCTTGCCTAACTTTTGATTCTTCCAATTTCCTCCAACGCAGTCCTCCACTCACGTATGTCAATCACTCCCCTCATGGCTCCAACCATCGTTTTAATTCCTAAAGGCAGACCACCACATTCCCTTGTGATAGATTTTGCAATTTGTTCCTCTCCTAGAGGAAGTGTTTTGTCACGTTCTAGATTATCCATATACAAAGTCCAAGCCTCTTCGCTTGAAAGAGGCTTCACTTTGACTATCCTTTGAAAGAGCATCTGTCCACAAGCTCCAAATAATCAACTCATTCTCATATGTATATTATTTTTTTTCCTTTTCTTTTCTTTTTTATATAATTTTATTATCTTTTTGATCAACTTTCAAAATAAATCTCATCGGAGGTTTATTTACTCTATGTCAATTTATAAATAATAAAACATAACTAAAAATTTAGAAGTTGAAGATATTTTTTTTCAAAACAATTTTATTATTATTATTTATATCGATTTCTAAGGATAAAACCATTGAGTTTATTTTTATATTATGTTCACTTATGATAATAAAACTATAAACAAAAATCAAGAGTTGAAAACATATTTTTTTCAACACAATTTTATTATCTTTTTTAGATGGACTTTTAAGGATAAAACCTCACAAGGGGTTTTTTTAATGATCTTATTATAATTTTTAGATTGAGCTCTAAAAATAAAACTATTGAGGTTTTTTTTATCCTATGTCCATCTATAATAGCAAAACTATAAATAAATGTTCATTTTATTTTTTAAAAAAAATCAAAAAGATATTATTATCATTTTTTTTACTTTTAAGGATAAAATCATTGAGTTTTGAAAAAAAAAATTGTATCTCTAACATGCATTTCTTATCTATATATTTTTAGTGCTTTCTTGAACTAGCACGACTCTTCAGGAGGGCTCTTCAGCCTCAAGAAATTTCCAGGGATTGATCTTGGATCTCTCACATCTCTAGTGCAGTCTCATACTAGCACGACTCTTCAGTAGGACTCTTATGCCTCATGAATCTCCAGGGATTGATTTTGGATCTCACGACTCTCCAGTACAATCTCAAAACTAGCATGAATCTCTAATAGAGATCCCGGGCCTCATGAAATCTCCAGGGATTGATCTTGGATCTCCCACCTCTTCGGTGTAATATGAGATTGGCACAACTCTCTAGTAAGGCTTTTAGGCTTTACAAAATCTCTAAGGATTGATCTCGGGTCTCCCGACTCTCTAATGCAGTCAAATTGACATGATTTTTATATTGGGGCTTTCGGGCCTTATGAAATCTTTAGGGTTTTATCTCAGATCTTTCACATCTCTAATGTAGTCTCAGACTGGCACGAATCTCTAATAGGGCTCTTGAGACTCATGAAATCTCCAGGGATTAATTTTGGATCTCCTACCTTTCTAGTGCAGTCTTGGGCTAGCTCAACTCTCTAGTAAGGTTCTCAGACCTCATGCAATCTTCATGGATTGATCTTGGACCTCTTACTCTTCTGGTATGATCTCAGATCTTTCTCTCTACAATGCACTTTTGAACTAACACAACTCTTTAGTGGATATCCCGAGTCTTCTATTATCTCTAGGTATGATCTTGAATCTTCCATTCTCCAGTATAATCTTGGACTGGCACGATTCGCCAATAGCGCTCCCGAGCATTAAGCTATCTCTAATGATGATCTTGGATCTCGCACTCTCAGGTACAACCTTTCTTTATTGGAGGGCTCTCACACCTCATGTCATCGTCAGGAAAGCCACAGACCACCCACTCTAAAAAAACAATCTCTTTAATAAAGTGGCTTTCACACCTCATGACAATGTTAAGGAGGTCATATACCACCCACACTCCAATGAACACTTTTCAATGGGGGGGCTTCTAAGCCTCACACCATCGCCTATTAAGCATTGGGCCTCCTATTATCAAGTACAATCTCATATCTATGTTGGGTTTTTGGGCCTCATGCTATTGTAGGGAATAACCCTTCAGGGATTTCCTAACCTATTAGAAATTTTTCTAAGTATGGCTTACCTTTCTTTGGTTGTCCTCGACCTTTTATAATAATTTTTTTAAGTATAAGCTCCCTTTCATGGGTTTCTCTCAGCCTCTTAGAAATTTTTTAAGTATAGACTCACCATTTATGGGTTCCATAGTCATTTAGAAAAAAATTTCTAAGTATATGCTTTTCCTTTTTGGGTTCCTTGATCTCTTAGAAAAAATTTCTAAGTATATGCAAAACTTCTAAGATAAAATAAGCTTACCTTTAAGGTGTTGATACTGCTCCGTATTTATAAATTTAAATGAGACTTTATAGGGGTGTCTACTAGTTTACAGTCCATCAGCCTTGTTTCTTCTACCAAATCCAAAATGTACTTCCTTTGAGAGACAAATATCTCTCTCTTGATCCTTGCAAATTCCATTTCTAAAAAATCACCTAAGTCTTTGAGTTTAAATTCTTTTATGAATGCCTCTTTCAATCTTGGTTATATCATCTTCTATCAAGATGATGTCATCAACATACATAATTAAGATAGCTCCCTATCCTTTGTTAGAGTGCTTAAATAATAATGTATGGAGTCTCCATTACTCTGGCTATATCCAAATGCTTTCATAACTCTACCAAACCTCTCAAACCATGCTCTCGGAGATTGTTTTAGTCCATAGAGAGCTTTCACTAGTTTGCACACCTTTCCATTTCCAAATGCCTTCTCAAAACTAGATGGCAGGTCCATGAATACTTTTTCCTCAAGGCTGCCATTTAGAAACATATTTTTTTATGTCTAGTTGATATAGAGGCCAACTGTAATTTACAACCACGGAGAGTAGTATCCTAATTGAGTTTATTTTAGATAGGTGCGAAGGTTTCTTGATAGTCAAGGTCATTTGTTTGGATAAATACTTTAGTAACCATCCTAGCTTTGTGCCTCTCTATTGACCCATCCACTCTATATTTAACAGTAAACACCTATTTGCACCCAACATTCCTTTTTCCCTTAGGCAAGTCAACAATTCTCCAAGTTTGGTTTTTATTTAGAGCCAACATCTCCTCCATAACAGCTTGTTTCCAGTGATGATTTACTAGGGCCTCTTGTATATTCCTAGGGATATTGACATGTGAGAGACTCGATGTGAAGGCCTTGTATGTGTTTGACAATCTATGGTATGACAAGAATTTGGCTATTAGGTGAGATGTGTAGGTCTTAACACCTTTTCTAATAGCTATGAGAATGTCTATATCAGTTTCAGCTAGTTCGGGGCTGGCAAGTTTAGGAATAAATGTAGTGGGAAGAGAGAGATTGATATTAGAAGTTTTGCATATACTTAGAAATTTTTTAAGTATAGATTCACCCTTCATAAGTTCCTCTTAACTAAAGCCAATTTTCATCTTTCACACATGCCTTTAAGCATTTTGGCATATTTGTCTATTTGTTTAGCAAAACCATTATGTTCTTTTTCATGGTTACCTTAATCATAGCTCCATAAATATCAAGTAATGTCAAAGTACGATCTTTCATCTTAATCTCATAACCATTCTCCAACAATTGTCGCAAACTCAATATATTGCTTTTCACAATTGGTATATAATAAACATCACCAATAAATTGATGACTGTCATTTTTCAATCTAATAAGAATCGTATGTTTTCCTTCAATAAAAACCTTTGAATGATCCATGAAGGTGACATTACCTTTAATTAAGTCATTAATGTCAATAGACTTGTCTTTATCTCCACACATGTGATTGTTGGCACCATTATCTAGATACCACGTGTTTTTTTTAACTTGCATTCGTTCATCATGGATTAGTAATAAGGTGGTTTTTTTCTCCTCTTTTACAACAAGATTGGCATTCTCCTAAACCTTTTTGGTTGGGTTCCAACAATCTCTGGTATAATGACTCATCTTTTCATAATTATAACATTTAACTTTTATTTTGTCAAACTTGGGTCTTGGATTGCCACTATCAGATGAATCGATCGACCAATTTGCTTCATTCAGTCGATCAGTTGACCTGTTGAGGCTGCCTCGACCTCCTCTTCTAAGTCTGTCTCTTCCTCTTATTCCTTTGCTTTATCCACACCCTTTACCTCATTTACCTCATTGGATATATCAAGAATCATCTTGCTTCTCTTTGAAATAGTGTTTTAAAAAGAGTTTTTATACTCCTATATCTTCTTGAATGTCATTGACTCTTTTTTTATGGGCTTGTAGTTTTCCCATGAGTTATTGAATAGTCAAAAAGTCTATATTTTGTGATTGTTCTATCGCGACCACCACATAATAGAACCTCTTTTGCAACGAGTGTAGAATCTTTTCTACAATACATATTTCCTCTATCTTCTTCTTATATCACTTCATTTGATTGTATATGGCCAATACTCTAGTAAAGTAATCTGAAATACTCTCTGATTCAAGCATATATAGCTTTTCAAAGTAACCCCATAGCTTTTATAGGCATACCTTTCTAACATTATCGTCTCCTTGGTTTGAATATTACAAAAAATTTCATGCTTGCTTAGCGATGATTGTATTGGCCACTATCTCAAAAGTGACATCATCTAGACATTGGTGAATGATTGTGAATGCTTGTTGATCCTTCATTCATATTTTGTGCACGACCTCCCTTTTAGATGAAGTCAACGTTACTTCTTCCACAATTCCTCAAAACCTTTTTCAACTGTTTACCACACATCATGGAAACCTAGTCAAGCTTCCATATGAATGCACTAAATTTCCTAATTGTCTTTTGTCAAATGAGAACATTGAAGTGGGAAGTTTATATTGGGCATGTCAAACAATCAAAAACAAGCTCTAATACCATTTGTTGGAAGAAAAATAATGTGGTATGAGTTTATGGGCAACAAGCAAATAAGCAAAATTAAAAAACAAGAAGAAGATTTGAAAGAAAGACAATATTATTAAGTGTTTTTGTCTTGTGTATTCCTCTCTACACTTATTGAATTATGCTTCTGATTACAAACCTAAACAAATAAGAAATTAAACTCCTCAAATAAATTCTTAATATAAACAAGAAATGTAATTTGTAGGCTTAATTGATCGATTATTTTTGAATTAGTTGATCGATTCATATAATTTAACTGGTCCACTGATTCTCAATATTGATAAACTGATTCTTCTGTTTTTTAGAAAAATCAAAATCCAGTTACTTCAGCATAGATGCTGGTAAAGGGATGGTACAACTTGGTTGACTCTATATAAACTACCAAAGACAGCTTCGTTCCAGCGTGCTACAGGGAAATGTAAAAGAACAAGAACAAAGGGAGTGCTCAAAGACCCACGATTAAATTGGAAAAGAGGTGTGTGGTTTAAAGAAGCAAGAGATGATCTTCACATGTTTGTGGAATAAAAACTAAAATGGTCTGGTTTATACTCTTTCACTCAGGGATGGCTGCTAGTACTCACCTGTCTCAACCCAACTTTGGTATCTACGTCACAACTAGCAGGAACAAAAGGATAATTCGTTTGTCTTTAAACCCCTTTGATATGCAACATTTGGGACCCAATAATTAATTAATGTTTCTTTCAGCTTTTTTGAGTTTGGGACGCTTGGATTCTTGAATTGATGCAATCATACACCCTTTTGAAGCACTCATGAAGGTCTATGGGTACCCATAAATCCATGCTTCTAGCTATGACCATTCAATTTATTTCATTTTCATCCACAACATTGTCTTCTCCTACTATCATTTGCAGATTTTTTATTTGTGCACTGCTCTATTTTATTTACTTGTACAAAGATCACCTGTTATACCCTTTCATCTAAATTCATCTGTTTGCTGTTAACAAAGATTCTCTTTTAACAAGCACTTAGAGATCAGAGATATTGCCCTGCTAATGTTGGTGTGGTTCCTATTCGTTTGTTAATGTAGATTCTTCATATTTTCCCATCTTCTCAGAATTCATGTCGGTGATATGCACATAAATATCCACACTGATACTAGCTATCCTCTGCCTTTGATTACCTGAAATGGCCTGTCTTCCAAAATTATATTCCCTCCCTAGGGGTCGGTGGTATTCCATCCACGCTCACACACACGCTTGAAAAGCACGTGGTTTCCCTCCTTGCTCTTAGATCACTGCCATGACAGCAAGGGCAACCATTTGAATGGATGTGGCCAGTTAATTACCACTCTATTCTTAGGTCAGTTGAGCTTTAAATAGCTATGTTGAATAAGCAACGATATCGGCATTCCTTCTAAATCAACATGTATTTAAAATGATATTTTTCTTCAAAAATATAAATGAAGACCATAGAAGAAAGAATATTTTCGATATGTTTTTCAAGAAAAAAAAAAAACTAAGGCTAAGACTTTGTCAAATAAGCAATGAGATGACTTGCATGTCTTGTGATGGGTTGAATAAGATCGACTGAGACCTGGGCCTTCCATGGAAATGGGTTGTATATATTAATAAAAACAAAGATGATATGGCTCAACATATATGGATTCAATTCATTGAGTATATATCGAGACTAAAAATTCTGATTCAACGACTAAGTTAATTAGAGATCATTGAACGTTCATAATGGCGCTCCATCATTTCATGCAATAAATTTTTTAAAATTTTCTGTTAACTACTCGAATGTCGAAGCACTCCGGCAAAAACTTCTTGAGACGTGATCGCCAGTTAAAGCAAAAGCCTTTCTATTATCAAACAAAACGAAATAGATATAGCAGTGGTCTTTCATTTTCTAGATCACAGCCCCTTTCCTGGTGTATCTGCGTGTGTTTATCTTGTTACTGATGCATTACAGGAAGTAAAACCCATTTCAGCTTTCAAATGAACATGTACCTCAGTGAAAAGCCCTATACATTACACTTGAGTGAATGGTTTTTGGATATATGTGAGCTGCCATATGATTGATGAATATTCATTAGCAATTTAACATACAGCATGCATGTTTCGGAGAGAATTAAATATCAAAAAGAGAAAGTGATCCAGATAATTTTGAATTTGTGATTGCAAAATTGTAAGAAATTGTATCCCTGAAACTGGAAAAAATAATGATTATTTAAAGGGTACAATATGGTTAAGAATGCATAAAATTAACTTAAAAAATCCTATCCCATCCAGACCAACAGCCTCGGCTGATCTATATGCAACCTCAAGGTAGGGTGAAGGCTTACGGTTCCACTATTTGCTAATTAATGAAGAGCGAGTGATCTTTCCTTCTTAAGATTGCAATAACAAATTTTGGTGTTGATTTTCTATATATGTAATCAGGAAGAGACCCAGCACATTATCTCACATGCAGCTTGTTTGAATACTTCCTCCACTGGAAATGTCTCTCCGAACTGATCAGAAGCTCCACTTGCCTGCTTGTTTTTTCCACATTGAGGATAAATTATATACATATAAGTTTGCAGCTTGCAAGGTGAAAATAGTGCTACATATAATGAAGGAATACTCTTGTTCATGATACTTATATTAATTTATAAGTAAAGTTATACGTGAAAAATCTTTAAAAGCATGTAATCATGAGTTTTGAAAATATTTTTGCATATAGAGTTTAATAATTTGAGAATCTTTTTTTTCTTCTTCTTTTTGGTGAATATGTTTTGAGAATAGTGTTACAAACGTAAAGGAAGTGAAAATTGTGAATCACTCCTAAAGCAAATTCCTTATATGTAGATCTGGTTTAATTTATGTTTTTCCATTAGACTAGTCTAATTTCACGAAGGTTTGTGGAGTCTAAAGTAGCCATAATTCTCCAAGAAAGGTCTCTATCGAGTTAATTCGGATTCACAATCTCTTCCCATAACTATTAATCGAATTGCCAAAAGAAAAGAAAATTATAAGAGGTCGTGACAAAGAGGATCGAAGTGATCACTTACATGAGCTTGAATCATGTACATGCTCCGACTGCAATCAGTGGAAACATGAGCAGACAGCACCTCGACATTATGCTTCTCCAACACATAGCAGATAGTGGTGAAGAGTCCCGGATTCTTTGGAGAGCATATACTAATTTGGGCTTCATCTCCACAAATATTCAACACCACATTTGAAGAAGTCCAAGTTTGAAAGAGTACAGGATATCTTGAGACTGAGGGTAAAGATTTTGTTGTGCTAATTGCCAAGTTACTAGAAGATACTTGATCAGCTAAGAACGCCTCTCTGGAGTCTGCTTGCATTTGTGGGGCAATCAAAGATGGCTCATAACCGAAAGTCGTGGCACCTTGGAGCCTTTCTGGCTTCTCTTTTTGTAAGTTTTGGAGAGTATGCTGTAGGGTTTTGATATAGTTCACTGCTTCATCAACAATGGTGGACTTGTCAGCCTGTAAAAAATAGAAGGTACATAAAAAACAGACTTTAAATTATGAAGATTTCTCATATTTATTCGTATATAAGAAAACTAACAATAGGTAGTTTGCCTTCTTATTATGTTTCCTAGCTTCTGTACATAAATTGTTGCTAGCTAAGATAACGAAATTGGGAGAACATATATATATATATATATATATATATATCAGAGATAACAATATTTCACCCTACATTTTAAAACAAAATCCATTTCAAAGAACATCAATTAAGACCCATTTTAAGGTTATCTGTCATGGTTGGGAAGACATATATAAATAGGGTTTCGATAAATTAACAAACAAGGGGTTGGGAAATATATGGATCAGCAGGAATTGAGAGAGATCCGCAACTACATACACAAATTTACCTAGTTAATTAGAGCTTACACCTATGCAACTTTGATGCAAATGCTGGTGTTTAACTTGAACTAATTAGTCCAAGCGAAAGTATATGTGGCAAAAGGAAAAAAAGCGACACGTCCTCTATAACTGCATGCTCGATCGTGAAGCAAACAAAAATGGACCCCTTTAGAAAAATCCATGCTTGTGCATATATATGGAAAAGGGAAAAGATTCATACGGAAAAGACAGCCTCTTTCTGTAAAGCTAAAAATTAAGTTACTGGCTTGCTCTTCAAAACTCTCCAAGAAATTGTATCAAAACGTGAGGGGAAAAGAAAGTAATTTAACCGGCCAAGCCAGAGAGTGTATTTATATGCAAAAACCCTAGCCAGCAAGCGAAAAAACTCCACAAATTAGACTAGTCTTATGTAACTTGATTCTTGAAGTGCACGTACGTATAATTTACCTTGGGAGGAAGTTGAGGAAGCAAAGCATGAAGATTAGAGAACATGGTCCTCATCTTCTTTCTCCTTTCTCTCTCAGTCCATATATGTACTGTCTCATGATCTGATTCACCTCCTCCTTTTCCTTCTTTAACTTCGCCTACGCTTCCCTTACCATTACTTTCGTGCATTTGACCTCTCTTCTCGGCCTTGTTTTCTTGTTCTTTGATCCCTATTTCTGCTTGGCTATTTGAGCTCGAACCCGGCAGCTTAATGTTCTTCCCTATTTTCTCTTCACTTCCAGCCAAATTATCAGAATTTGATAAATCCCAAGTTTGGTTATCCCACAAGAAACTTTCATGCTCTCCTTCTTCTGACATCCCTGTATATGTATGTATGTATATAAAAAAGAAAAAAATGGACAGATGAGCAGACAGAGAGAGGGATGGAAGAAAGCGTTTTGATGAGTACAAGGACGAAAGGGAAGAGAGAGGAGGTGTTTATAAAGGTGGCAGAGGGAGAGGGAGAGGGAGAGGGAGATGAGAGAGGGCAGGGCACTGGCAAAGTGGAAGATATTGGACAAAATACAATCATAAGGCAATGCCGTTACTACTGGGCATGAAAACAAAAAACGGAAACAGAAGCTAAGCGCGTTGGTACAAAAAGGATTTCTCTTCTTTTCTTTCTTACTTGTAGTGCAAGGTCCCACATTTCCTATGGCCCCACTTGGCCCTACCATATTTACCCTTCCACAGAAATTATCATCTTACTAGAAAAACCAAGTGCCTTTTTTGGAAAGAGAATCAATGGCGGTTTTACCTTATTTGGACATTCTCATTTCTCAAAAAAATCTGTTTACTATATATTATTTACAATTTAGGGTTTTATATATATGACCATATTAATCTCCTGTAATTAATCAATGATATTATCCTCTCTTATTATAATATAAGGTTTGTATATGACCTTACTTTCTATATTATCACCTGGGATTATATTTTAGAAAAGGTAAAAGGCAAAAAAATTATTATATAAATATAAATGCGCATACAGGAACCCCACTTGCCTATAATCGAATCTGATTCCTCCAAAGAATAGTTTCAAATTACAGATAAAAATATTCAAAGCCTGATACCTGTTTATTTTTACTTTTAAAAAATATTTTTTAAGAAAAATATTATTTTTACATTAAATTAATTTTTTTAATAATATACTTTAAAAAACAATTACTCTACAGAACTAGATAAACTCAAATGATTCGCATTACGTTGAATTAAAGTTCTTACAACAAGCCTTCAAATTAATAAAAGAGAAAATCTATGAGATGATGTTCGGACAATAATATATATGATCAGCGAATGAAATTAAGATGTAGAAAAGGAACCATTATCCGACCAAAATAATTGTTCGAATATGAAACTAATTAAGATCTATTACTTTATCAAAAAAGAAAACTAAATTAAAATAATGACTCAGCCGATCACTAAAATATGAGGGATCAAGTGAGGAAAACAACCCACAGTATTCCGTGGTCGTTGCTCATGGATTTTCGGTTTCTTTAGTATCATTTGTTTAATTAAGACAAAAGAACCACATTTAGTATACTGTCTTCTTGTGACTTGCACTCTAAACCAACTATATATTAATCCCCCCAAAAAAAAAACCCTATGAGATTGTATATAAGAGCGTTACGTATGAATATATATATATATATATATATATATATATATATATATATATTCTTTTTATCATTAAGACAATCAATTGAAAATAATTTCTCTCGTCAATAACATTTAAAGAAACAGTTGAAGAATATTGTTAATTAGTTATTTTCATGTTTTTATAAATGTATATAAGTGTAAATTAATTAATTAATGAGCTGTGCACATACTAAAACAAAATACCCATATATATATGATCATGCTTCTTTCACTAAAATGGGGAAAAGACACCATAGCATCATCCATTAATAAGAATATCTTCTGCGAGGTTGTTTAAGATTTGTACTGTTTTGAATTTGTTTCTGTTGTTTTAATTGCTTTTGTCGCCTGTGGGAGCAAGAACATTCCTAGAAGAAAACATTGTATGGTATTCAATGAAAAAAATTTAGAGATGTGAGTTATGACAATTACGTGGATGTCTTTTTGTTTTTTTACATTTTTTTATTTTCATGTTCATCCATTTGAATTCTATATCTTCTTATAATATGGAAATTATGGAAGGTATTATAATGAAATTCAAAAAAAAAAATTCATACCATGACATAATATTTTTATTGACATAATGACCGACGGAGTTATTGACAGCATACTGACAGACTGCACATTACATACAGGTATACCGACAGAATGTGTCCGTCAGTATATTCCAATAACTATAGAAATTGTTTCTCTTCTCCCTGGCTTTATTCATGATGTTCATTACATGTGAGTATGCCATCAAAATGTGTCCATCAGTATATTTTAATGACTATGGAAAGTGGGAACTACTCACTTCTCAAGTATATTTTAATGACTATGGAAAGTGGGAACTACTCACTTCTCAATACGCTGCTAATTAATATTCTTTTGATTGTTCATTTTTTCCCAACAACATTACCAACGGAATGAAAAGCCATCAATAATATTTGAAGGGCTTTCTGAGAATTTGTATGCAATTTAAAATTTTTCATTTGACTTTACAAATAGAATTATTGATGGAAATATTAAAAATATTAGTATTGAATTTTTTGTCTGTGATTCCGTTGGTAAAAAAACACCATGATACCAAGACCATTAAATTTTAATTTGACTTTACAAATGGAATCACAGATGAAAATATTAAAAATATTTATATTTAATATTTCATCGGTAATTTTGTTGGTAAAACTAAATTAAACTACCAGAATTAGAATAGACAGGGCTTCATCTTCTTCTTTTTTTCTTCTCTTTTCATCTCTTACAAAATTGTTTCTCTCTCTTTCCCTTCTATTCTCTCTCTCATTCGCAGCTGAAATCAAGCATTCTCTTCTCTTCTCATCCTCAAATATGTTGTCTATTAATATTTAATATTTCATCAGTAATTCTGTTGGTAAAACTAAATTAAAATATCAGAATCAGAATAGACAAGGCTTCATCTTCTTCTTTTTTTCTTCTCTCACGTAATCGTTTCTCTCTCTTTCCCTTCTATTCTCTCTCTCATTCGCAGTTGAAATCAAGCATTCCTTCTCTTCTCATCCTCAAATATGTTGTCTTTCTTTGTTAATTTTTCTTCTTTTTTTTATTTTTTTTAGCTTTATTAACAATCTCTTTTCTTTTATTTTTCTTTTTTTAAATTATCAGCTGAAATTAAGCACGTCATTAAGGTAAGAGTTTTTCATTCCTTTTTCTTCCTTTTTTGTGTGTGTTTTTTTACATTATTTTTGTTTTTTGTCATTATTTTTATTCAATTTTGTGTTCTTAATAATTTTATGAATTAATAAATGTGTTGAATTTTAGTTTTTATTGAAATAATTTTTGCATTATTTTGTTGAATTTTATTTATTTATTTCAAATTTTTTGTTCAATCTCAATTAAATGTGTAGGATTAATTTTAATTATTATTTTGTATTTATTACTTGTACAAAACAATGTGAACAAGAAGTTCAAAAAATATTTTGCTTACAAAACATAGCAAATCAACTACCAAATGCATTCACTAATTAAAAATGAGTAACCAAATCTTATATGCTAGCTATAAATGCTCCAACATGGATTGAATTCTTAATAGGATAATCCGTTAAAATTATAGCAAATGAATCTAAGGTACGCCAGAAATGTGGACCAATTAGTTCAAAAGATAAAAACCCTAAAAAAAAGAGCATATGGTATAATCATCTTAGTAAATATTTATTAAAATAAAATAATGATCTTATGCCCATGTGTTTTTATAAAGAAATCAGAATCTAATTATGTTATTGTTGTTGTGTGTGTTGATGATTTAAATATTATTGGAGCTCCTGGAGAGACACCAAAGACAGTAAATTATATAAAGAAAAAGTTTGAGATGAAAGATTTAGAGAAAACAAGATTTTATCTCGGCCTACAGATCTAGCATTTAGTAAATAGGATCCAATTCATCAGTCAAGTTACACAGAGAAGGTCCTTAAAATATTTTACATGGATATAACACATCCATTAAGTACCTCAATAGTTGTTCGATCACTTGATGTGAAAAGAAACTCTTTTAGACCTCAAGAGGATAATAAAGAATTACTTGGTCCCGAAGTACCATACCTCGGTGCAATAGATGTGTTAATTATCTTGTTAATAATACATTACTTGATATAGCATTCTATATGAATTTGCTAGCAAGATATAGTTCTTCTCCTAACTAGAGACATTGGAATAGAGTTAAATATATTTTTCATCACCTAGGAGGAACTATGGATATAGATTTAGTTTATTCAAATTATATTAATCATGAATTAGTTAGTTATGCTGATACAGGATATTTATTTGATCCAAATAAATGTTGATCTCAAACATGTTATCTTTTTATGTGAGTTATTATTGTTATATCATGGATATCTACAAAGAAAACATTAGTTATCACTTTATATAATCATGCTAAAATACTTGCAATCCATAAAGCAAGTTAAGAATGTGTGTGGTTGAGATCAATGACTCAATATATTCATAGATCATGTGGTTTTTCTTTCAATAGAGGAACTTCAACCATACTATACGAAGACAATATTGCATGTATAGCTCGATTAAAAGGAGGATGCATCAAAGAAGATGGAACAAAGCACATCTCACTGAAATTCATTTTTACACATGACCTTGATAAGTGTGGTGATGGTGATGTTCAGCGAATTCACTCGAAAGATAATCTAGTAGATTTGTTCATTAAAGCATTACCAACTACAATGTTTGCAATATTACGATGCAAAATTGGTATGTGACAGCTTAAAAACTTAAGGTAATGCATTCATAAAATGGAGTTAATACGCATTGTATTCTTTTTTTCCTTAACCAAGTTTTTTTTTTCCATTGAGTTTTCTATTGGTAAGGTTTTTAATAAGACAATTTTCAATGTGTAAGGTTGTACAAAGACATCCAATGAGGAGAATTATGAAATCATACATTGTATATAGATGTCTATTTGCCTTTTTCCATCTCTTCACCTTTAAGACATTAGACTATAAATAAGAGCATTATTTAGATGATGTTTAAGACAGCTACATTTACAAGATGATATGAAATAAGAATGTTTTCTCTTTATTTTTCTAAACTATATTGTTCTTATTTATTCTACTTACTCTTATTGAGTACATTGCTTGCTTCTAAATATATAATTTTATAATAATAATATGTAATATTAATTGTCGTTAATAGTTAAGGTAAATACATTCATGTTATGAATTTGTTCTTGAAAGCATCTATTTTTTTTATGAATGATCATATTATTAAAATTGTGAAAGATGAGACTTGAATTTAAGACATCACACCTCTTACTTATTTAATTAATAATAAGAGAATACAACGGAGTTAGCTACAAATGCATATTCAAAAGTACCATTAAAGTTGTTAAAGTATATCTCTATTTTGAAAAATAAATAACTTAACAAAGGATATTCAAGTTTTTGTTTCTATTTTTTCATGGTGATGATGTTCTAAAATCCTAAATGTTTGAAATGAGGCTTTTGTGGTTGGATAATAGATTAATCACTTAGTTCTTACAATTCGATTCATTTTTCTTAGTTAAGATGGGTGGTAGCTTGATGTAGAAAGTCAAATACCTAAAAAATGTCTCTTTTGGTGGATTAGGAGAACCTCAGAAGCTTAAGTAATTATTTTTATAGCGAAAGATAGAGCAATAATATTTTGGAGAGAGAGAGAGAGAGACTGCAAATAATATGTAGAGCTGAAGAAATAATGAATCATTTACCTAGGTGGTTCATGGGGTATTTATACCCATGAACCTTGTTCTTTTACTAGAGTGGAAATGTTGTAGAGTTATTTTCTCCTTTGTAAATTGTGATTAGTATTCCACTCAACCTATCCAAGATTATGCACTTGTCTTCCATTAAAATTATATAGCTAAGAGATGGAGAAGTGGTAGGTCATGGGAGACTTTTATACATCAAATGTAAATGAAGTGTAGACTTGTTGACACTGTCATAAAAAAAAAAAATTCCTTAAAAGCTTAAGTAAAAGCCTCTGAAGGCTAGGGTCATCATGTTCAAATTTATAGGCATGGTGTCAGGTAAGTTCAGGTATAAGCTGCTCTGGCCGCGTGTCTGGCCTGGGCGAGGTTTGGTCTCACCCCAAGCCTAGCACGGAGTGCTCGATCAGTCGTCGAGGTACGAGGACTGGGAAATGCCAGGTCTGGCACCCATGTGCTTGGGCCTAAAAGCACGTCAAGCTTGCATTCTTGGGTCCAAGCACTCATGCTAGGTCCGCGCATAATGGCCCCGACGCGTATGCTAGGCTCATGTGCAAGGCTCGTGCATTTGGGCCTAGCGTGTGTGCGAGGCCCAACGCTCCGGGCCCTGGCACGCACCTGCATTCCTAGGAGCATACCAGGCTCGTACTCGTTTCTCCAGCTCACTCACGAGGCATGGCTATATTGGGATGTTTATGGATGGCCCCGATTCATTCAAAAAAAAAATAAACATGAAAAAATACTGATAAATCCTAGTTCCTCACGTGGTTTTGTGGTTAGGTATGTATATGTATCCTTCTTTTTGGTAATGTAGATTGGTTAAGTTTGTATATAAAGTTGAGTTGGAAGGTTTGCATAAATAAGAAAATAATAACCTGAAGATTTGTGATAATTTACCATCACAATTTAGTATGGTTAAACCATGATGACGAAGAAGAAGAAGTCAAGAATGATAAAGTAAAGAAAAACCGAAAGCGTCATCAAATCAATCACTACAAGGCATTATACATACAAACAGGGCCGTTATCTGTGAAATCTGGCACTGAGACTATATGGTACGTGTAACCTATAATACGTGTTCAATGAAGTTGTAAAGGCCAAGCTCTCAAAATGCTTTTCTTTTTTTTTTAAAGAAAAATAACAATCATGCTGGAAATCCTCCAATGCTTCAGTATTTTATCCCCCCAGCCATTATAATTCTCATAAAATATCAAAAGGAAAAAAGAAATTAAACACAAAAAACAAAAGAAGAAGCAAACTATTTTGTTTTTTTTCTGATATTCACATATAGAATTAGCAATCAAATATATTAAATTATAAATGCAAAAGAGGGAAAGAGAGGGGCTAGGGAAGGGTTAGATGGGCTGAAGGTTTAGATTTCCAGAGCCAAAGGTTAGTTTCCGTGTTATAGATCATGGTTGTGTTTGGAAATATAGTAAAATTTATGATTTAAAGTATTTTTTGTTTAAAAATATATTAAAATAATATTGTTTTATTAAAAAATTTATTTTTGATATCTACACATTAAAATAATCTGAAAATATAAAAAAATAATTTTAAACAAAAATAATTTAAATTTTGATAGAACATGGTTTGAACCACGTTCCCAAACAAAATTTATAGCATAATTTGAAAACAAACATTTCAAAAAAATTTAAAAGAAAATTAAAAATATATAATTTTTTATATTAAAATAAAATATTTTTTTAATATATTTTTTTTAACAAAAAAAAAAAAACAACAACTATCAGTTTAACAAAAATCACTACCACTATTTAGCCTATTTGTTTGCAAAATCAAAGGAAATTCCGCAATTGGTGTTGTTTTAGATGACAGTGCATTTGTTGCTAGAGGACGCTCATGTCATGTTGCTTTAATAACATGGAATAACACTTGCTCTTTTCTTCTTCTTCCTTTTATAAAAAGCAGTTCTTCTACTTTTTGTAAGCAAACCAATAATATCTTGATGTAATTGGCAAAAAAATCATTAAATAAAAAGTATTGAGCAGAGAAGTGACGATTTTCACAAAGCTAAAAATTGAAAGAGCACATCCTCTAAGTATAAACAGGGATGATTTCTCTCTTGTTCTTCTACCCTTGCTAGTATTCTTAGTGACGCAAATCTCAGTAAATTAAAAAGGTTGGTAACATGGTGAATCAGATTTAAAATAGTTTGTAATCTTCGATGCAAATTCAAGAAATTTGCAAAACAACAAGTACAAAGCTGAATAATTCTAAGATATATTCAGGTAATTGCAATCTGTATCCAAATAATTAAAGCTCTGACAATGTCATGAAAATTATTTCTCATATATTCATGATACTCTGAAGGTACAGGACAGACCCTCTTATCACTCATGCTGCAATTTATAGCACATGGCTGTTCCGCACATCACATTTATGCAGTTCGTGAGCAAGTAAACCGGTTTAAACCGAAAGAGGTATAAATACGATATCATCCACCCAGTATTTGGATGTTGATTTGTTTTTAAGAAAATAAAATTTCCAGGAACTGGCATTATCTTCCCTCTCAAGTGAGCAGGGCCGTCATCTTACAAATTGGACATAGATTTTTCTGCATTAGCCACTGTTTGATGCAGTTGGTATGAAAGTCATGCCCACAGTCGATTATTCCCATATCATCCCCATCCACATATTCCTCCTGTCGTGGTATAAGACAACGGTTAAAACAAGCTTATGAAAACAATAGAATAGCAAGCTTAAATGGATAAAAGCAGCATCTGTTTCTTCCCGCAATTCCCACATGTATCAACAGGAAGTAGCTCATACCTGACAGATACAGCAAGGCTCCAAATCTGCTGGAGATTCTGTGCTGATCGGCACATGTTTTTCCTGTTTCAGTAACTTCAAAATGGTTTCCTCACTTAGTCCAGTGCTCACATCTCCTATGCGTTCTTCCAATGCCAACAATTCCTGATATTCCAATCTTTTCATTAAGGAAACAACCTTCAAAGTGAAATGACTAGGGGAATTAATTGATCAAGTTTACCTCATAAGACATATTATCAACATCAAGGCGCATATCTCTATGCCGATCATGCATTTCAGCCATCCCATGATAGATCAACGGGTCAAAAAGCATGTAGTCCTGAGAGATATAAAAACAAAATTCCTGAGATACCATTTCATAACTTTCAAGTGTTACACCAAAATGTTATCACCAATGCTAAAGGCAGGCCCCTGAGCTCTTTTCTCTTGGCGAATAGTGCATCTCCTAGTGAAGCATTCATAAAAATAAGCCTAGCAATGCAAGAACATGCTCGCAGCTTCATTCTCCAGAATATAAGCACTTTTCTTCAATAACAATCTAACTTGCCAGATGGCGTACTTAAGATGTGATCAACTAGGCCAGAAGTTAGGTTGATGACTTATGGACATCATAGAATTGGAAAAATAAAAGCCAAACCATAATTTTATTCCCCAGAAATATTCAATTAAATCTAGTTTGATCCCTTTTGTTTTTACATGAAATTCTGTTCTCCAACTTATTATTGATAGGTTACATTCAGTTAAAAATCAGGAAAAATCACAGATGTGAAATTATAGAGCCTCAAGTCAAGATCAACATATTCTGCATCTCCAATTTTACTTTGTTACAATTTACAAGTGATATTCTGCCTTTGACTAAAATAGAAAATCTTTAAATAGGACCGCATCCAAAAATTCTTTTATCCTTGAGAACTAACAGTACTTGGAATTTCTAAAAGTAGTACTGTTGAATTAATAACTGTTATGACATATTATCAATAATTCAGCCAGTACTCAGTCTACAAATTTTGGGGCAACAATATAAATATGATTGTCATAACATTTTAATCAACCAGAGTGTACTTGAAATTTCTTAAACTAGTATCTGTTGCATTGATGATTTCAAGCTTGTGGAACAGATTGTATTTGAACCTCTATTCATCGGCTTGCAAACAAAGCAATGGGCATCCATAGCTAACACACTAAGTTTACAACATTAAACAATAGCCAGAATAATATAAATAAATATAGTTCAGTTTAAGAATCAATCAAACCTCAACACGAAGATTTTCACCCCTGCGCATGGCATTCAATACTTGGCGAATCTGTTACATGCAAAGAACACCATCTGTTAGTTCAAGAATCATTTAAATATAAATATGATAAACACATTCTCCTACACCAAACAGATAACATAACTAGACAGCATCATTATAACAACGTTAATGTTTAATAATATACAAGCAAGGTATACAAATTTAGCTAAAAGTAGGGTGTCTGGTACTGATGGCTACAAACTCCCAAGTCATGGAAACTGGGATTTGGACAGAAAGTTTGAGTTAGCAACTATTGACCAAGGCAAAGCATGAAAAACCGATCAAGCACAATCAACAAATTATTTAAGCAACAAGCATGAATTATTTTAAATTATGAATGCTGTCAGTTGTATAAAGTATATAAAATGAGGATGACAAGATTCAGAGCAATGCTTAGAATGAAGTTTGTGCCTAAAGTCTTGCTGAGCAGAAAGTAGTTGCTGAAATTCATTATTACTTAAACTCTGAACGTCACGTTTAAATGAGAAAATATCACACCTGAGAACATATCCTTTACAGCAATAACATGTAAATTAAAGTTGAAAATCAGCATACACACACCTGCGTGCGTAGGGAGGGAGAGCTATGATTACAAACCTCGGATATTAGCCGATGTCTCCCTTCAATATCAGCAGCTAAAGCCCTCAAGGAACGGGGCATTCCAAGAACATCATCACTTTGTTCTTCCGTGAGAAATGCTGACCTTGGAAATGGTGGTGGATTATGTCCCTGGCTACTAGATCCAGAAGAAATCTGTGTGTCCTGTGCAGAGGAAGGACCAGAAGACAAAGGGGAGAAATGGCAACTGTGACCTCCAGATTCAGAGGCCATAGGTGGGAACAGGGACCTAGTAGAAAATTCAGAAAGTCTTTGCTGATTATGTGTTGTGGGGTTGTGATGAATCCATCCGGGAGTAGGAAAAGGATGGACACTTGAACTGGGGCCAATTCTGGTAGAAGAAACACTACCCGAGGTACTCATGTTCCCAGTGGCCAAACCCCAGCGTGTTGGATCTTGTCCCATTCTTCTCATTTCAGTTGCAGGTGCAAACATTGGATGGTCTGCATTATTTCTCTGAAAGCTTCTTAAGTTTGCTTCCTCTCTTGATGCAACACCTAGCTCTCCAGGTATAAGGGAACTCAATGAATTTCCAACTCTTGAACTTGAAAAATCATCCCAACAAGGCAAACTGCTTGAAAAAGAAGAAGGGTTGATAGTATGAAGCTGGCCTTGGATGGCACTTGAATTTGCAGGTTCTGTTGATCTTGACTCCAGATAGTCACTAACTGAGACAGGTCTGCGAGAATGCTGCAAGGACCAACGCCTGGAACCTCCTGTTGTTGACAAATTGAAAGTGACAGATTCCTGTTGATGTCCAGGACTTATCCTCCTACCAAAATTTCTCAGAGAGTCTGCATTTCCACTAACATTTGATGAAGGAAATGCATCAGGAGGTGCTCCTCTCATTCCATAACCAAATCTTGGGTTCAACTGTTCAGGAGGAGTAACACTTGGAGTATTCGGTGAGGGAGTGGATAAACTTAGGCTGCTAGAAACACTGTGATTATTGGGTCCATTATGCCATGCACTACTTTCAGCTTGTGGAAAGCAACTTGAACTTCCACCAGGAAAAGACTGTCCAGTAGTACCTTCAAGGGCCTTTCTCTTGCAGGATAAGCCCCAAACCCCAAGAGAAGATCCTGAACCACCATTTGTCTCCTCTACTATATAACCAGAACTTCCAGATGAAGTGCCAACATCAGAAGAAGAAACACCAGAAGAAGATGCCCGTTCTATTTCTAATCCACCACCAGGGTTGAGTTGATTAAGGCCTAAGACAGCTCCTGTAATGGGTCTGCCAATAGTGGTGTCTCCAATATGACCAGAATTTGGACATGCATTGGGTGTGATATGATTCGAGCTGGTGCCCTGCAAGAATAAAGGTCCACTTCTAACCTGATTGCCACTAATCCCCGTACTTACTCTGCCTGGGAAAAGGATATTAGTTGTTTCAAATAGCCTGTCCTCTGATCTTTGACCAACTGCAGGATAAGCATTGACTGAAGTAGACAACCATTCTTCCATTTTTATCCCATCATCATTCACCTGATTTTGCAGACTTAACCTTGAGCTAGATTCGCCTGAATTCCAACCACTAAAGCTCTGGACATCATGAGTTAAAGCATTTGAGCATGATGCGTTGCCCGAAGATACAGCATTATTTGACAATCTGCTATCCACTGGATTTAGCATGTTACTGAAAGGCGTTTGCTGACTCATAATGGTACTGTTTGAAACAGATCCCAGATCAAAATCAATAGTTTCAGAGAAGGAATGAAAAGCACCCCTTTGCCTTCGCATCAGGTCTGATTCCCTTAATTTAATGTATAAGATGCTGAAAAATCCTCTTGGTGGGAAATGTGGTTCACGTTATGCACTTATCAGCATCGCCTATGAGGACGTAACAGCTTGTTTCAATGCCAACAACAGGACCAGCTGCATTTAAGCATGTCTTCAACCTTCCTGAATTTATCCCAAAAAAGGGGAAAGGATTAACACCCTGGCCGCTAACATCTGAAATGTCAATGGGAATACTTTTAAGACTTTAGCAGCAGAGAATGTTAAGATTTGAAAAGGATAACAGCACATTAAAAGCCAAAAAGACCTCTAGCACATATTTTTTAAATCCTTCAAATTTTATATGATCATATAAACGATAAATCCAAAGTGCAAACGATATGCAAGTATAAGCAGTTTTTTTTTTTTGGATAAGTGTAATTTGTATTAAAGGAAAAAAAATGTACAGAATATGAGGGGATACCCCAAGAAGTACAGAGGTCTATTACCCAAATCCAAAAGACTTAGAGCAGCAGAAAAACAAAGCAGAAGCTAAGAAAGACTCAAAAGTTAGAAAAACAGAAAGATAAAAAAACAGCAGTGGAACCAGTGGACCAGTTTCTGGAAAATCCAGAAATGGTCTACCGGTTATTCATAGAAAACCCAGAAACCAGTCGATCGGTTTCTGGAATACCAGCAGAACTGGGAAGCAGAAACCGATCAGCAGCTGGAGCATATAAACAATAAATCCAAAGTGCAAACGATAGGCAAGATATGCAAGTATAAGCAGTTTGCATTACTGCAAAACAATCAAGATATCCAGCAATGCCTGACATTGCTTATTGGGGAAAAAATGGGGTTGATAGATTCCATATCTCAGACAACAAGTTTCCAAGATACATCCCTAACAGGAAATTGAAGCTTTAGGGTGTCTTTAAGCATTTATAGCAATCCATACCACCACAAAAAGTAAATGAACCACGTGGAAAAGCTTCAACAACAAATTGTACAGAATAACCAGACAAAAAAATAAGATCCCATTTCAGTTTCTGCTTGTCTCACAAAAACCACATTGTACAATTTAATGGTTAATTGGAATTCTATAAACCATAATACATAAATCCAAAAAGTATATCAAACTTCCCACTAGGATCTCTCTCATGTCTCATCCTAAAATGATAATTAGTTCTTTCCATCTTGTTCGGGACATTAAGGTTTCAGGAATTCTATTGTCATGATTATTTTCTCAGATACTCGAGGAAAGACTGGTAGACTTACATACACAAGAGACTAAACAGATTGCCTCTGGCATTCAAACGCAACTCCAGGTAATATATCTAATTCCACTCCACATGGTGACAGTTCCCGTATCCCATCTCGAGTTGCCAAATGTCCCAACCCCAATCTCATCAGCTATACATGCTACATCTTTTTTGCATAAAGCAAATCATGGTTATCAATATTCTAGCCACATCACTAACTTTTTCCATACAGTCTATTTCTAGCTCTTTTAGCTCAAGCACTAGATATTAGCCATTGTAGACTCGGACACCAAACTATCAATACCATGCACTCTAAATATATGGATTGCTCTTTCCATATATTTCTCCATTCAATTCCTAGACTGAAATACATTCCATATCCTCAATAGCTCCTTGATAGGCAATATGGCATTATGCCTCACCTATCCATGATATCATCTCACCTTTTAGAGTCATATTTAGCGAACACTTAAAGAATGTCCATTGCCACAGCTCAGCTACAAAGGTATCTGCGCTGTTTTCTTAGCTATGAAGCTAAAATGCAAGCTCTATGATAGCAAGCAGTGATAATCAGTGAAAAGCTGCATCAAACATAATGTGCTTGCCAAAATTAGATCACCAACATAAGGAAAACCACCTGAAGGAGCATTTTTTAGTTTCAGCTCACAAATTTCAACATCGAGATTAGACGCCAGCAACTTGAACCAAACCCATAAAAATTTACAAGTCTAAATGTATGCAGAATCAATATTTCCTATCTTTGCATAAGAAACTGTATCACACTTAGCACATTCACAAAACCAGCCACAAAATAAAACCCAAAATTTAAAAATAAAGGGAAAAAAATAACTTTTTGATCATGGGAAAAGGCAGCTACTCTACCAATTAAAAAAAATAAAGAACATTTGAATGAAAAAAAATTAGATGATAATGGTGCTAAAAAAGACCCAAGAATAAATTGGAAAAAGAGAGAGAGAGAGAGAGAGATCAAATGCAAGCACAATCACAATAAAAAAAAAAACCACAAAAAAACAAATAAAAAATCCAGCATAGGTGAGCCTGATCCCTTTCCTTCTTCTATCACAATCGCCTAGAACTAAACACAACCCCAGAAAACTAAATCCCAAAAGTCAATACTAAGAATGTTGATTATCATAACCATGAATAGAGATTAGCTAAAAAAAATCAAGATTATCGAAAACAGTTACAATAATTACATAGATTAAGAGAAATACCTAGGGGAGAGAGGGAGATGAGAGAGGATCCAAAATGAAACTTAAAAAGATCAAGAGATTTTTTAATTATAAAAAAATTTAAAAAAAAATCGGAAATAATTAGAAACGTAAAAATTTCTCTTTTTTTTTTATTTTACCTCTCCCTCAAACCTTTTTCTTTTCTTTTTAGTTTTTTGTTCTTTCTGGCTTGAGTTCCTTTAAGAAGGATATAGATGGGGAAATAAAGAGAAAACAATTGGGCAATGAAAGATTCAATGGGGTAAATTAATTTTTTTATATATTTTTAAATTGTTATAAAATAATAATTTTAAAAATATATTTTAAAAAATAATATTTATCACATAATTTTAAAAAATAAATTTATTATTATACACGTAGCCTTCAAGCCAATTTATTTCTATATTTTAAAAGTATTTTAAAAAAAACTAATTTTTTTTATTTTAAATTAATTTTTATATTTTTAAATATTTTTGTATTTATATCCCAGTATTAAAATTAAATTTAAAAAAATATATATTATTTTTATTTATTTTCAAAAAAAAATATTTAAAAAAAATACACACGGGCTCTTAATGCATTACCGTGGGACCGACCCCTCTTTCCACCTTGTTTATTTTTTTTATTTTATGTGGGCAAGGAAATTGGATTTTGAAAATGAATGAGAGAGGAATTTGGAAATGGCCAAAGACAAGAAGACACGTCACTCTGAAAATGGGGATGATTTTGGAGTTTGTGTTTTGTAAGCATTGTTTGGTCAGGTTTGGTAAAATGAATGAGAGATTCTTCAATCTGACCTTAGATTATTCTGTATGATGCTGTGGTGATGATGTTAACACGAGACTGCAACTTGGCGAAGTTATGTCCAGGCCCAGTCTCGGATTATGGCAAAGTTCTTTATGGACCTACCTGGCCCGGAATGTGATTCTGCAGTATCTGGTTTTATTAGGAATCCCGGTAATAGAAGCTCACTTGACTCCGACTAATTCAGTCGAGCTGGATCGGTCCATTAAAAAATAAAATTCTTCCAACAATAATGTGTTTTTATTTACAAGGATTGAACCCGACATCTTATTTAAAAGAAACAAACATCAAACTACTTGTGTAATTCCTAGGTAAATTCCAATATATATATATATATATATATATATATATATATAGAAGTTAAATGAGTGGAAATTATTATCTAATAAGCTGAATGTGAGACAAGGATTAAATTGAATAAGTCAAACTTTTGGACCAAATAGTTTTAAAACAAAACAAGGAAGTACTTGAATGAAAAGAGGGGAAAAACTTATAAATATATAAACAAGTAGGGAGTGGAATATAAGGAGCATGTGGCCGGCCATGTTAAGGCTTGAGAGGGAGAAGAATTGAGTGAAATTTATTACAGTTCATCCAAAATAAATTCAAAAAAAAAAAGGAAGAAGATAGAACTAGTGATTAAAGTTTATTAGGAAGGGTTTGGACAAGAAAATCTCAAAAGGGGAACAAAGGATTTTTTTTTATCAAAGAGGGGAGGCATTGAGAGGAAAATAAGTGGGGAAGGAGGAAAGAAATTTGCATGGTGATTTCAAGCTTTCAATCTCTAAATTCTTTGAATTAAAAGGTAACAAATCTTTTCCTCTCAATTAAATTGATATATTTATTATGTTAAGATTTTATTCAATTATATTAGTGTATAATTATGGTATGAGTTATGAGGTTGAATGGGTTAATCTATGAAATTATGATGAATTAATATTTAAATAAATGAAATAATAGTGGGTAATGTTTCAATTTGTGAAATTGAAGAAAAAATAATTATGGGTTCTTTTGAGAAGACGTTTCGGCCTAAAGAAAGAAAAACGAATAAAAATGTTGAACCAATAATTAATATTGTTGAGTGATAACTAAATGAGTTATGTGGTAATATTGATGATGAAGGAATTATGTTGGTGATGAGTTAATATTGTTGAGTGATAATTAAATGAGTTATGATAATTAAATGAGTTGTGTGATAATATTGATGATGAAGGAATTATGTTGGTGATGAGTTAATATTGTTGAGTGATAATTAAATGAGTTATGATAATTAAATAAGTTGTGTGATAATATTGATGATGGAGGAATTATATTAGTGATGAGTTGATATTGTTGTTTGATAGTTAAATGAGTTATGTGGTAATATTGATGATGAAATTTTATTAGTGATGAGTTAATATTGTCGATTGATAATTCAATGAGTTATGTGGTAATATTCATGATGAAGAAATTATGTTAGTGACGAGTTGATATTGTTGTTGAAAATTAAATGAACTATGTGATAATGTGTTTATGAAGTAATTAAATTAACAATGAGTTGTTTTGCTGGTTTGATAAGTAAAGTGGTTTTGTGGTGATGTTGTTAATGAAATAATTAAATTTATGACAAATTGATTTTGTTGAAATAGAATTTAATTGGTAATGAAATGAACTTGCGAGGGAGAGGCAGGAACTCTTCGAGCAAACGCAAGACAGTTTGCGAAGGGCAAGCAAGCGTATGGTGAAATACGCTAATCAGAAGCGGAGACCATTAGAGTTTGATGTCGGTGACAGGGTGCTATTGAAGCTAACTCCGCAGATATGGAAAAAGATTGTTGGGAAAAATCAACATCGTGGATTGGTGCCAAGGTATGATGGGCCATTTGAGGTGATGGGGAAAGTGGGTGTTGTTGCGTATAGGCTGAAGCTGCCAGAAAGGTTGAAGCTTCATCCCACATTCCATGTTAGCTATCTTAAACCTTTTCATGAAGATGTTGAGGATTCGGAAAGGAGCAGATCATTAAGGGCTCCACCTACGATTCAGAAGCAATTTGAGCGGGGAATCGTGAAGATTTTGGACCATAGAAGACCTGGTCAGCACAAGAAAAATCGACGGAATGAATTTCTTGTGAAGTGGGTAGATGGTAAGGAGGTTTTGTGGGAGAGAGACACTGACTTGTGGCAACTTGAAGACTTGGTGCAGGACTATCTTAGCACTGACCTGACAAGCTTCATCCCACATTCCATGTTAGCTATCTTAAACCTTTTCATGAAGATGTTGAGGATTCGGAAAGGAGCAGATCATTAAGGGCTCCACCTACGATTCAGAAGCAATTTGAGCGGGGAATCGTGAAGATTTTGGACCATAGAAGACCTGGTCAGCACAAGAAAAATCGACGGAATGAATTTCTTGTGAAGTGGGTAGATGGTAAGGAGGTTTTGTGGGAGAGAGACACTGACTTGTGGCAACTTGAAGACTTGGTGCAGGACTATCTTAGCACTGACCTGACAAGGGCGTCGACTCCTTCTTGTGGGGGAGGTTTGTCACAGCCTTAGGCACGAAGGCGTGCCAATGAGTCGCTGCTAGGCAGTGGCATCATGCAAGTGCAGAGGTAGTATGCGTGGGCAGTGCAGGTTACGGCAACGAGTATAACTGGTGCATGCGAACAGCGGGTTCATACTTCGCACCATGCTGGACTTAGGCGATGTACTGTCTAAGACACATTGAGTTGCACGTGAGGGCTGGCAGTTTGGAAAATCAGTTTGGGCAGTTTGGTTTGTTGGGTGGCAGACCAAGAAAGTTACTTATGGGTAGTTACGGAGCAGTTACGAGGCAGTTGGCTGTCTTTGAAGTGGGCTGTCTAGAGGGAGTTAATCTGTCAAGGGGCAGTTTTATGTGTAACTTCCATTGTATGTATGTGTATTACATAGGGCCTAAACAAGTGTAGCATGCAAATCGGATTGTGCATAGCACACTTACATTGTTATTGTGTATTCCTTTTGTTGATGGATTAATAAAGGTTGGGTTATTACCTGTAAATTGCTTGTGTGATTATTGTGTTGTTGCAGAAGTGAGCGAGACTACAGGAACCACTCAGCAGACAGGTTCAGCTAGCAGGACGCAAACACCAGGTAGGTGTTTAATACCTTGAATATTTTCTTTCTTTCTCTGAACTTTAGATATTTAAATTTCCCTCGATCAATGAAATTTTATGTGGAATGCTGGTAGATTTTTCCATGATAATTTATTCTAAAAATGGAAGACTTGTGAGTCAGTTATCCTAGTAGAGAACTAGTGCCCTGTGAATGGGCAGCTTGTAAACTAGTTATCCTGGTATGGAACTGGTGCTGGTGGACCAATTATTCTGGTATAGAACTGGTGCTGGTGGTCCAGCTGTGCTGGTATGGAACTAGTGCTGGTGGACTAGTTATCTTGATATGGAACTGGTGCTGGTGGTTCAGCTGGGCTGGTATGGAACTAGTGCTAGTGGTCCAGCTGTACTGGTTTAGAACTGAATTTTTATGATGTGGATAGGTTTAGATTTTAGATTATTGATTTGTGAATAATACTTGGAAGATGATAGTAAATTTAGAAATTTTTGTGAGTAACTAATGTGTGTATGCGCGCGCGCGCAAATGTAAATGCTCTAAGTGACTATGATTATTTTTAAATCATTATGCAGGTTTATCTCAATACCGCGCTTCGTAGTAGTTTTAGAGTTTACTTCTATTACTAGTAATTTTTTTGGATATGTAAATTGTTGATAATAACATTACTTTCTGTATATTTTGAAGATTATAATATTGTGTATGTACGAACTTAAATGGACAAGCTTATTTAACTTGTACTCTGTTGTGTAAATATTTTCTAATTATAATGATGATATATATATGTATGTATAAAATATCATTTGTGTTAAACAGTACTTAAAAGATTATATATGATTGAAGGAAGTATATTAAGTCTATAATCTATAATTTGTGTATTATGGTTAAGATAATTCTTTCTTCATTTTAGCAAAATAATTATTCTTCGAGTTGATATGTTAGAGAAAGTGAAATATTGTTGATTGAGATATGTTGGAATATAATAAGAACATTGAATTGTGGTAATGGTTTATTAGGAACTGATGTTGATTTTGTCGATAACTTGGGATAGGCTAAATTATGGGAAACCCAGCCGAAATTTTTGAAAAAAAAAATCATGAATTTTCAAAATATATTGCTGGAAATTTTGGGGTTGTTACAACTTGAACAAACAATCGTCAAAAGATATTCTTGCGAAGCATAGATGATATAGGTAGGAGTGTTCAAAAAAACCGACCAACCGATTAAACAGAAAAAACTGAGAAAAAATGAACCTAAAAAACCGAACCAATAGAAAAAACCAAATAAACCGATTAAAAAATACCCGGTCTGGTTCGGTTCCAGTTTAAAAAAACTTAAACTGATTGAACTGGACCAAACTAAACCGGTTTAATTAAATCTAAATAACTTTAAAAAAGGTATAAAAAGAACCATCCCTAACCCTAAATCATTTTATCCATTTCCCCCTTTCCAATCTTCCCTTCCCCTTTCCCTTCCCAGCTGCCCCACTCCCTTCCCCTTTCCTTTCCCCCGTCCCAGCCCCCGTGGCTCATGTGAAAAGTTCGGGCTGTATGATAAGAATAAAACAAAGAGGAGGATCTAAGAAGCGAGTGAACAATGGTCTGTGCTAGACAATTAAGTCCAAAGATTGAAAACCAATACTAAATCCAAGCTGCAAACGCCTTTCATGAGCTGATAACAGAAAGCAACTCGCCGCCTCACCCCTCCCGCTCGCTCCCTCTCCTCTGTGTTCTTCTCTCTCATTTTCTCTCATATGTTAACATTAAATCTTACTTTTAAGTTTTGAGTCTTTGACACCACATCTTGACTACCCCACACTTGCAGGACTTTGTGAAGAAAATCGAGGGAGAAGCTTTAGGTCCATAGGTATTCAAGGAAGGAATAATTCTCTTTAATGGTCGAATCTATCTCTTGCCCATATCTGACTTCATTATTTCTATAATCAAGGAATCTCATTCCAACACTCACGAAAACCTCCACAAATCTTCATTGGTTTTCAGTTTTTTTGGTTTTTTATGCTAAAAAACCGACCCGAATCGAAAAAAACGGATTCGGTTTGAACCGGTTCTTAGTTCGATTCAGGTTATATTAATAAGGAGTACTATTTTCCGGTTTGGTTGAGTTTTTGGGTTAAAACCGAACCAAACTGGACCGTGAACACCCCTAGATATGGGATTGGGCAGTAGCATGGGTATAAATAAATAGGATAAAATCAGCATTGGATTCATATCAAAGTGCTTTCTTCCACAGGAGACCTTTGTGGGAGTTGGGTGCTTTAGAGTTTAATAGTTTGTATTAAAATGGTGATGATGGACAAGTAGGACTAACCTCAACTAACACCATTACTCTTTGGTAGTGTAGATGGAAGAGAAACGTAGAGGTGAGATAAAGGGAGGAGCAAAAGTTGGTTCTCTTATTTGTTTCTACAACTATTCCATGTGACACAAAGGATTTGTTTCTTCACACTATTTATTTAGCATTTGGGTCTATCAAATTCTTGTTTCTTTTCTCAAAAAGTAGATGAAAAAACATCAATGTGTTTTTTATAATGTTTTTGCTTGAAAATATATTAAAGTAATTTTTTATTTTTTTTAATTTATTTTTAATATCAACACTTTAAAAAAAATCTAAATATATAATTTTAAATAAAAAAAATTTATTTTTTTTTACAAATATTGTCTAGCCGCGTTACCAAACAAGTTATTATTGTGCTACAGATAGTTACGGACCAAAACCACACTTGACCCAATTCTCATCTCTCTTGTTTTTTTTTCCAGTAGCCTCATGTGAGAGTATGGGCCTATTGGGCTTTGGTTCAATAGCACAAATATGAGGGCGAAGTTGATGGATATAGCAGAAGATTGGTCCTCCAGTCATCTGATAGTATGGGCCTATTGGGCTTTATTAATATGCCCTACTACTTCCAAGCAAGTTCACAAAATTGGTAAGCGATTCTTAAAAAAGAAAAAAAGAAAAACAAATGATAAGGGCGCTCGCAAGTCAATTTTTCGTCCACAAATCTTATGTTTCTGTTGAAGTTTCATATAGATTACGCATAGCTAGATTAATGTGACTATAAAAGGTTAATTTAATGAGATTTTCAATTCAAATCTCGAAAATCTTATGTATTAATTGGAGGAAATAAATTTTATCTTACAACTTAAAAAGAATGGAGATTTCAAACCTTTTATTTAAAGAATTATGGTCTATATCTCTGATATATGTATTAACAAGAAAAAATATCGCTAACATATGCATTAATATAGATGGAAATATAATGGGCCCTCAAAGGACTTTTACATATTTTTTCATAGCATGTATATTTTCTGCTATTCATGCTTGATTTTTAAATATTTTGGATATGTTGCACAAGACAATTAGAATTTTGAATCTCTTTTTGAACTATTGATCTCGTGGGAAATTAATGTGTTTTCAGATCTTAGGTTACTGAACAAGCAGAGCCGGGCAGTGAAACTGAACAGTGATTCATTATGTGCTGCAAAGAAGCTATACAATTTAGTTCCGGATATTCGTAACCATTTTCAAATAGCTAAGATGAAGGTCTACAAAACATATGAAGGACATATAACTCAGTTTTGTTGTTTCGAAGCCCAAAAAGTGAGTTGAAAAACAAGGATTGAACCAGCCCGAAATTCCTGCACTGCAAAGACTGTTTCGGTTTATAGCCCATATCTCAACGCTCAGAGGTCCAAAAATTGCAAGATCAGTGTCATTGGAAAGAAAATTTGATTCTCTACAATTTCTCCAGAAATAGAGATCTTTGAATTCGCACGTTTCCTACCTCAAATCTAGGCCGCAATGTCTGGGTAGGAGAAATCAATGCAGAAAAGGAAATTTTCCTCATTACTGCAGGGGTAGAAAAGCCACAATATAAAAGAAGAGTTACGGGGTCTGAAAAACATGTGGAGACACTTAGAAACCCTGAACATAGCAAAGAAAAACAGAGGAGGCGGCACCAACAGGAACACAAAGAACAGAGGCAAAAATATTGAAGACCGGGAGGACACTTATCTCTTCTACTGAAATTCTCTGCTTTTGAGTGATGTTCATCGTATCAAGTTTGTTTCTCTTTAATTTAACTATGGAGTAGACTTTTATTCTGGGATGTTTGATGTAACCTTACTATGAATATGTGAACAATTTCTTCGATTGAATTATTATATTAAAATGTTGAGTATTTCATTCTATGTGTAATGATTACGTGTGTTTGGCCAACATCTGCATGATTTAGAATTCAAGTTGAAACTGAGAAGTGATAATTGTTTTAGCTATTGTTTGAAATACCTTAAGAAATCTATAGGATAGAGATATCCTAGGAACTTTTGTAATCGATACGGGTTTTACAGTACTTAATAAATTTCGACAAGTTCAGGACTTTCGTAGAGTATATGAAATTTGTTTGTCGAAATAATTTATTGATGCTCGAGAGAGATTAATATTTACATTAGGAAAACCTGATTATCAACATTAGGAGTAATTAATTTAATCGAGAAAGTTCACATAAACATAGTTACAGTAAGTCATAAATCCTAGAACCAGTACAATTGAATTTATTAATATTTAATTATTTGGTTGTTTGTTTTTTAATCATTAATTTTTGTTTCATAAGCTATCTCATTCGATTCCTCAAATAGATCATAATTTAAAAGACTTTGGTAATTAGTAGTAATTTTTACAAATCCTCGTGGGACGATACTCTACTCATCACTTTATTACTTGTTACGATTCGTGCACTTGCGAAATTAACCAACAAAATATAATGGGCCCTCAAAGGACTTTTACATATTCTTTCATAGCATTAATATTGATAAAAAATATAGTGAGTCATTGGAAGACTTTTATATATTTAATGAGTATAGAGAGAGTATGATCCAAAATGTAGCTGAGCTCAAGAGAGATTGGGTTCTTCTTTTAGATGAGCCCAATGAAAACTAGGTTTTATATACCTTTTAATTTGAGTTTATCAATAACATATCTTAAATTTCATGTTGTATATAAAACATGAATGCATATCTTAAATTACAAGTGCATGTATGTGTATATAAAACATGAATGTATATATGTATGCTTTAAAAAAAATATAATATGCATATCCTTTCCACCTTTGTTGATAAAAAAAAAAAAAAACATTGTTATGAAATCAATCCGAGCCTAATGAGTTAACTTGGGCACTTGGTTAGGTATTAAATAGACAAAACTCGGGTTTATAATTAGCTTGGTCAAACTAGAGCAACCCACTGAGTGAGTCACTACTCTTCTTTATATATATATATATATATAAAACTAGTTATCACACATTAAAAAGTTAAAAAATAATTCATGTAAATATAGACTATATATAAATTTTTCACATCAAAAAGTTAAGAAATATTACATTTAGATATGGACAATATAAAAATTACATGTGAGGCTAAGAATTCAAAAAATAATTATATATATATAAACCCAAAAAATATATAATTATTTTTTGAATTCTTAGCCTCACATGTAATTTTTATAGTCCATATCTAAATGTAATATTTCTTAACTTTTTTGATGTGAAAAAATTATATATAGTCTATATTTACATGAATTATTTTTTAACTTTTTAATGTGTGATAACTAGTTATATATGTATAATCTACATTCACATAAGATGTTTTTTTAACTTTTCGATGATATATATATATATATATATATATATATATATATATATATAGATTGTTTCTTAATTTTTCCTTGTGTAATGTTAAAACCTTAAACATTTTTTTTTAATTTTTCCGAGTTAATCTAGATTAAACTGTGTAATTAGGGACCCGATCCCTTGACTAAGTGCAAAGCCGACTTAAAATGAATGGGGGTCTTGGGAAAAAAAATATAAATATGGCCTTTTAAAATATTTGAGAAATATTTTTTTTATTTTATATGTATGTATGACAAGTAGATCGTTAAACTATTTTCATTTTGTTTAAGACTTTTTATTAAGTGGAGTCAATTTTTATTCATAAAAGTATAATAAATAAATATATTTTACTTATTTTTTTTTTATTTTTTATCAAGTGAAGATTGAACTATCATATGCTCGGACCAATTTTAAGTATAGTTATTAAACTCGGATCGGCCAGGCGGGTTGATTTAGGATCCAGTCGACTTGGTGGCTGGACCCATCTGAGTAAGATAAAAGACTGGACTAAGAAAAAACCCAGCAAAACCCAGTTGATCCACCAGATCAACCTGGTAAAATCCGATAAAGACCTCTTTTTTTTCCAAATGTGTTTTTTCTCTTAACAAAGACCCATCTTTTTTATATTTTTTTAGTTGGTTATTAGCTATTTTTAAAGTTCACTATATAATATTAGAAGAATATTTTTTTTTAATGTGGGATTTGAAGCCTTTTAGTGTGTGTGTATTTTATATTCACAAGAAAAAATTTATTTTTTCAATGTGAGATTTGAAATTTTTTAATATATATATTATATGTTTACAAGAAAAAAATTATATTTTTTTAATGTGGGATAAAAAAAAATTTTAGTTTAAATATTTTATTTTAAAAGGATAACATAATATCTT
This sequence comes from Populus nigra, assembly GCF_951802175.1. NCBI lineage: Eukaryota > Viridiplantae > Streptophyta > Magnoliopsida > Malpighiales > Salicaceae > Populus > Populus nigra. The sequence goes on from NC_084852.1 coordinate 19,074,386, forward strand.
TTTAATATGAGATAAAAAAATCTTTTGAAATAATTTTTTAAACTTTATTATTTACAACATATATACTTTATATTCATATGGATTATTTTTTAATTTTTTTTAAATAAAATATTAAAATTTTAAATATTTTTTTAATTTTTCTAGATTAATTAAAGTTAACATGAGTCAAGCTGTGTAATCTAAAATCTGACTTTTTAACCGAGTTAATTTTTTAATAACTATAATTTTAATTTAAGTGGATAAACAATGAACCGGGTTAAATAACTGAAAAAAAATAAAAGATCTTTGGTGGTTGGTACGTGCAGTTACAGACCTTCAAATCCTTTCACAAAAGACATAAATTTTCCAATAAAGGCAATTCAATCACGTTTCGTAAAGTAAAGTAAGTTCATAGCAAGTTTACTAAGGACAGTTGTAACTCTCTATTTCGCCAGTTTCCAAGATTCTACCCAGAAGACATACTCTGACACATTTCGGTTCCCGAGAAAATCCAATTCCCCCGACAGTCAATCTTGGAAAATATGGAATCGAAAAAATTGGCTGCTTTGCTTTCTTCTCTTGTCTCTGAACTCCTCGTCCTTGTCCTCCTCCTTTTCCCTTCCGATTCCTACAATTCCAATTCCCATGGAATCCTTTTCCGTATCATTCGCCATTATCTTTCCTGCCAAGAACTCGCCACTTCACTCTCCCTCTTCCCGATCTCCAAGAAACGGAAGAGAACCCAATTACGAGAAGCGGGTTCTGAGCCGACCCATGAAGACAGAGACCTCGAACGCGGATCTCGACTCGGTGAGTTGAGCCGAGTTGCTCCTAATCCTGACTCTTTCAAAACCACCTTCAGGATGAGATCTTCAACGTTTGAATGGTTGTCTGGCTTGCTTGAACCGTTACTAGAGTGTCGTGACCCTATTGGAACACCAATAAATCTCTCATCCGAGCTCAGGCTTGGCATCGGTTTGTTTAGATTGGCTACTGGGTCAAGTTACATTGAAATCGCTGGGAGATTTGGGGTTACTGAGTCAGTGACTCGGTTCTGTGCAAAGCAATTGTGTCGTGTTTTATGCACCAATTTTCGCTTTTGGATCGCATTCCCGACTTCTACCGAGCTTGAATTGGTGTCAAAAGATATCGAGGGTCTTACCGGATTGCCAAATTGTTGTGGTGTGATAGACTGTACAAGATTCAATGTTGTTAAAAGAAATGATTGCAAATTAGCATCAGACGACGAGGTTCAAGATGACAGCATTGCTGTTCAAATTGTTGTTGATTCATCTTCAAGAATTTTGAGTATTATTGCAGGTTTTCGTGGCGACAAGAATGACTCCAGGATACTAAAGTCGACGACTTTATCTCATGATATTGAAGGACGGAGGCTATTGAATGCGACTCCGGTTATTGTCAATGGGGTGGCTATTGATCAGTACCTAATTGGAGATGGAGGATATCCTCTGCTTCCATGGTTAATGGTTCCATTTGTTGATGTTGTGCCAGGATCATCCGAAGAAAAATTCAATGCTGCAAATAATTTAATGCATGTTTTTGCACTTAGAACCATAGCTAGTTTGAAGAATTGGGGTGTTTTGAATAAACCAGTTGAAGAGGAGTTTAAGACAGCTGTTGCTTTTATCGGGGCATGTTCTATTCTTCATAATGTTTTGCTAATGAGGGAGGATGATTCTGCATTGATTGATGTAGAAGATTATTCTTTATATGATCAAGATTCTCAGTTTTATAAGGATGCAATGACGGAAGAGAATTTGACCGAAAAGAAGGCTTCTGATACGAGAAGAGCATTGGCTACAAGAGTTACAGAATTTTCATAAGACCTGAGGATCTGTATACTTTTGGAGTCTCAATTTTACAAACAGCGGTTTGCTTGCACAGATTTTGGAAGGGAGGTGCACAATTCAATTCAACTTTTTTTTAAGCAGGTAGTTCAGGCTTTTGTATCTTAGTGTTAATAAGTTCATTGGGATAAATGCATCACTGACAAATTTAACCTTCTGGCTCGGATTTGTTTTCTTTCGTTGATCAATTGATTTTTTAAGATGTGCAGAATTCAGCGTCCTTTGCATTTATCTAAAACTATCATATGTTTTTCTTTTTCTTCCTGAGAATGGAGATGTTGTCTTCTGAAACATCCTTGTTAAAAATTCATTCTTTAAATTTGCAAAGAGTTTTTCAACTTTATATATATATATATAGGTTTCTTGTGACAAGGGAAGAGTTATATTTGAATATTTATATACAATGTTGGAAGAGAATTGTTTATGATGTTTTAAAAGAAAAACACCAGATAAGCTTTATTTAACTAGCTTCACCCATGATTCCGTTATATGGACCTGTTTATCGATGAACATTTAATACTCGAAGTGATCATATTCTGGGTTTTCTTGCTCAACTTCTTCATGCGTCTTGTATTAAGTACATATCTAAGTTTTAACTATCAGATGACTGAATTCCTGATGGGTTGTAGGGATTTATGTTATGTTAAAAGTCCTATGAGATGGATAGGGACATTAATAGCTACTAATCTCAATCCTTGCAGGCCACTTTTGTTTAGGATAGACTGGTTGTGGGCATTTTCTTTTAGTTTTCAGTTTATTACCATTTATTGAAGCAGTTCTGAAGTAACCATAGCCCTTGGGATCTCTGTGTTAGTAATCTCACTACCTATCGAAGGTAAAATAATAGTCCTTCCACCCACCAGACTCAGAGGATAGAAACTATCAAAGAAGACTGCTTCAGCACTGACCACTGTATTACTCATTTAACTGCCATAAGCACACGGTGTGATTGACCCTACAATCCTTGAGAAATCCACCCTCCCTCTTCTTGCTTCAGGCTGTCCCTCACAGTTTTCCTTCCGTGCTCTTTGAAGATAGCTCAACTACAGCGTTGTTCCTTAGGCTTCACTGAAGTTTCTGCAAATCTCAAAGCCTCGAAGCATCAAATAAATATCGTTGATGATACAAGCAAAGTGAGCTTTTCTCTCACGGCTGAAAATATAACTTCCCCCTGATATCTTCCACTTTAAAATTTCTTGATTCCAATTTATGTTTGTTTACCCATCATTTTGCTCCTAGTGCCCCTAGAAAACTAAAACAATGTGATAAAGTGTTGCTAAAATGGTCTAAAATTCTGATAATTCTTCACTCAAAAAGAAGGTCTTTGCTGTCTGCATTTGCCGCTGGCACGTAGCCAACTATCATGAGGTTGGTTTATCAGATAAATGAAATATTACCGCAATTAAGTAAACTGTAGCACTATTTGTGGATAGAATGATGCTCCGTCTTCCATAATCACAACTTTTCTAGAAATCAATCGAAAGTTACAGGATTTTGTATATGCCAAAAGAATCTAATGATTTTCTGTTGCATTAGACGCATATGTACAGGTCTTCTAGGGCAAACATGTGCTAGTACCAATTTATTAGCATGTTTAAGTTACATGTTGAGCTGGTGATTCTGGATGGATGGAGATTTGGGAACTGAATGCAGTTTAGGACAGTGTTGGACAACCTAGCTGAAAATGGTTCCAGGGTCCTCTGGTGGTCAATGTAATTGATCTGGTGCTGGATATCTTCAGAGGAAGCTGCATTTTTCACAGTTCAGATCAAGTTTGACTCTGAGCCTCTGCTTAAAACCATTCCCAATTTGCACCAGTTCATTGTTTCACAAATGAAGTTACTCGCTTAATTTCCTTTTTCTTTTTGATCCTTAAAATCTCGGCAAGGCATGTTGCCCCGGCATCACTCTACTTGTCTGCAAGAATACCATCATGTCACCTATATTGGAAATTGCAGAACATAAGAGTTCTTGCAACCAAACCTGCCTACAGCAGGCTTTGAATCAAAGAGCAACCTGTCATATCTTGTGATAAACTAATACCTTTGTGCATTTATTTAACTTGAACATAGATTTTTAAGGTTTAAACCATCGCTATTCGCATCAGATATAAGTAATGAAGTTAACATGGATCATCCGCACTCATAATTATTAAACCCGGTTTGGCCTGATAAATTAACCTAGAAAACAATTGACCTGATAGCTGCACTGGTCCAAGTAAATTTGATGGTCTTAGACTCGCCTGCCCAGAGTTAGTTCACTCCCAGAGAGGGGAGGTTGCTGATTTTCTTAGACTTTGATGGTCTCATCATCAATGGCTATTATCTTATCTTATGGGCTACTGCATAAAGCCCATCTAACTCATTCCCTTCTCAGCTTTTGCTGTTTTTATTTCTTCTCTAAAGAAAGAAAAAAAAACCCACCGATGTTCATAATGGACCAAAAACAAAAGGAAATCTTTTTTTATTATTATTATCTGGACTTTAATTGGTGGTTGGTAGCCCTAAGGCTTGAACTCAAAAAGAAGCAAGCCTCTCCTCACCAAACTTTGACCTGGCTTTTAATTCTTTTTATTTTTTTAAGGTTTTGATGGGGGACGCTTCTTTCACGACCTTGATTTTTCTAATGATTGTTTGGTTATTGAATTATTACATACCTAATCTCATGCCGTTCATAACAAGGAGCTCCCGTTAATTATTAGGAGTTAGTTAGTTTGGTAGCGGTAATGATTTAAAATATTTGTTTATAAAAATATATTAAAGTATTTTTTATTTTTTAAAAATATTTTTAATATTGACACATCAAAATAATCTTGAAAAAAATGAATTTTATTTATTTATTTTATTTTAAATTATTTTTTAGTATTTTTAGATTGTTTTAACATGTCGATGTCAAAAATAAATTTTTAAAAATAAAAAATATTATTTTAATATATTTACAAGTAAAAAACACCTTAAAAAATAACTATTATCAAAACATCTAACTGCTCTGAAAGTATCTCAAAGCAGAATGCACCAATCAATTATTTAAATTCTCCATCCTGTCTATTGAAACTTCATGGAGAAAGATTCCATGGTTGAAGACTGCATGATAAGGAAAAATGTCATGAACTCCTGGTATAAGTAATTTCCTATCCAATAACAGCAAGCTTGATGTCAGGTTAGGGTTGATGGTCCTGTCTTCTTTCATTGAAATGTTTTGCCATTGCCACCACATCACTAAATCGTTTTAATATATTGATATTAAAAATAAATTTTAAAATATAAAAAATATTATTTTAATTTATTTTTAAATAAAAAATACTTAAAAACACTCTAAAAAACATTAATCAGCCATTTTTATATTTGTCCTGTGATTATCAGAGACGGTAAAACGAAATTGGATTTTTATTTTTTTTTTTGTTGGAGAAAAAACAAAGAAAATAAATTTTGTCAGCAGGAAGAAGATGGAGAGATTGTTCACAGGAGTCATCCCTTGTCAATGAGGTGGCTCCAGCCTACAAGCCACCAACTCCCGAGGAGTCAAATTCTGGAGGCCAAATCACCAACCCCTTACCCACTTTCTATTAGCAGCACATGTAGCCATCCCCAACAACAAATTGGTGAGCCCACCGCAATTTTTTACTCTCCACAAATTCAATCAATTACACGTGGCAATTAAAATGTCGAGCCTTTTATTTCAAGAAAACCAAACCTACCACCGTGAACTTCATTTCTTTCGCAAATATCTAAAATAAGGGGACATGAATTAAATATATAGAAATTGAATTGGTGTCCGAAACCTAAAATGACCGCTGGACCACAACTCAAACACCGATAAGTGGGTCCCAAAATACCCACGGTGTCCTAAGAACTCACCAACCCCCACCCGGTTGGCAGCCGGTCCAACCACCCCACTACTCCGGCTCAAACCGGACTCTCATCTCCAATAAATACCACCTGCCCTTGCCATTTTCAATCAGGTCAGACATCCTTAACATCGTCAGCCCCCAGAAAAACCTTCCAACGCCAGGAAAGAGAGTATAGTTTTGTTATAAGATATACAAAATAATGGCCGCCAACGGAGAGGAACAGCAGACTCAGGCCGGAAGGCATCAAGAAGTTGGCCACAAGAGCCTTTTGCAAAGTGATGCTCTTTACCAGGTAATTTAACCGAGAAACCCCTGATCTTGGTGCGAGTTTTGTTTTTTTTTTCCTTGGTTTGTTTTTTTTTTAACATTTTTTGTATATATTTGGATTGGTTTTTAGTATATTCTTGAGACCAGTGTGTACCCAAGAGAGCCTGAATGCATGAAGGAGCTTAGAGAGTTGACTGCCAAGCATCCTTGGTATGTTTGTTGAATCCTCACATGCATTTTAAATACATCAACATGAGAGATTTTATTTTCATAAAAAAAAAGGAGGTTTTGTTTTCTATATATTGATGTTTATGGCGTGGTGTTAATAAATCTGATGTGAATGATTGGAAACAGGAACATCATGACCACATCTGCTGATGAAGGGCAATTCTTGAACATGCTTTTAAAGCTTATCAATGCCAAGAACACCATGGAGATTGGTGTTTTCACTGGCTATTCTCTCTTGGCCACTGCTCTTGCTATCCCTGAGGATGGAAAGGTAAAAACTTAAGACCTGAGATTTCTCGGTCCCAAATCAGTCAAAAGAAATTAGGTGACGGTAAGAAAATAATTGGGATCTTGTGAGTTGCAGATCTTGGCTATGGACATCAACAGAGAAAACTATGAACTGGGTCTCCCGGTGATTCAGAAAGCTGGTCTGGAACACAAGATTGAGTTCAAGGAAGGCCCTGCTCTGCCAGTTCTCGATCAAATGATTGAAGATGTAAGAAATATTCTATCTTTGACAAAAAAAATAAAAAACATTTTTTGTTTACTCGTATGAGAAAAGAGATGATGTTCATTTAAGAAAATTGATGTGCTATTACTAAGCTTACTATTCTGTGTGTGGCGAACTACAGGGAAAGTACCATGGAACTTATGACTTCATCTTTGTGGATGCTGACAAGGACAATTATATTAACTACCACAAGAGGTTGATTGAGCTTGTCAAAGTCGGAGGTTTGATTGGGTATGACAACACCCTGTGGAATGGATCTGTGGTGGCACCGGCCGATGCACCGATGAGGAAGTATGTGAGGTACTATAGGGACTTTGTTCTGGAGCTCAATAAGGCACTTGCAGCTGACCCCAGGATTGAAATTTGCATGCTTCCTGTTGGTGATGGTATCACTCTCTGCCGTCGGATCAAGTGAGGGGCTGCATTCCCTGCCAATATTATATACATATCAAATGTTGACCATTGATTTGGTCACTTGCAAAAACAAGTGATGTGTAATAAAAGAGATTTTACCGACCTTGCTTATATTTTGTACCTGAAAGAATGGTGAATGGCCGGGAAACTCCATTCTTGAATTTCTGTCTAAGTGGATTTTTTACGCGCTTAATCCATATTGTTCTTTAACCACTAGATGCGGTTTCCATTCAGTTAATGGCCTTATGGACGAGTTTATTTCCTTTTCGTTCTGTATACGCAGCCCGCACTCTCCTCGTAAATAAAAACTGCTAACCACAAGTAAAAGAATGTGTATCGAGAAAGGGCTTTTGCAAGCTTGGCCTTGAACTAGCGTGGAAAAGAGAAGGGCGGTAGTTCTTGAAGTTGATTCTGTTATCGTCAGGCATCGTGTTAACCTGTGATTGTTGGCAAGAGGGTCCCCTCATGAAGGTATTCTTGAACAAATTTGTAAAGAAGAGTGGATGGTGGGCATCGAGTTTAATTTTTAAAGTGCATCGGTCCTTTTTAGTCCAGTTTTGGCCACCAACCCAGCGCCGGCGGTCATCAGTTTGACTTTACCCCCGCATACAGATAAATTCAAAGGTAGGAGTGACGGTCTCATCCTGAAAGACGTGTAGCCTATGTTGACTTCTTTTTTTGTTTTTTTCGGAAAGTAATTTTTTAAAAAAATAACTTTCAGAAAAGTAAATTCTAAAAAAATTAATATTTAATAGAATAATAAAAAATAAATTAAAAAATATTTTTCAGTATTTGATTATCTCATAAAAAATAAACTAAAATATAACTTATTAATATTTTATTTTTTTCAGTGTATTAAAATAATAAAAAACAAATCTAAAAAATTAAAATATAAAAAAATTAAAATAATAATAATTAACATTTTATAAATCATTTCAAATAAAATAAGTAACAATCAAAAGAATAAGAATTAAATTTGATAAATATAAAATTTCAATTAAAAATTAATAAAAAAACAAATAACAATTAAAGAAAAACAAAAATTAATATAAAAAATAAATTTTAAAAGATAAGAATCAAATTTAATATAATTAACAAATAATATGATATTTTTAAATTTTTTACAATTTTCGAAAAGTGTTTTCACCCAAAATTAAAAAAAAAAACATTTTTTCTAAAAACCAAGCTAAATTTTTAATTTGACTGGAAAATGTTTTCTTTTAATCAGAAAGTATTTTTAATATTTAATAGGATAATAAAAAATAAATTAAAAAATATTTTTCAGTATTTGATTATCTCATGAAAAATAAACTAAAATATAACTTATTAATATTTTATTTTTTTCAAGTGTATTAAAATAATAAAAAACAAATATAAAAAATTAAAACATAAAAAAATTAAAATAATAATAATTAACATTTTACAAATTATTTCAAATAAAATAAGTAACAATCAAAAAAATGAGAATTAAATTTGATAAATATAAAATTTTAATTAAAAATTAATAAAAAAACAAATAACAATTAAAGAAAAACCAAAATTAATATAAAAAATAAATTTTAAGAGATGAGGATCAAATTTAATATAATTAACAAATAATATGATATTTTTAAATTTTTCACAACTTCCATCCAAAATAAAAAAAAAAAAAAAAACTTTTTCTAAAAACCAAGCCAAATTTTTATTTGACTGGAAAGTGTTTTCTTTTAATCAGAAAGTATTTTTCGCTGACCAACTTTTCTAATAGCAAACAAACAAAGAAAAATTTGAAACATGGTTTTCCGAAACCTATATGTTAAAAAAAAACAAACTTGAATAATACCTCATCAATGGTCCCGGAGCATCCTTATCAGCATAAAATACCGACAGCGAGTAATAATCCCCAAATCACTCTTGCCATGCAAACAGCATTTCAAAATCTTCATAAAGTTTGCAACAGGCAAGGTTTCAAGGAATGTATCATCAGGAAACTCCAGAAAAATCTTGAATTACCCAGTAGCAATTTTAATGTATTTACAAGCGGAAAAAACTTTGAAAAAAGCCTCTACCATACTTACTAACACCCCCTTATAGTCCCTATTGTCCAGCGTAGGCAGAAGCTAGAATTGGCAGTCAAGAAAAAAAAATTAATTTACAAGGAGAATTGAATAGAAATCCTCTGATTTTCTAAAGCTACGGGAACTGGAAATTAACTCAATTGAAGACCCTGAAGTAGATGGACCATGTTCGCAACCCCATTAGCAAAGACTGACCGTATTGAGCAACTGGGAAGACAATGGACCAGTTCAACTAGTTTTTACAGAAACAAATCAATCCAGACTAAACTAAAGCACACATAAAAATGGCTAGAGATTCCCTGATAGGATACAAATCGAACCCAAACTAACAGTCCTAGGCCATTTCTTTCTCGCCAACTTTCAGGCTCCAAACCTAGCATTCCCACAAAAACCTTTAGAAAACTACAAACATATGAAAAAACAACAGAAGCTCACCATCTCAACACCTAAGAAAAAACACATGCCAAGCTCTTCAAAAAATCAAGCCCTTAAAGCATTCAAAGAAACAATTCACAACATTACAAATTCAACCAGATCAAGCCATAGCTGCAAATTGGATACACAAACTAGACATGCAACTTTTGATTGATAAAAAGCTTGATAAATCATAAGCTCACAAAGAACCCATCAAAACCCAACTTTCCAAATATTTAAAATGTGAAACATAATAGTTTTCATTAAACTAGCCTTTATATTTACTTGGGTTACCTTAAAAGCTACTGAAAACAGCTCATTTTCATTAACTGGAAAAGGAGCTCACTGACAATCTGAGCAAGAATGCATCAGCAAACAATAATCTTAGCTCAAACTTAAACCTCTTGGAGAAATAGGGAGAGCAACCAGCATCCTAATCAAAATACAAAGCATTATCATCGCCAGTCAATGAAAGCAGTAACATAGGCCAGATTCGTTATCATACGTGTCACTTACTAAAAAAAATGCCATTAACACCATAACAAAAATCAAGCAATAGCTCAAATCAATCAGCGAAACAAAATCCACAAAAAATATGGAAAATTAAATTCGTATTTCAACTAGCCATAATCATTAAAATCATCCTGGACAGAGTAATTAAACGCTTTAAAGGCCATAAGGTCTACCAAATGGACTGAAACCCACATCAACAACAAAAAAAAATACAGAATTCAAAATTCCAGAATTCAAAATACCAAAATGGACATCATCATCTCCAAGCTCTCAACGGTAACTCTTCTGGAACCTAGCACGTGCACCACGTCCACCAAACTTCTTAGTCTCGCACCTTCTTGGATCCGCTACAAGCAAAGTCCTATCGTACCTAACCAGTATATCTTTAATCTCCTTCTTGCTTTGCTCATCAACATACTTTTGATAGAAAGCAACAAGAGCCTTCGCTATGCTCTGCCTTATCGCGTAAATCTGCGAGGTATGACCTCCACCCTTCACTCTGATCCTCATGTCGACACCAGCAAATCGATGTCGTCCAAGGAGGAGGATTGGCTCGTAAGCCTTGAATCGGAGGATCTCCGGTTCAACGAGTTCAATTGGGCTGCCGTTGATCTTGATTAGGCCGCGGCCGCGCTTGCAGTGGGTGACTGCTACTGCGGTTTTCTTCCGCCCGAAACATTGAACCGACTCTGTTGGTGCAGCGGTCGCCATTGTTAGGGTTCGTTCGAAGTAGAATGCAAACGTGAAACCCCGGTGATCTAAGGAGCGGAGAGTAAATGAAGAGTATATAGTGGGGGTGCTAGGGTTTTGATGAAATTACGAAATTGACATTATGGTGAAAGCGTGGATTGGGAGTTGGGCTGGGCTAAAATTAAAATCCCCAGGCGTTTCCTGAGCTAGGCTGGATTCATTTAAGTTGGAAAGGATCCAACTCATGATACAATTTCATCCTTCAAACTTTTCTTATCTCAATTTTATACCAATAATAGCGGGGTTTTTTTAATTCACCTGGTTTAATATGGTTTTTTTCAGTTTTTATTTTATTTTTTTGGCTCTATAATATTGGTTTGTTTGATAATCCAAATACGGTCAGATATTTTTTTATTATTATTTTGTTGTTTTTTTACTAGTTTATTTATTATTGTTATATATTTTTTTTCTATATTATTGGAATTACTTACAGAATCAATAACTCGTGACTTGGATGTTTTTTCACCCTAATATTATTTTACGTCAAAATATATTTTGCCCGGGCAACAAATCCAGCGATAAGTGCTTCAACTTGGTCATGGTCACCCAATTGCTACTACTACAATCAAGGATCTGGCGTTAAAGAGCTATGTTTGAGAATCTGACTGGGTGATGGGCTCGGGCTCGGGCCCAGTGATTAAAACTATTCTTGGACTGGGTCCAGATTAATATTTTCTCTGGAGGTGGTACCAAAGAAGTTCCGCACGTTTGTTTAACACATTATTATAATTTGTTTTCAATAAATATTTATATTATGTTTCCTAAATTAGGGGGCTGTCCTCCATGTTAATGACAAGAAAAGGGTGAAAAACATCCGTTCGTTAACGTCATGTTTGTTTTTATTTTATTTTCCATTTACAAAAAAATTTAACTTGATTTTTAGGAAAATATTTTTCCTTTTAATTGTGTTTGTTTTTTAAAAAGTGGTTTCTAGAAAATCACTTTCTAAACTTTCATATGTTTGTTTGCCATTAAAAAAATTGGCCAACAAAAAACACTTTCCAGTTAAAGAAAAATTTGGCTTGGTTTTCAGGAAAATGTTTTCCTGAAAAATTTAGGCGGAAAACACTTTTTGAAAATTGTGAAAAATTTAGAAATGTCATTATTTGCTGATCATATCAAATTTGATCCTCAAACTTTTGATTGCTACATATACTTTGTTTTCAATATTTATTTTTCAATTTCATCTCTTAAAATTTAATTTTTATATTAACTTTGGTCCTTATTTTTATAATTGCTATTTGTTTTTTCTTATTATTTTTTTATTGAAATTTTTTATCTATCAAATTTGATCCTGATTCTTTTAATTGTTACTTATTTTATTTGAAATAATTTATGAAATGTTAATTATTATTATTTTAATTTCTTCATCTTTTATTTTTTTTTAATTTTTTAGATTTAATCAGTATTATTTTTATTATTATTTATTTTATTTAAAATAATTTATGAAATTATATTTTTTTCAATTTAATTCTCATTTAACTTTTTAATTTGTAAGATTTATTCCTCGTTATTTTAATAAATTTTAAAAAAATATATTAATAAGTTATTTTCCAGCTCATTTTCTATGATATAACCAAACACTAGAAAATATTTTTTAATTTATTTTTTATTATACTACAAAATATCTGAAAAAAATATTATTTTTTAAAAAAATATTTTTTTTAAAAAATATTTTTTAATAAATAAACAGGGCAAAAAACACGGGTTCAATGAATCTAACAAATCAAGGTCATAAAAGCCGTGAGCGAGATCTATCATGTCATTTTAGAGTGTGTTTGGCAGTGTGGTTGCGGGTACTTTTCAAATAACTTTTCGTGCCAAAATATATGTCAACAATGTTTTTTTATTTTTAAAAAATTATTTTTGACATCAGCACATTAAAACGTTTCAAAACGTACAAATCATATTAAATTTTAACAAAAAAAAAATTCAAATTTTTTAGGAACGCAGCCGCAGCCGCATTCCCAAACGAGACCTTAATGTTCTTAACTCCCACAGTACTTTACCCTAGTCCGATTCAGCACATGGTAGGTACAGATAATAAAGTATTTAGTAACAGTTTGTGTGGCAAAGATTTTAATATGATAATAATGGTGGTTTAGAAGTGTGGGAGTAGATATATATTAAAATAATATTTTTTTTAATATTTAAAAAATAATTTTTATATTAGTGTATTATAAGTGTATTATAATGATCTAAAAATATGTTAAAAAAATAATTTGAAGTAAAAAGAAATTAAAATTTTTTTAAATATTTTTAAAACTATTTTTAAAATGTAAAAACAAACAATATATAGGTTTACGAGAGATTGCGTGGTTGAAGACTCGTTTGGATTCTTAAGGTAATTTCTCTTTTCGCACCCTCTATATACGTGAACAGCATGCTTCTTCTTCTTTTTTGCACGGACTGGTGTCCCTTCTATACAAAGGAAAAAACATTGATCCTATTATCCCAATTTAGATTTAGCCCCTGCCCTCTGTTATCAGCCATGAAGATCACGTTTACTCTGTTTTGGTGTGGTTTCTTCCCATGAAGGGTAGTTCCAGTACTCGCAGGGATTGCCCTCTTCGTTGTTTTTGGTATTGCACGGGTCCAGGTTTAGCCCCTTACTCTTGGGCCAGATTGGTCACACCAGTAATGAACCCGGACTGAGCTTGGGGCTTGCAACACTGGTCGCCAAGCTTTGCCGAAAAACACGGGCCAAGGTCCATCAAAATCACAGGCACAAAAATTAATGGGCCACCTATCCTATCCGAACCCTCGAAGAAAGGGGTGTTTGGAAATTTAATAACAGTTATTTTTTAAAATTATTTTTTCTTATAAATACATCAAAATGATTAAAATATATATATATATAAATAATTTTAAATAAAAAAAATTTGACAAATCTTCATCTGGACCGCACTCTCAAACAGGGGCTAAGACTACTCTCCTTTCTCAAGTTTGGGTGCCATATAGACTTTTGATGTACTAAATCCAGGAAGATTAAGGAGTGTCCAAAAAGCCTGGTTGCTCTATTGTCATAGTTTTCGAGAAGCTTGGTTTATCCAATTGACATGATCTTCAAAGAGACTTAGCTGACCCAATTAGTCCGCTGCATGTAGACCCTTGTCTAGGCTCAAATAGAAATGAGCGAAACCTTTTTTTTTTTTTTTGGTAACCCGGGGTGTCCGGGCTAGTTTACGCGCACCACAACTAATCCCGGACCCACTGAACATCCTGCAAGCCCAGTAGGCATGTAAGATACCGCTGGGGTGACAGACGTGCACGCTAGGGCTCGAACCCAGGTGACAGAGACAAGGAAACCTTGCCTCTACCGCTGGGCTACAAGCCCTGGTGCAAGCGAAACCATTTTTTCCTCACATGGGTGGTGGTGTGTCATAAGTTTTATAAAATATGTACTTTTATCTTTAAACTTTAAAAATCACATAAATTATACAATTTTAGTACCTCAATATTTTTCTAATTTAATTTTGGTATAAAAAGTTCATTTTTTTTTATTCCTTATAGTTCATAGTTGAAAGAGAAGAGAGAGAAATCATTGGGTTCCAATTGTATAGAGAGAAAAGTATTGTTGACACCGATGTAAGCCAACATAACATATGATATTTATATCAAATGATTCCTTTCGATGAGGAGAGTTCATATTAGGTGTTTGTTTTTATCTTTAAAGTACGTGAAAAAAATAGATTTGAGCGTGAGTTGATTTTAGTGGTGTTTTGGGTTTTTTTGAGGTCTTAAATAGGTTTGTTGTAGTTTCTACAATGTTTAGTAGGTGTTTTGGGGTGAAAAAAATAGATTCAAAACAGGTTTTTAAGTAAAAAAAACTTGAACCTGATTTTCTGGCCTTCACAGTTGTCGGAATTTGGGTAAATCAGATGACGCGTCGTTGGCATCAGCAACGAATTGTTTTTTTTTTAAATTGGGTTGAACGACATATTATCCATGTTCAGTTGTAAAGAAAAAAAAGGTTCAGTCGCGTGGGCTCTCACAAAATGGGTCAGGCATGCTGGCCTAACTTGTTAGGCTCAGCACGCCTAGCCTTTGTTTTATTTTTTAAATTTTTTTTAATTAATGATTTTTTAATGGTTTTTTATCTAAATTTTTTATTTTTTATTTAAATTAGTAATCATTCATTCTTTGATTTTATTTATATAATTTTTTTAAAATAATAATTATTATTTTAGTTATGCATTTAAATTTAAAAAGTTTTTCTGATTTATCTATAATTTTTTTTAATCTTTTGTATGGATGAACTTTAGTTTTTAAAATAAAAAAAATATTTTCAGATAATATTTATAATATATGCAGCCTTGCATGGTGTTATTTTTTTCTTTTATTTTTTTCGATTAATTTAATTTGTGTCATTATTTCTATTATTATTTGCATGAATAAAAAATTATTTTAATAAATAAATTTAACAAATACAACAATGTAAATATCTTGTCTTTCAATATTAAATATCTTTACTTACACATTTATCTCAATTTTTCAAGTTTTATTTTTAAGTATCTTTAAGTATTTTTTATTCATCTATTTACGTATACAATTCTTAATTTCTTTGATTACCTATGTATATAATAAAATTTACTTCAATTAAATTTTTTAAAATATAAAATAAACACGAGTCCCCTCACTAATTTGAAAATACGTGAAAATCAATGCTATCATTGCTTAATAGAGACAAAGATGTCACTACTCTAGTATGTATGCTTCTTTGGCGTTGCTTCGTAAAGCCGGATTAATATGAATAAGGATTTTCAGCAAAATTATAAATGAGATTTTTTAAAAATATCTGAGAAATATTTGTTTAAATGTTTTATGTGTGTTTGACACATGGGACCTTGAAGAAGTCTTGTACTAAACAAGAATAATTTTTATTTTATAAAATATGTATGATAATTAATTACACCTTACTTATTTTTCAAGGGTCTTTTTTCTCAAGTGGGGCCTTGTGTCATTGTTTAAATTGTCTGCACGCGAGGACCGGCTCTACCACAGCGAGGAAATACAAAAACATGATGTTTGGTTTGCGTGCCTGGTTGCTGAAAAGTTCTCATGCCGCGACCAAATTATTTGATTGGTTGGTTGGTATAGTAAGTCTCATAATTATCATAATTATTGTTTGGTATTATTCCATGAATGGGACCCTCATGAACACCAATTCTCAATCGAGACCCCTTTCTTTTGAGAATTACCTGATTAAACCCTACCTTAAGACTTTTTTCACTTAATGGATAATGTCATGAAAATAAAATCATAAATTTTAATTTTTGGGGTTATGAAACGGTTGATAGAGAGAACCGATAGACAGTTTATTTTGTCTGGGGACTTGGTTGAAAATCACATTCGATTTGTAGGACCAGATGTGTGCTTTGTCTTTTTTATTTTTCAAACCACAAGAGCATATTTAAGATTATCGTAGTGATTATAGTTTAAAGTATTTTTTATTTAGAAATATATTAAAATATTTTTTTATTTTAAAAAATTTATTTTTGATATTAGCATATTAAAAAAATTTATTTTTTTTTAAAAATTCCAACATCATATTTCCAAACATAACCTTAGGATAAGCAATAGCCTTTCCGCTGACTTCCTAAAATCCGTTTTGGCGTAGAAGGGAACTCCCTTTTATTTTCCTTTTTTTTTTTCTCATTTTCTTTTTTCTTTTTGCTGTTTTATCTGGCCATGGAAATTTTGAAACATGGGTTGATGATCCTTCGCATTCAACCGGGGGCTTATTTTGGTCACCGGCGGTGGAGGCTTTTTACAAGTGACGCTCTTGAGCCAGCAGTGAAGTATCATTATTCTGGTGTTGATTTACATAGAGCACAATTGCACTGACCATTACATTACGGGGCCGCCAGACGGATTGTTTCTTTGATTTGCACAAATTTCCAGTTCTTCGACGCTAAATGAGTGACGGTGAGGGCGGAAAAGAAATAAGCCCTAGCCTTAAAAATTTGGCCTGGTGAATCAGAAATTGATCGTGTTCTTTGGATGTGATTGTCGTTTTCTGATGTCAGCATTGCAACTTCAACGATAACGTCGCGTAATAGATTTTGGTTTGGCTCAGCGTTGTGGTGTATCAGATCATGTGATGCCGTGATTGTTCTGCATACTTGAGGGCCTGATGATCTTAACAGATACTGTTCACGGAAAGTTTGATGAAATTGGAAATCTGGTAACGCAAGTTATTCATCAATGTTTTTTTTTTTTTAGCATTTTTTATTGTTCACCCTCTCCAATTGACCATTGACTGTGATAGTGTATCTTTTCAAAATTTTTTATTTGATTCTTAATTTTTTATTTTTACATGATTGGGCATTTTGAGCCTTAGATTTGAAACTAATAGCGCTATATATATATATATATATATATATATATATATATATATATATATATATATATAAATTTTTTTTTTTGTTTTTGAATAATTTTTTTTAATGTTACCGTGATTGTTTTTTTATATTTATAGTATTTTATTTGTTATCATTTTTTTTAATATAATTCAAATAAAATCAATTTATTTATTTAATTAAAATTATAACACTGGTAGACGAAGCATGCCATCTACTTATCAAATCTTAGATTCAGCCAGTAATTTTTTTTTTTTATTTTATTTGTCCCCGGACAATGTCAGGACTTGCTCTTTGGGCTCTGACCCAGGTGGGCCGCGTGGAGCAGGTTATTAGATTAAAAAAACAAGATATTAAAATAAAAATTGGAGGAAAGATCCTGGATAATAAATTGAAAGAAAAAAATTAAAAAAATTAAAACTATAAATATAAAAAAAGGTCAATAGAATGAATGTGATATTTAATATAAAAACAAGAGTACTCCTTTCGTCACACAAAAATAGAAAAATTAGATACTGAATTCCTTGAATATCTTTTTAAAAAAAATATACCTTCAGAATTACAATAAATATCGGTATTCATGATGAAAAAGAAAAAAAATAAAAATGATAATAAAGGGTGTTTTTAACCAAAGTAATGAATATTTTTTAATTTTTTAATTTAAAAATATATTGAAATAATATATATATATATATATATATATATTTAAAATTTATTTTTAATATTAAGATATTTAAATAATATAAAAATAAAAAAATAATCTAAAAATAATTACAAAATTTGAAAACTCACGCCCTCTCATTAATTATTAATTAATGTGCCCTCATGTCCACAAGTCAGAATCGCCACTTCCCGACCAAACTAAAATCCACTGTCCCCCCCTCTCTACCCCCCCCCCCCCCCCCCCCACCCCAATGGCTCCACCGGAAAGTGACTCCGTCGAGCCTGTAACTCCGGCAGGCAGACTATTCCTCCTACCAGAAATGAATACCATAATCCACTGTGCATTTGGTGTAAAAAACAAGATAGACATAGACTCCACAAGATCAGTTATCAAGAATTCTCTCATGCTCAAGCACCCAAGATTTTGCAGCCTCCTAGTACGTGACAAGAATGGACGGGAGCACTGGAAAAAAACAGATATCGATATCGATCAGCACTTCATTATTGTAAACAAAAAGACATGTACTGATGATGATGATGATGATGATGATGATGTTGATAAAGCAGTGAATGAATATATAGCTGATTTATCAGTTAGTACTCCACTTGACATGAACAAGCCTTTGTGGGAAGTCCACGTCATGTTGGAGAAAAAGTGTGCTATCATGAGGATTCATCATGCGTTGGGAGATGGGATCTCTTTGATGTCAATGTTTTTGGCAAGCTGCAGGACAGCGAGCGATCCTGAGGCGATACCTACTTTGGTCACTGGGAGGAGGCCGGATTGTGGGAAGGAAGGGAAACAGCAGGATTGGAGAGGGGTTATTTTGAGAGTTCTAAAGATGGTTTGGTTTGGCATGGCTTTTAGTTTGGAGTTTGTGTTGAGATTTTTGTGGGTTAGTGACAAGAAGACCGTGATTTCTGGTGGTGATGGGGTGGAGCTGTGGCCGAGGAAATTGGCTACTGCCAAGTTTTTGATTGA
This sequence comes from Populus nigra, assembly GCF_951802175.1. NCBI lineage: Eukaryota > Viridiplantae > Streptophyta > Magnoliopsida > Malpighiales > Salicaceae > Populus > Populus nigra. The sequence goes on from NC_084852.1 coordinate 19,093,244, forward strand.
AGATATGAAGACTGTGAAAGGAGCTGTTGCTAATGCGGTAAGTACATGGGCTCTTTTACCTTTTTCTGGGAAACAAATTACAGATTTTGTTATTATATATTGATGGAGTGATTTGCTTGTGAATTTGTGATTAGCCATTGAAAGGTGTCTTTGCTTTTAGCTTCACAACTTAGTCTATTTGTCTTCCAACAACATATCTATGCCTTCTTGGAACCACACAGTTGTTGGATTAGAAGTTTTTTTTATAATTAATTACGGGTTCATGTAAGTCTGAGGTTTGTGAAACCTGAATCGGTGATTTCTAGAAGATCTGACCAGTTAAACCTTGGAGTTCTAGATAAGATTTAATTAATATATATAGAAAGGGGTGTTTAAAAAATATATCTAGATTATTTGTAACCAGGATTCATGCCGTCTTATAATTAGAAGCCCTGATAATTATCTTCTTGCAATTAGCATCTCTCATAACTGTTAGCCACTTCATAACATATCATATTTACCACGTGGCAGGGCTTAAAATCTTTCAAATAAACAAAGTGCTCAGTTGAATATGTGTCAACACTAAATGTTAACAGTATCTCTATTTTACAGTATATGATTATGATATCATTATCACACGATGAAGATAGACCAGGGGTTCTTCGCGTAATCAATGATTAAAGAGCATGCTAGGGTGATTAAGAGAGTTAATTTAACAATAAACCAGAGCCACGTATTGTATCTACCTGCGCTTTTCTTCTGTCATGTTTTTGTTTCAGCCAATACTACGATCATGACATCTAAACAACTCTATGAATGCTAAAAAAGTTTGAAATCATGTTTTGTGTTATTAGACCCACAATGTGATGAGTGTCATATCAATGGGGAGGAAAAAACTAATTGAACCAAAAAAAGAAGAGAAAAATTAGCGAGAAAACTTGTTCATATCGGGATTTTCATGATATGATGAAACAACAAGTCAATAGTTAAGTCTAGCAGGTAGAATAAAGTTATGTGAATTTTTTTTTCTTGCAATATCATTTGGACTTATTAAGGAAAAACAAACATGGAAGTCAGGAAAAGAGTTGTCTCAACCAACAACATTACTATCAGGCAACGAATAATTGAGATCCTTGGACATTTCGACTGGCAGACATGGGAACAATAGCATACACGCAGTTCATTTCTGATATAATGACTTTGATTATGTCAAATCAACGCAGACCATTAATGACGTCCTCTTTGGGGTGATATCATCCGGACTGTCAAGATATTTGGATCACAGATCTCCGAAAGGTAAAGCGAGATTTTGTTTTGGTGCTTGGATTTCGGATTTTGAACAAACATTTCCTTATTATTTATATTGAATTCAATGCCTCTGTAGCTCTGAAAGAGGGCCAGCAAATAACAGGAATGGCCATGGTTAATTTAAGAGAACAACTATCCATGCAGGTGAATTATCCACTTCTTTCACTCTGTCTACGTTTTTTCAAGATTCCAAAGTAGTAAATTTGGGACCAATGTCTTATCAACACAGCTGTCATATTCTAGGTAACCCCAGGTAAAGCTACTAGTTCAAACCATATTGGAAAACATTTGCAAACTTCAGATGACTAGTTTAGTAATATAAAGTAAATGAATAACTTTTTAATCCGAGGATGGATAATTTATTTGTTTCAATCTAAAGAAATCTATAGCCTGTCGAGATAGATCTATCTAGACATTTTAAATACAGTTAATAACATGTTTTCGCTTATTCTTTGCAAGCCATTCAAATGGTTTCCTGACTGACCTGTTCAGGATCTATCCGAGATGTTGAAGAACAATTCAGGATCGCAATCACGATGGGGCAACAGGTTTGGCTTCATTCTCCTACCTGTTTTTTATCGTAAAAGTGATGTCGACCCTCTTCAGCACGTGGGACGAGCCAAGACGATGATTGACAGGAAGAAAAAAACATTAGAGGCTCACTTCGCGTATCATATCGGACATCTAGCAATGTCTTTGCTAGGACCGAAGGTAAACAAGACATTGAGATATTCTTACCTCATAGTTTTGGTGTATGCTTATATATAATTCGATTCTGTTTGCATTTCAGGCCGCATATGTCCTTAATTACAGGGTTCTTTGTAATACTACGTTTACGTTCTCAAACGTGGTTGGACCGCAAGAGGTGGTTACTTTGTCAGGCAATCCTGTAACGTTCTTAAGGGTGAATACATCTAGCATACCCCATGTACAACCTCTGAACTTTAATGATTCTCCATTTTTAAACTTTAATCCCATTGTTTGTTGGGTGGTAATGCATAGATTAATTTGTTTCTAATACAAGTTTTTTTGTTTTTTTTTGTTGGGTGATAATGCAGGCACTCACGATGCACATGGTGAGCTATGCAGGAAGAGCTGACATGCAAATCATGGTGGCCAAAGACATTATCCCGGACCCAGAATTTCTTGCCAAGTGCTTCGAAGATGCCTTGTTTGAAATGAAGGAAGCAGCTGCAGCCACCATATAAATTACTCACGGAATATATGTATTGTCATTGTCTGATTAATTAATTAGCACATTGATTTCACCAAACCAATTTAATCGTAGAATGAAAATACTTGTAATATTTAGTGTGCTATTGGGAAACCACGTTTCCTTTCCACATGTTATTTTTAGAATCTATAATTTATAATTTTTTAAAAGCTACAATCACAATTAAATGCCATAGCTTTTCTAAACGGATTTTTAAGCACAGATTGGTATTGAAAAAAATGCAAGTACATGAAAACTTGAGTCTAAATAAAAATACTTTATTCAACATGGAAAAAAAAAACTCATCTCTAGCTGTTCTCTACTTAATCAGTAACTTATCACCATAATGTTTTCTTTATAACTTGAATTGACTCATCTTCAAGAAAGTGGAGGCACTCATCCTTCATCCCTTTCTATCTCTTGATATCCACAAGTGTGTATGTTGCCTTGTTTTTCTTCATTTCAGTTCAGGCCACATATCATTCATAGAGGATGTAGCCGCTGCTCAACCTCCTCAGCATCTTCATTACTTGCTAAAAATGCTCCCAACTAGAGGTACTGATCATTGCCATAATAATCCATGGTGTTTGAAGAAACCCTGAAAATGTGAAGTGTTTTTTCTTTTTTCTTTCTTTTTTGTTGGTCTATCCATTAATGACCTGCTATTTTTTGCAATTAATTTGTTTGGTTGTAGTGAAACCATCATTTCTCCAGGGGCTAAACAAGGGTTGATACCACTTGTTATTGCTCTATCGGAGAATCTGTAAGGTTAGACGTACATTTGGTTGTACATTGTATTATGGTACGCTCATGAGTCATGGTAGTTTAATCGGTAACTGTCAGTTTCATATCATAGATGTGTTTTGCCAATAGGTTCTGTAACTGCACTGCTGCGGTGGCCGATAGCCCCACCAGGGTAAGATACGTATAATTTTCTTGTTGAATTGCTGTTGATTTTCTACTGTGTTTCGATGTTGTTAATGGCAATTGGAAAAGTTGTTTATTGTTTTACCTATCTTCCCAAAATTGGTGCTGATCACATGGAATGGAGATGCCGGTTGTGGATGTTCGCAAGGCTTTTAGCCAAGAATGTAACACATTAAACTGTAAGCATGCATCGATGTGCATAGTTAGATGGAGAATATTGTTGTGTGCATAATTATGTTTGATTATTCATTATATTAAATTCAATGCCACCTCAAAAGTTCCACTTTTGTGTCTGCGTTGGGCATTGTCTAAGAAAATGCTTTGATTCACTGGACAAGGGCAGCTTATATTCTACAGCTCTTGCAATGCAGGTAGATCAGTATATGCACATAATTCTGGTTGAGGAAGATGCCAACAATTTCAATGAAAGTAATGGTGAACTCTTTCATACTGCCTCAGAAGTTGGTGAGAAACTTTACAGAAGGGGTGATTTTGCTGAATCTCGGATTGCAAACTTTGATGGCTATCTTCATAAAGAGGTAAAGTTCTGTAAGTGAGTTTGTAAACGAATCTACTTGTTGCATGGTTACAGTTTATTATTCTCTCAGGTCAGGCTGTTCCCAGATACTTGACGCGCCATTTTGAGCAAGGGGGTCATGTAAGTTATTTATGGTTTTGGCCGTCAATATTTACAATGTTTAGAGTTTCTGTGCTTAACAAATTCTCTCATATTGTGGGTGGAAGGTTTTGGCAATGGTGACAGGGGAATTCTATATAAAGAAGGGTCTGTATCCAGTATTTGGAAGGCCCTTTGTATCCTATGGAGAGATTTTGCAGAGGTTTGTACTAGTCTTTCCAGAATGCTTCCACATATTTCCAGTCTTGCATCGTTATTTCTCAATCAATCCTTTTGATTACTTTCTTTTTAGGGTTGGACGTACATCGGAGGTTGCTGCAAGGGTTGCTTTAAAATCACCATGGTGGACTTTAGGCTGTGCATAACAGGTATTGACCTTTCTTTAATCTGAACTCGTTGTCTTTTAGATCTAACATTTCCTTCTTCTTATTTCCCCCTTTTCTTCATTTTGGTTAATCCTGATCAGGAAGCGGCAGGCAGTGCACAATGGGAGGATGAACAAATTGAATACATTAAGGAAAAGGTGAGTGAAGAGGGTAGGCAAGAGGATTTGAAGAAGGGAAAGGCAGCAGCACAGGTACCACTTTAGCCGATAATCAAAAACCAAATTTTGATTAGAAACTCTCATCGAATACATGTGGGCTGGTTTTGATGCTCATATTGATTTGGCCTGCAGAATGCATTGGATGAGGCTGCTTTCTTGTTGGATTTAGCTTCTATTTAAGGAACCTGGCATGATGTTTTGGAGCTCATCGCTGAAATTAGAGGGAGGCTGGATTTGAAGATATTGCTAGATCCATTTTGTACAGAGATTAATAACCGACGAGGAAAGAATCGTTTAGTTCATGGTCGTAAAATTTGATATCGAAACTATTCTCTGATTTCTATTTGTGTCAGCTGTTCTGTTATTGGAAGAGCAGTGTGGAAGTGGTCTGTATCGCATGGTTTTTGAGGCAAATGCAGAGAGTTTTTGTAAGCTATAAAGTACAAGAAGATGTAAAACTTGATGCATCTGTTTTTCTTTTTAATTACACGTTTTGTAATAAGCAAGTTGAGCATACATTTCATTCTGTCCAGTTAGAGAATATCTTCTCTTTGGCTGTAAGAATTTTTTGTGGATTGGCTGGTTGTGGATAATAGAGATGATCAGATTATTAGTTTGGAGGGGGTTAGAGTGATCACCTTAGCTGGCTTTGTTTCTTATTTTCTTCGCACGAAACCATTAACCATGTCTCTATCAATTTAGTGTGCTGATGCATGCCAATTTAATATTAATTTTTTGTTTTTAGATCATTTTTATTTTAAAATGATGATATTAAAAATAATTTTAAAAAAATAAAAAAATATATTATTTTAATATATTAAAAAAAAACACTTTAAAAACCAATCATTGTTATATTTTCAAACATCTGTTGTGTAGCACTTGAGTTTTAGACTCAATTAATCACCACCATTATTCTAGATTTTGGATAATACTACATAATGTCAAGTAAAAATGAATCACATATATGCATGAGCAATATTAATGGCAGCATAAGCATCTCCTTCCATTTTCTCAGTTACAGGTGCCACTTTAAGCTCTCTAATGTCCTCAAACCTAGATGCATGTACACATCAAGCAATACATAAAGACAATATACGTTTCTTTTTCCAAAAGAAGAAAAAAGTATGATGCCCGCATTATCACTCTTTCCAATCATCAACCGAAACCAATGAACATTAAAATATTCAAACATAAGACCGTGGCTTTCACCAGTTCAGTTTGTAGTGGTGCAGTCATGGCAACAGCAGTCTCTTCCAACTCGGCTTCAACAAGTTCTATCATACCTTCACTAAGGATCGGGACTTCTTGCTTGCCCCTTTCTTCCTCCTCATTAATAGCCTCCTTAGCAAACCAAACCCTTGTTTTTTACTAGGAACAATAGCCAGAGCTTCAACTGCGGCATCACCAGCTTTGTGCTCTGGTCCAATATATGCTTCAGGAGCACATACCAAGGCATTAGGACTAATCAATCCATTACCATTATCTGAGTGGTCAAGAGAGGATTTTTGTGCATCTTCAGTTGGAGATCTGAGAATAATTTCCTTAGATCTATCTTCAGCTAGCATTTGATCACGTAAGGAGAAGCGCTTGTTCAAGTTCCTGATATTGGTGGCTGTGGTAGTGGCACCAGTAGTGGTGAAAACCTTGTCAAAGAGTGCTGCTTCTCTTGGTGAAGCCAGAGCCTTCAGTTGTTTTCCAAGATTAAGGATGGTTTCTTGGCATTCTGCCAACTTCACAGAAGCTGCTTTGATCTCCCAGCCCTGCAAATTTGACCATCAGATTCAGCAGTCGTGCGAAAGAAATCAATTATCTAGAATGAACTCTTTGGATTATCTTGTTTTTTATTAGCAAATTAATTTCCTAGCCAAGGTGTTGAGTGTATACATCTTACCAAGGAATTTTAATTAACACAGTAAGATGTGATCAGTAACTTACATCCTGTGGATGCTTTCCCTCTTTATTTATGCCGCAGTTCAGGGTTTCCTTTGCAGCACTGTTAAATGTTACAAATATATCAGAATTTTCTTTCAATCAGGAAAGTTTTTAATTTTTCCGATAATCTTCAGACGATACAAAAAGATAAAACTCGTTACCTTTCCAGCTGAAGTTGAAGCTCAAGACAAGTTGCTTCTAATTCTTCACAGCAGTTACTTCTGTCTTCCAATTCAACTTCCAAAGATGAAAATTTATGGAAGACCTCATTCAATTTAGCTTTGGTAACTGTAAGCTGAGTATCAAGATCTTCATTGATTGACTTCTGATTTTCAATCTGATCCTCTACCATTCCTTTTGATTCCTTCAAAATTTCCACTTCTGCTTGTAACCTTTCAACACTTTGTTCTGATTCCCGAAGCTTCACCATCAGGGTCTCCGTCTTATCAGTTGCAGACTGCAGCCTGGCTTCCATATTATCCAGCTCATTTTTCAGTCTCTCGTTCTCTTCTTGCAGATTTCTCAGGTTAGATTGATCATGTTGTTTGCTTGTTTCTTTCACAGGGGTGTCGATACTGGAAGTTTCATTCAATGAATTTGCAATTGAAGATTCGTTTGGAGACTTCCAAGTGATATAACCACCAATATCACATTCCAATGGATGCCTTGACAATGCTGCTGCATCAGGTTCAGAAGCATTTGGATGATTTATATAACCTAAAGCAATTTTAATGTCCTCCAGGAGTTCAGTTAGACTTCGTTTTGAAATACGCTGCTGTTTAAATATTGCATTCAGAACTACCTGAAGCCAGTCAAAAGACTTTTCAGTTGAATCTTGTTTTGAATGGATCTCTTGTTTCTTGTCACTATAACCAGAATGATCTTGTTCCATGGGAACTAGTTCCTTACCAGCCGAGAAAGAGCGATTCCCACCTGCAGAAGGTGTTTGTGTGGAAACTATAGCTAATTTCTCCATCTCAACAAAATCATCCATTAAACTCATGTCCAGAACTTCAATGTCTTTACATTCCGACGGACTCTTGAGTTTCCTATCTCTGAAGTGTTCCAATTCTGCGATTAGAGCATTAGCCAATGATCCAGTATCCGAACCTCCAGTTGGAGAGTGGATTTGACGTGATGATGGACTATGCTTTGCCAGCTCCAAAGACCTCTGGTCTCCAGAAAGCTCTATAAGCTGAGCCTCGACCTGTGATAACCTTGAAGCTGTTCGTGAAAACATGATCCTTGAAGATTGAAGCTCGGCATTCTTCCTGCTCATCATTTCTCTGAGAGCTTTATTCTCCTCTTCCTTACCAAGCAATTGATCGATCAGGAAATCAACGTTCTTTACAGGAGTTTCTGGAAAATTTCCGATGATGGGGTCTCTGACTACCAAATCTCTGGTGAGGTTCGGTTTTCTTAATTCCATCTGATCCCTTCCCAGCATTTCGACTTCACTCTTCATCTTTGAGAAAGCTGCAGGACCAGGCAACCTTTTCCGCATTAGGGTACGGAGTCTCTGACATTCTGCTTCTAGCTTCGTGACTTTCCTCGTACTCTCCAAGTGTTGCCTGCGTGATGCATCAGCAGAACGACGATTATATTCCAGCTCCTCATTTCGAACCTCAAGTTCCTTCTGAAGCATGTGAAACTCGTACTTCAGAAAAGCATTTTCTTTTTCTGTGTTATCTAATCTAGCCATTAGAGTATTGAATTCTGCAACTGTCTGAGATGCACGTTTATGCAGTTCTTCGACCAATTTCTCTTTGAGTAAAAGGGCATTACTCAGATTTGTGTTCTCAATGGCTAAATTCGTAAGCCTTTTGCTTGTCTCCATCAACTTGACTTCCAAAGTTTTCTGTGCCTTCTCAAATTCACTTGTTGCTTCCATGACAGCATCATGTATCTTTTGCTCCTGTTCTTCTCGGAAAGAGTTCAGCTGCTGCATGCATTTCTTTAATGCAGCATCTGAATGACTTAATTTTTCATTTGCAGCTAATCCCTTCTTCGGATCTCCATCCAGTTCTTTCTTTAAGCAATCTACTTCTGCCTCTTCCTTTTCCTGGCCTAGAAGAAAAAAATATCCATTCATTGGATTGACCAAAAGACTACTAGCCAAGCATATACAGAAGAAAGATAACCAAATGTCATATACAGGCAGACACAAGACGGAAGAATCACCTGCAGTGGCTCTTGGTACTGATTTTTCATTTTCTGTCACAACATGACAATCAAGAAGCACTGAAGCTAACTTCTCGTTTAAGTTTCTTACAGCTCTAACTGGTCCCACTCCATTCCCAGTTGGAATATTTTGTGTCTATTGAAATGAAACAAGAATGCATCAGTCAGATTTCATATTTTCACCATGAAGTAAGTTTAATATCTGGACAAGAAACCAGCTCGTACTGAGATGCAAGTTTCCTCTTACCAGGGAAGAATCAGAAAAGAAAGAAAGAAAGAAACAACAATAAATGTATAAGCAAGATTGCTGCAGGACTTGATTACATCACATACATTAGAGGGATCATAAAGGTGTTTTCACAGAGGGAAAGTGGAAGCTGAAATAGAAATTTAATTGGCTTTGAACAACAGAAGCCTCTGTAATTACCTCTTCATCAATTCCTTTCACAGAAATGCCGAATTTGTTTGTTGCTACAATTGTCTTTTCGGAAGATCTTTTCCTCCAAAACCATGTCTTGTTGTCCATCACTTTACTTTCTGTGTATGGTTAAAAGTAAATTCATAAGCAAGAAACATTCTTCCCAAGATTTCAGTTAAAGATCGATGCGAAGTTTAAACATATATACTCAACATGAACACAGTGGTGGCATATTTATTCTAGTTAAAGATTTCAGCTCCTAGTGTCATTTCAATGATGCAATCATCTGCTTTGCAAACTTTCTACCCTTAATTATTCTCGATCATTGGATGGAACTATATAAAGATGAGCCTACTTGAACCATCTACTAATGCAAGCAAGCAATATCAATTACCATATCTAGCTATCGCCTATAATGCGGGCTACCATCTTGAAAAAAAAAAGAAGAAGAAGAAGAAGAAAGAAGCAAGCACTATATATATCCGTTGCTCACCTGAGCCTGGCTTAGCAAGAAGAGATGTAATTAGTTATAAACGATCATCCACCATTAATGTTCCTTCCCAAGCAGCTGTGAGAGATAGAGAGAGAAAGATTTAATGTAGAGACTGTCAAGACTTAAATGCAGCAAGACCTTGACGGGTAAGGTAGAAACTGTGAAGTGACAAACAGTCGAGTGTAGTGTGTATAGAGCACAAGAACTGAGCCCATGGAGATCATGTGATCTTATACAAGGACAAATGTGAGCATGGTTTTCTTGCATAGGATGCTTAGCTACTGCACCACCGACAACTATACCTAAGTATGCTAATCATATGAGAGGGAGAGAAGGAGAGAATGAGACAGTGAGGTAAAGGGAAAGGGAAAGGGAGAAAAGAAACGATGAAAACTGCCAAAGGCAAGGCAAGTGAAAGATTAGGCTTGAGGCTATCCTTTTCAGGTTTCGTTATCTTGATTTACTTCGGGATGCGAGATTATCGAAGGATGGATAGATGGTGCCATGCTAAGTAAGGTCTCGTGTGGAGCACGCTCTGTGAATTATAATGGAGTGCCTAGCACTGGCTTCGAAGGAGGGTGTGAGACGAGGCATCATAAAAAGAGGAAATGGGCCCTGATAAAAATGATTCTGTCTTAGGTATTGTTCTTTTCAGTTTTAGAGTAAAACGTGGTTTGTAGCAGGAATGTCTTCGGATTTTAGAGTAATAAATCTTTAGACAGCCACGGGCACGAATGTATTGTGCAAGTTGTGGGTCTCGCAAATCATTCTGATGACTGTCGTGATGTCAATTGTATTTGTTATTTTTTTTTTGTCTTTTTAAAAAATATATTTTTTTATTATAAATTAATTCTTTTATATTTTTAAATCATTTAAATTTATTAATATTAAAAATAAATTTTAAAATATTATTTTATATATTTTTAATAAAATAACTATTATCACACAATCACTACCAAACATATCTACCACAACATAAATGTTACGCAACTATGCCAATCAGCTTTGCATTTTTGACATATTTTGAAATCATTAAGAATTGTTGCTCAATTATCATTCATGTCTTCACTTTAATAATTGTTTTTTGAATTTTAGCAATAGTGAAACAAAAGTCAGAGTTTTATTTAAAAAAAAGGAGGGAGGGAGTCTGAACGTTCTTTTTTTTCAGTATAAATTAAAGGTGAGTAAAAAAATAAAAAAACCAATTAAATTGAGAAAACTAAAAAAAATAATTAAAAAATCAAACCGTGAAAAAAACCGATTAAAATTTTAAAAAAACTGACCGGTTCGGTTCGGTTTTATAAGCCTGAAACCGAACCGAACCCAAACGGAAAAAACAGAGCCAAAACCGAGCCAAACTAAAAAAACCGAGCCAAACCAGAAAAACCGAGCCAAACTAGTTTTTGTTCTAAAAAACTGAACCGAAACCGGTCGGTTTGAACCAAATTTGGTTTTTTTTAACAAAATTCCAATTTAATTATTATTTTTATATAAAAACCAAATTAAACCAAAAATTATCAACCCTTGTATAAATTTTGCAGGGAAAACTTTCACCTTGGCAATTTTCAAGATACAACTTTATGGAATGTCTCCCATTCAAACACCTTTGTTAGATTAAAATGTCTTTGGAGAATATTGAAAGACGCGCGCCACGATTCTTTTGACTCCTCCGCCTTTATTATATGCCTAATAATTAACAGCAAACAATTAATTTTTCATTTTTCTTCGACAACGTAACATGCCTAATCATGATTTCAAACAGTAAAGGAGTACGCAAGGGTCCAACATGCTAAAACAGGGAGGGAGGGAGGGAGAGAGAGAGAGGGAGAGAGAGCCGTGGAGATAATCTATTATAAAAACTTACTTCGAAAATTTGATGATTGGTTTGTAATACGTGACGCTCATGAATGAGATGTTATGCTATTAAGTGGTTTAATAAATATTAATCATACTTTAAAAAGTGTGAAATACAGTGCAAAATTATACCATGGATCCTCTCACAAAAACAGTAAACTTATTATTCATGGTGGTTTTTTCTTTCTTCGAATATATTTTATTAGGAAATAGTAAGATTATAAGACCAAAGTAAAAAAACGAAGGAAATAAATAGCTTTTTTTAACTTTGGACAAAATATTTATTTTAGACCTTATACTTTCTAAATTGTAAATATTAGGGCCCTAATTTTTGAAGTTTCATAAAACAAAGAGCCAATTTTAGTAAACTTTAATTTTTTTTAATCTCTGGATAGAGAGAGAGAAAGTCGCGAGATTCTAGCAGTAAAAAGAAAAAATCATCGAAAATACCAATTCTAGCTACCCATATGATTGATCTTGGTATTAACAGGTCCTATTCGGTGAGAAGAGATCCACTAAGGTATTTTTTTCATCTTTAAATTGCCTAAAAAACAAATTTGAGTAGGGGAAAAGTTTTTTTTTGGAGATAATTTTTGGTTTTGTACCCTTTTTAGGTTTTTTAATGTCATTTATGGGTTTATTAAGATATTTTGGGTAAAAAATAGATTGAAAATCAACTTTTTGGGCAAACAATATATAGAACCCAATTTTCCAACAACCGATAGTCACTAGAAACTAGGTTAACAGACAACGAGACATATGTAAAAAAGTTTTTAATTAAAATCGTTTACCTTTTACTATTAAAAAAAATAAAGGCCTAGCTTGCAAGCTTGGCCTTTTTCATGGGTTGGTGTGCGAGGCTGGCCATTTTATAGGCCAATTGTGTGGGTAGACTCTTACCTCTGACTTTTTTTTTATTTAATGTATTTTTAAGCCCTTTAGATTAAAAAAAAACACATTATTCCATCTTTTGCTTGTTTTTTAGAGGGTTTTTTTCACAAAAAAAACTTTTGTTATCATTCTTTAAATAATATAGGGCTATTTATTATTCTAAGACCACATGAGTTCTTATTTTTATTTTACTTTTTAAATTGTTGTCTAATATAAAAGAAAGTCTTATGCATCTGGTTGATATATAATTAAATGGGATGCATGATTCAAATCACGAGTTTTAATAGGTTGATCCCGGTTGGCTTGAGTCTTTTTTTTTGTTATTTTTTAAATTGAATATTTTTAATTTTAATTTTGTCATTCAATTTTTTTTGCATTTACTATAAAAAAAACATATTAGAGGAGCCTACATATTCTTTTTTTCATGAAAAACAATTATTCAGCATGCGATGAAGCGCGATCAAATGGCTAATTGATGCTAAAACCCATTTGGTCAATTTGTAAAAGTAGTTTTCTATTTAATTGTTAAACAATCCAAATAAATAAAGAGAAATACAAAAAATAAAAGAGGGGCTAGGGTTTCATTGATGTTGCTTGATCACAATTATTTAAATGAACAAATTTAACCTAAATACAAAAAGATTATATATAGGCTAAACTAAAAAGAAAATTAAAATGTTATTCTACCCTTAATAAATAAAACAAAATAACCCTATATTTTACAACATCTCCCTTCGAACTCACGATACGACAGCTACAAGCATCGAGAGTTTGCCAACTAAAAAATGAAAAATAAAATGCGAGTTCATAAAGAACTCTGAAATCTACAAAGAAAAAACAAAAGGCAAAATAATAGTGTCATGCTTAAGATGACGACGAGTAAGATGACAATCAATCTCAATGTGTTTAATTCATTCATTAAAAACTGAGTTATGAGCAATCTGAATAGAACTCTAGTTGTCACAATACATAGGAGTAGGATGAAAAAAGAAAACTCTCATATCTACAAGTAACCAATATAACCAAAAAATCTCTTTGATAGTAGATATCATAGCAAGATATTTTGCTTCATTTGAAAATTGAGAAATAATAGATTGTTTCTTAGTCTTCTAGAAATAAGAGAATCACCTAAAAAGATACAGAAATTAGTAACAGACTTGCGATCTGTGGGATCACTGCTATGATCAACATTAGAGTATGCACGCAGCTTCAAAAAGGAGGTGGATGAAAGTAAAAGACTCTAAAAGACTATACCCTAAAGATATCATAAAATATAAAGAACAACTGCCCAATGAACAATAATAGGAGAAGTAACAAACTGACTAACAACATAAACAACATATGCAATATTTAGACGAGCAATAATGAGATATATCAAGTTCCCTGCAATAGTATGGTATAAAGCACGATCTGACAAAGGTAAATCATCAAAAAAAGAATACTTTGTATTAACCTCAATAAGAGCATCTACAGTCTTATTATGAGTAAGTTTAGCCCACTCAAGAATATCTGCAATATATTTTGACTAGGAAAAAAAGATAACCTTTGGATGAGTAGGTTACCTCAATACCCAAGAAGTATCATATAGAACCCAAATCCTTCATTTCAAATTGTTTAGCTAACTTTATCTTCAAAATTGAAATATCATTAATGCCTTCACTAGTAATAATCATATGATCAACATATAAAGATAAAATGATACAACCTGCATCAGTGCACTTAATAAAAAAAAATAGAATCATGATTATTAGAAACAAATCCAAGAGAATAGATCACAATAGAAAATTTCTCAAACTAAGCACAAAGTGTTTGTTCAGGACCATATAACATTTTCTTAAGCTTGCAAATATACCCAGAGTCATGTGAAACACCAGGAAGGGGCGCCATATAAACTTTTTCTTGAAGATTTCCATTCAAGAAACCATTTTTAACATCAAGTTGAGAGATATATCACTGACAAACCAAAGCTACTGCAATAAGAGCATAAATAATAATCATTTTTGCAACAAGAGCAAATGTCTCCTCATAATCTATATCATATTGTTAAGAGTATCCTTTTGCAACTAACCTAGCTTTGTATCACTCAATAAACCCATCAAAATCTTAATCTTATACACCCAACGACAACCAACAACACTCTTACTAGGAGGTAGAGGAACCAAATCCTAAGTATTTGTCTTATGCAAAGAAAAAAGTTCTTCATTCATATCTTAATGCCAAAAAGGATTAAGAATTACCTCTTTATAGGAAAAGAGCTTAGAAAGACAATGAATAGAAGCTAAAAAGAAAGTAAAAGATGAAGAATAACAAGAATAAACAAAATATAGTAACTTTGTGGACTTACAAATGCTTATGGATTGATATAGAGATGGATCCACAATCTCAGATGGAGCTTGAAGGGCTATAAAGGAAAAGAGAGCTTTATGTGTACTAGAGAGTGAAGTGTTAGTACCTACAAAATGATCAGTACGAATTACACTTTGGATTCTCTCACAAAACACTGTGAACTCACTATTCACAGTGGTTTTTTTCTTTATCTCAATACAATTTTTTTTTAATTTCAATCTTATACGATCAAATTGGAGGTCAGTCTAAGTTAATGTATTAGGAAATGGTAAGATTACAAGACATGAGACTAAAGTGAAAAAAAAACAGGGAAATGGGTAGCTGTTTTGAACTTTGTACAAAATATTTATTGTAGACCTTATACTTTCTAAATTGTAAATACTAAGACTCCTAATTTTTTAAGTTTTGGAAAACAAAGAGCCAATTTTAGTCCAAAATTTTATTTTTCTTATTTTTTAATCCTTTGTTTGAGAGAGAGAGAGAGAGTCACGAGATTTTAGCTGTAGAGAGAGAAAATCATCGTTAACATCAATTCCAGCCACCAATATGGTTGATCTTAATGTCAATGAGTTCTATTTGGTGAGGGGAGATCCACTTAAGGTGTTTTTTTTCACCTTCACATTGCCTAAAAAAACAAATTTGAGCCAAAGAAAAGTTTTGTTTTTGTTTTGTGATAATTTTGGGTTTTTTGTATGCTTTTTAGATTTTTTTTAATGTCATTGATGAGTTTATCAAGGTGTCTTAATTTTTTTTATGTGTTTTAGGTAAAATATGGATTGAAAATCAAAATTTTAAGCAAACAATACATAGGGCCTGATTTTCCAATGACCCATGGTCACTAAAAACTGGGCTAACAAACAACAAGACATTTGCAATTTTTTTTAATCATCGTCCGCCCTTTATTATTGGCAAAAATAAAGAGCCAAGCCTCATGTATAGGATGGCGCGCAAGCCAAGCCTCTTTTATAGGTCAGGTGTGTGGGTAGGCTCATGCCCCTAACTTTTTTTTTTAATGTATTTTTAACCATTTCATATTACAAAAAACATCATTCCATTTTTTTTAATGTGTTTTTTTTAAAAAAACTATTGTTATCAATCTTTAAATAGTCCGAGGCTATTTTTTATTCCAATCCCACATGCATCCCCTATTTTTATTTTACTTTTTTAAATTGTTGTTTGATATAAAAGAAAGTCCTATGCACATGGTTGATGTATAATTAAATGGGGTGCATAGCCTGAATCACGAGTTTGGTAGGTTGATCCAGTTGGCTAAAGTCTTCTTTTTGTTATTTTTCAAATTGAATATTTTTATTTTTAATTTCATCATTCAATTCCTTTTGCATTTACATTGGAGGAGCCTATATATTCTTCTTTTTTCAATGAATTTTTTTTGTAATCGTATTAATAATTTTTTTATTTTTTTGTCAAAAAAAAAGGATTCCTTTAACAGAAAATCCAAAACTGTTTGTCTTTTCCGAAGGATGAAGTTTTGTCTGCAAAGCCATGTCTCATTTTCCATGATTTCAATCATAGTTTCAAAACTCGACCCAACTTGGTGGGTCGACTCGAGATCCGGTCAATTCAAGATTGAAACTGGGCCGGGTTAAAAAAACAGAGGAAGAAAAAATCTGATATGACCTGGCTAACCCAGCGGGTTGACCTGACGATCCGGTTGACCTGGCGAAACCCGGTCAAAAATCAGGTTGCAACCCGTTGATTTTTGTATTTTTTACTAAAACGACGTCGTTTTGATTTTTTTTTTAAGAATTGACTCGGTCAAAACCCGGAACCCAGGTCTTGGACCGGACTGGGTCTAAAAACTATGATTTCAATACTTGTAATAAATTATGTTTGGTATTAATCCAAAACTGTTTGTCTTTTCTGAAGGATGAAGTTTTGACCACAAAGCCATGTCTCATTTTCCGTGATTTCAATACTTGTAATAATTAAGATATTGAGAAATAGAAGTTACAAGTGAATAAGAAACATTTTTAGAAAGCGAATTATGAAGCAATCAAGACAATTAAAAAGACATCCTCTTTGTATTTTATCTCTAATTATTTAAATCATTTCCATATATACATTGACCTTGTTTTCTTTTTGAGAAAGAAATCAAGATGTCGGATTTCATTGCCTTAAAAGCATTCCATGCAAGCTCTTTCCCTAGCATTCCATCTATAACAGCATGCAAGTCCAGGGATTTCATATTTTTGTTTCTATATAAACCTTGATAGCTAGCTTCTTTCCCTAGCTAGCCTGCTGTTTCTGTCGAACGAAATGTTCTTATTTGAAGCTGAAAATTTGTGATTCTTTTGAAGGTTAAGTAAGCAAGGCAAGACAATGGCTTCTCAAAAGCTTCATCAGTTGGTCTCCCTCCTTGTAGCCTTGCTTGTTTTCCTTGGTCAGGCAATGGAAACAAATGGAGAACTGAGTCACTGTGATTATCCTAGCGCTTCGGCAACGTGCAAAAGGAACTCGGACTGAGTGAAGACATGCAAGCTCTACCATTACTCTCCAGCAAGTGCCTTGTGTGTCTTACCAATCCCACCGCGCACAACTCATCACAAAGGTCTTCGCTGTTGCCAAATAGTTGTTTCATGGTAACTATTTGGCTGGTTGCTTAATTAAGCTCTTTTATATATTATCATCTAATATGCTCGGCAAAAGAGTTGGAACTAATGTGAAATTTGCAATATCGAATTGCAAATTTGCACTTGATTAAATCCTCGTACCGCAATTAATATTACCTTATGTTTTGTTTTTTTTAATTCAAGTAATTTAATTTATTTTTTCTAATCCAACGTCTTGCAACTTCATACAGAAAGCTCAGGTGGTTGATAATAGCAGGTGACACCTAGTAAGTCATAATGGCTAGTAGTTATGATAGTAGTAGATGGTGTTTGATAAGTTAATGTGGTTAATAACTAATACCTGTAAAAGATTCATTTTGATGGGTATGATCCGATGATAAAGTTAGTAACTTTTTAAAGAGAGAAAGTGCAATGATATTTTAGAAAGATAAACTCTCAAAATATATATGCTGGAAATATTAAGAATAAAGAAAATTGTAAACCTTTAGTTTGAAGGATTCATGGTGTATTTATAGCCCACGAGTCTTGGCTTTTTATGAAGAGGAGGGGCTAAAGTGTAATTTTACCCTTATGATATTTCAAATTATGTTTTACTCAAAATAATACGTATTAGATAAATATAAAATATTAAATGATCCGTGTAGGATCCTGAAAAAAATTATTAGTGAATTTTAGGCTTGGGCAAATGCCCAAGTCCATTAGAGATGAAATATGGTTCCAAGAATGTTGGGTTCAGGCATGATGGCCCCAGCCCGCGAGGGTGCTAGGCGTGACGATATGCCCAACCTTTAGGCTTAGGATTCTTGCTCGAGCCCATGCTTTTTAGGAGTTGGGCTCCGGCCACCACGCCCAAGCCTATGATTCTTACGTGTTTATCAGGCTTGTACTATTTTTTAGGTTTGTTTAGGTCTATTTTTAGGTTTTTTTAGGTCCATTTTATTTGGATTCATTAACAGCCTCCTAAGTCTCTGTGGTATTAATCCGTAAAGACTAATAAAAATGTTTGGTTATCATGATGAGTTTATAAAATTCTTTTCGTACGAGAAAAATGGTTTTGTGATGGATTCATGATCTATTTATATCCTACAAGTAATTTTTTTTTTTAGAGAAAGGGCTAAATTGTAATTTTACACTTGTGATATTTTGAGTTGTATTATATTTAAAATAATACTTAATAAAATTAATATAAAATACTAAAGGACCTGGATGGAGTCCTCAAAAAATTTCCTAGCAAGTGTTGGGCCCGAGCAAGGTTAACAAGCTTATTATTAGAAATGAAAAATGGATGTAGATACTATGTGTGGATCGAAGAATACTAGGCCCAGGCGTGATGACCCAAGCCTGCAAGGGTATTTGGCATGTCACGCCCAGCCCTTACATGGGCATATGTCTTGCAAAGGAAGTTAGGCGTATTCCTAGTGCATGGAAGAACGCCCATGCTCCTTTTCTAGTTGGGAGTCTGCCTAGGGCATGGGCTTCGGATCTTGCCCAAAACCATGCTTATTGGGAGGTGGGCGCGAACCACAATGTAAAAGTCTATGCTTTTTGAATGATTTTTTTTTAGTTTTTTACTATTTTTTAAAGGTTTTTTAGATTCATTTGGAAGGTTTTTTTTTTATTATTTTTTATCTATTTCATTTGTATCAATCGGTTAGCATCAATGAAAACCCATTTATGTCTTCCCTTGACTAATGTCAAGCCAATTCTTTTTTTCTTAAAGAAATAATATCACTGTTTGAAATTTAATTTGTTCCTTTACGGATTGAGTAATGTAGGGAAAAATATCCTGTTTATTTTTGTGTTTTAAAAATACATTTAAAAAATTTAAATTTTTTTTAATTTTTTTTCCTTCAAATTAATAACTTTTTAATCTAAAAACTTTTTAATGTTAATATTAAAAATATTTTAAAACAATAAAAAAATATTATTTTAATATATTTTTAAATAAAATATATTTTAAAAACAACTAGTAATTCTCAATCATGGAATTCCATACGTAATCACGCAGCCCAAAATTCAGCAAGACTTCTATCCACATCTTTTCATAATGGCTTCATTGCACAAGAAAGAGAAATAAAAATAAAATCCTATGCGTCAACCCCCAAGCTTTCTTCATATTTAAGAAAAAATTTACAGAACCTGTTTTTTTTTTTTTTGCAAGATGTCCTTTATCACTATTTTTGAAAAAAAATTAATTAAAAAACTTAAAAAATAGAGAGAATATAAAAAAATGTTATATGATTATTTTTTAGTAGACGAACCATATTAATTTAACTATTAATTTCTATCGACTTTTTTTGGATCTCTTTTTGTTTTTTTTGTTTTTTTTTTAAAGAAAGCAAATACAAACAAGCTGGATCTTGAATGAAATCTCTAGTTTACCTTTGATCCTTCTCAATCTTACTATTTCCTTGCACAAGACCTAATTTAATATTTTGAAAACTTAATTGAGATTTGGATTATAAAATAAGGGGCTAATTTGAGGTTTGGGCAACAAAATCTTTGGATTTAATTTGATGAGTTGTAAAATAGAAATGACAAATATATTTATAGATTAGGTTTTGTGTTGTTTATACGAAATCTAAAATTACTTTTCAAACTTGATTGAGTATAAAATTTTTATACTCGAACTAACCTAATTAGATTTGGATATCTATGCCTCGAAATTCAAACTTAAATATTATAATTTTACAACAATATAGTATATGATTAAGCAAATCATAGGCTATAAAATTTATCTACTGGCATTTTTAATTTCCTATATATACATACATGTATAGCATATCCATCAATTTAAGCAAATTGGATGCCCAAAACAGGCATTCGCATGAACAATGTGGTCTATTTACATCCTGTAGGAAAAGGTGATATCACCTCCTCCTAATACTTCAATTGCATGCCCTAGGATTGACAAAAACAGACATCAGCAACATAAGTACACTATGCATTTGGAGATCAACAACAGAAGGCCACCATACATTAATTACAAGACAAAATGCTTGATATATAATGATTGACATGCATAAGATTGTCAATTCTGTTTCGTTAAATGTTTTGTTTTTTTAATTAGAATGGAATGTTTTAATTTTAGAGTGTTTTGGCATGCCGTTTCGAGGTTGTACTGTTCATATATATATATAACAAACATAATTCAAATTCAAGATAAATTAATTATAAATTATGCAATACAGACACAATACCAAACAAATATAATTTTAAAATTTAAAATATTTTTAAATAGTCAAGATTAAATAGATCTTTAACTTAAAGTAATTCAACTTCAACAAAATATCAAAATATTATGAAAGTAAAATGTTTTAACACAAATATTTTAAATATAAAGTTAGATCAATGTTATCAAGACTAATGAAATCTAGAGCATCCCTTATTTTGCTCAAATTCCTACAAAGTATAAACATGAAAAAAATAACATGAATATAAACCATATATATTAGTGATAAATCTAATTTTAAAAAATTAATATCATTGTTAATGAAAATAACAATAATAATTTTCAATATTATTATTAATATCATTGTTATTAAAAATAGTAATGAAAAAGAGTTTTTTATACCTGGGTGGTTTAATTAATTAAATTGAACAAGGTTTAATTTGATGGTTTTTCAAGAGCAGAACGGAACATGTGGAATGGAACAGGAACGTTTCGGCTGAAATTTAGCTGAAAAATCCGGAACGGGCCGAGATTTAAAATGAGATGAAAAGTGTTCCGTTTTGTTTCATTTTTTGAATTGGTATGGAATATTTTGGCCATTCCGAGCGAAACGAAACAAAATTGACAACCTTACCTGCAGAATACTGAAGGAAAACATGAATTTGTAGTACTTTGGCAAGAGAATTAACAACATTTTTTAGACAAACAACACAATATGAACACTGAAAATTAAGATAAGTAGGAGGTTCGGCATTCTCTCTTATTTTAGAAAGACAATTCCAATTTTTTCCCCACCTACTCCAAATGAGAAACTAATATACAATAAAAATTAAAAATTAAAAGAATAAAGATCAAATTATATATATATATATATATATATATATATATAATTGAAGGACTAAGTTAAAAACAAAAAAATTATAAAAGAACCAGGAACAAAAATTACAAATTAAAAAAATAAGAATCGAGGTTGAAATATCAACACAAAAAAGGACTAACCTATAACTTTTTAGAGAAAAGAAGAAGGAGAAAAAGGTTGAGGGAAGATAAATTGTCACACCTTTGCCGACACGTGCTACTCCAGGAAAAGGAGAACTTGGTGGCTCTTCCAATAATTTGTGATATCGTAGATGTCGTACGCATCGTTAAAAGTGAGCGAGCTCTTTTTATGGGCCATTAATTTGTTCAATTTAATTAATATTTAATCCTTGTTAAAAGATAAAAATACCTTTGATGGACCTATAATCACAAAAAAAATCTAAGTGAAAAAATCAAAAAACCTCGTATGCATGGTTTATTTTTTATTTTAACGGTAAACTTGTTATTTTATTGTATTTTAAAATATATAAAGATAAAAATACCTTTCTTCGTCGGTTTGGAAAATGATGAGTTAGAGAATAATTAGACCATTTCACCGGGCAAAAAAATTGAGAAGACATTTATACCTTGGTTAATTTTTTAATGGACCATTTAAAAATATCAAAATACCCCTATTACCAAGGTTATTGTTTTTTTTTTAAGGGTAAAAAAATAATTATATTATTATAATGAATTGTGTGTGTGTACAATATATATATATATATATATATATATTGAAATGCCTTCAATTTTTTTTTAAAAAAACTTATATCTTGGTATAATTTTAATATTTTTAAAATTATTTATGGACTTTGAATTGGAGTCGGGTCAAGTCAACGTCTGACATAGCAATATCCACAACCACCTCGAAACCAATCTTAATATTTCCAGATTCTTCTCCAACCCGACTAGATCAAAAAATTTCATACCCATCCAAGTTAAGGCGGTCGGTATCCATTAATATCAGGTCAAATTATCATCACGACCACAGAGTTTAAAACTCCTACGTGAATTACCGGTTTTACACCTCCACGTGTAATCTACCCATCCCTAGCAAACAGACACAGACCTCCTCGTTATCCTCACCAAATCCACCAGGATACTCCCGTAATAAAACCCCACAATCAGGGACAAATGTGTCAAAACACCGAATCCTCGTTGCAATTCCCCTTTTTTCTCATTAAATAAAACCTCCAAAAATACAAACTCTGGAATCTCTCTCCAATCCCAACTCGCGCCATTAACTCACTGAGCCAACCCGCCTCTAAATCCCATACCTAGCAGCCTTCCCCCCATGGAGATCGACTCCGCGGTGGAGCCACCGCCACAACAACAACCGAGCACCGCCGAAGCCGCCCCCGAGAGCTTAAACCAGACACAATCTCCATCCGGTTCGATGGGGATAGAGGAGAGTTACGGAGCGGCTGCGGCGAGGTTCGATGATGACGAGGAAGAGGAGGGGGATGTTTGCAGGATATGTAGGAATCCAGGAGATGCGGAGAATCCGTTACGGTATCCTTGCGCTTGCAGTGGTAGTATTAAGTTTGTTCACCAGGATTGTCTCCTTCAGTGGCTCAATCATAGTAATGCTCGCCAATGCGAGGTTTCTCTCTCTTTCTATCTTGTTTCGTGTGTTTCATTTGATAATTAGGGATTTTGTGAGTTAATAATTGAAATATTGAAAGATTGATCGGAAGAGGTTTGATTAGGGTTTGGAGGTTGTTTAATTAATTCAATTTGGTGAAACTAGGATTTAATCGTGGTCTTTATAAAGAAAAACACATATAAACTTTCTTCCTTTTGCTTTAATCTATGAAGTTTCGGATTGTACTTGATATGCTTAGGCTCACAGTATTTTTAATTTTAGATTCATAAGATTGGGATGAAAGGTGTTTGAAGAAAATTGATGAATTGCGCGATTTTTTTTGTGTGTAATGGGTTAAACGCATGATAAAAGTGGTATCTCTGGCATTTTCTTTGTTTTATAGGAAACGAAATGCATTTCCTTGTTTCCCAATGAATTTCTTCATGTTTTTTGTAGGTTTGCAAACATCCATTTTCTTTCTCTCCTGTTTATTCTGAGAATGCCCCGGCAAGGCTTCCTTTTCAGGAGTTTGTAGTAGGGATGGCAATGAAGACTTGCCATGTTCTGCAATTCTTTTTGCGTCTCAGTTTCGTGCTTTCTGTCTGGCTTCTAATTATACCCTTCATAACGTTTTGGATATGGAGGTTGGCTTTTGTGAGGAGTTTTGTTGAAGCCCAGAGATTATTCTTAAGTCATATCTCCACTGCTGTTATTCTTACCGATTGTCTGCATGGGTTCCTGCTTTCTGCGAGTATTGTTTTCATTTTTCTTGGTGCAACTTCTTTAAGAGATTATTTTAGGCATTTAAGAGAGCTTGGAGGACAGGATGCTGAGAGAGAAGATGATGGAGACCAAAATGGTGCCCGTGCTGCAAGACAACAACCAGGACAGGCTAATAGAAATGTTGCTGGTGAGGCAAATGCTGAAGATGCTGGTGGAGCACAAGGAATTGCTGGGGGTGGTCAAATAATCCGAAGGAATGTGGAGAATGTTGCTGCTCGATGGGAGATGCAGGCAGCTCGTCTCGAGGCTCATGTTGAACAGATGTTTGATGGTTTAGATGATGCTGATGGTGCAGAGGATGTGCCCTTTGATGAGCTTGTGGGCATGCAGGGTCCTGTTTTCCATTTAGTTGAAAATGCATTCACTGTAAGTCCACTGCTCTATATCATGTTGTTTGGTGTTATTTTTACCATTTGCCTCCAAGAATTTCACTCTATCACATCTAAGTCATTTTCAATCTCTATGCTCTTTCCTTCCTCTCCTTAGTGAATATTGGACATATCTTCATTCAACATGATGCTTCCCCCCTCCTCAACTGTCTGTTTTTTTCTTCTGTCTTGCAACTAATTATAAAAGTTATTCTCTCTGCTGTGGTGTTGACTCCATCAAGATAAAAGTAAAGGCTGAATAAAATGCAGCTTCATTTTTCCATGTTGGTGATTTGTTTTTTATTGTGGCTTAATTGATCTACAGGTTTTGGCTAGCAATATGATATTCCTTGGTGCTGTAATCTTCGTGCCATTTTCATTGGGACGGATTATCCTATACTACATATCATGGCTTTTCTCTTTTGCAAGTGTTCCTGTGCTGTCAACAGTCATGCCTCTTACTGATACTGCCCTCTCCTTAGCAAATATCACTTTGAAGAATGCATTAACTGCTGTTGCAAATTTGACATCTGAAGGTGAAGACAGTGGGGTTCTTGGTGAGGTTGCAGACATGTTAAATGCAAATGCCAGTGGACTAAATGAAGTTGCAAATAACTTAAGCAGTCCACTTTCTGCAGATCTCCTAAAAGGGGCAAGTGTTGGCACATCACGGCTTTCTGATGTCACAACTCT
Organism: Populus nigra; assembly: GCF_951802175.1. NCBI lineage: Eukaryota > Viridiplantae > Streptophyta > Magnoliopsida > Malpighiales > Salicaceae > Populus > Populus nigra. The sequence goes on from NC_084852.1 coordinate 19,118,017, forward strand.
TGCTATTGGATACATGTTTATATTCTCTTTAGTCTTCTTCTATCTTGGTATTATTGCTTTAATTCGGTACACTAGGGGTGAACCTTTGACTATGGGGAGATTTTATGGTATTGCTTCTATAGCAGAGACAATTCCATCCCTCTTCAGGCAGTTCTTGGCAGCCATGAGACACTTGATGACCATGATTAAGGTTGCCTTCCTTCTGGTTATCGAACTTGGGGTGTTTCCTTTGATGTGTGGATGGTGGTTGGATGTTTGTACCATAAGGATGTTTGGAAAGTCTATGGCTCAAAGGGTTCAATTCTTCGTGATTTCTCCTTTAGCAAGCTCATTAGTTCATTGGGTTGTAGGAATTGTTTACATGTTACATATAAGCATTTTCGTGAGCCTTCTTCGTGGGGTATTCTTCTCAGCCATCTTATTATTATTCAAATTTGAATAACTAATCACGTGGTTCAATTGAATTGATAATTTTTCTTTTTCCTTACTGTTTGCAGGTTTTGCGTCAAGGGGTTTTGTATTTTCTTCGAGATCCAGCAGATCCTAACTACAACCCGTTCCGTGATTTAATTGATGATCCTGTGCACAAGCATGCTCGCAGAGTTTTATTGTCTGTTGCTGTTTATGGAAGTCTAATTGTGATGCTTGTATTCTTACCCGTTAAACTTGCTATGAGAATGGCACCTTCCATTTTTCCACTGGACATATCGTAAGAAACCTACACTTCATTTACACCCACTGTTCATTTTTGGAGGTACCACAATTGTATATTGCCATTATTTGCTGATATCCAAATGCACTTTTATTTCAGGGTGTCTGACCCATTTACTGAAATTCCGGCTGACATGCTTCTCTTTCAAATCTGCATCCCATTTGCCATTGAACATTTTAAGTTGCGGACCACAATCAAGTCCCTTCTCCACTACTGGTTTACGGCAGTTGGCTGGGCACTTGGCTTAACAGATTTCATACTGCCTGGACCTGAGGACAGTGGTGGTCAAGATAATGGAAACGCGGAGCAAGGAAGACAGGATAGACTACAGGTAGCTCAACTCGGTGGACTGGATCGGGCTGTAGTGGCCCTTGCAGCCGCAGATGACCAAAACAGGACCACTCTTACAGCAGGAAGTTCTGCGGAGGAGGATGATAGTGATGAACAATCTGATTCAGAGTATGCATTATGTGCTCTACATTATTAACAGTTTAACTTGGTTGTCTGAACTATATCATTCTTTGCTGATTACCATTTTTTTATCATCTTTATCATCTGCATCATATTATTTTTAAAAAATAGTTTATCATCTGTAGTGGCTTGTTTGTCCTAGACTCTTTATGTTAAGTTTCTTCATACTTGTACATTATAGTGTACCCTTATTTTTTTTTTCCTGATAACAAGAATTGGAAGTAGGGGTTCTGATATTTTATTCCTCAATCAGCCTACCCCAGTAACGTCTACTGGCACTCATCTAATGTGTCATTATTCCATCATTAGTGACATTGATCTTATCTTATGGATTGCTTGTTTTAAATCTTAAATGCAAGGGTAGAAAGATTACATGATATCCTCGTGTTCTGTTGTTGTATGGCATTCCATGAATATCTTTAAGATCTTATAATCTATTATGTCATTTTATTGTTTTACTTTTCTTCAATCATCTAGTGCTGATTGGTATTGCAGTTCTGTGCACCATCAACTGCCAGAAGCTTGCAATTAATGATGCATTATTTATCACTTTAATATTTTCTTATCGTTATTTATTTGTTGTTGCATTTAGTTATGGTCACTGGGTCAAGGCTGCTTTGATTGCTCCTGATATTGTACATGTGTCTTGTAGTAGGTACAGCTTTGCTCTTCGTATCGTCCTCTTGCTGGTGGTGGCATGGATGTCTTTACTTATCTTCAACTCCGTGTTGATAGTTGTTCCGATATCACTTGGGCGTGCTCTTTTCAATGCCATTCCTCTTCTGCCAATAACTCATGGCATCAAGTGCAACGGTAATGTGGTTGATTGAATTTGTTTGGTTGTTCTTTTGCATCATGCATTTGGTATGAGAGAGCTGATTTGTTCTGGTTTTATTTCTTTCCTCAGATCTTTATGCTTTTGTAATTGGAAGTTATGTCATTTGGACGGCTTTAGCTGGAGCAAGATACTCCATTGAGCAAATTAGAACCAAGAGGGCAACATTGTTGCTTAGCCAAGTATGGAAGTGGTGTAGCATTGTTCTTAAGAGCTTGGCTCTTTTGTCAATATGGGTATGTCTTTATACTTATGTTGTTTTGCTTGTTTCTCATATATGAGAACTCTTGACTCTCAACTCTTAAATTTGCTGTTTTCACGTTCCAGATCTTTGTTATCCCAGTGTTGATTGGGCTTCTCTTTGAGCTTTTGGTAATTGTGCCATTGCGGGTGCCTGTAGATGAAAGCCCAGTTTTCCTTTTGTATCAGGATTGGGCATTGGGGCTCATCTTTCTTAAGATCTGTACTCGGCTGGTGAGTTTTCAAATTGTCAGTTCCACATGATTATTTTAAACGCTTTAGTTATGAATGGCTAAATAATCGTCAGGATTGCCCCAACCTGCATAACCTATGGTTATTGGCATTAAAAGCCTGATAGGACATGGTGATTTACTATCTGATGCCTGAAAAGTAGATCACCAACGCCCTAAAGAGATGTGTGCTTGTTCTTAGATTGCCCAGGTTTCAATATTTGCAGAAGTAGCAATTGTATCTATTTTCAAATTACTCTGGATTAGGAAAGTTTTTGTTTCATTAGTCTGTAAAGCATTAAAATCCCGTTTCTACTGCATGCTATTATAATGTCCATATAGTGACCTGCAATAACATAGATTGTTTTATCCTAGCAATGGGTTGCTGCCTTTAAGAATGTAGAGTGTAAGGAACGGAGAGTATTTTCATGGTGGGTTGGGATTGTGACAGCAGTGATACCACAATGATTTCCATCTCATATACTCAAAATAAATCTTGTGCTTTAACAGGTTATGTTGGACCAGGTGATGCCACTGGTGAATGAAAGTTGGCGAACGAAATTTGAAAGGGTGAGAGAAGATGGTTTCTCAAGGCTGCAATGCCTTTGGGTACTGCAGGAGATTGTGTTCCCAATAATAATGAAGCTGCTAACAGCCTTGTGCGTACCTTATGTCTTAGCAAGAGGAGTATTTCCTGTGCTTGGGTACCCTATGGCAGTAAACTCAGCAGTGTACCGATTTGCATGGCTGGGATGTCTCTGCATCAGCCTGCTGTGCTTTTGTGCCAAGAGATTCCATGTCTGGTTCACCAACCTTCACAATTCAATTCGTGATGATCGCTATCTCATTGGTCGCAAGCTACATAACTATGGGGAGGATCTAGGAGAGGAGCAAAATGAGGCAGGGACTTCCTCCGAAGCACAAAATTCAAATTCACAGGACACTGGTTTGATTCGAGAAGCTGATGTGGGAATTAGACAAAGACGTGCTAATCGACAGGAAGCTTAATTTATGTACAAGTTTTGATGTTTCCGAGGCCAGTACCAGTAATGGGATGGATGGCCTAATTATATGTCTATAGGATGTACCATTGGGAGTTGTTTTTTGTGCATATATTATACTTTGTTAGATTAGAAATTAGAAGAGAACACCAAAGCGTTTTAATTTTAATGAGATCCCTTTTGCTGCTTTTTCTCCTTTTCTATCCGCTGTAGGTTCACAACATGCTTGTATGATGGCAACAACTACAAGAATCGGCCATCCCTTGTTAAACAATGTAACCGCTAGATAACCAATGTGTGCATCCTGCAACAGAGCTACCAGTTCTTTCTCCAGGGTGCTTTCGGTGTGCCCTGGTTTGAAGTTTTCCGTCCACCACTTGGATCGGCACCTGGAACACCACAAGGATCACGCCCCCTCTTCTAATCAAAAGCCTGAAGTGGGTTTTGCTTCCTAAACATGGTGAACCATTTATGCTAATTTCTTTCAAATTAAACCCTTGCTTACCCAGTAGCCAGATCTTGCAAATTGCATCTCTCCCATCTTAAATAACTTACGCCCATTAATTTAATAACCTAAAACAGCATCATACGAACATGTTAAAGCACCAGAAATTTGTCACTCGCATAACAAAAGTTCAAGCAATACCGTCTCCATCATCAATGTAACTTCTGAAAGAATCTCAAAATAAACAAAACCGGTGCCTAAGCTACCAGGCAGTCAAAGTATAAATCAAAGCCGTAGATAGAATGGTTTCTTGTCTGGCATTTCAAAAACTATGCCCAAGCTCATCCTAGGGCACAAGGTTGTCATTCAATGACAAAGAAGCTAGTTGATCAGCTGTGCCAGTGGCCTGCTGCTGAACAGTCCTTAGAACCTCCATCGCTTCATTAACCTTTGCTTTGAGAGCTTCTGGTGACTCAAGCAAGTGCAGAACCTCAGTTTGATCCATCTCCAGAAGCATGCCTGTCACTTTAGCCGCTGCTTCAGGCTCCAGCTGTTCCACGAGAGGGTACAGATTTTCGCCAAGCATCTACAGTTATGCATCCAGTAAAAATTAACTATCAATTAAACCAGACCACCACACAGGCATCAGATGTATTGGTCACCACGTCCATTTCACTCATCTTCAGTAGAGACATTTTATATTATTCCCAGTAGGGATAGGAATTGGGATCCTCTCATTTTCATTTTGTAATTTGCTGACATTTTCCTGATATCTATACTGTGAAAAATTGAAATGAGCGAACATGATTTTTTTGTGCAAGAAAAAAATGACAGCTTCAACTAATCAGCTTCGAACAGTGGCCCGTTTCAGTGAGGAAAGTATTAAAATTTAATAAATAACCGATGCTTCCAGTATTATTATGTGCCATTTCAAAGAGCACAAGAGTCTGAGCATCAGCAAAGTGGCCTAACATCCTAACCTAGGCCATGCAGGCAGCTAAATAAGAAATGAATATGCAAATAAAATAGGGATAGGGCATACCGTTCTCTGCTGATCTGGAGTAGCATTTGCGAGTGCAGTAGCCAAAGCCCCAACAGGAATTGACTGAGACAATGCTGCATCACGCATTGGCATGCCACCCATGTCATATGGAACAGGAAGCATGCCTCCAGCAACACCAGTCATTGGAACATCAGGCAAGCCACGTCCTGGAGGGTAGCGATAGACACGCCCCCTAGGAAGCATCTGTCATAGATTATAAAACCATAAGATAGGGTTTTGCCATCTCAATTAACTAGTAAGGAGAAGACACCCCCTAGGAAGCATCTGTCATAGATTATAAAACCATAAGATAGGGTTTTGCCATCTCAATTAACTAGTAAGGAGAAGACTATCAACCTGCTGCTGCATAAGTGGGACTGGCTGCTGGGATTGCTGACCAGCTCCTGCCCGTCGACCTCCAGGTCGCTGACCCTGCTGACCCTGCTGAACCATTGGCACAAAGAAATTTGGCATAGGAGCCCCGCCAGGCCTCATACCAGGCACAAGCTGCTGTTGATACCCAAACCCAGGCTGATAAAAGTGCAACGATCACAGAAGGCACTTTCAAGTGAGAAAGCAATTTTACAAAATTGCCAAATGGGTACAAATCTATTAATAGAAAAACAGAGCATTCATACACATAGCTATGCAATTAATGTGCAACAACACGAGTGGAAAGCATTACCTGGGGTGGTATGATAGCAGGTGGGGCTTGTCCATAAAATATTTGCTGTCCAAGACCTGGACCCGCAGGGGGATACATAGGCATACGAGGGCCAACTGAAGGTGCCATTGCAACTGGCCGCATTTGAGAAAATTGAGCCTGTTTGATGAACAGAAATCCATCAGATACGAACGACCAAGAAAATTAATTTTACAAGGAACAAGAACAACGACACCTTTAAAGGATCAGCAAAAAGGAAAGTAGCATAGCTGCAAACTGACAAATAACAAAGGGAAACAAAAGATAACATAAATGAAAATAAAGTACCTGTAGCCTGGCTCTTCTATCCTCCTTTCTTTGTGCAAGTGCAACATATAGAGGTTTGCTAACAACAATTTTTCCATTCATCTCCAAGAGCTATCAAAACAACAAAATGATATTAGTATATTCTAGGGCCTTCATGAAAGCACAGAAAAAGTATCAACTTACAGCTCTAGATGCCTCTTCAGGAGTTGAAAATGCAACAAACCCTGATCCTCTGCTTATTCCATTTGGGTCTCGCATAACCTGTAGGTGAAAACATGTTTGTGATACTATAATGACAAATATAAAATTTATTTGTTTATATGAACAGCTCGTTATAATCATCATGGAGAAAAAGTATGGTACTTTCTCACACCAGGGGACAAAAAGTATAGAAACGGAACTAGACTGAATCGAGCAGCAGGTGGTGGTTTTTGAAAGCCACTGGCACTGATATACAAATCAGCTATGAAAAACCTGTTGTTGGAGATGGTAATACAATCACATATCAGATAAATCTTGCTGGATACAGGAAGGCAGTCGTTCATTAAACTGGAAAGGCTCCAAAGGGTGACAACCAACTGGATAATGCATGAGTTTGAGTGATTGATCCCCCTCCTCATGTCAGAAATCATACAGACAGCATGAGGGTAACATGGATATTCTTCTGTCTCCGATTGACATAACAACATTTGTTTATTCTTAATATGATTATTAACCAGATTTTTTTTTCTTTGTTTTGGTGCAGCTGGAAGACTGGGTTCTGAGCAGGATTTACAAGAAACATGAGAGGTGTTCTAATGTTAATACTAATGTCAGAAATCAACCAAGTAATGAGGAAAATTCTTCTTTGACGAAAGGTGATATTAATGAAGATTACACAAACCATCAAAAGCTGCACACTCAAAATGGTTAGCTACTCAAAATTCAAAGCTGCATACCTTGCACGACGTGATTGTACCAAATGGAGAAAACAGCTCCTTAAGCTTCTCATCACCTATGCTATCATCTAAATTTTTGATGTACAAGTTTGCACCCTGAAATTTGTCAGCTGCTTCCTTCATACTCTGCTCAAATCGCTGCTTTAATTCAACTTCCCTTTCATATTTTTTCTGAGCTTTCCCAACAAACCATTCCTTATCATCAATTTTTTTCCCGTTAAGAGCCTCAACTGCTTTAGCAGCATCTTCTGCATTCTCAAAGTTTACAAATCCAAAACACTTGGATTTTCCATCGCCATCCCTCATCACCACAATACTAGTGATGGTTCCAAATTCACCAAAAGTTTTGTTCAAATCCTCCTCAGTTGTTGTTTCGGATAGATTCTTCACAAAGACATTGTTGAATCTCATCTTGTCAGTAGCAGTGTCCCTTTCCTGCTTGCGAAGGAACGGTCCCACATAAACTTGCTTATCATTCAACAGCATGCCATTCAGTTTCTCAATTGCTTTTTGGGCAGCTTCTTCACTGTCAAACTGCACAAAACCATAGCCTTTAGACTGGCCAGATGGGTCAGTAGCAACCTTGCAAGAGAGGATGTTCCCAAATGCCGAAAAAGTATCATGCAAAGCTTTGTGGTCAATTGCCTTGTCCAAATTCTGTCAAGTAACGCATTCAAGTCAGACAAGAAACAGAAATGGAACTCGATAAAGCCAAAAAAATACAAATAACCATAGCAACAAGCAAATTGACCGGTAATAAAATACAAATACCTTAATAAATATATTTCCAGCCCCACTTTTGCGAATAGTTGGGTCACGATGAGAATACATAACCCTGATTGGACTTCCATTCAGGGGAGTAAAATTCAGCATTTCCAATGCCCTCGCAGCTGTAAACATGTTCCACACAAAACAGAAGTGAACGGATGGAATTTAACACAACACACCAGGAAGACCAAAAAAAAATGACACTCAACATTCTCTACATGCAAAACATTAAGGGTGTCAATGCATTCATTATTTGTTATCAAATTCAACCAAGTCTCGATTTCTAAGAACATATAAATACTCTTCAAAAGTCATGATACCCAGTTGAAAACCCCTCCCAAAAATTCTGAAGTATGAAACTTTTCGCTCAAAGGTACATAAAACACCACAGTATCATTCAGACCCATTAAAACCACTCAATTAAATACAACATTAACACTAAAACCTAACAGAAAACCACTCAATAAAATAATCTTCGTTTCTCCACTTAATAATCACCCACTAAAAACCCAAAACTAAAAAAAAAAAGACAAACAAAAATAGAAACTGACCATCTTGAGGATTGCTGTAGTTAACATAACCATAGCCAAGGGACCTACGGCTCGTCAAGTCCCTGCAAACCCTGACTGAAACCACTTGACCCACTTGATTAAACAGATCATACAGCTGGGAATCAGTCACACTTGCTTCCAGATCACCCACGTAAAGCGACGTCGTCACAAAATTAGGGTTACTAGCCCCTGCATTCACACTCTGTGGTTGAACTGGTACTTGAACTTGTGCCATTTCCGTTTCTTTTTTGCTTTTCTCGGAAAAAGTTTTGATTTTTTTGTGGGTTTTGAAATAACTTCCCTCTCCTCTTTTTTTTACAAGAATAAAAAACACACAGGCCAACTGTTTAATAAAATGCCTAAGACAGAAGTTTTGATTTTTTCTTTTGAATTATGTTTTTTTTTGTTTTATGGAGGAGAGGGAAGGTGAAGGAGGAGGAGGAGATATTGGCCGCCGGAGAAGAAGTGGTGATGGGGGCGGCGGAAATATTGAGAGAAGGGGAGGGAGGGATAGAGAAAGAGAGAGAGTGCAGTGGTGGGAGCTGCAATAAAAAAAGGGAAGAGTGTTTGGGGGCTGTGAGAGGGTTAGAGAGGGTTATATGTAAACCCTAAGATTGTGTGAGGGAGAGGTATCAACCATCGGATTTGATGGTGTGTGGGGTCCAGATGAGGTAAAGCGGGTAACTGGTAGGATAAAGAGGTTTTGACGCGCGATACGTGGCAGTGTTTGGCATAATATTTATTTTTGTTTTTTAAAAACAATTTAAATTTGATTTGTATTTAGTTTTTTTAATTAATATTTCTTTTTAATTTCAATTTACATCAAATATCAAATTTACTTTGTTTTTTTATTTTTTATTTTTTCTTGAATTCTTTTATATAATTAAAATTAATTTTTTAATTTCATTCTTCAAAATAAAAATTAAGTTTTGTGGATTTTCCAGATAGAATATATTATATCTAATAACTTTGATAACAAGTTTAAAAAGTAAACATGGGTTAATAATATTTTTTTAAAAAAATTAGCTTTGTAATTTTTTTTATTATGTTATTTTGATCTTATGATTTGAGTTGTGGATTTAAAAAAATATATCGAGTTGACTGGACCCTGATTATTAGAGTTATAAATTTGTATTTCAGGTTGATCATAATTGATTTTTTATAATATATTTTTATTTCATTTCTTCTTACTATTTTTAATGAGTTATTGGATCGTTTGTGTTTTTAAATAAATATTTTTTTATTGAATTATAATGATTATTTTTTATTTGATCCATCTAATATTATTTTTTCTATCATTTAATAAAAATAAAGATAATTTGTTTTACTAAGTGGACTACATAACTCTCGTTTTTTTTCCCCTTTTAACGAAAGACTTGTCAAGCATAGGGCTACGCTATGGATGGCTGTCATTTCCTATTATATAATAAATAAATAAATAAATAAATAAAATAGTAAAGACTCGAATCTGTTCCATGAAAAAATTAATATCAATAAATCAACATGCCATACCAATTTACTAGCCTAACAAGCAATGCATTGATTTGTTGTCTGCCACGTCAATAAAATTGTTATCATGAAATTATTGATATCTTCATGTATCACTGTTTAAAATTATTTTTTATATATTTTTAAATTATTTAAATTTGTTAATATTAAAAATAATTTTTTAAAAATTAAAAATATATTATTTTAATATATTTCTAAAAAAAAAACATTTTAACAAACCACTATTATTACATAAAAAGTTACTTTAAAAGAGGAAGAAGAAAAAAAGGTCTCAGAAGCACCGCCAGTGGATTGCCGCCGCCGTGCTATGGGGGTAGAGATGACGTGAGACCTCTTGCTATCAGCCAGTGAGCGAGCGAGCAAACAAGCACCGAGATGGAGTCCAAAAAAGTTTGAGAAAGAAGCACGTGAAAGGCAGGAAAGTTGTCTGTGAAAAACTGGCGAGTACGGATACGAAGATGGATTCCGGTACAGCACAATATAAATACGCATACGTGGAAGGAACTGTCAATTAATAATGATTATGAGTATATCATGCAACAAATACGTTAATATGCTACCCTTTTAGTATATCATTAATGTAGGTTCAGGTGTTCGAGCTGTTGCATGTATCTCAACTAATTTTATAGATTTTAAAGCAAGTCAATGACCATATAAATTTCTAGTAACTTTAAAATTTATAAGACTCGAACTGATGACTTCTAGAGAGTAAATCTAAAACTTAACAAATGAGTTACACCCTTTAAAATTAAATTACCAATAATAAGTAATATAAAGTTTAAAACATAATGAAACAACAAGCTTACAACATCTGCAATTAAAAAAAAAGTTAAGATCAGGATTTATTTATTTGAAATACCTAATATTCATATCCACATCAACAATATCATTTCATACCGGGAAAATAACATATAATTATGAAAAAAATTTAAAATATATAATAAAAATATTTTAAAATATAATTATTACTGTAACCAAAATAACAAAACAATATTTTTCCCTCCATACTTGTTTGGCAAGTGAACATGCCATGAGCCCTTTTTTTTTATTCTCTTTTTTTAATATCCAAACCCACCGATTAATAGATTAACGATAGGTTTTACAGTACTATAATTACAATTAAATTGTGGATCTGGTTGTGAAGATGATAATTGTGGTTCGTGGTGGGGTGTATCAGGTGATGCTTGTCTTGTGTTTTTGGATTTTTTTTGAAGTTCAATTTCTTTCTTGACATTTAAAAGCATAATGTAAAGCTAGAAAACGAGAAATACAAATAAGTTTCAAAGGGTTTCTTTGTTTTTATATTTTAAAAATATTTTAAAAAATTAAAAAATTTATTTTATTTTAAATTAATTTTTTTTCCTTGTGTTTTTAGATTCTTTCGATATATTGATATCAAAAATATTTTTTAAAATAAAAAATATTATTTTAATACATTTTCAAGTAAAAATATTTTAAAAAAACAATTATTATCAAAATCTTAAAATCCAGTGTATGTGTTCGGGTTTTTTTTTTTTTATCAATATGGGTTTCCAAGATAGCTTGTACGCATCTCAATCAATCTCACGGGCTCTAAAGTTAACGATCATGTATATCTTCAGTGACCCTAAAATTTGTGAAACTCAAACTGATAACCTTTAGAATGCAAACTTACAACATGACCAGTAAACTAAACTCCTAAGTATTATATGCATTTAGTTTTTTTTTTAGTTTAACATGGGTGTTCGGGTCAGCTTGCGCACATCTCGACTAATCCTACGGGCCTTGAAGTTAACGACCATGTAAGTCTCTAATGGTCATCATATGAGTAATCATAGAGCTCAAACATGAAATTATAGAATGAATAAACTTCTTGATCTTAAACTCTTACCACTAGACCATGGTTATAAGCATTCAGTTTTTTTTTTTTGATTTACGTGGGGTGTCCGGGTCAGTTTGCGCGCACCACGACTATTTCCCACGGTCCACTGGACATCCTGCAAGCCCAGGGGCAGGTTAGGCACCGCAGGGGTGACAGGCGTGCACATAGAGGGTCGAACCCGAGACGGGAACAAAACAAATAACACGGTTAACCACAACAACTAGACCCTCAAGTGCATTCTGTTTTTATTTTCACAGGTCAGGGTCAATTAATACAAACGACGTATGATTAATGTAATTGCATGGTTTTGCCGACAAAGACTTTCGATCAGCTGGTGATTCCGACATCAACGTTAGATATTTTGTTTTCCACGAGTTTTCCATTTATTATTCATTCCTTGCTGACAAACCTGAACCACACAAATCTACATCGTTTTGCGACAAAGGGAAATTTCTTGGTTACACGGCGGGTTTTATTTCATGCTGGATGATACGTCCACGCGAAGTATGGTGTTTTTTAATTAAAATTATTTTTATTTTAAATACCGATATATTTTTTGATATAAAATTATTGAAAAATACATAGAATCATCAGCTAAATATTTTTTAAAATAAAAATATTTCGAATACAAATTAAAAATATTTACACATGGACAAAGCAAGCACGTTCTCTTGACAGCTAGCGAAATGGATGCCTTTCCCTTATTTATTTATTTATTTAATTAAAATATTGAAGGTGGAAGTGGACAAACGCAGCCTCCACGCAATGTTCATTGCCCCCCACCACACAACTCATCGAACTTTCTTATTTGTACCGAGACAGGACAATTCTCATTTCCCTTTCTTTTCTCCTCATCGCTTGTTGACAATCCAAATTGTTTTCTTAATGCGTCGTTCTTCAGATCTTCTTTATCATCAATCTTTATAATTTTGTTAACTTGCTAAAAAATATTTTCCACGTGTAAAGTCCTATAAAATATTTTATTAACAATATTGTTCAGCTATTTAAATTATTATTATTTCTATCTTACCACCATTTTCATCTCCGTTGTATCATTAAGTAAAATCTGCTTTTTCAGAAGGGCTTGTTGATTTTTGTTTTTCAGAAGAGTTTTTTTTTAAAATTTAAATTCTTTTATTTTTTTGTTTTAAATTAATAACTTTTTATATTTTTAAATTATTTTGATACACTATATCAAAAATAATTTTTTTTTAAAATAATAATAATAATAATCAGCACAGTCTCTTTTACTAATATCTCATCGTATTTATTACCATAATCTCTTTTATTATTATTATTATTATTATTAAAAAATTCGAGTGAAAAATATCTTATGAGAAGATAATCTACATGTGAAATATTTTATGTAAAAAAAACCCAAAAAGTCAAAATAAAGCAATAGAATGCAAGAAGTAAATCCATTAAAGGGCTGGATAAGCCGTGACTTGCGAGCTGTAGAGGGGTCCACGGAGTTAAATAAAGAAAAGTCCTCACCAACCAATTGGCGTTTCGACGTCTCTCAAGTTTCCTCCTATCTCAGAACAGAGCAACCCCAAAAACAACACTTTCTGATTCAAAAGAATCAAAGCGCTATCTCTGTACCCATCTGCTTCAAATCTCACTTGGAAATTCCTCAGTTAGAGCAATTCAATACACTCTTAACAAACCCCCCCTTCCTGATAGAACAAGCGTAACCTTTTTACCGTCATTGTTGGTCTAACCCTAACTACAATCATCTTCTGCTACATGGCTTCTGTTGCGAACACTTTACTACTCTCTCTGCCTCCGCCACTCTGTTTCAATACCAATAACAACCAGTCACCACCACCTTCTCTTTTTGTTTCTAAAACCCCAAGATCGAAATGTTGTCGTCTTCGCTCCTCCTCAGTCCCTCGATCACCGTACCGTTCTTCTGTTACAGTTGCCTTGTCCACTGTAGCAAACTCTGTTCCGGTAAATAACTGACTTACCCGCCTCTTGCTTCTGTTTTCTATTTATAGCGTTTTTTTATATATAATTTTTTTCTCTGCAGGCGAGAAGTGGGATTTACACAGTTGGTGATTTTATGACCAAGAAGGAGGGTTTATATGTCGTTAAAGCTAACACAACCGTTGATGATGGTAATTACTACTTTTTCTTTGATTATGAGCTGTTCTGTTTGTTGATTTTATTCTTTCGTGAATATTGTTTTGCAGCATTGGAGGCTCTTGTAGAGAAGAGAATAACTGGGTTTCCCGTCATTGATGATGACTGGAGATTGGTAAGTTTTTCATTTTATCTCATGATTCCACTGTCATACGGTTTCTATTCATGCTTACCAGTTCCTTGCTTCTATGCTGTTCTTGGGATTTCGTGGAGTCCAAAGTTCACCCTGAGAAAAAAAAGCTAAGATCTAAACTAGAAAGCTAGTCTAAGAAGTAGTAAAATATTCATGTTACTCCTTCCTGAAAATGAAGGATAACACTTGGTCAGCTAAAAAAAACTATATTTATTTGAGATTGTGTTGTAAAGAACTGATTTCAAGTCTTTACTCGTTGCAGGTTGGTGTTGTTTCTGACTATGACCTGCTTGCGCTCGATTCCATTTCAGGTAGTATAAGATTAGTGAAGCCAGTGTTGGATTTTTATGTATTTTTCCCCGTATGTTTTTACCATTGTTTGCTCCCTTGTTTGAATTTTCTCATGAAGAGTGAATGTGTGGGAAATTATTTCCATTTGGACATAATCTCCTTGATGCCATTGCGTGTTCTATAATTTTTGTGTTTGTTCTTCTTTCCCCTTTTCTTTTCTAGAGAATTCTTAAGTTGACCGGAGAATGATGGCGAATTACATTACTATGGTTTTCAAAACCAAGTCGATCTCTTTGTTAAATTTTGAGTTCTGTTAAGTTTGATTCAAGGAGTTCCATTAAAGTTGGGCTGAAGAAACTTGGCTACAAGTGCTTTCTCAGACCATGGCTGATTGATGGCCATAACAATTTAAACAACCACACGGCACCTTACTTGCCAACTTCGTTTATTTGTTAGATTTGCTTGCTTATCTAGTCGAACAATACTAATTCATCTTGGCATCAATTGAAAAGTCAATTCTAGCATCAATTTGCTAGGCTTGGAGATAGACTAGAGTAAAAACAGATAAGCTAGGGTAACTAATACTGTTGGATTCATGGCCTTTCAGAAATAAATTTTCTTCATCCCTTTGATTGTGGCAACATTATGATGATTCTTAGCTTGTTTCTCAAACTTTTCTTTTCAATCTCGAGGGCCTATAGCAGCAAGGATGCTGTACTGATTCAGTTATATATATATATGTATTGTTTTGTTAGATGTTGGTACTTAGTTTTGTCATTTGTACTTGCTCTTTACTGACAAACTGGCACTATAATTTTGTAAAGTGTGAAACTGGTACTGATTTCTTCTTTCGGTGTCTATCAGGTGGCTGTCAAAATGACACAAACTTGTTTCCTAATGTTGATAGTTCTTGGAAGGTGTGTGTGAAGCTCCCCTTTGATATTCCAGTTGTTTGCATCTAGTATTTGTATTCGAGCATGCATCCATCTGTTTGTATGTATTTTCGTTTATTTAAAAAATGAGATATTTTGACTGATTTCTATAGTTAGAGATTAGAATCCTTCGTGTTTGTCAAATTCAGAGCTAACGTCCTTCAACTCCCAATAATGTTGTAGACCTGCTGTTATACTTGCCAATCAAATATACAAACGAATAGAAACAAATTGAACATAGTATTTTCTTTAGGCATGAAGATGGTGAGAATTGGGGGCCACATCTGCAAGAAAAGATATGTAGTTTATCATACTTTTAAGAGGATGATCAGGCCATGATTAGCAAACAAATCATAACCATTTCTTTGTCAGATTAAGAAAGGTGGGTGTTGTGGGGGTTGGGGTTCGGCAAGTCTTTCCAACACTTGAGTAGCCCTTACTATTGAATCCAAGGTTCAGAATGAAAATGGGGGGTGGATTGGCTCAATAAGGCAATTTGACTTTTTAAAATCCTTGCCATCCTTCCTTTTTCAAGTACATGGCATGCAATCAAGGAATGCTTAGTACTTCCTCCTTCACCAGGGCTTGCTCACAATTAGTCAACACACTCTTATTGGAGGGAGGTAGAACCCAAAACTTCGATCCAACTTGACTGGTTGTAAAGAATGCAGAAGAATGTGGCCAGTTGATGGTTTGATTGCTGCACCATTACATTTAGCAACATCCTGCAACCCATCTGCTGGCCTTACATACAAGTTTTGCTTGAACAAATTCTCCAAATGCAGGAATATTCTTGTTGGTGGGTAGATGTAATGATGGTAATTTCTAATAGTTAATGGAAAACCATACAACAACTTGATAAATGAGAGTTTTCTCCATCGTGGGAATTGGGCCTATAATAAGAGTTTGATGTTAGAAATACAAGAGAGAATGGCGTGTAAACTGGCAAAGGTGATTTTACTTCTAGAACATTTTTCAGTTATTGTTTTTTAGTCCTGAATTCTGTGTCTTGATAAATATTGCAGACTTTTAATGAGTTACAGAAACTGTTAATCAAGAACAACGGCAAAGTTGTTGGTGATTTGATGACTCCTAATCCTCTAGTTGTTTATGAAACTACCAATCTAGAGGATGCTGTTAGGTATTAACTCTTTCCACTCTAGTGTATCCTTTTCTTCAAGGACATTTCTGTTTAAACCTGTAAGACAACATGTTCTATTTTGTACTTCCATAAATGTATGACAATACTGTCGAGAAGATTTTATTATGCATTCTCTCTCTGTCCAAGCTTTATTAAAAATATTTTCTAAATGGTTATCATCAAATTTCTAATTTTTTCTCTTATTGAAATCGGATTCTGTGGGAATTTTCACATTAAACTGAAACATGCTTGATGTCATAATCTAATGACAGGTTGCTGCTTGAAACAAAATATCGGCGACTCCCAGTGGTAGATGATGATGGAAAGCTGGTAAGAATTGTTCCCAATATTCTTTATTCAATCTTATTTTATGGATTCTTATCTGTTCTGAGTAATTTATAACTGGTCTCTAATTTAAAACCAAAGGTTGGAATCATTACACGGGGAGACATTGTTAGAGCTGCTCTACAGATAAAAAATGCTACTGAAAGGTCAGCATGAGTTCGTGTTCCACGATAGATTAAGACTTCTGAAGTCTACATTGATATAGCAGTGCTCTGTTTTTGTTCAACACAAAGGCTTTGCAGTTCATTCTTCCAGGCACAATCAGAGGCAAGCTATTAATTTCCTGCCCTAACAGTCTTTTCTGTTACAAATTGTATTTTTTATGAGGTTCAAAACTTTGATTTCTAGTTAAATGTTATATATAGTATAGGCTTGGTAAATACTTGTATCTAGGCTTGGAGTGGTTCGGCAGTAGTCTAACGCAGGGTTTTTTTACTAGTAGCATTCTTGTTGCAAGTAAGATTTCCAGCCGCAACAAGGCCAATTATTTTGACATTTTCCCATTATTTTAAAGGAGTCTTAATTCTCAAGAAAAACAATATTTCAGTGTTGGCTAAAGCACCTCAACTGTTGGAATCTAACCAAATCTGGCATGGCACCCCACTGGTTTAGCTCCTCTGTTTTCCCTTTTCAGCATACAATTAGTCACTCTCTCTAGTTTAAGAGGTTCATCGCATCCTTATGTTTTTATTTCCGTTCATAACTTATTCCTTTTGTTGTCCGTTAATGAGGTGGCGAGCTGTCACTAGTTTAGTTTAAAAAAAATTAATAATTTAAAATACTAATTTGGCTGTAAGTTAATGGAAAGAAACCTAGGGTTAGTTTGATTGTTTTCAAAAAAATAATAATTTAGTTTTTAAAGAATTAACCGTCGTAAACCATAAAAGAAATTAAGTCATGGTTTATGAAATCGGATGGTCAAGATATTATATTGCTAAATTCCAACTAAATTATTATTTACTCTTGAAACAAACAGGGAGTATCAATCGTTATAAAAGTGGTAGTTTTTGTGGATGTGTTTTGGAAAAAAAGTTTTTTTATAAAAAATAGTTTTGGTTGAAGTTGGTTTAATATTTATATATGTTTAGTTATAATTGTGGTTAAAATTGAAATTGAACAAAAAATAATTTAATATGTTTAGTTAATAATGTTTTTCAAATTGAGATTATAAAATAACTAAAAAGATATATATTAATATTGATGGTTTTTAATTTAAATATTGTAGATTTAACTACTGCTATTACATTATGAAATAAATAATATTTTATAAAATATTTTTTTATTGTCTTATTAAACTATCTACAATTCCATCACGTATGAAATTTATCTGATAAAGATTATAATTTTCATGATTTTTTATGCAACAACATATGTAAAATATCATTAGAAATAAAATTAGGATTGCGATAAAGTTCTGTAAATGTCACATCATCATGTGATTTTCTTTTAATTTATGTAGTGTCAATGAATAATATTAAATACTATTTTTTTTAATAAAACACAATTAAAATTAAAATAATAATTAAATATTTTTTTATTGAATCAAATCCAGTCTAATACATTGAGGTTTCAAATCCAATCTAGCCATGAATAATTTTTCACTGTTTACTTTACAAAAATAAACAGTGGATAATGAAACTCTTCACTTTCAATAAACTAATATTTTAAATCTAACTTATACTATATTTATAAACAATAAATTATATCTAATAATTAACCAAATAATTTTTTTCAGTAAACGAAGTTTCAGAATAGCATGTCTACCTTCTACCGACCTTATCAAACAGCTATGATTCTTCCAAATTAGCTGACGCCCTTGCTGACGTACGTGTAGTGCCACATCTAGGTTCTTGAGAGTGATGTCCATTATTGTTCGGTGTAAAAAATGGATAAATCCTATGGAAATTCATTTCATTTCTTCTTATAAATATTCCATTCGATGTCTTCACTGAACATCCCATAATTTGGAACTTATAAAGTCGAAGGCTCTCTTTCTCTCTTGCCTGCCAAGCTTTCATCCAAATCCATCCCCTCTGCAACAATGGACTTAAATTCACCTCCAGTTGAAATGTTCTTCTTTCCATTTGTTGGTGGAGGCCACCAAATCCCCATGATAGACATAGCCAGAGTCTTTGCTTCCCATGGTGCCAAAGCTATCATAATTACCACTCCAAAACATTCCCTCTCCTTCCAAAGATGCATCCACCGTGACCAAGAATCTGGTCTCCCAATCTCCATCCACGTTCTTGAGCTGTCTGACAATGTTGATATAGCCGACACGGACATGTCTGCAACTCCTGCACTGACACTTCTATGCTCCAAGAACCTCTGCAAAATCTTTTAGTCGAACGAAAACCAGACTGTATTGTTCATGATGTGTTTCATCGCCGGTCTGCTGATGCTATTGACAGTGTTGGGATTCCTAGAATTACTTTCAATGGGAATGGATGCTTTGCTCATTTTGTCCGAGAAAATATGGAACGCTATAAGCCACATGAGAAGGTAACTTCCGATTTGGAGCCTTTTATTGTTCCAGGTCTTCCTGATGGGATTGAACTGACCACGTCCCAGTTACCATTCCTTGGAAGACAACCAAATGGTGGAGGGTTGCATAAAAGAATGCGAGGATCAGATGAGAAGAGTTTCGGTGTTATGGTTAATAGTTTCTATGAATTGGAGACTGCTTATGTGGACTACTTCAGGAATGAATTAGGCAACAGGGCATGGCTCGTGGGACCAGTTTCATTATGCAATAGAAATGTGGAAGATAAGGCCGGGAGAGGCCAAAAGACTTCAGTTAATGAGCAAACCATTTTGAGCTGGCTTGACAGTAAAGAACTCGATTCGGTTCCTTACGTCAGTTTTGGGTGAACAAACCCACGGTCTTGAGGCTTCCAATTACCCAATCATCTGGGTGATAGGAAAAATCCTTAAATCAACTGGACAAAATGGAGAAAGCAAAGAAAATTTGCTTCCCAGTGGGCTTGAAGATAGAATTAAAGAATCCAGAAGAGGACTCATAATAAGAGGCTGGGCTCCTCAATTGTTGATATTAGAGCAACCGGCTGTTGGAGGGTTTGTCACTCATTGTGGATGGAACTCAACTTTAGAAGGTGTGAGTGCTGGAACGCCAATGGTAACATGGCCTATAACTGCAGAGCAATTCACCAATGAGAAGTTGATCACTGACGTGTTGAAAATAGGGGTGAAAGTGGGGAGTATGCACTGGATGTCGCCAAGGACCGAGTCATGGGTTTCAGTGGGGAGAGACAAAGTGGAGGCAGCGGTAAAGAGGCTGATGGGCAGTGGCGAGGAGGCAGCCGAGATGAGAAGAAGAGCTGAAAAACTTGGAATGAAGGCAAAGATAGCTGTTGAAGAAGGTGGATCCTCTTGTAAGAATGCTGATGCTTTGATCCAAGAACTGAAATCTCGCAGGCAAAGTTGAGACTTTGCGTAGCTTGTTACATGGACTCTGCTTTCCAGGGCAGCAACTGTTCTGGGTTAATGTCAATAAAGGGATGGTAGTGGATCGGGTTGTATTTTTAATATTTTTTTTTGAAAATATATCACAATAATATTTAAAAAAAAATTCAAAAAATGCATGGTTGTATGTTAAACACAGCTTTTGTTTTATCCATCTTTAATTAAGAACATTTAAACCAGTACCTTAAGCCACTGTAAACCTGGGTCCTCACTTGATGGGTTGCCTGTCAGGGTTTTTAACAAAAGAGAATGGCAGAGTGGAAAAATTTGCAGAATGCGAAGGGACTATTCAAGTCAACTAAAAAAGTCACTCTACGGGTCCAAGTCGTCTCTTGCATCAATAATCGAGGACTGACTTTGCTGCTCCTTGAATATTACAACTTTTTTGTTTTTTTATTTTAAAATGTTTTTGAAAAAATTATTTTTTTATTTTTTATTTAAAATTAATATTTTTAAATTGTTTTAATATATTGTTGAAAATAATTTTTTAAAAATAAAAAAATAGTATTTTAATATATTTTAAAATACAATAAAGATCTTCTGCAACAAATGTTCAAAGAGTTGTAAAATCAAGTCTATAAAAATACATTAGTCACAATTTTCTAGATAGACCACAGACTTTTGAAGTTAAAACAGTAGTCTAAGGCGGAATTTCTAACCACAAATTGAAAGAAGTATTCGATACTCAGTGCTCATATATGCCCCACTCAGACTTCAGACATCCCACGCCTAGAAAAATAGACTTTACATTCCTTGTCTGCAACATCATCATTTTCTTCCCTGCTTAATCCAGCAATCCAGTTCATCTTGAAAGGCTTAACGGTATTACTGTCTCCAATTATCAGCGTCATTAGCACCTCTTTTAGTCTTTTGATTGCCAGGAATATACATGGGTGGTGAGGAGAATCAGGTACACATCTTCTTCTTCCCCTTCATAGCACATGGCCACATGATACCAACCATAGACATGGCAAAGCTATTTGCTTCTCGAGGAGTGAAAGCAACCATTGTCACCACTCCTCTCAATGCACCACTTGTTTCCAGAACAATCCAGAGGTCAAAAGGTTTGGGTTTTGATATCAATATCAAAACCATCAAGTTTCCTGCTGCTGAGGTTGGATTGCCAGAAGGATGCGAAAACGCAGATTCGATCACTTCTCATGAGACAGAGGGAGAAATGACCAAAAAACTTTTCATGGCCACAACCATGCTCCAACAACCACTTGAGAAGCTACTACAAGAATGCCACCCTGATTGTCTTATTGCCGACATGTTCCTTCCTTGGACTACTGATGCTGCAGCCAAATTTGGGATTCCAAGATTAGTATTTCATGGCATCAGTTGCTTTTCTTTGTGCACTTCAGATTGCTTGAACAGATATAAGCCGTACAAGAAAGTTTCTTCTGATTCTGAGCTGTTTGTGGTGCCTGAGCTTCCTGGTGACATCAAGTTCACAAGCAAGCAACTGCCAGATTATATGAAACAAAACGTGGAAACTGATTTTACTAGGTTAATTCAAAAGGTCAGAGAATCATCACTGAAGAGTTATGGGATTGTCGTCAATAGTTTCTATGAGCTCGAGTCGGATTATGCTAATTTTTTCAAGGAGTTAGGGAGGAAGGCATGGCACATAGGCCCAGTTTCGCTATGCAATAGAGAATTTGAAGATAAAGCACAGAGAGGAAAGGAAGCTTCAATTGACGAACACGAGTGTTTGAAATGGCTCGACTCAAAGAAGCCTAATTCAGTTGTTTATATATGCTTTGGAACTGTAGCCAATTTCAGTGATTCTCAGCTAAAGGAGATTGCAATAGCTCTTGAAGCTTCAGGGCAGCAGTTTATTTGGGTTGTCAGGAAAGACAAGAAAGGTAAGGATAACGAGGAATGGTTGCCTGAGGGATTTGAGAAAAGAATGGAAAGCAAGGGACTGATTATAAGAGGATGGGCGCCACAAGTAGTGATTCTTGATCACGAAGCTATAGGGGGGTTTGTGACTCATTGTGGGTGGAATTCGACCATTGAAGGCATAGCTGCCGGGAAGCCAATGGTAACATGGCCAGTTTCCGCAGAGCAATTCTTTAATGAGAAGCTGGTGACTGACGTGCTAAAAATTGGTGTGGCTGTTGGTGTTCAACAATGGGTTACAGTATACGGGGATAAAATTACGAGTGGAGCTGTAGAAAAGGCCGTAACTCGAATCATGACAGGTGAAGAAGCAAAGGAAATGAGAAGCAGAGTTGAGGCCCTTGGAGGAATGGCAAAGAGGGCTATCGAAGAAGATGGTTCATCTTACTCTAATTTGAATGCTCTAATTGAAGAATTAAGAGGCAGGCGCCACTGAAAACAAGCATGCTGATAAGCCACGAAGGTCTGAGAGAGCAACAAAGCCGAATCCCAAGTACAGTGAAGTGCAGTGAAGTGAAGTGCGAGCGTAAGACCAGGACAAACCTGATCCACGAAGGCTTGATTGTAGCAGCTAAGGACGCGAGGGCTTTACCACGTCAACTAGTTATGGGGTAGTGTTAGGCATCAGTTTCAATTCTGTTTTCATTCTGTTCTATTTTGCAGTAAATTTAATAATGTAACCATTGCAGTGGAACCTTAGATTTCGGTTGAAGTGAAACCTTAGATTTCGGTTAAATTTAATAATGTAACCGAATAGTGGTTGAAGTGAAGGTATTAATAAACGCCGGAAAGAAATGAAATGATATAATATAATTTCTATCCTAATTTTATCTTGTGGTACGTTCTCACCTGAAGAGAACAATTGTGTTATTTTTTGCTGTTGGAATTTGGCTTTTGACTGGGACCTTATCACAAGCAGTAGGAAGATTTCAGATTTTTAAGCTATGGCAGGGAACTTGATTTTATAGAATGTTGTTTAGTGAGAGAGGAGAGCGCATGTTCCTGATGAATTATTTTTTACATGCTTTGAACCCTTACCATCTCCCTTAATCTCTTTCTTTTATGGTTGATCGCCAGCTCTCATTCAGTGCTTCTTGTATGCAAACAAACTGCATGCTTCAGTGAAATTTGGTGCAGTGTGAATAAGCCAATCTCTGCTCACAAAGCTTGGTTATAAAGCAAAACAGAGGTTGAAGAAGCTCCCGAATACAAAGCAGAAAAACATATCTTGATATATTTTTAAATAAAAAATACCTGCTTACTGCTGCTGCTGTATAAAGTTTTGTATTTTGTACTCTATTTATTTAAAAGCGTGAAATTCTAGGGTAGGAAAAAATTGAGATTGTGTTCGAGCATCATTGGAGCTCACACATTCATGAATGTATTACTAGTTCAAGGCTTCAAGCCTCTACCGCCTTCAGGAATCAAGAAGTCGTCTTCAGTGTATCACTCTTTTGTCTTCTACTTGGGGTCGTGATGTCAGAGCGTATGTCATAATAAAGAAGTCGTCTTGAGTGTTCTACGCTTGCAGGTGCAATACTGGGAGCTATTAATAATGGAATTGGGCAATCATTAAATATAATTTGTTCTAGTAGGAGCATATTCTTATTTTACTTTGGATCATGTTTTTAGATTCAAATCATTAATTATTTAATATAAATTAAATGCTATATATATATATATATATATTTGGTTTGGGATCGATAACCATCTTGAATGGATTAAATTATTATCCTTATTATGTAATAAACAAAGAAAGAAAAAGTGAAAAAAAATATAATGCAGTAGTGGACGTTGTTATTCTCTTAATTTTTGCCGTAAATCTCTTGCCACTTTTAACTTTCAAGGAAATTTGTTTTGTGCGGATCAAAAGTTCAGATTACCTGTACACACTTTCCCAGTACGTTCTTCTAGATTGATTACTTTGTGACAGGAGCAATGACGTGTGTGTAGTTAAATAATACAACGTTAAGAGAAAAGGCTAGCATGGGCTGGAAATTTCGTAGCTCGAGAAAAATCTAGCTAGTTAAATAGCACTCTTGCATCAAAATCTCAGATGCCTAGACCTGTCTGTTTATAAATACCAATTCATGTCCAGGAAGATATTGGGTCCATAAGCATAGAAAAACAAAATCAGCTCAAGCTTTTCTTCATCTTCATCGTCACTCCCATCTTTCACTGACAAATTCATTTCAGTTCTTTTTTTTTCCTACAAGGCCAGATGGGTAGTTTGGGTCACCAATTGCACATTTTCTTCTTCCCCTTCTTTGCTCATGGCCACATGATACCATCCGTGGACATGGCCAAGCTTTTTGCTTCTCGAGGCATAAAGACAACTATCATCACCACTCCTCTAAACGCGCCTCTCTTTTCGAAAACAATCCAAAAAAACAAAGAGTTGGGTTTTGATATTAATATCTTAACCATCAAATTCCCTGCGGCAGAGGCAGGTTTTCCTGAAGGATATGAAAATACAGATGCGTTCATTTTCAGCGAAAATGCAAGGGAAATGACCACAAAATTTTTCAAGGCCACAACCTTGCTTCAAGCACCCTTTGAGAAGGTGCTACAAGAATGCCACCCTGATTGCATTGTTGCTGATATGTTCTTTCCCTGGGCTACTGATGCTGCTGCCAAATTTGGAATTCCAGGGCTAGTGTTTCATGGCACTAGTAACTTTGCATTAAGTGCTGCAGAATGTGTGAGGCTTTATGAGCCACACAAGAAAGTTTTATCAGATTCCGAACCTTTCGTGGTGCCTGATCTTCCTGGTGATATAAAGTTGACAAAGAAGCAACTTCCAGATTATGTAAGAGAAAATGTTGAAAATGACTTTAGCAAGATCTTGAAAGCATCTAAAGAAGCAGAATTGAGGAGCTTTGGTGTTGTTGTCAACAGCTTTTATGAGCTTGAGCCAGCTTACGCTGATTACTACAAGAAGGTCTTGGGCAGAAGGGCTTGGAATGTAGGCCCGGTTTCACTATGCAATAGAGACATTGAAGATAAAGCAGGAAGAGGAAAAGAAACCTCAATTGATCACGATGAGTGTTTGAAGTGGCTCGACTCAAAGAAACCAAATTCAGTTGTTTATATTTGCTTTGGAAGCACGACCAACTTCAGTGACTCTCAGCTTAAGGAGATTGCAGCAGGTCTCGAAGCTTCTGGTCAGCAGTTTATCTGGGTAGTTAGAAGAAACAAAAAGGGTCAAGAAGACAAGGAAGATTGGTTACCTGAAGGATTTGAGGAAAGAATGGAGGGCATGGGACTAATTATCAGAGGATGGGCACCCCAAGTTTTGATTCTTGATCATGAAGCAATAGGGGCATTTGTGACTCATTGTGGATGGAACTCAACTCTTGAAGGCATAACTGCAGGGAAACCAATGGTTACATGGCCAATATTTGCTGAGCAATTCTATAATGAAAAGTTGGTGACTGATGTTTTGAAAACTGGAGTTGGTGTTGGAGTTAAGGAATGGCTTAGAGTGCATGGAGATCATGTTAAAAGTGAAGCTGTAGAGAAGACAATCACTCAAATTATGGTGGGTGAAGAGGCAGAGGAAATGAGGAGCAGAGCAAAGAAGCTAGGAGAAACGGCCAGGAAGGCTGTCGAAGAAGGTGGATCTTCTTACTCTGATTTCAATGCTTTGATTGAAGAGCTGAGGTGGCGTCGCCCTTGAAACAAGGCAGACAAGAGTAATGGTTTTGGCGATTTACAGTATTCATCATTTCCTTTATAATGGATCTCATTTACAAATTAATAAAGTTGCGATTTTAATTCTTTTTTTAAAAGAATGAGTTGTTATTGCTAAATGCAGAAGCAGCAGAAAAGTCCATCTCATATATTTAGCCCAAATAATCAATCAAATACAAGCTCATGGTCCGGCGTAAACCCTGCAGCCCAGACCATCTCATTGTCGATTTACATTACAGTCGGCTTTCAAGGGTGATAAACCTAAAATGGTGTTTTTCTTATAAAAATAAATAAACATTTTTTTCCCTTTTTCTTCCTCGCAACAATCATTTCATGGTTGCGAATAGATTAAAGAAAATAGGAACCAAGCTGAAAAGCACAAGATCTTCATGACATCCACCAGTGAATCAGTCACATTGAATGTTAATAGGATTACAGTCGATCTTCATCATAAATGTTAGTAAGTAGAAAGCATGGAATGTTTTCTTGAAGGGCAGCGCAGGCACAGTCAACAAAACACATGGTAGTTTTGTGAAACTCAACACATCCTGTGTAGACCTTGGATACATCGAAACTCTCTCACAGAGGATGGACCAAAGGCAGCAAGGATCTGCACACCATATCTCCCAGATAAGCTTTCAAGTATCCCTTTCCACGGTTTCATAGCTCATTTATATAAGCTTGTAATCTTTTCCTGACAAAGGCCACCTTTATTCTTGCAGTTCTAAAGTGTTTTTACAAAAAAAAAAAAATGATTTTTCTTTGCTTTGAATTATTTTTTGGATATTTTGATATCAACATTATATATATATATATATATATATATATATATATATATATATATATATATATATATATATATGAGTGAACCATGTCAGAAGGGTATTCTCTCTCCTGCAATCCAACATGCCATAAAACTGCTTTTGTTTTGCGTAAAGAATGTGGAGCATGAACTCCAACTAGAACTCGTCAGTGTTTGGTTGATGCGCGAGCTACTGTGCACTATGAATATTTTCACTGTAAATTACACTGTTCTACAGTAGAGGTATGATGAGGTTGCAGCTTACAGAACCCAAGAGCCAGGCTAGAGACACACCTACTAAAATTGCAAACACTTGGTGTTTGGCTGCCAGGACTGGGTGTTGGACAGGCCACGCCCGCCTGGCCATAGCCACCCGACACTTGATTTGCTCAGCCTTGGGCACTGGAGGCAAACCTGCGCACCTGACTGCAGTCCCAGGCTGAGTGGGTCAGCCCCGCAACCCTAAGGTTTGCAGACCCGCAAGGCAGGGTCTGCAGACTCGAGTGCTTGGCCTGCAGACCCACACGCTAGGTGCAGACCCAGCAACCGAGTTCTATTCTGATCACCCTTGGGTTTAGAGGCTCATGTGGCTGGATCAGCATACCCTGCAAAGAAAAAAAATGAAAAAAATAATAATAACAATTATCATTATTATTATTGTTAAAAATATTATTATTTGCCTCATAAATATTATTTTTTATTATAATTAAGAGTAACATAATTAAAAATATTATTATCTGTATTAAAAATATTATTTTTTTTATTATAATTAAAAGTATTAATATTAAAAATAATATTATTTGTGTTATGAATATTATTATGGATCGGCAGACCCTGCCGAGAAGAAAAATAAATAAAAAATATAATAACAATTATTATTATTATTATTAAAAATATTATTATTTGTTTAATCAAGATTAATTTTTTATTATAATTAAAAATAATATAATTAAAAATATAATTATATGTATTATACATATTTTTTTTTATAATTAAAAGTGTTAATATTAAAAATAATATTATTTGTGTTCTAAATATTAGTATTTTTAGTACAATAAATAGTTTAATATTAAAAATAGTATTGTTTGTGTTATTAATATTATTATTTTTACTATAATCAAAAGTATTAATATAAAAAATAGTATTATTGGTGTTATAAATATTATTATTTTTATTATAATTAATAGTATTAATATTAAAAATAATATTGTTAATATTAAAAACAATATAAAAATTAAAAAAAGTAGTATTTTACTATCTAACAGACTTTTGAACTAATTATCATCTATTGCTAGATGTAACTTTCCATCAAATTCTACAAAATAAAAAATTAGACATATTAGATGATTGAAAACATTTTAATTAAATCACAAAATAAAAGGTGCAAGTTTATAAAAAAATTTACCTGACTCAAGGTTTTCATAAGTTTCAAAATCATTTATCAAGGTTCTAATATCAGTTGAAATTGGTCCATGATGCAATCAATTTCGACAACAAATGAGTGCTTAAACTGTTGCTAAAGATAGAGAACTTCGAAATTGATCGAGTATAGGACCACCTGTGCTAAAAGTTGATTGAAAAGCCACTGTAGATATATGAATAGCTAGAATATGTTATGCAACCTTTAAAAATATCTTATATTTTGAAGCATTACTCTTCCACAAACCTTAAATATCTAACTTATCATCATTGAGATCCTTACAACCATCAACCAAA
Source organism: Populus nigra (assembly GCF_951802175.1). Classification (NCBI taxonomy): domain Eukaryota; kingdom Viridiplantae; phylum Streptophyta; class Magnoliopsida; order Malpighiales; family Salicaceae; genus Populus; species Populus nigra. Next base: position 19,146,176 of record NC_084852.1, read on the forward strand.
TACCTCTAAACCTCATTTCTATTTTCCACACTATCCTCCTCCTGTAAATGTCTTTTGAATCAAGCCAAAGTGTTAACATCTACCTCTATATCATCAATAGCATTAACATCTTGTTTATGCATATTATTATCCACCACTTCATTAGTTCACCAAAGTATCTTTCACCTTATTTGTTAGCAATTGTGCTTTGTCATAATTATACAAGTCACCAAAATAAAATTTCACATATTTCAACTTGAAACATGGATATAAAACATTAGCCACATATAACAAAAAATTCTAATTTGCTTCACAACCCCAATACTTCTTAAACTTTAACATCATATTCATCACCATTCCACTTAAAAGATTATCTTTATTTGTACACAATTGCAACAAGTTTGTATACATGTAAATCAATTCATTGAAGAAGGAATTTGATGTGACATGAAATGAGCTAAAAAATCTCAATGTAACCATGTAAAAGATCTTTAAGAACTTCATCAAAGTTTTAGCATTTTCCCAATCCTCCAAACTAGTTAGCCCTATGTTTTTTTTATTCCCATTTGAATCAACCTCCAAAAAGTAACTCATATACCTAGGTTTTTTTTCACCTAACTTCACAAATACCTTTTCAAACTTTGCAGCAGCTTCTAGCATAAGATAAGTTGAATTTCATCGAGTTGCAACTTCTAAACATAATGATTTCTTACACTCTATATGCAACTTTTTTGCACATTTCTTAAATGCAAGTTGCCTCGACGGTGAAGATCTCACAAACCTAATTGCATTTCAAATTTTAACAACTGAAATATTAATCTTTTTCAAGCCATCACACATAATGAGGTTTACAATGTGTGCACAACATCTAACATGCAAATGCTCATTTGAAAATATATTAGTTGGTCAATCTTTCATCGTATTTTTCAAAAATGAAATAGTCACATTATTAGAGCTTGCATTATCTATTGTAACAGTCAAAACTTTATCAATCCCCCACTCTAACATACAATTCTCAATAACTTGACCAATTATCTCACCCATATGATTGGAAACTTGACAAAAATTGAGAATTTTTTAATGCAAACTCCACTCATTATCAATCCAATGAGCTGTTAAACACATATAATTAAAATTTTGGATTGATGTCTATGTATCTGTTGTTAAAGACAATTGTTGACTCCTAAGAGCTATCCTCAACCAATCATTCTCTTCAACATAAAGTTCAAACAATCTCTCATAATAGTGAAACGAGAAGGAATGTCAAATCTAGGTTGCATGGTTCTAGCAAACAATTTAGATCCCTGACCCTCCATAAAATTAAAAGGCAATTCATTAATTATAACCATCTTTGCTAGTGCTTGTCTACATTCATCATAATTATAACCTATTGCCTTAAGAGTTCCCACATTTTGATCTCTCAATTCACCCTTCTCTATCCTAGGTTCTAATACCAAAACTTTTTGTTTCCTATCAACTATAAAAGAATACTTTTTGCACACTTTTAAATGACTCCACATATTACTTATGTCATTAACAATAGTATGACATGCATAATGTTTTCCACAATAATTACATTCAGCTCTAAGGGTTTTAAGATTAACATCAAGTTTTGTAAAGTGATCCCAAATTTCTACAAGCAAAGATATTAAGGTTTTCCTTTCTTTACACTCCTCACTCACATGTACAAGAGATAAAGGAAGAACTGGATACTTGGAAATACCAAGTGAACTAGAATGATTGCTAGCTAATTGGGTTTAGCGCAGGAAAATTTCCAATAACAGCTAATAAAATTGAGTCTTGGTTAAGAATGTTCAAAATCAAGAAGAATTAGCAGCTTCTAGGTTGTTGTATTTATGTTCCTATCCAAGAGCCAATGGATGGTCTTGATTCTTGAAATAGTGGGATCTAATAAAATATAGACATTTCTTGCAAAAATCTATATGCAAAAATCTATAAAGATATTTTCTCATTTTATAAATAACTCTAAGCAATTTATTAAAAAACTATCATAAATTTGTTAAATAATAAATGTGTGAAACACAATTCAAGACATTAGTTCATAAGAAAAGTTTAATAAAGACAGAAAACAAAAGGAAACGAAGAATAATTAACTGTGGCCTGTGGGTTAAGGAATCACAAGGAATATAAACCATGTTTTTAATTGTATTTACATGCTTTCTTGGAATATATTCATGAAAATTAATTGTAAGTATTTTCATAAATGTGGGAGACAGGATGAATGTCGGATCATAGAGCATATGTTAAAATAGATGATCCACTTATTTCAATCTAAAACAGATCTAATAGATAAACAACAAATCTAAATTTAAGCATATTTCCAAAATCTCAAATCAACCAAAATATCACTCTAAGCTCAAATTCTAATTTTTTGTAAGAATTTACCACTTTAATAAACACACAAATCATAGAGCATATGTTAAAAAAAATAAAAACAGAGATTGATAAAAAAAAATCATACTTAGTGTGACAAGATTCAAGGTCGGGTGTGAGAGAGGGAGGTGATTGGTTTGCTAGATTTGGAGGTTAGGTGTGGTGTGTGTCATACCCGTGTGGGAGATTGGGAGAGGGATGTGGCTGGTTTGTTAGATCTTTTGATGAAGATTAAAGGTTTACCAGCAGATAACAAGAGTCAGAAGAATTGAGATGAAGATTGATTAATTTGATTTTATTAGATAATGGAGAAATTATATTTGATTAGGATGAGAGTGTGAGAGATTCTGAGATTGACGGGTATTGCGGCTGGACACGAACAGGTATTGCTAGGATTAAGAATTAAAAAGCATTTTATTTTTTGTATTTATAGTACCTCCTTAACTGAACCGATTTGATTTGGTTGGGGTTTGGTCAGTTTCAGGTTTTTTAAATCGAAACCGAACCAATTTTTTTTTAAATAATCGGTTTAATTGGTTTTTTTTTGTTCGTTTTTTTTAATTTTTTCTTGGTTTGTTTACTCACCCCTAAATATTAATATCAAAACCATCAAGTTTCCTGCTGTTGAGGTTGGATTGCCAGAAGGATGCGAAAACACAGATTCGATCACTTCTCATGAGACAAAGAGAGAAATGACCAAAAAACTTTTCATGGCCACAACCATGCTCCAACAACCACTTGAGAAGCTACTACAAGAATGCCACCCTGATTGTCTTATTGCCGACATGTTCCTTCCTTGGACTACTGATGCTGTAGCCAAATTTGGGATTCCAAGATTAGTATTTCATGGCATCAGTTGCTTTTCTTTGTGCACTTCAGATTGCTTGAACAAATATATGCCGTATAAGAAAAGTTCTTCTAATTCTGAGCTGTTTGTGGTGCTTGAGCTTCCTGGTGACATCAAGTTCAGAAGCAAGCACCTGCCAGAATATATGAAACAAAACGTGGAAACTGATTTTACTAGGTTAATTCAAAAGGTTAGAGAATCTTCAGTGAAGATTTTTGGGATTGTCGTCTGTAAAATGGAAAGGAAAACTTATTTTAGTGTCACTTCAATTACTAGTGATATTCCACACTATGAACGTCTTTGTAAATCTTGTCAAGTTAATACAGAGAGTCCAAGATGGAAGAAAAGAAAGAGAGAACTATTTATATAAATAATAAAAACTTACATCTACATATCGGTTATGTTCCTATTTATATAAATAAAGGAAACAGTTACTTTTTTAAGTAACTCCTCTAAATACTTGGACCAGGCTCATCCATTATTGGCCGACCAAGCCTAACCCAATAACCAACATCTCCCACTCACCCATGAAGGACTGAATCTCTCTAACACATTATACTTTAAACTTACTCAAGAATTTCATACTTGACGAACAGACCGTAGAACCTGAAGCACACTGTGAAAGGAGCTTCAATATATAAACCTAATATAGGCTATATAAAAGACATCAACCTCATAATTAATTATTCCTTAAAGTGTACTAATATACCCCAAGCATTTTTAGTTACACATGACTGAATATAATTCAATCCCTCAAGAATTTCATACTCAATTCATCCTTATATTTACAAGTTTTCTAAATCATATCAAATCTATTCAAGTGATATAATCTCGGTCGGTGAATACAAGTAACAAGTATAAAACTAAAATTATTTTTCTTTCGCTCTCATATCAATCAGATCTAAATTACTTACTTTCTTAAGAGTATTTCTTTAAGTCGAATCATTCCATGACCATAGAATATACTCCTAAAGTAGCGATCATTAATACATTACCTCATGATATAGTCAAAAGTCACAAAGGGTAAGATTTTAAGAGCTTAGATATGATCTGCAGGACTCACATAATAAAGAAGCAGGGATCCATTCTTTATTCCTGGAATGGTCGCTAGCACATGTTGTATGAAATACATGCTATAGTGGATTTTACTCTTTTCTTTTCTTAAGACAAAGAGTGTATGTCGTTGCTCTCCTTGTTATAGGAAATACACCATATGAATCTTAGTCTTGTTGCTAAAAACATAGACTTCAAATCAGAAATTCTCATTTGCTCATTTGTCATTAATGGCAAATAAATAATTTTATACTCGACTTCAATTATAATAGACATATGAATGGTGAGAATTCATTCATGTCGATTCTTTTATTTAAGAACCTCATCTTGGTCCCAACTAAGGTGACATGTTAATAATCATTTTGAGTTAAAATTGTTCCCACTACGCCCAAGTCATTTATTGAGCATTAAAAATCAAATAATATCATCTCTACTCATCTTACTAGTGCTACAGGTTATTGGTCATGTGAGTGAGCCAATCTAAGTCTATTGACATACTTTAACAAATTGTACTATATGATACTCACAATATATTCTATAAAACAAATAATAAATAACATGATATAGTAATGGTATTTATTCATTATTCAATGATTGTAAGCCTTCGTATGATCCTATTGATTACCATTTAGAGTTTTTGACTAGGTTTGATTGATATCGAATAACCAATCCAACGATAGAACATATATCGGGATGTGTGCACATCATTGCATACATCAAACTACCGACAACGTTAGTATAAGGTACTTAGACATTTTCTCCTTTTCTTTTGGAGTCTTAGAACACATATCACGACTTAGGCTTAAGCTTCTATCAACATAGGTGTTCGTTGGTTTGCAATCTTACATGTGATAATGCTCTAACATCTTTTTGATGTAATTCTCCTGAGTTAAATCCACAAGCCTTTTAGCGAGATCTCTTATAATTTTCACACCAAGAACATAGTTGACCTTACCCATGTCTTTCATATTAAAGTTTGATGATAACCACTTTTTAGTAGTATTAATCATCTCTTTGTTATTTCCAGCTATTAAGATGTCGTCAACATATAAGGACAATATTATAAAACTATTGTTAGAACATTTTTAATACATGCAATGGTCTTTTTCCATCATTGTAAAACCATCCTTAAGGATAGCTTGATGAAATTTAACATTCCATTGTCTAGAAGCTTGTTTAAGACCATATATGAATCTTTTAAGCTTGCAAATTTTGCGCTCTTGTCCTTTACTCGAATCCTAAGGTTTATCCATTTAGATCTCCTTATTTTGTTCTCCATTGAGAAACGCAGTTCTAACATCTATTTGGTATAACTCTAGGTACATATGTGCGAGTATAGCTAAAATGAGGCGAACTAAAGTAATCCTCACAACTGGTGAGAATGTATCTTCATAATTAATTCCCTCTTCTTGAGTGTAGCCTTTCGCTGCTAGTCGAGCCTTATAACATTTTATTGACCCATCCGTCTTACGTTTAATTTTAAGAACCCATTTATTTCTAATAGATCTTTGTCCTGATAATAAATCAACCAAGTCCTAGACTTGATTAATTTTCATCGACTCCATTTCTTCTTCCATAGCTTTAATCTATTTTTTGCTTTAGGACCAGATAGAGCATGACTGAATGTTTTAGGCTCTTCATCATCTTGTGGAGCAATCATGAACGCTTCCCTCTTAATCTCAAATCGACGACGAGGAATTGGTTCACGAATGCTTCTTCGAGGTTGAAATTGCTAGTGATCTTGTTCTATGAGAGTAGAAATAAATAAAATATCACTCTGACTATTTCTAGAAGGATTAAAAGTTTCATATAAGTCCTATGTTGAATGGCTTGTTGCCCCATAATCTAGATTTTGCATTTCATATAAATGAAAATCTTTTTCAACCTCACATGTCTTTGGAAAAACTTTTTCTAAAAATACAACATCACACGATTCAATCTTCGCCAATCTTCCACAAGCTTTTTCACTAATAAATACGAATCCTTTGGAATGTTTAGAATATCGTATAAAGATACACTTCTTCCCCCTAGGACCGAGTTTCTCATATTTGTTGCTACCCAATTTTTGATCCATATTTTTGATAAATTTTTAGAAAAAATAAATAAAAAAGGCAAAAAAAATAATGAAAACCCTAAAATTTTCATTTTTGATATATTTGCATCATTTTTAGCATTTTCGACGTCATCTCAGAAGAATTTAAATTTTCAAAGATATTTAGAACGCGTTCAACTGTTAACGCGTTAATTTTACAATTACTGATTTTTCTTGTTGAGTCGACTTTGAAATTGCTCGTTTTAAAAAAGTACAAAAAAATATCAAAATTGAAATTTATAAAAAAAGAAAGAAAAGAAAAGGAAAAAGAAAGTTGAGGGACTAGTTTGATAATATGGCAACATTTTGCCTACAAATACTAGTCTACAGTAAAAAAACAGGGGGAGAAAAATTGAAAAAAAGGGGATGGGGGCCAGTTTGAAAAAAGAAAATATGAAGGAAACCTAAATCTATCTCTTCTCCTAGCAGCCGCCGCAGACCCCTGCCCCTCTGATTATTTTTCCTTCTTCCTCTCCCCGAGCCGCCAGCCACATCTTTTTTCCTTTGGCCAAAAACAGAACCAGAGAACCAAAGCTTCCCCCCTCTTCCTCTGTTTTTCTCCACAGACCAGCCGACCACTCATTCTTTCTCTTGGCCTTTGCTAAACAAACCGGAGAGAATCCCACAAAGACACTTCCTTTTCCTCCAAAAAAAAAAAACCCCACACAAATACACAGAAGCAGCAAGTCGCCCCTGGCCCTCTCGGCCACCTTCTCCCCTGGGCCATTTTCGTCTTCCCTGAAGCCGCCCCTTTTCTTTGAAAAAAAGCAAAAACTCTCAGCCAACAAGCTGCCGCACTCCCTGCCCCTCTCTTCCATTCAGGTCATCAACACACAACCCTCATTTCCATCTTCTCCTTCCAGCCATCTTCCCCTCTTTCCCTGTTGAGGCCGGTCGACCCTCTCCCTTTAGGAAACTAGAGACCCTTTCTCGGTTCCCCTCTTCAGCCGGCCATAGATCCACAATTCCCTCTTTCTGCCGGCCAAAACCAGATCTCCCTTCCTCTCCGCTGCTAGCCGTGACTCATTGTGGAGAAGATGAGGAAATGAGAAGGGAGGCCAGAGGATAGTGAAGAAGGGGCAGAAAACCAAAGCTTGGATGGGCGCCGATCTTACAACCATGGCAGTGGTGGACAACACCGCCGTTGTAGAAATGAAATGGAAGGAGGAAAGTTGCCTATCCAACCATCCACATGCCTGGTCTGTTGGCGGCGCGTGCAACGCCCGGCTCCAGATTTGGCAGATCTGAAGGAAGAGAAGCCGGACTGAAAACAAAGAAAGAAAAGCTACAACATGCTTGCTGCGTTTTTGGTTGTTTTGCAGGTAACGGCGGTGCTCACCACCGGCAAAGAAAGGAAGAAGCCATTATAGATCTCCGCTGTTGCCCGGATTTCGCGGCGGCGCATGAAACCACTCGCCCCAGCAACGGGGGCGCGTGGAGGAGACGCGCCGCCACTGCTCCACAGTGCCTGAGGACCTCCTGTGCAGTTCCTGGACATTTTAAGGACCTTTTTGTAATTGTTACATGCTGGAACTTGTATTTAAATTATTGTTAGTTTTTTGTTTAATTTATATTATTTTGTGAACATGTAAATATAGGTGGAAGAAAAAAAACATAATGAGAATGGATATGTGTGTGTGATTGTACTTTTCATTATGTATATTTTTGAATTATAAAAGCCAAAAGAAAGGAAAAAGAATTAAATGTTTTAATTTATGTATGGTTAAATATTCCAGGATAAATAAAATTATGTTGTATTTTTCATGAAAATGTAAGAACATGTTTCTACATATATTCTGGGATTTAATAACTGAATTATTTAAACCTTGAAATTTAGCTAATAGTTTATTTTTTAAAATTACATCAAACGACGAAGTAGTTTACCTTAGGTAGGGTGCGCTAGGGGTGTTAATACATTTTCTAGCCACAATCAGTCCCTTGCTTTTGAATCTTTTACAATGACCAATAAATTCGGGTTTCCTAGTAACCCTTAATGAAACACTAGGTGGCAACTCTCAAAGAACTAATCAAGCAAACGAACGAAAATTGCTGAATCGCCGCGCGGATTTTGACATGCGACAATATTCATGAGAATTATTGTGAATATAAGTTGCACATCCCCATGGATAGAAATAACCTAAATTAGGTTTGACGTCATTCCATAGTTCATATAGGGTGGGTAATATAGATTTAGAGGGTATACGATTAAGTATGTAAGCAGCAGTTAACAATGCATCTCCAAAAAAAAAATTGGTAAGTCAGCTTGTGCCATTATTAACCTAACCATGTCCAATAGGGTTTTATTTCTCCTTTCTGCCACACCATTTTGTTATGAAGTAAGAGGAATAGTTAGTTGTCTAGCTGTAACCTTTTCATCATAAAAATTTTAAATAGATCAGATAGGTATTCACATCCTTGATCGGTTCTTAAAGTCTTGATCTTGGTGCTTAGTTTATTCTCCACCAGATTGGTGTATCGAATGAAGCAATCCAATACTTCAGATTTATGTGAGATCAAATAAACATGACCGAACCATGTAAAATCATCTATAAATGTAATGAAATAATTTCTTTCATGCCTTGTCCTCTTCTCATTCATTGGGTCATAAATGTCTGAATGAATAAGCTATAATGGAATACTAACCTTTTTAGCTTTGTCAAATGGTAATCTAGTTGCGTTTCCAGCAAGACAATGCTTACAAATAGGCAATTTCTCTTCGGTAAGTGATTCTAAAAGACTAGCTCTTGCTAATCTATGTAATCGATCTTTATTGTGTCCTAATCTAGCATGCCTAGTTATGATATTACTATCATTAATAATGCTGGAATTTTGAACAACATAAATTGAAGCATCATAATTAATAGATACATTAACAGTGTCTAACACCATAAAACCATTTAATACAAAACTAGAACCATAAAAGAATATTATCCAGATATATTTTTACACAACAACCAACAAACGCAATATTAAAGCCCAATTGGAGTAAAGCAAGAACAGGCACAAAATTCCATCGAACTTTTGGAGCGTAGATATAGTACATCATGAAGATAAAATGTGTAATCACCCCGCAAACCCAGTTTGCAGGTACCAATCCTAAGCACATTAGCAGAAGCATTATTCCCCATGTATATGTATCTACTTCCCTTCAAAATTCGATGAAATTCCACAAAGGTTGTTCGATCCCTTGCTGTGTGGTCAGTTGCTCCTAAGTCTTTGGCTTAGTGCAATCACGAGCAAAGTGATTTAGGTTTACCACAATTGAAATAATTCATATTCTTGCCTTTCTTATTGCCCCGTTCTCACGCTTGCGCTTATGTCCACTACTATTTGCTTCTATTCCTCTCTTGTCATATTTGCGACCCTTAGCCTTATCCTTTTTTATATTTAGAGCCATATGCTTCATGCATCTTAGCCTCAGATATAAAAGCCTTGTTTATAGGCTTCTCAGCGTGAAGTCGATCTTCTTCAAGCCCGAAATGATGAGCAACGTCATCAAATGTCTTGATGTTGTCATTGTGGGTAAGGTTAACACGCATGTGTTTCTAATTACTTGGCAAAAAGCAGATAACTGCTTGGACTTGTTGTTCATTAATCATCTCATGCCCAACACCCCTTAATTTATTGATCATGTTAGACATGACCATAAGATGCTATCTCATCATCTGATTTTGGCACTTCTTATAACTATTGAATTTGAGGGTTAACTGGGGAAGTCTGGTAATGAAGGTTCCTCCATAATGAATCTTTACTGCATCCCAAACATATTGAGCTGAACGATGCCTTTCAAAATGCAACATTATATCATTTCTCATGTTGCTCAACATCAAAACATAAGCTACACGATCCTTGCGTTTATAGGTTTGATATGCTTCCATATTAAGCCTGTGCTGAGCAATGTTTCCTTACTCAGGTTCAACCATTGGTTGTGTGATTGTTTCCAGCATTTCTTGCTCTTCCAGGAGATACTCAATCTTACGATGCCAAACATCGTAATTCTTTTCACTTAATTTGTCTTCATAGTTCAAATCAACAATAATACTCTTAGATGCAGCCATATTAAGCGTTATTGACAGCAATTACAAATATTAGTATCTAGTACAATTTAATTGACATATTTTGCCACTCCATTCTAAATTAAATAAATAATATTAAATAAATAATAATCTAACACATACAATAGAAATGAAAAGAATGTTAAACATTTAATCATTTACCATTTGTATGGTCTAATTATTATTGAAAATTTAAATGAGTGCAAAATTATAGTTATTAGTTCCAACTAACAACTTCCACTAATCAGGTTGCAAATATTATCATATATATGCATATAATATAATTAAAACTTAAATTACATAAAATATACAGTTCACAATAAACAACCAATTATCTTAAAAAAATACAATATTAAGAATAATAAAATTCAGAATTATTTTATATTGTAGGCACATAAGTAGGGTCTCTAATTACATCATCCACTTCATCAAAGTCATCTCCTTTAAGTTCATTCTGCTCAAACTATGGAATGAATTTAGCAGCAGCATCCAAACGACTTGCGCTTCTTCCAATGCGTCATATACCTATTTTGGTATATTGACGTTCCCTCTCGAGTAGCATTTCATCGATGAGATTGTTGAAATCTAAGGATTACAACCTATATTCCAATAAAAGTCGCACCAACATCCATTTCTCAAGCAGAGAATTGAGAACGATTAACATTTGATGTTCCATGTAGAATTCGTAAACATCACTCATAGTCACTCTACTCATCTAATTATATATATAATCAATGTGCTCTTGAATTTTATGAACATGATTAAAGGCATAACTCAATAAATGATCAATTTGTTGGTGTTTATCCATTGTGACAAAATATTCTAAAAGCACATAAATATTATACTTAATATTTAATTAGACAATTTATATTAACAAGAAATTAATATTAATTGCCTTATTATTATTATTATTTTTAACTGTCAAGTGATAGTTACATATCTCTTAAATATGTGTTCTTTTGTTTATTTTTTTAACTGCAGATGGTAGTTACATGTGTGTGGTCACGATTTTGTTTTATCACATAACAATTATACAACTATTGTTTACAAAAGATATTTTCTAATTAATGATAGAAAAGATAAAATCATAACTCAATTACCTCATAAAATTTTGTAAATCCAAGACTCAATGGAAGAATTTTTTTAACATAAAATTTACATCTAACATTTATATAGTAATAGATGTACTGCATAAAAATAATATTAAAAACCATGGCTCTGATACCAATCTAGAATGGAAATGAAAACTTCAGTGCCATTTCAATTACTAGAACCAAAGTGATATTCCACAGTACGAACGTCTTTGTAAAGTACAAGATAGGAGAAGAGAAAGAGAGAATTATGTTCTTTCAATAATGAAAACTTACATCTACCTCCCTCTTTATATAAGTAGAGGAAGCAATTACTTTTTTTAGTCCTCTAAATACTTGGACTAGGCCCATCCATCATGGGTGGACCGGACCTAACTCAATAACCAACATCGTCAATAGTTTTTATGAGCTCGAGTTGGATTATGCTAATTTTTTCAAGGAGTTAGGGAGGAAGGCATGGCATATAGGCCCGATTTCGCTATGCAATAGAGAATTTAAAGATAAAGCACAAAAAGGAAAGAAAGCTTTAATTGACAAACATGAGTGTTTGAAATGGCTTGACTCAAAGAAGCCTAATTCAGTTGTTTATATATGCTTTGGAACTGTAGCCATTTTCAGTGATTCTCAGCTAAAGGAGATTGTGTTGAAGTTTGCTTCAAGTTGCTGTCAAAGACTCTGCTTTTTCTGTTATGATTTTTCTGCAATAATAAAGAGTTGTCCTAGTCTCTAGGAGCTTGTTAATCTGTTAGTTTTTTTTTGTTTCTATATATTTTTAAAGATTTCATGAACGACATGCAATCTATTCATTTCATTATAAATAAAATAGTAATAATAATTTGTTGGTTTAATTCTCTTCTACTTTCTTTCTTCACTTAAACACTTTCATTTGGTATCAGAGCAGTTTTCTTGAGGGACCTGTAATGGAGGTTGAAGCAAGTTTTTCTCACATTTCTTCTCCTATCTTTAATGGAGAAAACTATCAACTCTGGGCAGTGAGAATGGAGACTTATTTGGAGGCTTTAGATCTTTGGGAGGCAATTGAAGAGGACTATGATGTTCCTCCATTACCGAATAATCCAACCATGGCCCAGATCAAGAGTCACAGAGAGAGGAAAACCAAGAAATCAAAAAGCAAAAGCATGTCTATTTGCTGCTATTTCAACAACTATTTTCACAAGAATCATGTCTCTTAAATTAGCAAAAGATGTTTGGGATTATCTGAAGAAAGAATATGCAGGAGATGAATGAATTTGCAGAATGCAAAGCCTAGAATTGATATGAGAGTTCGAGCTGCAAAGAATGAAAGAATCTAAGACCATAAAGGAATACTCAGATAGGTTGTTTGGAATAGTTAACAAAGTCAGGTTGTTGGGAATATCATTTACAGACTTTAGAATTGTTGAAAAAATTCTAGTTACAGTACTAGAAAAATATGAAGTTTCAATTACTACATTGAAGAATACAAAAGATTTGTCTAAGATTACATTGGCAGAACTTTTAAATGCCTTACAAGCTCAGGAGCAAAGAAGACTTATGAGGTAAGCCCGTGTTACAGAAGGTGCTTTACAAGCCCAATATCTAGATTCTGATAAGAAGTTCTTAAAAAAAAAAAACCAGGCTTCAAGCAGCAATAAAACTACAACCAGTCAATTTCAGAGCGAAGGAAAATTTATTCAGAGAATTTTTTCACCATGTCAACACTACAATAAGATAGGTCATTCACCATTTAAGTGCTGGAAGAGACCTGATGCAAGGTGTAGCAAATGTAACCAACTTGGACATGAAGCAATTATCTGCAAGACAAAAACTCAGAAACAAGAAGAAGATGCTCAAGTTGCTAGTCAAGATGATGAAGATCAGATGTTTGTAGCCACGTGTTTTTCAGTTCAAACCTTCTCAAATCACTGACTGATTGATAGTGGTTGCATAAACCACATGGCTTTTGATAAAAGTCTCTTCAAAACTTCGCAATCTACTAAAGTTGCTAAAGTCAGAATTGAAAATGGTGATTGTATAGCAGTTAAAGGAAAAAGGACCATTGTTATCACAACAAACTCGGTACAAAAACAATTTCTGATGTTCTCTATGTACCTAATATAAATCAAAATTTTTTAAGTGTTGGGCAATTAATAGAGAAAGATATAAAGGTGATTTTTGAAGATAAATCTTGTTATATATTTGATGTTGCTGGCTAAAAAAATATTGCAAGCCAGTATGAGAGGCAAAAGTTTCTCATTTATACCATTTGAGGAGGAGCACACAGCTTTTTCAACAAAGCTAAATGACATAGAAGTATGGCATAAAAGGTTGGGACATTGTCATCAACAACATATGCTTAGTATAAAGAAGCATGATGTTGTAAAAGGTGTGCCTTCATTCACTGATCATTTACCAAATTGTAATGCCTATCAGTTTGGTAAGCAAAATAGGAAACCATTTCCAAAATCAACTTGGAGGTCTACACAGAAACTTCAATTAATCCATAATGATGTTGTTGGTCCTCTAAGCACACCTTCACTAAAAGGTAGTCGATATTACATTCTCTTTATTGATGATTTCACTAGAATGTGTTGGATTTTTTTTTATGAAATACAAGTCAGAAGTAGCTAGGATTTTTTGGAGATTCAAGAAGAAAGTGGAGAATCAAAGCAGCTGCAGAATTCAAGACATTCGCTCAGACAATGGTAAGGAATATACTTCATTAAAATTAAATCTCTACTGTGAAGATGCTGGTATTGAACATTAATTCATTGCTCCTTACACTCCAAAACATAATGGAGTCAGTGAGAGGATAAACATATACATAATTGAGATGGTTAGATGCATGCTACATGAAAAGAATTTGCCAAAGATGTTTTGGGCAAAAGCAGCTAACACAACTATTTTTCTTCAAAATCGACTTTCAACAAAATTGTTGGAAGAAAAGACACCTTTTGAAGTTTGGTATAATTACAAACCTTCACTAAGCTTTCCTAAAATCTTTGGCAATATATGTTTTGTTCATGTTCCACAAATCAAGAGGGACAAGTTTGACAAGAAGGCTATGTCGGGTATCTTTGTTGGCTATAGTACTGTTTCTAAAGCCTACAAAGTATATCATCATCAAACTCAGAAGATGGCCATTACCAGGAATGTTCATTTCCATGAAAAAGAACAATGGGATTGGGGAGACTCGCAAAGAAATGAGTTGCTTGAAAATCAAATCAAACCTCAATTGTAGGATGAATCAATTGATGATTCACCAATCAAAGGCACCAGATCTCTTGAAGACATTTACCAAAGGAGTAATGTAGCAGTCTGCGAACCAAAAGGCTATGAAGAAGCTTAGCAGAACCCAAAGTGGCAGAAAGCAATGCAAGAGGAGATATCCATGATTAAAAAGAATTGCATATGGGAACTAGTTGACAGACCATCAGACAAAAATATCGTTGGTGTGAAATGGGTATTCAAGACCAAACTGAATGTAGATAGCACCATCAACAAACATAAAGCTAGGTTAGTTGTTACGGGGTATGGTCAGATTTTTTGTGTTGATTATTCAGATATATTTGTACCTGTAGCAAGAATGGATACTATCAGATTTTTGTTTATTGTTTCTGTATATAAGAATTGGAAAGTATTCAAGTTAGATGTTAAATCAACCTTCTTAAATGGCATTCTAAAAAAAAAAAATTATGCTGAAGAGCTAGTTGGGTTTATAATTCAAGAAAAAGAAGACAAAGTTTATCTGTTAAAAAATGCTTTCTATGGATTAAAAGAAGCACCTATAGCTTGGTATGACAGAAATAATGACTATTTGACAGTTTCTGACTTTCAAAAAAGCTTACCTGAAGCAACTCTCTCGCAATCCTGTTTTTATAAAGCTTATTTGCCAAGTAATTCTAGGGTAGGAAAAAAGTGAAATTGTGTTCGAGCATCATTGGAGCTCACACATTCATGAATGTATTACTAGTTCAAGGCTTCAAGCCTCTGCCGCCTTCAGGAATCAAGAAGTCGTCTTGAGTATATCACTCTTTTGTCTTCTACTTAGGGTCGTGATGTAAGAGCGTATGTCATAATAAAGAAGTCGTCTTGAGTGTTTTACGCTTGCAGGTGCAATACTGGGAGCTATTAATCACGGAATTGGGCAATCATTAAATATAATTTGATCAATTCGGATCGATAACCATCTTGAATGAATTAAATTATTATCCTTATATATTTAGTAATAAACAAAGAAAAATAAGTGAAAAAAATATAATGCAGTAGTGGACGTTGTTATTCTCTTAATTTTTCCGTAACTATCTTGCCACTTTTTACTTTTAAGGAAATTTGTTTTGTGCGGATCAAAAGTTCAGATTACTTCGTGACAGGAGCAATGACGTGTGTGTAGTTAAATAATACAACGTTAAGAGAAAAGGCTAGCATGGGCTGGAAATTTCGTAGCTCGAGAAAAATCTAGCTAGTTAAATAGCACTCTTGCATCAAAATCTCAGATGCCTAGACCTGTCTGTTTATAAATACCAATTCATGTCCAGGAAGATATTGGGTCCATAAGCATAGAAAAACAAAATCAGCTCAAGCTTTTCTTCATCTTCATCGTCACTCCCATCTTTCACTGACAAATTCATTTCAGTTCTTTTTTTTTCCTACAAGGCCAGATGGGTAGTTTGGGTCACCAATTGCACATTTTCTTCTTCCCCTTCTTCGCTCATGGCCACATGATACCATCCGTGGACATGGCCAAGCTTTTTGCTTCTCGAGGCATAAAGACAACTATCATCACCACTCCTCTAAACGCGCCTTTCTTTTCGAAAACAATCCAAAAAACCAAAGAGTTGGGTTTTGATATTAATATCTTAACCATCAAATTCCCTGTGGCAGAGGCAGGTTTGCCTGAAGGATATGAAAATACAGATGCCTTCATTTTCAGCGAAAATGCAAGGGAAATGACCATAAAGTTTATCAAGGCCACAACCTTGCTTCAAGCACCCTTTGAGAAGGTGCTACAAGAATGCCACCCTGATTGCATTGTTGCTGATGTGTTCTTTCCCTGGGCTACTGATGCTGCTGCCAAATTTGGAATTCCGAGGCTAGTGTTTCATGGCACTAGTAACTTTGCTTTTAAGTGCCTCAGAATGTGTGAGGCTTTATGAGCCACACAAGAAAGTTTCATCAGATTCCGAACCTTTCGTGGTGCCTGATCTTCCTGGTGATATAAAGTTGACAAAGAAGCAACTGCCAGATGTTGTAAGAGAAAATGTTGAAAATGACTTTAGCAAGTTCTTGAAAGCATCTAAAGAAGCAGGATTGAGGAGCTTTGGTGTTGTTGTCAACAGCTTTTATGAGCTTGAGCCAGCCTACGCTGATTACTACAAGAAGGTCTTGGGCAGAAGGGCTTGGAATGTAGGCCCGGTTTCACTATGCAATAGAGACACTGAAGATAAAGCAGGAAGAGGAAAAGAAACCTCAATTGATCACCATGAGTGTTTGAAGTGGCTCGACTCAAAGAAACCAAATTCAGTTGTTTATATTTGCTTTGGAAGCACGACCAACTTCAGTGACTCTCAGCTTAAGGAGATTGCAGCAGGTCTCGAAGCTTCTGGTCAGCAGTTTATCTGGGTAGTTAGAAGAAACAAAAAGGGTCAAGAAGACAAGGAAGATTGGTTACCTGAAGGATTTGAGGAAAGAATGGAAGGCATGGGACTAATTATCAGAGGATGGGCACCCCAAGTTTTGATTCTTGATCATGAAGCAATAGGGGCATTTGTGACTCATTGTGGATGGAACTCAACTCTTGAAGGCATAACTGCAGGGAAACCAATGGTTACATGGCCAATATTTGCTGAGCAATTCTATAATGAAAAGTTGGTGACTGATGTTTTGAAAACTGGAGTTGGTGTTGGAGTTAAGGAATGGCTTAGAGTGCATGGAGATCATGTTAAAAGTGAAGCTGTAGAGAAGACAATCACTCAAATTATGGTGGGTGAAGAGGCAGAGGAAATGAGGAGCAGAGCAAAGAAGCTAGGAGAAACGGCCAGGAAGGCTGTCGAAGAAGGTGGATCTTCTTCCTCTGATTTTAATGCTTTGATTGAAGAGTTGAGGTGGCGTCGCCCCTGAAACAAGGCAGACAAGAGGAATGGTATTATGGCCGGCGCTTCACAGCGGGTGAATAATTTTGTTTTTATGAAATGTAAGGAATAAATAAATAGTATAGTGAGTGTTTATGGCAGTTGATCTCTCGATTCAAAGCGCAATTGTGGGTCCTAGAAATATGAGTACCTAGAGGTATTTTGGGTTTTGCACCCAGCAACATACAAATACCGAATTGGTCCTGCACTTTGCAAGAAATTATTAATAATATTAATTATAATAAAAATAATAATATTTATAACACAAATAATAATTTTTTAATATTTATACAATTAATTATAATAAAAATAATAATGTTTATGACACAAATAATATTATTTTTTATATGAATATTAAGAATTATAATAAAAATACTAATATTTATCACATAAATAATCATATTAAGAATTCCAAGGATGATTATAATACAAATAATAATATTTTTTATATCAACACTTTGAGTTGTAATAAAAATAATAATATTTATAATACAAATAACAATATTTGTTATTTGAACACTTTGAATTATAAGAGAAATAATAATATTTATAACACATATTATTATATTAAGAAAACCGACATGGGGTTGAGCGTGGACGCGTGTAGTTGCAACAAGGACTTGGACATGGTCGCGTCCACAACCAACGTGGACGTGTCCAGACCCAACGTGGAGGGTTAGGCGCGAACGCGTCCAGGTTCACCATATGGTTAGGCGTGGACGTGTTCAGGCTTAACGTGGGGTTGGACGGGGACGCTTTTAGACCCAACATGGATTTGAGCGCGGTCACGTCTAAACCTAATGTAGAGCTGGTCGTGGAGCGTGCAGACCCAACATGTGGTTGGATACGGATTCATCCAGACCAAACATGACTGTATTGCAACGAAAATGAACAAACAATGGTAAATTTTTAAAGTATTTAATGCTCCATCATGATCTCGCTTACGAAAGTCAAATAGTTTCTAAGCCCAAAGAAAAAGTAAGGCACAATGTTTTGTTCTAAGATTTTTTTGGAAAAAGTATTGATGATTTGAGTTTTAATATGTTATATAAAAAATTGACCAAACAATCCATGTGATATAAACTATATATTTATAAAAGATAATATTTTGAATATTCATACTGTTAATTATAATAAAAATAATAATATTTATAACACAAATAATACTATTTTTTATATTAATATTTAGAATTATAATAAAAATAATAATATTTATCACATAAATAATTATATTAAGAGTTACAAGGGTGATTATAACACAAATAATAATATTTTTTATATCAATACTTTGAGTTATAATAAAAATAATAATATTTATAATACAAATAACAATATTTTTTATTTGAACACTTTGAATTATAAGAAAAATAATAATATTTATAACACATATTATTATATTAAGAAAACAGACATGAGGTTGGGCGTGGACGCGTCCAGGTCCAACATAGGGTTGGACACGGACGTGCCTAAACCCAACGTGGGGTTGGAAGCGGTTGCGTCCAGACCCAACGTAATGTTGGGTGGGGACGAGTCCATGGCCAACATGGAGGTGGTGTGTTTGGGAGTGTGATAACAGTTGCTTTTCAATGTGTTTTTCATTTCAAAACATATGTAAAATAATGTTTTTTATTTTTAAAAATCATTTTTGATATCAGCACATCAAAATGATATGAAAACATCAAAAAAATATTAAGTTGAAGCAAAAAAAATAAAAAAAAATTAATTTTTTTTAAAATGCTTCCATAACGCAATGTCAAACACTTCAACAATCAGTACAAAAAACCTAAATCCAACCACCTAAATAAACCTCAATAATAGTCTTTTTTTTTGTTAAATAAATATACACTTCTATTTGTATTAATTCTAAAATATCTTATAATTCTTTCCTTATTAAAACTAAAATTCTTTCAATGCAAAAATTCTTAATGAAAACTTACCTAATTAATAAAATTCATCTAATATTAGAATTTCTAAATAGTAAAATACTAATTAAACTAAAAGTTATCATCTAAATAGGAAAAAGAATCCAAATACATCAAGGTAAATAATGGCAATCCCACATAGTAACTTCCAAGCCTTATTTGAAAATATTTCTTATTTGTGGTCATCAAGAAATTTTAACCCAATAACTTCAAAGTCTTCTGTTAAAATTTTAGCTCGATTCAATAGTCAAATTAAAAGTTATGCTTAATTTTCTAAACTACATCCTAGACTCTTCTTAAAACTCTTTAAAATCTAAAAATCTTAACCATTAATGAAATAATATAATAAACATTAAAATGTCAAGAATATTGAATAAATTTCTCCATGTTAGTCCCCTCTACTTCTATAATACACGCCATCGAGTTATTTGTCAAGAATTGAATACTTTCACTCCAAATGAACAAATATTTCAAATATAACATTGTAGCTAATATATTCACAATATAGCATGTTCTTAATCGGTGAGCTTCAAATATTTAATGTTATAGTTTTCGTTTCTATAAAGTCCACTTATAGTTCCTTCTCATATATTTTTTCTTCGAGCTTGACCTCATCATCATTTATGACTTTCAATACTTCAACATTTGAATATAAAGAAACTTCAAGATAATATTTGAAAATAATTTTAGGAGAATTCTCAGAATTCCGCATGTCTTATATGTCTTTGTTTGCAAGAGCTTCATCTATGACCAAAAGATCATCATTTGCCACTGGCTTCTTCAATTTAAGATCAAACAGCTAAAATTATTTGTCAACACCCTCTTTGATCACGTTTTCATCAATATGATTAGATAACTTTGAAAATTTGCTTTCATCAAACTCCTTTATGTTTTTCCACCTTGCCTTTTGACAAGGTTGCATATAAGATAAATAATAATAATAATAATAATGTATTTGTTTATCTATCAAATATAAAATCTTTTCATAATCATCTTGTGTAAACTTTAAAATTAATGAATGTCTCAAATCTTGCCAAGATGAAATTAAACCTATTAGTCAACCCACATTAAATCTTTTCTTCGAAAATCCCCTATCATAGAATGGGTTGTAGTCTGTCTTGAGATAAATCTCCTCTTCACAATCCGTGTTTGTATTACCTATTAGTCAAGCTAGATCTATTATGGTTTGCTCTAAATGATTAAGCATTTATTCCTAACAATCTTGTTTCTGCTCCTAAGTCCGCATAGCGCCCCAAAAGGTCTCCAGTCTTGCATCACGGAGTGGGTTGCTACATCTTTGTCCATCAAAGAGGCCAACTTACTCTGATACCAATTGATGTAGCGTATAATAAGACTAAAAGTTAGGATTCTTAAACCTTAAGGTTATAAGATCTAAGCTGTAGAGAAATTTAGAGAAAACTATCTGGTGTTTTATAAAATCCTAACAATAGTCTTTTTCTTAAAATAAACATGACACATTTGTTTATAATATTCCTAAAATCCTTTATATGAAAGGATTCCTAATTAAAATTAAAATCCTTTTGTTTGAAATGATTCTTAATTAAAAACTCATCAAGGTTACAAGATCTAAGCTGTAGAGAAATTTAGAGAAAACTATCTGGTGTTTTATAAAATCCCAACAATAGTCTTTTTCTTAAAATAAACATGACACATTTGTTTATATTATTCCTAAAATCCTTTATATGAAAGGATTTCTAATTAAAACTAAAATCCTTTTGTTTGAAAGGATTCTTAATTAAAACTTACATAATTAATAGAACTCATCAAGCATTAGGATTTATAAATAGTAAAAGATTAATTAAACTAAAAGTCATAATTTAAATAGAAAAAATAATTCAAATACAACAAGATAAATAAAAACAATTACCTACAATAACTTTTGAGCTTTATTTAAAGGTCTTTCCAATCCGCGATCTTGATGAAATTATAATTTAGTAGAAAACACGGCCATCAAATTTTTTTTATCAAAATTTTAGATTGACCTAAAGGTCAAATTAAACATTATATGATTAATTTATCAAATTGCATCTTGTACTCTTCTTAAACTCTTTCAAATCTAAAAATCTTAAGCAAAATAATGCATTAAGCATTATTATGTCAAAAACATAGAAGAAATTTCCCCACGTCACTAAAGGCCCAGAAAATCTTGATTTGGTCACTAATCAAGAAACTCGCAATAAATTCTTTGTGCTCTAAATATGCTTCAATAGCTTCTGGAGCAAGTTATATGAGAGTTGCATCCACTTGGACTTGCTGCAGACCTTTTCTTTCCATCGGCTGCGTATGAAGCATACAAGTTTAGGGTTCCGGGATTAGTCTTTCATGGCACTAGCTTCTTCAGCCTGTGTCGAATAGCATGCATTAGGCTATATCACCTCACACCAAGGTATCCTCTGACACCGAACTGTTCACTTTGTCTGGTTTGCCAGATCCAGTTATGTTTACATGATTGGAGCTCCCAGATTATTTAAGATTAGAGTTCACAAATGAGTAAGAAACAAATTGCATGAAAGAGATAAAACTGAGAAGGTAAAAATACTTAAAATGCAGCTTCTCTATTATTTTCACTGATCTCTGTTACAGGGGAGTTAGAATATATATATACATATATTACATAGTGCCTTTGACAGCTGGTGTAACTGAATAGCAGTTACTAGTTACAGCTGTTGTAACTGAATATCTGTTATAACTGTTATAACAGATATTCAGTTATAACAGATAAAGGCATGTTAATGGTTACGTGATTGAGAAGCCTTTTATATCTAGCTTATCATCCCCCCTCAAGTGAAAAGGTCTGGGAATTATACAAAGCTGAGTTTTGAGAGACAAGAACTTTGAACTTGTGAGATTCTTTGTCAGCAGATCAGCCGGTTGCTCTTCAGTAGGGATGAACTGCAACTGAAGCTTGCCTCGGGTAACTTGATCATGGATGAAATGAAGATCAATTTCGATGTGTTTGGTCCTGGCATGAAACACAGGATTCTTGGCCATATGATAAGCACTGATGTTATCATACCAAAGAAGAGGAATGGCAGGAATGGATACACAGAGTTATTGCAGCAGGGCTTGCATCCAAATCATTTCAGCTGTAGCAAAGGCAAGACCACGATATTCTGACTCTGCACTGCTACGTGAGACCACCTTTTGTTTGGATGATGACCACGAGACTAGGTTGCCTCCTAGATAAACCAGATAGCCACTGGTACTGCGTCTATCATCAGGCTGTCTACCCCAATCGGCATCACTGAATCCTTCCAATGTCAAGTGACTGGAAGGACTTAATAATAACCCATCATGCAAAGTACCCTTAAGATAACGAAGAATTCGTTTTACAGAAAGCTAGTGAGCAGAAGTGGGTTGTTGCATGAATTGACACGCCTTGTTAACAACAAAGGCAATGTCAGGCCTGGTCATGGTAAGATACTGAAGAACCCCTACAACACTGCGATATTGAGTAACATCTGTTAGAGGATCACCATCAAATTTGGATAAGTTCTTCCCAACAGCACCAGGTGTGTGTGCTGGTTTGGTATCAAACATGGCAGTTCGATAGAGCAGATCAGAAATATATTTGCTCTGACTAAGAGTCATAGAGCCGTCATGATAAGTAACCTCAATACCAAGAAAGTAGGATAGCTTTCCTAAATCTCTCAATGCAAAGACAGAATTAAGCTTAGCAATGAGGGACGAGATCTGTGTGGATGAACTGCCAATGAGGATGATATCATTAACATAGATAAGAACAATGAGAGTTGAGGATTGTCCAAAATGAATGAACATGGAACTATCAGTTTTGGAACTGCTGAAACCCCATTGTAGAAGGGCAGAACTCAGACGTTGAAACCATGCCCGTGAGGCTTGTTTCAAGCCATATAAAGCTTTGTTCAACCTACACACTTTGTCAGGAAATGTAGTGTCCACGTATCCAGGAGGCTGAGTCATGTAGACCTGTTCCTGAAGATCATCATTTAGGAATGCATTGTGCACATCAAGTTGGCGCAATTCCCACTTAAAACTGAGAGCAAGAGTCAGGATGATTCTAATAGTGGCAGTTTTAACAACAGGGCTAAAAGTTTCAAAATAATCAAGACCATGAGTTTGATTATACCCTTTAGCCACAAGCCTGGCTTCATACCTGTCTATGCTCCCATCAGCATTGTGTTTTAGCTTGTATACCCATTTACAACCAATGACATTAACATCTGAAGGCTGTTGAACAAGATCCCAAGTTTGATTGCGATGTAATGCAACCATCTCCAGATCCATAGCGTGAGTCCAGTGTGGATCAGTGAGAGCTTGTTTGAGAGTGGTGGGTTTTGAGACTTTTATAGTAGAGAGATCAAAAATGGGCCTTTTCTTGGTGATACCACGCATTAATCTGGTTGTCATACGTGGAACTGGGAAAGAAGACGAATGAGGAGTGGTATGAAACAATTCAAGAAGGATACTAGAGTCATTACTAGAGTCAGGAGTGATCTCAGAACTGCTTGTAGAATGGGAACTGGTACTTATATTTGGCAAAGTAGAGGTAGGAGAAGGAATTGAAGCAGTGATGATTGCTGGAGGAAAGACCTCGTCTGAGATGGCATTTGTTGAAGGAGAAGACTTAGCTAGAGGAAATTTGTGTTCATCATACACAACATGAGGAGTAATGTAGACTCGTCCAGTGGCAGAGTCAAGACATAAGTAGCCTTTGTGATTGAAACTATAGCCAAGAAACGTGCACTGGACAGACCTATACTGCAACTTGTGGTTATTGTAAGGACGAATGAATGGATAACACAAACAACCGAATACTTTAAGAAACCTATAATCAGGTTCTTTGTGAAATAGAGTGAAATATAGTGAGGCATGATTGAGTACCTGGCTAGGCATTCTATTGATGAGAAACGTAGCTGTCTGGAAAGCATATTGCCAAAATGGCATGGGTAAGGAAGCATGAGCCAATAATGCCAACCCAGTCTCAACAACGTGCCTATGCTTTCTCTCAACTCTGCCATTTTGTGCTGAGTTGTAAGGACAAGAAAAGCGATGAAGGATGCCAGACTGCTGAAGAAATGTCATAAAACACCTGAACTCACCACCATTATCAGATTGTATGCATTTGATCTTAGTATCAAATTGATTCTCAACTTGCAGTTTGAACTGCTTGAAAGTAGGCAGGGCTTGATCCTTTGTGTGTAAAGGATAGAACCAAGTGTATCGGGAGTAATCATCTAGAAACAAGATGAAATATTTGGCACCAGATGTGGCCTTGACAGAAGCAGGTCCCCAGATGTCAGTGTGAACAAGTTCCAGTGGTTTGGATGCACGGGAAAATGAAAGATGAGTGGGTAACCTATGACTTTTAGCAAGCTGACAGGAAGAACAAACAGTAGCTTTATTCTTTCCACAAGAGATATTACACTTTTGCAAAACTTTGGTTACAATCTCAGAAGTAACATGACCTAGTCTGTGATGCCATAGCACCACCTTATTATCAACAGGTCGACAATTATAGGAATGAAAAGCAGAAGGCTTATGAACACCAACATAAGCTAATTTCTTGTTCTTCAATACTGGAAATCTATAAAAGCCATTCTCAAGTCTGCCTCGAGCAAGCACCTTCTTCGTATGTAGATCCTTCACAAAAAAGCTATTAGACCGAAACTCAATTAAAGCATTATTGTCTGAGCAGAACTTAGCAACACTGATTAAATTTGCAGAGATAAATGGAACGTGAAACACCTTCTTGAGTTGAAAGGCATAAGAATTAGAAAACAGACATGTAGAACCAGTGTTGGAAATGGATAGATGCTTACCATTCCCAATTGTGATCTTATCTTTCCCATTGTAAGGTGAGGAATCAGTGAGATTATCTTCATTCTGAGTTAAATGATGGCTTGCGCCAAAATCAAGATACCAAGTGTCATCTGCAACAGTATTAGAAGAGGCTACCATAGCAGGAATAGAAGTTTGATTACTAGGTATCAAGGAATACCATCTGATAAGAGATATCGAATCTGTGGTAGCAGGCCTGAGCTGTATGACTAAATTTGCCACATAACTGGCATTGTGGTTTCTCAGAATTGTTAGAATTATATCTTCCAGTTTGTCGAAATCTTCCTCCTCTACTACGACCTCTGTAGTTACTGAAGTTAGGAGTATAATGTTGGCTTCGACTGCCAGTGTATGTTTTTCCACCACCTCTGTTACTAGAGGGGGATGCATAATTGGCAATCATGGTTGAAATTTGTTCAATTGAGCTTTGTTACTCAAGACGATGTTCAAAGGCTAGAAGCATGCTGTGAACAGCTTCAATAGAGATTTTGTCATCTCTAATGTTAATTGCAGTAACAACTGCATTGTAGTCTGATCCAAGCCCTCCAAGGAGGTTCATAACTTGATCTTGCTCAGAGACAGGTTCTCCAATAGCAGTTAAACTATCTGCAGCTGTTTTAACTTTCATGATGTAATCTATCATGGTCATAGATCCTTTCTTCGTGGACTGTAGTTCCAGTCTTAATTGCATTATCCTAGCTCTTGAGGATGATGAGAAGGTTTTCTCCAATGCTTTCCATGCACGGTGAGAAGAATTGTGACCTATGATCTGTGCCATGATTGCTGGGGTGAGAGAGGAGTATATCCAGCTAAGAATTGTGCGATCCTGTCGTCTCCATGCAATAAAAGTTGGATTAAGCACCCCTGGACTTAGTTCCTTCTCTAGACAGATAGAAGATCCATCTATAAAATCTTCAAATCCATTGGCAAAGACTACATTGTCAACTTGAGACCTCCAAAGAATGGAATTGGTGCGATCAAGTTTTACAGGCAGCGTGTGATTAAGCATCTGATAAGAAGGTATGGGCGCCATTGTTGTGGCTTGTGTAGAACCAAGAGAACCCGCAGCTGAAGAAGACTGGGTTGAAGCAGAAGCCATTACTGGATCTTTGGAAAAAGCTCTGATACCAAGATAAAACTGAGAAGGCAAAAATACTTAAAATGCAACTTCTCTATTATTTTCACTGATCTTTATTACAGGGAAGCTACAATATATATATACATATATTACGTAGTGCCTTTGATAGCTAGTGTAACTGAATAACAGTTACTAGTTACAGCTGTTGTAACTGAATATCTGTTATAATAGATATTCAGTTATAACAGATAAAGGCATGCTAATGGTTACGTGATTAAGAAGCCTTTTATATCTGGCTTATCAGAAAGTGCCAAAGAATCAGAAAAAAAAAAGCTATCAGGTAATAGTAATAAGGAATTATGAGCTAGAACCAGGTTATGCAAATTATCTCCTTCTGCACTACTCTTTACAAGTTCATTTCAAAATTTTGGCTAATAGTGTGAGAAAATGTCTATCTCATGTGACCAGTCTTAATCAATCTGCTTTTGTCAAGGACAGAAGGATTGGTGAAAACATTATGCTGGCACAAGAAATTTTATGGGGTTATCACAAGCAATTTATCTATCCTAGATGCACATTGAAGATAGATTTGATGAAAGCTTTTGTTTCTATAAAATGAAATTTTTTATTGAATGTGATGGAAGCAAAGGGTTTTCCTTCCAAATTCATTAAATGGTTGCAAGCGTGTCTGGAATCTGGATTCTAGATTCTTCTAACTTCTCTGTCGCGATGTCTTTGTGGATTTGTTAATGGGAAGACTGGTTTAAGGAGGGGGGTCCAGTGTCCCCATACCTCTTTGTAATTTATTTGGAGGTCATTTCTTGTCTTTTGAATCAAGTTGCTGAACAAGGAAGGGGTGCAATATCATCCAAAATGTAAGGAAGTGTCCCTTACACCCTTGTGCTTTGCTCATGATTTGATGATATTTTCTGAAGGGGGCGTTGATGATATTTTTCAAATAAATACCATTTTTCATCAGTTTTATTCTTTGAATGATTTGAAGTTTAATCCTTCAAAGAGTGAACTCTTTTGTGCTAGTATTTCTGAGGAGCAACATATTGTTTTTCATGATATATAGAACTGGTTTTCCTATTGGGAAGCTTTCAGTTCGGTATCTTGGAGTTCCATTAATACCAGGCAAGCTTTTTTCTAATGATTGAAGAAATCTTATTGATAAGTTTGCATGAAGATTACACCTGAATTCAGTGATTTTAGCGCTCAAAATTACTGAGTTTCTTTATTTATACTTCCTGCACAAGTAATAAAATTCATAGAGAGGAAATTTAATGCCTCTCTATGGCATGTTAAGGATGATTGTGCTATTGAAGCTAAGGTTGCTTGGCGAGATTTGACGATGCCAAAACAGAAGGGAGGGTTAAGTATAAAAAAGTTGAAAGAGTGGAACTCAGCTTGTATTTTAAGGAATTGTGCTTAATTATACAGTCTGAATCTTTATGTGAAGCCTGGTGTATGACCTATTATCTGAAGGGAAGAAGTCTGTGGTCCGAGGAAATATCAAGTGATTATTCATGGGTTTGGAAAAAGCTGATGAAGCTTAGATATTTAGCTTGGGATCACATGGAGCATTTAGTTGGCAATGCAGAATATTTGGTGGGATTTAAGACATCCTCATGGACCTTTGGTAAGGAAATATGGTCTCAGAATCATTGTTGAATCTAGATTACCTTGTTTTTCTAAACTTTCACGGGTTATTAAAGAGGGAGAATGGAAGTGGCCTGCTGCTAGATCCGATGCTATCGAAGCTATTCAAAGTGCCATATGGGGCATTTTATATCCTTCTCCAATGATGAAGGATAGAGTTGTCTGGAAGCTCACTACAAACGGGTAATTTTCTACAAAAAAGTGCCTGGGATTCAGTAAGGAAGATGGGCAATGGTGTAGATTGGTTTAAACTTCTTTGGGGTCCTTTGCACATCCAAAACATAGTTTTACCAGTTGGCCCGCAATTATGAATAGGTTATCAATTAAGAAGAGACAACTAAAAATGGGAAGAGTAGTTGATCCTATACGTGCTCTGTGCAACTCTGATGATGAAGACAGAGATCATTTATTTTTCAAATGTTTGGTCTGCAAAAGAATTTGCCGACAAGTCCAGCAAATGCGCAGCAGTGACAGAGGAATTGGTGATTGGAATTATGAGTTTTGTTGGGCAAAACAGAATCTTCAGAAGAAGTGTTTCCAATCCATTGTTGTGAGAATTGCATGGTGCTCCTTCATCTAATTTTTTTGAAAGGGGAGGAATCAGAGAGTACATAGCACTATTTCATCAAATGGAAGTACCATCATCAAGAGTATTGTTCAATCTGTTGAAGTTAGAATGAAGGGAACTAACCAGTTGTAGAAAGCTTTCCGTAATCCTAGTTGGGCTAGTTTTTGTAATTCTAAGCACTTGTGTAAAGATTAATGTGTTTTATAGTTTGCTTTGGTTTGGAGCTGTAATTCTTTTGTAAACATGATTTTTCTTTTTTGGTTGATTTTGATCAAGGAGGTTTTTCTTTCATAAAAAAGAAAAAGGCCTGGCATATAGGGTCAGATTCACTTTGCAATAGATGTGCTGAAGAAAAAGCTAAAAGAGGGAAGGTACCGAACATTGATCAATATGAGTGCATGAAATGGCTTGACCCTAAGAATCTCAATTCAGTTGTTCATGTATGCTTTGGTACCACAAAAAAAACTCTGATTCTCAGATACGTGAGATTGTTAAAGGCCTTGAAATGTCAAAACAGGAATTTATCTGGGTAGTTAAAAAAGAAAAGAATGAGCAAGAAAATGAGGAAATATGGTTGCCTTGTGGATGTGAAAAAAGAGTCATACAGGGGTGGGCACTCCCAGTTTTGTTCTCGATCATATAGCTGTTGGTGGATTTGTGACACATTATGGATGGTACTCACTCTGCTTTAGAAGGTGTCGCTGGTGGTTTGCCAGTGGTAACTTGGCCAGTTTTTGCTGACCAATTTTGATACCATTAATTGATGAATTACTAGAGGAATTAATGGGTGCGGTGCAACAGTCTTCTCCAAATTGACCTGAGATCAGGTTAATCATCATTTACGAGGCTGGTGAGGATTGTGTGAAGAGTGAAGCAATGGATAAGGCAGTGAGGCAGATAATGGTAGGTGAGAAAGCAGGGGAAATGGAGTGTAGAACAAATAGTCTTGGGGAAATGGCAAGGAAAGCTGTTGAAGAGGGAGGCTCATCTTACAATGATTGAAGAATTGAGCCTTGACAGTTTATCAGTTCAAGTACGCCCCCCTGTTGCTTAGACGTTCACTCATCGTGATTCTTGAAACTTGTCCCTCAGTTCATAGCATTATTTCTAGTATAAATCTTCCTGCGTTTTTTTTTTTGTTTGGATTTCAGTAAAACTTTTCGCGAATACAAAATTAGCCCGAGGCCTATTGCAAACCGGCATATGCCACAGGTATCGAGGGCCCAAAAGATCAACTCACCACAAGTTCCCTGTTTTTCCGTAATCACAACATCTCAAAGCAAAATCCAAAACTTTGAACATGAATGATGTAATTTAATTGGTTATTTCTTGAGTTTACTTCACAGTATTACTATAATACTAGTTTAAATGTTATAAATCTTGAGATTATAGTTATTAAACTTAGCTTGAAGGTTGACCCGATCAAGAGCCCGGGTCACGAGTTTCATTGATCGACTCGGGTCAATCTAGAAAAATTAAAAATAAATATTTAAAACTTTAATATTTCATATGAAAAATCTATGTAAATATAGGTTATACATATTATAAATAATAAAGTTTAAAACAATATTTAAAAAAGTTTTTTAATCCACATTAAAAAGATATTATGTTAAGTTTTTAAGTTGAAGTATTTAAACGAAAAAAGTTTTTTATCCCACATTGAAAAAATATAATTTTTTTATTAGGAACATAGAATATATATACGAAAGGGTTTCAAATCCCACATTGAAAAAATACTATGTTATCCTTTTAAGTTGAAATATTTAAACTGAAAATTTTTTTATCCCATATTGAAAAACATAACTATTTTATTGGGAACATGGAGTATATATACTAATGGGTTTAAAATCCCACATTGAAAAATATAATTTTTTTCTTGAAAAAATAGAGTATATATACTAATGAGTTTTAAATCCCACATTAAAAAAATATAATTTTTTTTATGGGAACATAATATATATATATATATATATATATATATATATATATATATATATATATATATATAAGAGCTTCAAATCCCACATTAAAAAGATATTATGTTATCCCTTAAAGTTAAAGTATTTAAACCAAAAAGGTTTTTATCCCACATTGAAAAAACATAACTTTTTTCTTAGGAACATAGAATATATATACAAATAGATTTGAAATCCCAAATTGAAAAAACATAATTATTTTCATTGGAACATAGAGTGTATATATATATATGAAAGAATTTCAAATCCCACATTGAAAAGATATTATATTATCCCTTTAAGTTGAAGTATTTAAACCAAAAAACTTTTTATCCCACATTGAAAAAAACATAATTTTTTTCTTGGAAACATAGAGTATATATATTAATGGGTTTCAAATCCTACATTTTAAAAAAAAAACACCACTTCTCGTCTGGGTTCACGCGGGTCATGGGTTAATCCGCCGGGTCGATTGGGTTTTGCTAAATTGTTACCCCTGCCGGTTTTTTATTAAACCCGGACCGGTCCAGTCACCAGGTCAACCTGTCGGTCCGGGTCTAATAACCAGGCTCAGAACTACTGGAGGTTTACCTGGTTGTTAATTTCAAGATTTTAAAAAATTAGTCGAAATACATGTAAATTGGTTCGGATATCACGATTTCAAAAAAACAAAAACAAAAACAAAAACTTTATCCTTATTTTTCTTCTAAAAGAAAACATGACATCAAATCGACAGTGTCCTGGCCGAGTTTTAATGGGATCTCTGAAACATTACAAGTAATAAAGCAAAAACATCCGCTGTCCTGTTAAATTGATTTGCGTACTCGGGTGGAATCAATAATGAACCTTGAAACATTTTTTTAAGCTTATATGAACAATGAGAAAAGCAAATTGAAACTGAATACACGCCCACCGCACCTCCGCCATGACCCAATATTATTACTACCATGATGAGTTTTGCAAGATATGGCAACCTCAAAGTGGTCCAACTAGCTTCAATACGATAATCATTTGTTGACAGGTGATAGGCACCATTTTATTCTAACCAGCTCCACTTAGCGACAGGGACGCCTTTATTAAAAAAGAAGGAACATAGGGTTCGAGGAAAGCATGTTATTATTAGCTAAAAGATGAGACAAATGGTTGTTAGCCACCAGATTTTATTAAGAGCTGCATGCCGATGGGCCAGCTATTCAGCGTCCTATACCCTTAACCTGTGAGCGGGGATTTGATATTTTGATTATAAAGTAATCCGCTCTCAGTGTGAAGATAGATTTTGAAATCCTGCGCCTGCCACCGGCCTCCAGGGAGGTGACATGCCACCTCTCTTCTATCTTATAAATTTATAGAAGAAGAAAAAATGCAGACCATGAAGCCATTTGTGAGTAGTTTAGGATTTCGTGTTGCTTGAGTCGTTCTTGTGTTGGTTTATTATTTTATACAGGCAAAGTACATTTGAGCCAGTTTTTTAAACAAGGTTGAGTGAGAGATTAATTTATTCGCTACTTCCTGCTCCTAGCTTCGTTTAACACCCCATTGATTCATCCCATATGGAACATTGCTCTCTTGAAAGGAAAAAAAAAACGTGAGAGTAGGGTAATGGTTATAATTTAAAGTGTTTTTTTGTTTAGAAATATATTAAAAAATATTTTTATTTATTTTTTAAAAGGTACTTTTGATAAGAAAATTAAAAAAATCAAAATTTTAGTAAACTTTTTCCCGTCATCCCATGGGATAAACTAGTTATTTGACCCGCAATTCATTGCGGGTCGAGTTTTTTTCTCAACAACAAAATTGAACATGCAGGCATTGCAACATGTTTTTCTATATAAATAATATCAAGTATAAATCAAAAATTTATGCACATATATAATTAAATAAATAGAGAATTATCTTATCTATATCAATAAATGAAAAAAAATCATTAATGATAACTAAATATGAATCTGGACAAGTTGAGAGGCAGATATAGATCAAGATATTTGATCTCACAACACAGTCCATTCACCCGATTGTGTTCAATAACTCTATTTATTCAAATTATTTTTTATTTAATCAAATAATAGTAGAAACAGATAAACACTTAAAATTAATTGAATAAAATTCAAAGAAAAAAAATATCTTGTAAGGTTGCACTTATTAGAACTTATTAGAAATATTATCCAACAATAAATATTTTTCATCTTTAAAAATAAAGTTCAATTATATAAAACATAAAAAAATTATTGATGAATTAAAATATTCTCTTCAAAAATTAAATACATACAACAATAATTAAAAAAACCACTATTTAAAAATGACTAAATACAAAAAATAAAAAATCAAAGAGAAGGAGCATTAATTTCAATATAAATTGAGAAATTATTTAAAAAGACACGTTTAAAAAAAAACATGATTATTTTTAAAAAAGAGCAAGACAGAAAATAAAAGAAGAAGAAAAAAGAGCATGCACGCCCATAAATTCAATTGCCACCTCAATATTTTTTGAAAATAAATTTTAGACGATACATTGCTTGGTATTCCAGATTCTAGTCATTGTAGTACCCGGAAAAACATGGTTTATGCTTTATTGACCAAAAAAACCCTCTATTTTCAACCTAATTTTAACCCAAAACACTTAAAAAATAGTTTAAATACCTTGATAAACCCATAAATTGCTTTAAAAAACAAAATACAAAAACCCAAAATCAACAAAAAAAAAACACTTAAGTTGAACTCTCCTCACTAAATAAAACATTTAGACACCAAAATCGATTATTTTTGTTGTAGGAATTGATGTCAGTGTTGATTTTCTCCCTCTGCCATTGAAATACGACGTATCATCTTTCTCTCAAACTAGGTACCAAGAAATAAATAAAAATCAGATTTTGTATGAAAATTGAATTAAAAAACTATTGAGGGATCAAACATGTATAATTTGTAAAGTTTAAGGACTAAATAAAATTTTTTATGATAACTTTGAAAGCATCAATCAATTATTTGTGGTGTTTTTTTCACTTAAATCCTTTATCTTTTAATTTTATTTTTAATCAATAAAATTGATTCGATTGCTCTTCAATTATGCTAAAAAAAAAAAAGCAATTGTGCAAATTCAAAATTCAAAAACTAAAATGAAGGAAAATAAAAATTCTAAATAATATGTACACGGTAGAATATGATAAGGTGAACAGTGGAAGCATACATAGTTTTCATACCACATCAATTAGAGTCTTTGTAGTAATTTTTTTTTATTAATGTAGTTGTTTAAATTAACTTACGTGCATCTCAATTAACCCCACAAATCTTTAACTTATAGTAATTTATTATTACTGTTCAATTCGATCCCTTGTGCTCGCCACCAAATCCTCACAGACCTGAATCTGCCAAGCCTCTGTCTCCATTCTAACTCTAATTTACTGTTTAGAGTTGAAACAGGAAACAAAATGCCGAAAAAGATTTAACAAATAAATTTCATATTTATTACAACTCTTTTGAGTCACCATCAGTGGAGTCACTTGCAAATTACAATTGGAAAAACGTCCACACACAGATAAAACACTGTTTATTTTGACATTTCAAGAATATTTTTGAAAAATTTTAAATTTTTTTTATTTTTTCTTTACTACAAAATATTTTAAAAAAAAATCTACAGATTATTTTAATATATTAATATTAAAATAAATTTTAAAAAATAAAAAATATATATTACTACTAAAACAATCAGTTTCATACTATATTGTTGCGTCTTCGAAGCAAAAACAAAAAAAGAATAAGCGCACAATAATTGTCTGGCTCCTCGTTTCTAATTTCAAAAACAACCACCATTGTTTTGGTCAATGTTTACATTATTTCTCGGTGGTTGGTGACACAGTAACGACCTTAACTGAATAACACCGTCAATCACGGACTGAGAGCCTTCTCATCATTGCCTTCGAGACTATCTATTTTCACTCTCGAGAGAGAGCTTCCCTTTTCCAATAACTTTTAGTGGGATGATGTGTTTTCTTCTTTTCTTTTTACAATTTCTTTAATGGATAAGCTCAGATTTGTCCTCAAATTCTTTGACACAAGATCTCAAGAACACTTCTGTTACATGGATGTCATCAGAACCTCACAACTGAACAGTTTTTCAAGTATAACATTTTCATATAAAAATAATTCAACCGATGATGTATTTTTTCCTTATACAAGGAAAAACTCGGTGCATCGAAAACTTGTACGAGTCTATTGAAATTAAGTTAAACTAATTAAGTTAAATTTGAAGAGGTGTAATTTAATTGATCAGGTTCTGAATTTGTTTTTTTAAAATTATCAGTTTGAGTGTTACAAATCTCAGAGTCACTAGAGGTTTCATGGTCGTTAACTTCAGGGTTTCAAAGGATCAGTCGAGCTGCACGTAAACTGATCCGAACACCCACAGTTAAAAAAAAAAGGTTATAAAATCTGTTTTTATTACTGTAATAATTGTTTTCAAAGAATTTTTTATTTAAAAATATATCAAAATAATATATTTAAAAAAAACACTTATTTTTTTATAGCAATATATCAAAATAATTTAAAATAAACTAAAAAAATTCAAATTTATTCGAAATGGTT
Source organism: Populus nigra (assembly GCF_951802175.1). Lineage (NCBI taxonomy): Eukaryota > Viridiplantae > Streptophyta > Magnoliopsida > Malpighiales > Salicaceae > Populus > Populus nigra. Next base: position 19,181,398 of record NC_084852.1, read on the forward strand.
TCTCCACCACAAGGCTCGTAATGTGTCGTGTGGTATTTAATATGCCAATATAAAAATTCCATACGATGGTGGCAAGGACAACGTATCCATCACGATAACAACAGATATGCTAGTTTAGCGATCAAGGCCAATTTATCTACTTTTCAAGTGTATAGAGTCCTGGAGTATCGCAAAATCCAACGAGCGTCATTCATTAATTCATTATTATTATTATTATTATAATAGCGATAGTATTTTTTTTAAGGGTTATTTCATCATAGCCGTAGCTTTCTTTCTATTTCAAATTTAGCAAGTACAAGTCATTGCAGCCTTTTCTTACTTTTTCTTGTTCTTCGACAACAGGGGCATGATATTTTTTGTCAGCACACAAGCCCACGAGTTTTAAAAATTCTCACTTCGGCTGGGTTTGAGATGGTATGAAACCAATTTATATATGGCTTGGTTAACAATATATAAATTTATATACATGCTGATTTCGAAGAATAAGACAGAATAAAATATAACAAGTATCTAATTTATCCTTTTTTATTTGCTTCGAGAATAAAGACATCTGCGCAAGAACTGTCCCATATAACATCTGAATAATAATATAAAAGAAATTATTATTACGATGTGGATGAGAGCAAAAAAGAGTTTACCTCGAACCAGCTTTATTCCATACGTTTTATCCGCTCCACGTCTCCTCAAGAAGCCATTGCAAGTTGCACGCTGACTGGTATGATCTTGGTCCATCCCTAATCATATAAGAAAAAAAAAAACGCATTATAGAAAAGGAGAGGCACTGCAAATACAAGAAATACTGATGAGACAGGGAATGAATGAAAATTCACTTTCCCCGAAAAAAATAACATCGAGGAAAATTCTGCAGTAATTAATGAAAAAAAGGACGAAAAAAAATGAATAAAGACAGAGAAGAAAGGAAAAGGTAGAAGCTGGCAATGGATTACAACTCACGAAAGATAACTCAAGCAATCAATGGAGACCCAAAAAAAATTATGAATAAAGGAAACTACTCGTACGAAAGAAACTGAGAGTTCAACTCGGATATGAATTACAGTGAAATGCTAGGCATATATAACAGTGACAGGGACGGTAAAATTGGTAGGTAGCATCGAACGGCAAGCAATGAGTAATTTACTGCACTTTCTGACCGAAAATAATGTTCTTTGGTAAGTATTATTAAACTCTTTCCAGTCTAGAAAAAATGAACATGACAAGCAAGGCAGGAAGAGCAATGCCTGTTGAAGTTATTAGAATTGCTGAATTTTCTGGTTTTCTAACAATGGGTACTATCCCCCACTTGGTCCCCGGTCTCCTCTACCATGGACAATGGTGGTGATTTTGGTAAGCAGGGGTCTCAATACTTATGACATGCAAGGTTTGCGATTGACTGGGTTTATGCATTATCAAACAACAAACAAATCTATTAAGCTGATTCGAGAAACACAGGAAGAGAATGACATTTATGTTACGCATGACATACCAAACTTTGATATGTCACCTTAACAGAGAACAAGTTTTTGCTTGATGGTGTCAAGGAACCAATTCAAACCTGTTTATATTAACAACACATATGAAGGTTCGAGAGGGAAGAAGAATTCGAGTAGAGAAACAAAGAAATCAATCGAAAGTTTGAGAGATTGAGATGAGAGAGGGTGAAATTTTCCACCTTTGACAGATGGAATTGAGAGAGGAATGGGAAAGAATGGTATCCGTTTGCCGACAATTGAGGAAGATGGTAGAGGCTGCATTTGATTTAGCGTTTTGTATTTGCAGCTCTTCCCAAGAAAATTATCAATTCAACTGAAAAAATTCATTTAATGAATTATAATAATATTTACTAATAAAAAAAAATTCTATTGATGAATACCAAAAAAAATTACTGGTAGAATTCAAAAAATAAAAAAAATAAACAAGTATTTCCTCATTAATTTCATCGGCAAATCTAATATGTCAATATACCTTATGAAATAACCAATGATAATTAATTGTCATTGCTAATTTCTGTCAGCACATTCCGTGGTAATATTAAACTTTTAACTAGTAGCACAACCCTCTCTCTCCCTTTTTCTTATTTCTTCATCCACTTCATTTTTTTTTTTGCAGAAAAACATCACCCTCTCTTTCATTTTATTACAAATCTAGCTTCCATCATCACAAATTCAGTCATCCCAATACTTAATCTGTTAGTATTATTGTCCTTGTTTATTTTTTCTTAAGATTTATCACATCAAGTAAGCAAATCTATCTATTTTTTGTTGTAACTCATTTTTTATGTTAATTTTTTTGGTATTTTTGTGTAATATATGTGGTTTGTTTGTGTTTATTTGTTTTATAGCTTTTTTCTAGAAAAATTCGTTGTATGATTTGTATATGTTAGGGTTTATTTGAAATTTTAAAAAATTATATTTTTTTATCATTTAATGAAATTGAGTTTTATTTTGTAACTTTGGTGTATTATAATGAAAGAAATAATAGGTATTTAATGGGTATGCTTCACATCTTCACTACGATCAAAGATATACAGGTGGGTCGTAGTGTCTCGACTGTTGAGACTTTATAATCCGAATTGAGTCATCAATCATTGGTCGTCCAAGTAATTATACGAGAACAAGTTCAAGATGAGACAACTGAAATGAGAGATAAATTGAATGTCATCAAGTAGTTGTTAACAACTCTTACTGGTATCTATGCTCCACCTCTTCGCCCTTCTGGTCTCGTCTCCTTCTCTAGCTTATATTATCTAGATAGATAAATTATGTTTAATAATTTTTTAAAAAAATTAATAATACAAATTTGCTTTTTTATTTTATTTTTATTTTTATTTTGTTTTAATTTTTTAAATTGTATAGTTCATTTTAATTTTTTAAAATAATTACATATAATATCGATGAAATTACCATCGGTTTATTCCGATGGTAACATATATATAAATGTAATTCTCCAACGAATTAATTTCATCGATAATATACATATAGTCACTAATGGATTTACCATCTGTTTATTCTATTGGTAACATACATATAAATATTATTCTTCCATGGATTAATTACGTCACTAATATATCATAATCACTGATGGATTTACCAACGAAATTGTAGTTAGTATTTTTTTTTTCGTGATAATTTTATTAGTGATTATATTCCTGATATAATAGAAATCATCACCAACAATATAATTTTTGATGATATTTTTTTATTTTTTATTTCATCAATAATTATACTTTTAGTGAAACCAGGCTTTACACACCTATTAATATTTCATCGGTGATTTGCAATTTTCAACGAGTGTCCCCTCTCTATGGTTTTTGTTGTTTAAACTTCCTTTCTTGCTTTTGTTTTGTTCTCGAATCACTCTTGTATACGTTTCTCCATGCGGCTCTCCTGCATGTTGGTCAGCATTGCAAGCAGCAGTGATTAGTAATTGGGAAGTGAAGAGGGATCCACCCAGTAGGTAGTTTGGATCTGAAATTTGCATGAGCTTACAAAGATTGCGCACATAAAATTGTTGACAATCCTCTAGAGTTCCTCAAACAATATAATACCTCACACCATCATCCGATACGATTGATTAAATCGTCGAAAACTTATAACTTGAAGCGGCAATGAAGTTGTACTTAGATATTAATATAAGTTAATTTAATATACAAATAAAATTTTCATAAAAAAATCTTATATAAAAACATGTAAGATATTTACCTTTTTTCATAGAAATCAATCTTTTAAAATTTATCATGGGTTTCTTGGTCGTTTCCCTTGCTGAGAATATTATTCAACTGCATAGAAAACTACAATCTAATTAGATTGTGTTTAATTATTATCTGGGAACATAAAACAGACAATAAAAATAAAACAGACAAGATAGAAAAAATAAATAAATAGAATTATGTTTGGTACCAACATACAAAATAAAATAACTATTTTTATATTCTGTTTGATTATGATGGATAAAAAAATAAAAAAAATTAGTATACATTTAATATGTATTGCTATTAGATTTATATATTTAAAAAATAATTAGATATTATTTTTGTTACTTTATTTTTTTATTGAGTGATTAAATTAATAATATTATAATAATTTTTATTATAAAAGAAGGATTGACTTGAAATTGAGCCGACCTGGGGCTTGAATTGATCCAAATTTAAAAAAATAAAGGAAGGATTGACTCAAACTGACCTAGTAAAAAACTCAGGTTGATCCAGGATAAAACATAAAACATGTTAACTTTTTTATAAAAAAATTGGTCAAAATAAGATTACTTTGATTATTTAAAAAAAATATTGGATTAGCTAGGTTGACCCTCTCGACTTATAACTTAAACCTTGTCTCAGATTGACTCTCGAATCGAGTTTAAAATTATGATAACAACCATTTTTATTTTTATATTGACCCTCTCGATATGTGACCTAAGCATTGCCCTGAGTCGATTCTAAGTCAGGTTTTAAGACTATAATAATAATCATTTTTCAATTCCAATCATAACATGGGCCTTGCCACGGGTGGACCTCGGACTGAATTTTAAAAATATAATAATGATCATGTTTATTCTCATATTGACTTAGGTCAATTTAACCTGTGACTCGAGCCTTAATCAATAACTCGGGTTTTGTAGATCAACCACCGAGTTTTAAAAATTATGATAATAATTATTTTTATTATTGCATGTCTTTTATGAATAATTTTGAAATTAACTTTTTTACAATAGTATTTTAGGAATAAAAAAATAAAAAATATTATTCCTTGAGATATATTACCTTTGTACCTTTTATTTTAAAAATATAAAAATTGAATTCAAAATTATTAGAAAATGTAATTTATTTTTGTATTTGTATTTCTATATTTCTATCTCAATTGATTTAGCGAATAAAGAACGCAAGTGAAACAACTAATGCTAGTTAGGGAAACTGCAAAACTTTTATCATGCCCATAAGATAACGGCGACGGCACTTCAACCAAATGTCAGGGCTATAAAATTTCAAACAGAGTTTCAGTTATTTTTTCATATTAGTCCCTGGAAAGTTGAGAATTAAGACTAGACCCTCATAATATATCATATATTTAATATTTCTAACGTGGCGGTCCAGAAATTTAGTCCACCCTACGACCCTAGTCCCTGTCCCCTGGAATTTCAGTTAATGAGTTTTTAAGTCCAAGTCATACTCTAGAGGAATACGACACCAGTTAAAATCCTCCCAACGCTATTGTAATAACTAATAAGGTAAAATTTTATTGGAAACGAGTCTTTAAAATTGTTCTAAAAACGATATAT